>NC_087475.1:103822825-104447825 GCF_036417665.1 Passer domesticus | reverse complement strand
CTCAGATTGCCTGTGGGCACACTTAAATTATCTTCTCAAGTTAAGCCCTCTTGCCTTTCCCTCCTAATGGCACACTGTTTCTGCAACAAGTGTTGCTCTTCATGCCATTGCTAACCCTAAGAAACAGCCTTTTGCTTCTTCTGAAGGTTAGGGAGTGCTGAGCTTGTTCTCTTTTGGAGAAACATTAAACTGTGTATGTTATGTATTTTCCAACTGCTGAGGAAGTTTGGGCTGGCAATCCTGGCTTCCTCCCAGCTTCAGCTGTGACATTCTGCTGCTTTAGCTTTTCTCTGCCTCTTCAGTTCATAATACTTCTATTCATGTCATCACTTGTTGCATTAATTTTTATCTTGTATTTTTTTTTTTTTTTTTTTTTTTTAGAAACAGCTAGGGGAAAAATACAAACCAACTAAAGAAAGTAACAAAACTCCAGCAGCAAAGGTTTTCTTTGGATGTAACTGCTTGTTCCCTCAGCTAAGAGTGAACTGCAAGTGCCAGCTGTCAGCTGCAAAGTCTTTGCTATGGTGTGATGTGTGGATGGGAGTAAGTTGCATGCCAGGTAAGCTTTGTTTTGGAATAAGTTGACAAGGGAGTTGTTCATAATGTGTCCTGAAGTACACGTTGTATATGTAGCTCATCTTGAAGAAGCCCTGATAACCTTTTAGCCCACTGCATGCCAACTGCTGGGGGAAAAAAAAAACCAACAAAAAAACCCAACTACCCTGGAATAATGTAGTGAATTTAAAATGTTTTTTGGAAGAATTCTTCCTCCTTGGCTCCCTAGTGTTCAGATCCAAATATTCTTTTTTTTTTTTTTTAATCTTGAAGGCTTTGCAAAAGATTATCTGATATATTTTTTTCATCTCTTAGCTGGTCTAATAAAAATTAATTCCTTTCCCCAGAAACGTCTCAGCTACAGCCTAAAGAATTCACAACTACAACAATACTACTACTGTGAACAAAGTTGCCTCCATTTCAATGAATCCAACTGTGTAGAATTCAAAGGGAATTATCTGTGCAACCATTTAAAAATTACTCAAATGCATTTCTATGCAGAGAAGTCATAGCAATAAAATCTCGAGTCTTTTCAGGACATGTGTCCCCTTTGTGCAGCTGGGAACTGCCCTTCCCTAATAGCATGAGGCTCCTATTTCTATCCCTTCACAACCACCAGGCATTAAAGATGAGAGGGTTTTTGTTGTACAGGGTTTTTATGCCTAGAAAAGCATCACTTGCCCAAGGCTGAATCTGAATCTTGTCTGTCCTGAGTGGGGATAGTTTGAGGAGAAATGCCTTTGAAACCGATGAGTTATTTGTAACACTAGAATACATTTGGTGAAGATGGATTAATGGCTAGAGTACAGCTGAGCTGGTGAAAGGTACATGATTAATTCAGTTTTGACAAGACTGTATAATTTATAGCCTGGATCACACCTTCAGTTAGGCATATCACATTCTGTATTTCTACAACTGTAGAGCCTAGGAATACCAAACCTGAATGTCAGCCATAGTGTGCTCAGTGCTGTACACAAACAGAAGTACAGAAATAAAGGTACAATGTGAAAGAGAAAGAGCACACCTGAGTAATGTTGAGACTATTTTGGGAGGCAATCCTGCTCACCAGTGAAATATTGAACTATTGAAGCTTTCATGCTTAATGACTATTTCCATAAATGTCCCAGTTTCTGTCTTTGCAGCCATTCCTTCGTGAAGGCCAAGTTTGATTCCAAGGAGAAATAAGCTGAGAGGGCAGGACAAGCATTGCAAAGGCAGATGTTTAGTGATGCTGTAGATGATGTGGGGTTTGGATACCAGGGTCACCAGAATTTTCCTTATGAGGGATGTGTAGGTTCCTGCCTTCTGGTGAGCTGAAACTGTAGGACAGAATGATGGAAGAGAAAGGGAATTTGCCTGTAAATGAAGGAGTCTATCGCAGGCAGGAACAGGTTAATGTGTCTTGTTGTAGACATGACCCAAGTGATAAGGAAAGCTAGGTATACTGGAGCTTTTGGTTCCTGTAAGAACAGTAGCTGTCCTTGCTGTGGGGCCATCTCTGAACATCAAACAGCCTAGGGGAAGCAGGCTCAAAATGGACTCCAGCCCCTTTACACTGTGGGGGAGGACTGTGAAGTGGATGTCAGTGAAAATCCCATGTTGCTGTTGTGGCACTGAAGATATTGCTATCCTACCTGTAGGGCTTGTTTGGAGCTCTGCTCTGCACCTCTGGCATACCTTGGGGTTGCTGCTCACTGCAGAGCTTGTGCTCCCCTTGTTAGTGATTTCAGAAGTATCGCTGCATAAATCAATATGCAGGAAACTAACTTAGCATCTCTGCCAGGTGTCTGTTTTCCTGTAGCCTTCCCCAGTATTTCAGAGTGGATTGGTAATGAGCAGAGAGCTATATTTGTGTGGAAGTGAGATGCCAGCTCCTTAAGGATTCATTTATTGGGCTGCAGGCCAAGGAATATTTTGGCCCTTGATTGCACGTTACTTGCTGCATTTACTTAATCAAACGGGGAAGCTTTTAAACTTTCAATCCAACAACATGAATACATTATTGTACAGTCCTCTGATTTCCTTACTAGCAACATGTCAGTAATGAAAATGGGGCTAAGGAGGAAAGAATCAACAGTGTAATTTGTCTGAGTCACTCTGGGATCCAGGTATGGATAGGGACTGTGCTCTTATCTCTTTCGTAACATCAAGATCCATTTTATGAGATGCCTTAGAAAAATCTGGTTTGTAGCTGTTTGATTTCCTAGAGAAATCTAGCTGCTTTTTTTTCTCTTTTGGGAGAGGAATTCATCCTTGGAGATGACACCTCCTGGAAATCATTATAGAAAATAGTATCCGTGGTAACTGGAGCTGATATTTCTATATGCAGAAGAAATCTGTGCCATCTTAAACTGGGAGTTGATTGGATGGGGGAGGATAACTTCAGAAAAAAAAAGCTGCTTTGAAGCACTAGAGAGAGGATCAGGAGGCCATGTGAGGTGCTCAAATGTAACTTTACATACCAATAAATACAACCTTACACACTAGTGTAAGCCCAGTCCCAAATTCAGTAGTACCTGCATCATCTTTCCAATGCTGGTATGTCCACAGAAGTCTTTTTGACCTTTCCTGTCCTACAGGCACTTTAAGTTGTTAAACTGTGTTTATACAGATACTGCTGTGAGCATGCTTGCTTTGGTTAGCATGCCCTGTTAGCAGAATTAGCTTGCTGTCATCCTCTGCTGATTAAATTGGATTGAGCTGAAGTACTGGTGCAGGGAAGTAGAGGCCATTACTGCAAGAAAACAAGGAGAAGCTCAGGAAGTTGGGCTTCTTCAGCCTGGAGGAGAGAGGGGATAGGGGAACAGACAAACACCTACCTTCCAATATATATGTGAAAGTCATAAAGAAAATAGAGGTAGACCCTTTTTACTGAGGATAATTAGTGAAGTGCAGAGAAGTTTTGGAACTGGTGTCCATGTAGATTTTGAATAATTGACTGGTCAGAGCTCCAAGCGACTTAGTCTGAATTAAATTTTGACCTTACTGAAACTGTTAATTTGCTAAATTTTTTTTTTTAAGTGAGGGGTATTTGTTTTGGTGGGGTTTTTTTGGTTTTTTGATTACTTTTGCTAAACTTAGTTGACTCATAGACAACACTATTCCTTCAAAGCTTTAAGGAAAAAACCTCTCAAACTTTTTCTATATTTGAGAAGCTCAAATACAGAAGCTGAGCTGGAATCTCCTGACAAAAAGATGCAATATGAGGAGAAAACAGTTTTTGGTAAAATTTTGGTTGAAAAACTTGGTTCAGGTCTATTCTTACTTTCAGATGTGTCTAGGCAAAGTGAACAACACTGGGAACAGTAACTAGGACTCCTCAGAATGATTTCATATTCATATTCTAGTTACACCCAAGGGCCCACTGGTAATGGAGCCCCCCATAGGTTGGTCCACGTGCCTTTGAAGAACAGGCAGATGAAGAAAAAAGTGAATTTTTTATTAAGAGCTTAATTTAGCTAAATTGAGTTGAATCTGTGCTACCACACTGAAAACTCCAATTGGTTTCCTAAAAGTCTGATCCTCTGTAGCCCTCTAGCTGGGTTGGAAATGCTGTGGGTTTCCCCAGCAGACCAGGCTCTCTCTGGCTGACCAACACAAAGCTGCTACTACTTTGTATCTTTTTGGGAGCCCCTGTTTTCAAAAAGACAAACTCAGATGAGGTAATGTGCACTCTGCTCCTCATATTGATACAGTAGAGGGAAATGCAGGCATGGTGTGATAACAGAGGCCTTGAAAGGAGGGACAGAGGATGCAGCACAGAGGAGAGGCATTAGGGTGATGACAAAAGAAGTGCAGGATACCAACGTGTACATCAGCTATACAAACAGCTCACTAATGATCAGATAAAGAAATAGGGACATGAGAGATGGACAAAACAAGTATTAGAAAAAGAAGAAAAAATCAATATATGTAAGAATTCTCCATGTGTAGTAAATCTGGATGCAGTGCGGACTTGCAGGCCAAAGAAAGAGGAGTGAAATAGAAAATGTTGCTAAAAAATGTATAAACTCTGCTCCATATGAATCTTAGATGGAGGAGGGAGAATATATCAGCATTATGTTCTTCCCTGCAAAGAGAAAAATGGGATGTTTTCCAGGAAGCGTGGAAACTGATTTCAACTCTATTATTACTCAGACTTTTTCCAGATAATAGTTTTTATTTTTTTGCATCTAATAATTAGGTTTAGGTAAATAATATTTCTTAATTAGACTGTTATGATTTCAATTGCACTAACAGTAAATTCCTAGGTTTGTATATAATGTTTCTTTATTGTCTGCAAGAAAGGATTTGATTGTAACTGTGCCACTCAGCAGAATCACAGAATCATTTAGGTTGGACTGCCAAGATCATTGAGTCCAACCTTTGACTAAACAACCTTGTCAACTAAACCATGGTGCAAAGTGCCATATCCAATTTTTTCTAAAACACCTCTGGAGTGGTGAGTCCACCACTTCCCTGGGCAGCCCATTCTGATGCTTGACAATCCTTTCTCCGTTGCTTCTCCCTGTGAAAGGGACATCTTACTGATGGCCAACCTGAACCTCCTCTGGCACAGCTTTAAGGCTGTGTCCTCTCCTGTTGCTGGTTGCCTGAGAGAAGAAGCTGACCCCTACCTGGCTGCAGACTTCTTTCAGGGAGTTGTAGAGAGTGTTAAGGTCACCCCTGAGCCTCCTTTTCTCCAGGATAAACACCTGCTGCTCCCTCAGCCACTCCTCATACCACTCACTCTCTAGACCCTTCCCCAGCTCCGTTGCCCTTCTCTGGGCACTCTCCAGCACCTCAATGTCCTTCTTGCAGTCAGGGGCCCAGAACTGGGCACAGCACTCAAGGTGCAGCGTCACCAGTGCCAAGCACAGGGGGACCATCACTGCAGTGGTCCTGCTGGCCACACTGTTGCTGACACAGGCCAGGATGCCATTGGCCTTCTGGGTCACTTGGGCACACACTGGCTCATGTGCAGCCACTGTTGACCAGCACCACCAGATCCTTTTCCATCCACTTCCCTTTCCATCCATGACAGCTTTCCATCCACTCTTCCCCAGGCCTGTAATACTGCCTGGGGTTGCTGTGACCAATGTGCAGGACCTGGCACTTGGCCTTGTGAGCAGGTGAGTGATAGCCATGAAAAAAATGAAAAAGAAACAATGAATAAAAGAAGGAATAACTTCCTTAGGCATCCACCATAAGACCTTCTCCTTCTCTTCCAACTTGTGGTATTCTGTAAGACCAAGCTCCTGTTGTGATGTTTTCTGGATAAGCCAGTAAGTGAGAGATATCAACCACAAGTCAGTTGGCACTAGGGGAAATTTTCCTCTAAAGCAGGCATCAAACAGACTTCTAAGTTACTGCCTCTTCTAGTCCAGTTCTGAACTCAGTGATGCGTCTTTATTTCCTTTCTCTTAATGTGAGAGGGTCACTGTTATGATTCCTGGAGACTTCATTTCTCCCTGCAGCATCTATGCTCATTCTTGGCTGTACTGCAGCAACAGCTACAAAACCCAGAAATAGTTTTGTCGGTGTGACCTATTCTGTCCCAGACCATTTTGCTAAAATAAGCAAAAAGAAAGGCAACTGGTGTAATGTGTTTTGTACTGCTGAGTGAGGCACCTTGCTGAGACTGCTGCTCTCATTTCTCATACTGTAACCATCTACGTTGAAAGCATTCATTGCCATTCACCTTTAGGAGTTTAATTTGCATAATCATTTTTTCTTGCAGGGCTTCAGAATTGGCTGATCTGGACTCTCCACTTCAAAATATCTTAACTGTGCTTTTCAATATGCACACAATGCTGTGAGCTAGAACAAAACGATCTTGTTGTGTTACCATAGAGACACCCAGGGTCTAGGAAGGGTTCCTGCTTGAAATCTTACTGTTAAAGGGACAAGGGCTGTTAAAATTTGATGAAGGGCTTAATCCTTGGCCAGGCACTGGTATAAATCAGTACCACCAGGGTGAAATGAACTGGCGGTCCCAATGCAGTGCTTTACAGACAACTCCTTCCAGTCCAACTGGCCCAAAAGGGGCTGTTGTCCTGGTAGACTCAGAGAAAAAAAAAATAATAAAAGAGGTGGAGGGAGCAGGGGAAAGGTCCAGGAAATTAACTTGGAAATGCTGAATCACTTTGTGCTTTTTCTTCATTTCCCCCCCTCTTGTTTTGATTTGAGTTCTAATTAAAAGGTTTTCCTTTGCACTTAGACAACTCAACTTTGCTTTTTAAGCATACATTTTTTAAGCACCACTAAATGAAGGCAGGCATGAGGGAAGGTGCAGGGCTGACAACTCTGCTCTGGAGACTGAAGTCCTGCATTCACAATTAAAGGCAAGTGGTGGGACTATAGCTGCATTCCTGTGTTGTCCTGGAGAAAACAAGATATGGACTGAGAGGACACTACCTTCCATGACCCTGTAGAGTTTTTTGTGTTGGTGTGGTAGTTGCCAGTTATAATGACCATTTTGTGCAATGTAGGGAGGAGAAAATGCCTTGCTACGTACATAAAGGGAAGCAGAAGTTGGTTGTGAATAGACTCACCAAAAAACCTTCTGGCATTTTTGTTTACTTGGGACCACAGTGTCTGGGCTGCTTATGTGAGCATCAAAATGGTGCTTAAGAGTCCTACTTGCCAACTTATTTAAAATTCTAGTGCAAAATGGAGAGAGACTCTATGCTCTGACCCATGTTAGTTAATTGGTGTTGACCCTGGAGTTAAAATCCTCAAATGAGCATTAGAAAGAGCATTGGTGAACATGTCTTGAAAATTCTACTTTTGTCATTGTCTGACAGTGGTGGGAGGTGCAGATCTGCCTTATGTTATACACGGAGCTATTTTCTAACTCTCCAACAGTGGCTGTTGATTCAGTTCCATAAGACATTCTGGCTCTTAAGTCTGGTGAGGGCAGAGTTTAATCCTTCCTGCTGTCCTTAAGTCAGCTCTGATGACTTCTTCCTCTGGCTTAAATCCTGGCTCTGATGGACTCACTTGATGACTGTTTCATTATGTAGAGAATGGTAGGGTTTCTAGGAGAAGAGAAGTTCTGCTCTCTGTGTTTTTGCTGTGAAACAAATCCTTTCTGGCCCAGGCAAAAGTGAATTAAGTACACCCTGCCTTGCACAGGCATCCACGTCATATGGTGCCAATGCAGGATGTTCAGCAGAGCTAAATTTGTGCGCAACCAGGACACTATTAACCCTTCAGGTGCTCTATACTCTCAATAAATACTGTGACCCATGGCTAGCACTAGGCAACAGCAAGAAATGCTGTCAGTAATAGCTTGGGAACTTGCATTCCTATCAGCAGTGATTTAGAGAATGGTCTGGACTTCTTGCAGGACAGATGAAAGGAAGATCAGCTGGCATGGGCTCTGAGCAGCTTCCCAGCAGCCTAGCAAATTCTGCAACAAGGAGAGATTTGAGTCTGAAGTGGAGCATGGGAAATCAGAAATGATAGCCAGCAGGTCATGTCAAAGTGCAAGCTTAGTTTTGTTCTGATATTACTTCATTCTTATGTTGCTTCTAAACAGAAGACTACATTTGCTGTCACATGGCTGCTGAGATTTTGTAGGAGTCACCCTTGGAATGATGTTGGCTCCCTGTGTTGAAGGACTAAGTCAGACTCAGAAGATGCTGAACATTTGTCCCATGAAAACACTGAGGAGGGGGGTTGAGGTGTATTTAACAGCCATTTCAGTGTGGTGGTAATAAGTACCATCATGCTTTATAGGGCAGAAACCTTGCCCAAACTGGCCTTTAGGCCACTATCATGTATCCCCCTCATCATTGCATAGGTCACCTGTCTCATCCAGGGGTACATTGCACTGTGGATACCAAAGATCTGAACTCCCTCCTCCATCAGTCCAAGAGAGATGCTTTGCTCTACTGCAGAGTAACATAGACACTGCTGTGGTAGACACTGCTGTGGTCCCTGAGCCAAGCAACCATCTGGAACTGGAAACAGTCCTAAAGGTGTTAGAGAGATACCTACACTGCTTCTATGAGCTTGGAAAGTTGGCGTTTGCTGCATGTGGATCATCCTGTCCCGTTCTCTTCAAACTGTCCTGTATAGCCCAAGGGTTTTCACCACAGCGTGAGATATCTGGCCTTTGTGGGTAATTTTGTTGATTAAAAGTTATTTTTGCAAGTTATTGATACAGGCATCATTAGTGATACCAAAATTAAGAGAAGTGACCGTATGTCCACTGGCCTCAAGGATTTGAGCCTCAAGGATTTGAGCCTCTTGTGTTTCTGGATTCCTTATCCATTTTCAGTTCTCATTGGAAAAGCAAGTAAGAGGCTGAAAAAACATTATGTGTGGTTACTAGTTTCTAACGAACATCAGAGAGTTAAGAAATGCAGAAAACTGCAATATCTTTTATTAGACCAGCAGATGTAATAAGAAAAAAAACAGATTAGTTTTCAAGCATGGAAACTCTTCTTCAGGTCAATGTGCCCAAAAGCGTGTTGGTATTTTCAGCTACATCAGCTGGGCTAGTAAAAGTTATTGCTTCTCCATAGAAGTTATTGCCCTCACATATCTTTAGACCATCACAGCCACAGCAACACTGCTACGAAACAAGATTCTCAAAGACCCATTTTGTATCGCAACTACAGGAATACATCCACATGAGTCCTAACTTTAGTGTATTTCTCCTCAATTTTGTCATCTATTTATTTTCTGTCACAGCTGTGTGTAATAAATTTCAGCAGTTCTGAGAAAAAAAAAGGAAGAGTGATTGATTTCCATTTTCTGGGCTTTATGGGGTGTGCTACTTAGAAGAGTTGTCATTACCACCATTTGCTGGTGTTTAGTGGAAGATTTAATTCACCTACTGTAATGATTTGGGGAAATCTGTCGATGTACAGTTTAGGAAGTTGTTATGTAAATGACAGCATTATGAAATGCTTTTATGTGGATGCAGCATCTCCTGTTTCCTAAGAGGGGTGGCAGTGTGTGTCTGACAGGGTACAATGGACAGTTGTTAACCACAGCAAGAACAGCGTGTCCAAAGAAAGATTTAGTCAGAGCCTTGGGGACTAATTTGTTTCAAACATGTCTGCATGCTCCGGATTTGGGGGAGTGAGTGAGAGATGTAGGATTTCAAAATATTAAATTAAAAGCTTTGGTTTTGTAGACACCACAACACTGGGGGACTTTGGGCAGGAGAAGAGGGGAGAGAGGAAGATATTGTAACTGAGGACGTTTGCTTTTACTGTGGGGACAGCCAAGAAGAACTCAGGAGATGTAAAAATATGCAGAGTTGGTTAGATTGTTGATTATCTCAAAGTGTGTTGGGATACTCCAGGATAGTCAGAAATTGTGTGCATGGGGTGCATAGAAATTTATTCCCCACACTACTGTGGAAGGGAGTGCCTCGCAGTGCAGTAAGCAAAATCAGCATGTCACAGGTACTACAGGCCTGAGATGACAAAACCAGCCAGACCAGAGTGGCCACGAGGATAGAAAGATCTAGGGGAAGCAGTGCCTCAGCCCAGCTCCTGCAGTTTTGCTGTGTGGCTCTCTGCCCATGAAGTGGGGACAGCAGAGAGAGATGGCTCTTGATGTATGGGTCAAAGTGGCCTTGGAGAAAGAAACAATGCAATGGCCTACTTCAGTGCTGAGAAGTTTGAAAGTACGCCTAATCCACCCGGGTTTCCATGGACACATCCGCTCCTGCCATCTGGCATCGAAGGAGTGTGGAAATTTGCTTCTTGTTTCAGGGCTGGTTTCCCTCAGATATTCCTGAGGTCTCACTACGTGGCTGACATGCAAGCATAGGCCATTGCTGTGCCAGGGATCAGGTTATCCTGACCAACACAAGGACAGGGCTATGTGGAAAGCCTATGCTGGCCGTACATTGGATTCACAGTACCTGCACTGGACTGCACTTGATACTGGACAGTGAGGGCACATCTCCCTGCTGATGCTCCTTCTTGTTCTACTATGCAGGCTTTCAAAAGCACAAACCTTTACACTTGGGGCAGTATTCCCACATAACCAGTCCTGTGGCAAATAGAAAAAAAACAACTGCGATAGATGAGTTGACAGGGTTATCACTGTTTTTTCTTCTATTTAGTGACCTCTGTTTTGTATACACAGGCGTTCAGCAAGATAAATCTAGGGTTTTGTTTGAATTCGTTTTATTGAGAAGGTACAGACATAGTTAATTGGGTATATATTTGAAGGCCTGTCATATTTCTTCTCAGATAGGATTAAAACAGTTCAATCTGCAAACTCTATTTCATCTGTCAAAGGGAGATAACCAATTCCACAGACTGAAGTTATTAATGATCATCTGAGTGAATTTTATCCATCTTTTTATATCTTGGAAGGACACCTCACTGAAGCTGATTTTGATCAATTTGTAAGCAATGTCACCTTCAATAAATTCCCATTTGACAATAGATAACCCAGTAACAAGCTGGGAGACAGCAATGGTGATGTAAGACCTGGCATCTATTGCAGCCCTTGAACCCAACTGCATCCCCACTTGATTTTTAGAGCCATGTTAAGGCAAAAGGGGAAAAAGCATCATCCTGGAAAAAAGCTTTCTTTTCAAATTTGACTCACAAAGATGTTTTTCATTGAGACATGAGAATTACATTACTTATCATAATTCTTTTAAAAGAAAATGGTGGGAGTGGTTCCTTTCTTTCTTTTTTTCTCTCTCTTTTTTTTTTTTACTATCCTTGCCCAGCCTAGCATGCACAATCTTGGAAGCATCTTGGCCCTTCAATTAAAGGATCCTGTGTGTGTTCTTCTGAGCAATGTACTACAACTGAGTCCTGCAGTGGTTATCTGCCAGCATCTGATGACTGGGATACGTCAAAGCACATCTCCTCTATCCATGATGTACTATTCCATTGATGCCGAGGAAGAGGTATAGACGCTCACTGGTGGGAAAATAGACTGATAGAGCAGCAAATATCTATGTTCAAGGCTCTAGTATCCAACAGGCTGGAGTGTGCTGCACTTGCTGGATAAATAGTTGGCATAAGCCTAATATTTTGGGGAAGGCTCAAGGACAGCTAAAGTGGAAATTCAGAGTTCCAGGAACAGTATCTTCTCGGCCATGTCCTTTCTGTACAATCTGCAACCTATTTTTGGAAGTGGTGATAAGGTGAAGAGGGAGCCAGAGTGAGAGGACTGACTGGTACATCTGAAGATTATTATTCCCTGTGGCTGCTCCATCCTTCTGGAGTGTGGCCACAGATTGTTCTTGCAGTTGCTGCAAGAAGCAGCTAAAGTCACTTGCTGTGTCACTGTGGTTTGTAGGTATGGTACAGTATCTGCTGTGGTGACCAGGTCTGAAAGCTGATTAAAATGCTTCCTGATCCTAGCAGCTTGCATCAGGAGGGAGTCATTTGGGTCCATTTTGGGCAGAAGTGCTTTCTCTGACCACCAGGCTCTCAATTCACATTATGCTCACTGCACTTTTTAGGAAGCACATTAATTCATTTACTGTACAGGGTGAACTGATCTTTGCTGTTTACCTGCCAGCTGATGCACAGCAGGATGCAAGGAACAGTCCAAAGTGAGCTGGGATGGCATTTGCTAAATGCAGTGTGTCCTTATACTAAAAAACACACTTATTTCCATTAGGTCAAGACAGCTTCCAAGTCTTGGCAGATCAGGAAGGCAGTGCGGCAGTCCTAGGGAAGAGTATGCAATTTTTCTTGTTTTCACTTGATTTGTCTTTGCATCTTTTCATTCTTGGAAGTGATCTGCAGGAGTAAGGGCAGTGGCAGGCCTCTGTGCCAAACATGCTCTGTGCTCTCTGCCCTTGGCTTTGCTGAAGAAGGTTATGTTTGGCAAGAAATGTTCGTGGGCCTTCATTGTAAGTGAACGTGTGGACATACTTGTATTCCTCAAGATGGTCCCTGTGTGTATGCACAAGGATGGAGGTTTCCTGGAACTGCTTCTGATCATAAAATCATCATTTTCCTTTGTCCTTTGCTTGATGAAAAAACACAGCAAGTCAGCTGGAGCAAAGAGAAGCAGTCCAAGAGAGTCTGAGAAAACTTCAATTCCCATATTGCCACAGAATGAGGGGAACAGCTGGGCTATGACTCTCCCTTTGATACTTTTCTGAAGTGTTATGCTTCAGCTGCTTGAGCCTTTGCCAGGAGCTGGCTCCTTAATGGAGCAAAACCCTCTTTTAGTCTGCCTGCTCATGGCAGGGCTGGGGTGGAGGGTGCTTTGCAAGACTGCTAGAACTGTCATAACACCTGTGTCATCAGGTTTGATGTTGGAGAACATGCAGGAGGCACCAGACCTACCTGAAAAGAGGGTACCAGAGGGTATGTCCCCTGAATCACCATGTGATGCCTTCTCTCCTCTCTGAGCCACCACTTGCTGAACGAAATCCCAGCCCATGTGGCAATGAGCAATTTTGCTGCCTGATAAGGGTAGGTCAACCATTGCTTCTTGTAAACAGAGTTAGTAGTTTTATTTCAGAACTAATTTCACCCTGGACTGCTGGGGTGACATTTTTACCTAGTCTTCTGATAGAAGTTAGCCAAAGCTTGATGCTGGGCAAGGCAGAGCTTAAACTAGGCTAACCAAGGCTGGTGAGATGGTAGTTAGCTTTCTACATACTGTTAGTATGGTCACCAGCTTGCTTTTTTTGTCATGATTCTTAAAGTAATTTCTGTTTTTCTACCCCTTAGACTTTTCCTTGCCATCTTCACTCCTGGGTGCAGCTCTCCCCCATCCCTCTTCACAGGGGTAGTGCAGCCATGTAAAGGTCAGAACACCTTTTGAGGCACTGAGGAGGCAGAAATCTGAACAGTGCTGAGCAATAGGGTAGTCTGGGCAGGGGGATGCTCCCAGGGACTGTGGCTGGGAAGGAGGTGGGGAGAAGCATGACAAGATGGATTTGTTGCCTGCAGGATGCAAAAGCTGCAATAACTGTGCTTTGGTGGGGAGGAAACGTTGAGTGGGGGAAAGAAGCCATTGGACATTTGACAGAGTTGTTAGAGAGTTTTCCTTGTCAAACCACGTATTTTCACAAAGCAAAACTACCGTGATCAGACTTAGACAGGGAGCTGGCTGTGCGCAGGGAATCATTCTGTGCAAGCTTTCTGCTCTATCCTTTCCCCAGAAGATCACCCTAAATTCATGAAGGGCTCCTTTCCTCCTTTTCTACCCTCTACATACACACTTGATGTGTGCTGATTTTCAACTGATTAATTTTTCTGCGCAGCCTTAAAAACTGCACTGACTTAAGCTTGTGACACAACTTGTTGGCGATTCCTGCATTACACAGTATTGCAGTTCCCCAACTCCAAGAACTGCCTCACACCCTTTGGAGATACCTTGGTTGGTTTTATAGGAGTGTGGAATGCTCGTGTTTCCCAGGCTCCTGCATGGCGGAGTTAGGGTGGTTCATACCTTTGCAGTGTTTATACCGTGCTCTGCAGCGGTGACCAGTCCCATGCAGACCATCCCAAATATTTTGCTGTGTGCTGCCGCTGTCGTCTCCAATGCAGCTGTAGGCAGGCTCCGGAAAGAAGAAGCCCCCACGCTGCCGCGATGATCCGGAGGAGCGGTGGGGGTGCAGTCTCCAGCCCTGCGCTGGACCGCACCTCCTCACCCTGGCCCGTGTAGCATCCCTACGGATGCAGCGGCGCCGGGTTGGCGGGGAAGGGGAGGAAGGGGGAACCCCCAATTTGCGCGGAGAGAGGCGGAGGGTGGTGGGACGTGCCGCTGCGCGCCGGGACGGTGCCGCGCGGGGGGTGACAGCCGCAGCCCGGCGGGTTGCGGGGGCGGCTCGGGGCCGCCAGGCTGCGCTCTCGGTCCGGCGGCCGCGCCTGCCGCCCTCCCCGGGCGATCGGGGCTTGGGGCACGGCGGAGCCTCGCCGCGAGCGGGCGGTCCCGGGACGGCGGCGGCACCACCGGCGGCGGCACCTGCGGCGGCGGGGAAAGGCAGGGCTCGGCGGCCCGCTCCGCGCCCCTCGCCCGGCCCGGCATGACGCGGCGGCGCCCCGGCGGCGGCGGGAGGTGGGTGCCGGCAGCCCTGGCCGCGCTCCTGGCCCTGAGAGGTGAGTGCTGCACGGGCGGAGCGGGGCGCGGCAGCCGCGCACGGGGCATCGCCCTGGGGCCGCGGGGTCGCCGCAGCCGCTGCCACGGCGGTGCCCCGCGCGTGGGGAAGTTTTGATTGCGGTCCCGCCGGTGATGCTCGGGAATGCGGCGGCAGGCGAGGGCTTTTGCAGGCAGGCGTGGGGAAGGAGCGCTGCTCTGCTCGGCTCCTTCTGCTGCCTCCGCTGCACCATCCTCCCTACTATTCTTATATATGCATATTTTATTGAATTTTATTTTTTTTACGGTGCCGTAAAACTTGCTTGAAACTGGGCTTCACGTTAGGCTCAGTTGTCTGGGCCTAGCACCTTGGTAAGCTCACCTGTGTGGGAAACTCTGGTCTATCCCTGAGGCCCTGAGGCAGCAGGGAACTTTCCGCAGAGATGGTGACAGGCTGCTCAGAGCCCCCTGTGTCCCCCCCATCCTCTCCTCTGCCTCCTCCTTCCAGGCACACGGCGCGCCGCTTCAGCTCTAAGATACGTGCCTGCCCCCGGGGACGTGGGGACTCCAGCACCTCCCGCCCCCTATAGCCCTTCCGAAATAAGGTGTGTTCCCTGGTCTCTGTGCGGAGAGGAAACAAATTGCATATGACAAATGCTACTCACATCACTTAGTGCATTGCCGGGGAGCACCAGGAGGTGCTGCATTAAGGGCAGCAGAAGAAGCTACCAAGTGCAAGATGTTCAGACTCATCTGTTGATCAGGTGGCAATGCCTCCTTTCAAGTAATGCTAAACTTTAGAGCAGCCTGCTCGGTTATGGTTTACAGAGGTCCACATGGCAATTTTCTTAAGGCCTGGCCTTTATTGCAGACACTCGCTAAGCAGTTTTGCAGAGCTCAGCTCAGCAGTGAGCAGCCCACAGCTTTGAGGCAGCTGGGCCACTTTCACTGCTGGGAAACTTGCTGCAAGAGGTCCCTGAGACAGCGGGTGGACAGTAAGAAACGATGGGATCTCCCATGAGAAGACCAGAGATGTCTCAGCAAGGTCTAGATGAAACCTCCTCACAGTCGGGATCTGGGTGGAGTCTGCTACTTGTGTGGCTGTGCCAAGCTGTCACTTGTCCTGTGAGGCACAGCAGGCTTTCCCCTCTACCCAGGACTTGGTTAGAAACAAGTCCTGTGATGGATAAATGAACTTTTCACAAATGCCTCAGCCTCAAATGCACCCTGCATTTCTGTCCTCAGAAAATGTTTGGGAGTCTGAGGCTCATGCATTAAGTGGAAATTGCACCTGCTGACTTCAAAGAGATGAATTATGGAAAAAAATAAAGTTTATTAGCATTAAGTTGAAAGAAATAATCTCAGCTTTCATACTTCACACTATTGACTTGTTTTTTGTCCTTTTCCCAATCTGGTAAGCAAGTTCAATTATTTTCAGGTTCTCAGTGCTACAGGTTTTTTTGCATGCAGACATTACAAGGGTGTAAATGTCTATGGAGTTACTGGACTTGCTCCAGTAAGAGGTATATAAGTGGCAAAGTCCTTCTGTTGATGTGATATCACTGCAAAAACATACAACAATAATCAGATATAAGGTTAAAATTGAAGGGGTATTTAATCATCATTTTAAGCAGAAAGATTTACTCAATATTTACTTTTTTTTTTTTTTTTTTTTTTTTTTTTTGGTTGAGGGCACACAAAGACAGTGACATTGAAGAGAACTAGATGTGAAAACACACTTTTCCGTGAAATATTTGTCTGCAATAGTGTAATGGTTTTTCTTGCAATTTCCTTTAAGGCTTCATAGGTACCTGAATGAAACACCTATGTCTCAAGCTTGGCTTTTTTATTTTGTCTTAGGAAAAGTCTTTGGAAGATGGTGGTAGATGAAAATAGCTGTGGTACACAGTTATTTCTGTGGTACACAGCATGGCCATATTTTCAGTGGTTCTTGAGTTTGAAAAGAAAACATTGTAAGGGATAAGGAACAGACATCCATCCAGGAAAGCTGAAATTAAATTGGGAGAGTTTTTTCTAAACAACATTTGCAGAAGATTAGTAAGTGTGTTTCTGCTCTGGGCTGCCAAGTATGGTTACGAAGAGTGATTTTTAAAATTTTTTTCCCCTTTTTGAGATTTCAGACTGATTTAGAAGACAGAAGAAAAATGAGGGGTCATATGCAAAGTGATTCCTAAATGAAAAGTAAGATTTAAAAGTAGAAGGATCTGAAACTGTAAAAGTGTATAATCAGGCAAAATAGTTAATGCCAAAAAAATGAAAGTTGGGGAAAAAAGACCTTGGAGGTCATTTCATCATTCTCACACTTTATACCTACAATAAAGTAAAATCAGACTTCATAGTGATATTTAAGTCAATTATTATAGTGCCATTTCCTTATGTTGTTTTGCAGTTTGTAGAATGACAATTATTCTTTGTAACTGGTGCTAGTTGCCTATTTTCTGGGCCTATTATATCCATGTTTAATGGTCTTAGGCAAAGGGCAGCATCTTTGTCTTCCCTCTAAAACATTATAAGCGTAATAATTTTTTGTGAAAATAATATTTTCCCAGGAGAAATTTAGGGAAATAAAGGAGGGAATTCTCTTTAGAGCTTTGAAACCAAACCTGGGATTGCTAATCAATCCTCCTATGTTTCCAGAAATAGCATCCTGCAAATTGTCAAATGTGGTAGAAATCACACATCGGGTACAGTCAGAGTGCAGAACTGACGTGTTTTTTAACTGCATGGTGTTTGGATCCTGTGACACAGAATTGCAACAGGTGAGATTTCAGTGTGTTACAGTCCACTGCAGATGGATCTTGCGAGACCAGGGGGTGAGGGTGCCTGGCTGTAGTGGATTAATGCAACAGCAGGTCTACAACTCCTCACGTGACTTTTTGGAGTCGCCCTCCTGTCGGTCCAAGGTTCTCACACCTGAAACTCTTTTGGCCTTGCAGCACCCTTGTCCTACCCACCCGTGCTTCCCAGCCCTGCACCAGGTCCTCAGCCCTAGAAAGGGAGTACTGTCTCAGTCCCTTGCCCTTCCATGCTTTTGCAGGGGTTTTTTTGTTTGTTTGTTTTTGGTTTTTTTTTTTTGGAACAGATTGCCATTTGTGTCAAGCTGTGTGGTTTTGTGACGTGTAGATAAATCATTTTGCTTGTGACCTGACCTTGGTCCCCAGCGGTAGGCACAGATGCATTAACTACTTCTTTTTGAAGTGGGCATCACTCCCTTATTTTGGAAACCAATTCTTTATCTCTGTTTCTTCAGTATTGCCTAAACTGCAATTTTCTTTTTATAAGATTCTGTTCTCAAGGGATCTCAGAGTGCCTCAGGAGCAGCTATATTTAGTTGCTCAGTAGTAATATGGATATACAAAGTATGGTATAAACAACTCTTTAACTTAGGAAACTTAGGAATTATTTTTCCTACCTTCTTGGGGGAGTAGTGTTTTTATTCTTGTACCAATAGTACAGATGGAGGAAGCAAGACTCAGAGAGACATTGTGACCCACTGAAGGTCAGTGGATGCTGGTAGTAATCTTGAGTGTCTTGGAACAAACTGTAACCACAGGAGGATGCTTAAATTTATGCAGCAGGTTAAGCAATAATGTAATGGTCCTCTTTAGGGATGTTCACTACTAAATTGTGGTGAGTCATCTATATTTAGCAGGATGCTACTATCATCGTGCTTTTTAAGTAAAGTGCTTTTAACACAGTTTATTTCAAGGAGAAGTGCATGCACTGAAAATCTGTTCTTTGTAGTTTCCTTCTTGTGGAGCATTAATGCTGCCTTCCCTTTTGTAAGTGTTCAGAGAAAATTTTAGCTCCTGGTTGTTTAACAGACAGCACTGTAACAAAGACAGTTCTCTGGTTATTACTACCTTGTGTTTGTATAGTTATTTATGAACATTACCCAATTGAGAGTCTCCAAACTTACTTTGTGAGGGCAGTCAGTTTGATTTATAGCATGGAAAACTGATGTGTGCAGAGATGAAATGATTTTCTTGCTGTCAGGTAGGACATTTGCCCAGCCTCTCCTTTAGAGAATTACAGGGCTTCTGGTCATATGCCTCCCTATTTTATTCTTGCAACTGTTTCATGTCTTGTGCACCAGGGAGAAAGGACATAATTTTTAACTCTGCAGAGTGAACTTTTAAGTGTTTTTTTGAGTTTTTTTTTTTCTTATAAGTTTTCATCTTTGCTTTTGGATGTCACTTATGTCCTGGCTTCTGCCTTTTTTTTTTTTTTTCAGTGCTTGAGCTGGGCTGCTCTGTTTCATCAGGACTGAGGAATTTGGCTTCATTCTAAATGGAAGTAGAAGTCAAATGCTTTGATGGTTTTGAAAGGAAATTTTTGAGAGAAATTCTGTCTTAGGACACTGATATTTTGTTTCTTTGGGGAGTTGTATTGTTACAATACAAGGAAGTACCCTAAGCAAAAAGATGATTTGATGTGAAAAGTCAACATTTTTCATCCCAAAGATGCTTAAATTGGATGTTTCTGTATTTTTGATTTTTTTTCCTTCCTGTTTTTCTTTAGAAACCCAGTTATGATTTTACAAAGTGTCCCATGTTTGATAAGTTTTGGTTTAGTGGAAGTAACTTCAGTAAAGCGTTAATGGTTGCTGCTTTTTATTTCCACAGGGCAGTTAAAAAGAACTGTGATAAAAACCAGCTTGCAGCAGTTGGTGGTACCTGTGCACAGTCTTTGCCCATTATTTTTGCCATCTTGACACATGTATGCAAACACCACGTACATGCATATGTGGCACTGCTCTTGTTCTTTCCTTATTCATTGTGCTGCAGAGCATTGTACTGAAAAAGTCAAGTTTCTATTTAAGAAATACAGCAAATATTTGTTAATATTTGTTTCCCCTTCTGGAACAGTCACTGGAGAAATCAGAACAGGACTAGCAGGTTGAGCTTAGTCCCTTATTATTTGTGCATGTGCAGAGCCACAGCTCTCCTCCTGGCAGCATAGCAGTACTTGTACATTTGCATCTCTGCATGAAGCTAATTTCAAGTGTAATTTTGGTATTATGCTGATCAGATTGCTTATTTAGGGACAAAAACTTGTGCAGTTATTTTCTCATACTCTCATTAGCCAACCTAGCTATGAGAACATGAACTTCTGCTTCACAAGCATCAGCAGGAGAAAGCCAGTGTCTGAATTCCACTTATTCCAGTTGCCTCTAGTCTTTGATTTTTCCAGGAGTGCTGAAGGCAGGAGTGCTGTTTGTGGGGAGGCAATGACACCCTCTTTACAATCTCTGATGCATTTCTGCAGCAGCCTATCTAAGCAGTCCTGGGCCAGGTCAGCCCGCTGGTCTCTGCTGCTATGGCCAAATCTGGATGCTCCAATGGGAGGTGCCAAAACCTCCTCAGTGAGAAATTGGTGCCAGACATTTAGCAAAAAGGAGTCTGGTGTCATGTCTGTGCTACAAGTTGCCCTAGGAGTAGGCTGGTGTATGCATTGCTCTGGACTTCAATGCCTACAAAACCCAATTTTCTCTTAATGTTATAGCATGTCCTCACTCCACTTCCTTGCCATAAAATGAATTAAGTCATATGTATTCCTTCTACCGATGTATAGCGAATAAAGCATCCATCTCCTCCCTTTCCTCAGGCAAGCCCCCCCACTTGCAAAGCAGCAGACGTAAAACTTCCCCCTTGCCAAGGGGCCAGGAGGAGCTGGGCTCACCGAGCCCCCTGGTGCCGTGCCCTCAGCTGGTGTCCAGCAGGGTGGGTGTGCAGTGGCCCTGGACACACCAACCCCTTGGCCTCCTGAGCAGAGGGGCTGCGGGTGGGCTCCAGGCTCAGCTCTCCCTCTGCCCAGCACATCAACAACCTCTGCCAGGAGCAAGTGGGTTGGCACACCCTCTCTGCAGGCCCACTGTGGGGATTACTTCCTAATCCCCACTAATTAGAAGTTGGCTAGTGCCTGGAAGCATGCTTTTTCCATTCTACTTTTTGGGGTTTTTTTTGTTCTACCTGATGTATCTGTGGATGTTCCCAGTATTCTTATAAATGCATGGGCTTCTGTGATTTGTGCTGAGCTCTTGACTTGACTTTAACATGGGCTAATCATTCCTGGTGGTTAATTATTGGCTGTGCTTAAAAGAAGCAGAAAAAGTAAAAACAGAAAAGGCAAAGAACTATATTTTCCTTATGGCTAGTCATGTTTCCTGCTCTTCAGTTATGTTGAACAACCTTTCTTTTTTTCTCTTGAAACAACAAACAAACACAAAAAGCCCACAAGCAAACAAAACTCACAGAGATGTACCTGTTTCACTTCTTCATTCCCATTTGATAATTTCTTTCTATTTAACTCATCTCCAAGTTAAATTGTCTCAATTTTAACAGTGTTTAACCATTAGGCATTTTTGACTGGTGAATGACAAAACCTTTCTCTACCTTCTGCATTTTCAAATGTGCCATGCAGAAGTAACCACAGCAATTCCAGCTGAGGGTGCACTTTCAGTGTTCATGGTGGAATTAGAATACTTCCTGCATCCTTCTTTTCAGCCTGTGCCTTTAGACACCCTGACAGCTTGCTTGCTTCTTTGACCACCGTTGTATGTTGAACAGATGTTTTCATTGAGCCGTTCACAGTGATACCAAGATATTTTTCTCAAGCGATTACATTTGAATTAGAGCCCCATGGTATATGAGTAGTTCAGATTATTCTCTCAAGTTCTTATTACTGTCCGTTTGGTAATGTTGAATTTCATCCTGCATTATGCTGCCCACTTGCTGAGCTTTGTGAGATCCCTTGGAAGTCTCTCTCAATCTTCTTTTGTCTCAGCCAGCCCAAATCACTTTGCCAGCTTCCTGTCTCTCTTCCAGATATTAAGGAATAGATTAAACCACCCCAGAACTGGTTAGAAACCTGGGGGTAATCCCTTGTAATCAGGGCCAGAGCAAGGGCAGGGGGAGAGGGTCTCCCGTGCCTCTGAGCCTGGGCACTGAGTGGGGCAGCAGCTCCGGACTCAGCCTGACCTCAGCTGGCCTGAACCCCACTGGGGGCAAGGCAAGGGGAGGAGTTCCCATGCCAGGCAAGCAGGGGACAGGTCTGGCAGTGGACTGGCATCCTGCCCAGAACAGTTTAGCAGGTGCACTTTGAAGTGACAGAAAATTAATTACTTTGTCCTGTCCTTTTCCTTCCAAAATTAGAGTGGATTGCAGGGCCACAAGTTCCCCTGAGCAGAGATCAAGCTGGTTTGTCTCTTATTGTGTACCTTTATGGGCTTAGGGTACTGGGCTGGTTTAACCAAGCCCTGCTGACACTTCCAGGTTAGCCTGTAGCCTCACTTGTGAAGAGCACGCCAACTTCAAGAACCACCTGACCTAGCAAGAGTTTGCTGGTCTTTGCTAGTTACAGCCACTTGAGAAATTTCTTTCTTCAACTGTTCTGCACTTCTGGACTTATCTCTTAAATGTACTGAAATGACTGAGTTTTGGCTTTTGCAGTTGGCCTTCAGTTTTGCCTTCAATCGTATCTATCATTTTATGAAGCAACTGTTTAGACTGAATCACTTCTTGTTTCTGTTGTTTGGCCCTACAATGTACTCTCTTGCTTCTCAGCAGTTTTTTGTTTAGGACACTGAGTGCATTCTCAGGGATGATGCTGAGATTGCTTCAACACACCACTATACAGTGTAACAATTTTCCTTGTGCTGCTTTTGGAGTTAGGCTGTTTTGACCCTTTCTGCTTCTAATTGTTTTTTCTAACACGTGAGAGGCACAATGCAAAATTCAGCTACTGTATTTCTTACAGGGTGTTAAATTTGTTTGTGTAGCAGTCACTGTTACTTTGTATCTTTAGATCAGTTGCAGGCTTTTAGCTTCTAAGTGTGCTGGGACAGGTTGTTCCAAGTCCTTCCTATGCTGTTTTAGACGCTGCAGAATTGTAGCCTGCTGTGACTCTTAGCTAATTCCTGAACATGTTGCTGAAGTCATTATTTTTTTTCTGTTTTCTTTGTTCCTTTGCTCTCACTCCACACCGTGCAGTAGATATTCTTTACCTGATCAGGAGGCCATTGGGAAATACAAGTTGCTTTACTGAGAGTTGTTTTTTAGTTAACCTTTCTCCCTCTTCAGCCTTGGCTATCTAGATGAGATGTGTGTATCACCCATCCTGCAGTTTGATGTCTTGGCCTCTTTACCCACACTGAATTTCCAGGCAGGGCATGAGTCTGTGATGAACTCTGCAGCTGTGGGCACACAGACTGCAAGGCATGTTGGACACTGTGTTGGTAGGTATGGCTATATAAAGAGGCTGTTGAATCATGTTATAGGGACTGCTTCACGGCATCGAACCCAAAGTGCTTCTTGGAGTTTTTGCTCCAGCTTCACACCACCTGCTCTGACCTGTGTTCCCATGTGGTCTATCAGCATTACCTGCTCTGACCTGTGTTCCCATGTGGTCTATCAGCATTACCTGCACCCTGAAATGTTTGGTTTGGAGGTGATATCTCAGCAAATGCAGGCCTGCTTCTGGGTTAAAGGGTCTCTGGAAGCTCCTGAAAGAAATACAGCACTCACTTTGCTGCCTCTCACTGCTTGTGCCAGTGAAGGGGGCCTGGAGCTCCCCACAACCCTTGGGGAAGGAGAGAGAGATGGGTGGAAGATGGATTGCTTTAGTGAAGGGTTTCTGCAGGGCACTGCTGAGCTTGTGTGATTTCTGGGCTGCTTCCATAACTAACTGTGTGGTTGATCTTCACTGTTTGATGGGGTTTGTTGTCTGAACATCTCCATTGGCTGTGGAGCTGCTCGTGTGCAGACCTGCTTGGCTTTCTGGCTGTGTGAGCTAGTGACTCGGAGAGGTTGGGAGGACCTTGGCTACTTGGCAGAGGGACAGAATGGCCCCAGTCTGTCTGCAGAATCGTCATGTCCTTGGCTTGTCAAGGGCAGCCCTTCCTTTTGCCCCTGAAACAGCTGCTGCGCCCTGGGCCCTTATTATGGGACTCATCCGTAATCAGTGCCTCCCTCTCCTGTGCGGGGAATGCCTGGGACACGGAGAGCAGGCTTGTGCATCTCAGCTGCACAGAGTTGCAGCAAAGCTATGCTTTGCTTGTTCTTTGGGGAATGCTCTGTGCTAGCTCTACTGTAGCTTTTTTGCATAGTTTCATCTGTTCTCGCTGCTCTCGCCCTTATTCCCAGTGGCTGTTTTGCCTTTTTTTTTTTGCCATTTTTTTTGGCTTTTTTTTTTTTTTTGCAGGTCTTCATTTCAGCTGCCACGCTGACAGCAGTTGTCTGTTTATGCATAGAATAGGTACAGCAGAGGCAGGCTTCCCCCACCCCTTTGATCCCCATCCTCCAGCCCTCCTGCACTACGTGCCCCGTCCCCCACAGCTTCCCCCTCTCTGGGAGCTCCAGCCCTGAGCCAGAGGGCTCACAGCGAGGGCACCGCTGCAGGTGAAGGGGGGGAGCTGAGGCATCCCACCGCCACCGGCTTGTGTTGCATCCTAATTGCAAATAGCCCTTCCGGCGTCAGCAGTTTGTGGGAATAATTGACAGGAGGTGCCAGCGAGGTGCTGAGTCAGAGTGAGGTGTGCTTGCCAAGTCACTGCAGCAGAAGGAGTCCGATCGCCTCGTGTGGAGGGAAGCCAATGGACGGTGGGTTTCCTAGCTGCCTTTTGGGCCTCTTTCTTTCCTTTCTCTGAGGCTGCAGTTCAGCAGCAGTGATGCTATGCATGTAAGGGAAAAAACAGGGGATTGGGGGAGCTCTTTATTTTTTTTGCTTTTTCGTTGTTTGTTTTTTTTTTTTTTTTTATATATTTTTGGGTTTTTTTGGCTGAGAGCACTGGGATTAGGGGATGTGGGCTCCATTCCCACCTGCTGCCACTGGGTTTCTGTGCTGTCATTTCTGTGCTCTGATAAAGCAGAAGGGCTAGAGAACACATGTTGGGGGATAGTGTCGAAAGAGTGGCCCTAGTGACAGATTGATGTCTCCTGGGAGAGGAAAAGCAGCATGTGACATCCTCAGCTGGGCAAGGGGGATAGCTATGCAAGCCGAAAAAGCTGCAAAATAAAATTACTGAAAAGGTGTTCTGTCCTGTCCTTCCTGAGGGTTGTTTCTGCTGCAGTGTCTTACCATTTATTTAGGAGTTTGAAATTACTCGTTTGACATGCAGGAAGATGAGTGCTTGTCCTGTATGCACCTAGAACCTGATGGACCTCCAGGTCAGGCTCGTCATTTATTCCTGACCTTCTTGAATATGGCTAAGATCAATGATTATACCACAGCTGAATCTGTCCCAGAGGTCTGGATTCTTTCCTTTTTCTTGCTTCAGGGTGACTTCAGTCGTCTTTGTCTTTCTCCCTCTCTGTAGAACAGGGTACCTTTTTCCTACCTTGGACAAAAGTCAGTATTTGTTTCACAGTGATCTAAATATATGTGTCTGCTGTGTGCTGCCTTTGTAGGGAAGAGCATACTATTTTTGCTTTTAGTAACCACTTTGTGGAACGAGATGAGGAGCATGAAGACAGAGGCCCATGTATTTTTCAGAACCCTTCCTATCTATGCTGCACTCTGCCCACCCACTTTTTTAATGCTAATCCTTGTATAATCTTTCTCTTCACTGACTCAGGTAACAGCCATGTTATGTAGATCACCATGCAGCTGATGGGGAAAACTGAGGCCCTGAGATGGGAGGTGCCCTTGCCATGGTCATGCAGGACTCCCAGGCAACCTGGGGTTGGAGCCTGCATCTCCTGACTGCTAGCCCATGCCTTCTCCACTGGAAAATGCTGCCTGGCCACTGATTTAATCAGTGGCTTGCTGAATACTTTTCATTCTAAGTTTCGTGGCAGTGGCTATGGGTGGTTTTCAATTTTGAGTCTTTAGAGAAAATCTGCAGCGACTAAATCAAATGCAGTTCTTCCCTCATCCTTGTCTCGACCACCTTCATGATGAATATTTTGCATGGGACTCCCAGAGGGGTGGCCTCGGGGTCACTGGTGAGGGGACTGTGCTGTGTACAAGGTATCTGTCCTCCTCACCTCCAGTTTGCTCCCCGTTCACATGCTGGGTGCACTGTGACACTGGTGGCAATCATAAACAATCTGTGCCTTGAGGATGCTTTGGAGAAAATCTTTCCTGACTACGTTTTGCTAAAGGATCAGCCAGGGCTAATCAGGATCAGATCAGGGCTCGTTTGGGAGGCCTAGAATGGCCTGAGCCATGACTGTCCTGCCTTCAAGTTGTGTTTCTGTGTGAGTTTTGCCCTGCATGGTGGAGGTGTGCTAGCCAGGGCACTCCTATAGAGAAGAGTGAGTCTGGTCCTCAGGCATTTTGAAGTATTTTCTTCATTGCTTAAGGGAGCCTTGGTCTCCATCATGTCTAATGCAGCCCTTCTTCCTTATCCACTCTCTACCCATGGTGTGGCTTCACCCTGAAAATAGAAAAAATAGAGCATTGTCTGTTACAATTGGGATTTTATAAGATACCTATGGGAATTAAGCACACAATTCCCTCAGGCTCTTTTTAAACAGCCTAGCTGATGTGAATTTATGTCGGCAATAAGCAGGAGTGGAAGCAGTCCTGTCAGCAGAGCCACAGCTATTCTCCCTGTGTTTGATGTAGAAATTGCTGTGGTAAAGCTTATTTAGCTTTGAGGTCTGTGTGTCAGGACTTGGGACTGAAGCCCTCAAGAGGTCTCTTTTTTGAGTGGACCCCATGCTCTTGCCTCCACTGGGGGTCTTTTCAAGCACTCAGAAGGTCTGTGGAAATACCAGTGTGTAATAACACCGTGTGTAGGGCTTCTGGGCTGGACAAATGGACTGAGCCTGCTATGAGTCAGTCAGAACCAACTCTTCTTTCCTTTCCAAGGGGTAAAAATGTGCACGGGTGGTGAGGAGTAGCATTAATTGCAACTCACGGCAATAAAATTTGCTTAGGAGATAATTGAGAGATTCTTCTGACAACTGCAAGAATCCTTTTTTATTCTCTTTCTCCATAACCAAAGAATGACAATGTGTATCAGTTTTCCACAAATGGAGAAATTCAGTAACATTCATTATACTTTTAATTAAAAATAAACAGTTATGATATAAAATAATAAAACAACTGCTGGAGATCAAACAAGTTGTGGAAAATAGCTGTCACTTAGAACAAATCAGGACAGCAACAAGAAGAAAAAGCTGCCTTCATCCTTGGTTACGAGTGAGAATCCTTTCTGGGTTTTTTTTTTTTTTTGGCTAAAATTAATTTTATAGTGTAACTTAGGTTGTTTTTTTTTTGGTTTTTTTTTTTTTTTTTTTTTTTTGTTTTTGGTTTTTTGGGGGTTTTTTTTGTGTTTTTTTTTTTTTTTTTTTTTTTTGGTTTGTTTTTTTTTGTTCCTCTGGCCATATAGCCAAGGCACAGCTGTCAGCTTCTCTTGCTTCTGCAGAAGGGTAAAAGTGATTCAGGTGGGGATGCTGCTGACCCTGTGCTCCAGTGCTGGCCAGAGGGTCCCTGAAGGCTGCTGTTGTCTCCTGCCAGTGACCTGCTTCCAGCTTCTCCTCACCCCTTTCACCTGTATGAAAATGTTCACTGTGTGGCTTGATGGACACAAAGGAGTGTCCACCTCTCATTGTGAATTTATGTGAAATGGGTCCACGGTGTGGAAATCTCATTAAATTAGTGAACTGTGTAAGGCTTCCATTCATTTTGGCTTTGCTCAGAGTGCAGCTTGGATTATTCTCTCAGATTTGAAGAGTTATTCAGCCTTGGAGCTCAAAATCAACTTAGAGGCTAAAATCAGACTAGGTCTCCTCAGCTTAGCTTTAAAAACAGAAACATATTACACTCAAAGTCCATTAAAGCCAAAAGGCTATCTTAATGCATGTGTATATATATAATATATAATAATGCACATATAACTGTACAGTCAAAATAAAGCAGCACTGGGAAATGCACAAGTTAATGATGCCTTGTTATGTATCCTGTATCATTTATGGCATGAATCCTGTATCTTTTATGGCATGAATTTTATAGTCTAAGTGGTAGTAAGATTAGAGGTAGGTGAATAATTTATAGCAAATAATTTATTTAATGAATTCCTCTTCCATTTCTATTTGAAATTGTTTGTGAACATCCTGCGGTTTCTTTGCATTTTACTTATTTGAAATTACTTACTGAATAGCTTCTACAAATAATATTTGACATGCCACATGCTCATAAGAAGGTTTGTTGGTTTTTTTTAACTGCTTCCTAAGAGGGGGAGCAGCATTTCAGCTCCAGGTTTGGTTGCTCAGCAATGATACAAAGTGAAAGTTCATGCCATAGTATTTCACTATCCTGACAGCTCAAACTAATTGCTAGAATGAAGCAGTTTCTGAAATGTATTGAGAATTAGCTATTAATTTTTAATAATTTTTCAGACTGTTTGTGGGGATAGGCATGTTCAAAACTCACTTTTGCCAGTGAGTGCTAAAATTGCTCAAAATGTGTTACTTCCTTGTACATTTACGTCACTAAATTAGAATAGCTGCAGAAATGAACAGAATGCTCTAAGGTCCACAGTCAGCAGCGTGCTGTGCATATGCCTGACTTCAGGCATATTCCTGAGTAGTAGTGGTAGAGTGGCAAATTATGAACTTCAGCATATGTTTAAGTGGTTTTCTGAATTAGGGACCAAAATAAAGAACAAAGCAAATTTATCTTTCATGAAAGTGAACATACAAGAGAATTCTGTTTCCTCATCTGCAATTACAGGGTGATATTAATGTTGAATTTAAGTTGCAGTATTTCTGATTTCATCAAATACAAGTCAGTTTATCTGAAGTTTCTCATACATGTCACTGTGCTTTTCCCCCCCTTAAATATTGGAGGAAATAGCAGGAAGAATTGAAAAACAAACAACAAAACCTCAGCCATAAGTTTCAGTTTTTACTTATATCTTAATATTTTAAGATTTCTCAGATTTCAGTACATTTTCCATGTACTTGGAAATATTAAAAAAATGCTCGACAAAAGTAATGCAAAAATGCCTCACAGAAAGAAGAACTTCCTCAGGGTCTGCAAAGAATAGGCGTGAGTTACTTTAGAACAGTTGCAACAATTTCAGCTGCTGAAGGTCTACATTTTTGTGTGCAACTTTTGTGCAGATTCTGGAAAGCAGCTTCTGAAGCTGTGTGAGACACCCTTCAGCTAACACAGGTGTGCTTCAGGCCTACCTGAAGGCACAGTTAAACAGTTGTTTTTTGGGTCTGTGAACCAGTGAGACCTCATATTCTTCCTGTTTGTGTCTTTGGGCTGACCTGTGTGGGGTCTCTTATGTGCAGTAGAGGGTGGAGCATGGCAGTGAATATGTCACCTAATGTCATGAACCTTATGGAAAGAAAATTAACATGTTTAAGGCCTTTGCTCTTCTGTCAGAGGACGGGTGGATGCAGGGGCCTTGTGTCCCAAGGGAACAAATGCTTCTGGACTTACTGAGTTAAGTAGCTGGCAGAAGAGCACGGACAGTTCAGGAGAGGGTGGTCTGGGAAACTGGGAAGAGAAAGAGCCGTCTCTGGGTGATCAATGATATGTGGGATGCAACTGCAGAAATAGGCAGTCAGTTTTGGGTGAGGAAGAGGAGTTGTCCCTGCTGACTTGTGAGAGATAAAATGACCTCCTTGAAGCAGAGAGCCAAAGGAGTAAAGTGTTATGTCTCATGATCAGAAATGCACCTGAGCCCAAACCCTCAGACCAGACACACCATGAAGACAAGCCTGCCAAATGTGGCCATCGATGTCCATCGGTGCTTGTATGCAAGGAACTTGCACCCATGAGAGGAGGGCTGCTTCCACAAAGAGGGTTTCTGGACATCTGTACACACTGATTGCCCTTTAGGTGATGGTCTAGATCCTGATCTTGTACACACGGAAATCAGCAGGAGAGTTTTGGCTTCATGTAGTTGAGAAGGTGAGGGAATGTTTGTCAGACAACAGAAAGAAGGGCTAGATCTGGACTAGGAGTGTGCGCCTGGACTGTGCACTCCCCAATCTATATTTCTATTTATTGATCCATACTCCTTACCCACCTGTCCTCCTCCATGTACTGTACTGTGATTCCAGCCCCAGGGCTGGAGAAGATCCTGTAGGAAAAGCTGGCAGTGGAATTCTGAATATTGCACCAACAGTCTTCTCTCCTCTTTCTAAGGCTTTCAGAACACTAATCACATGAAATATATCCAAACTTATTGCTCATCCCTTGCACCTTTTATGACCTGAATGTTAAAACATTGAAACATTGAAATTAAAAAGCAGTCACCTGTACCAAACAAAGTAAACAGCAAATTCCAACAGTCTGCCACATGCCCTAAGACACTGCAGGGATGCGTGCTGCCTTTAGCAGCAAAAGAAGTAAAACTGCATTAGATTTACAAGGGCAGTGATGCTGTACCCCACAAGGACTGTGGCACTCATGTCTATGACATGAACAGCATCAGGAGACCTGAACTAATTGCATCCTCAGTATTTTGGGACCAGAGCCTGGCCAGCTCAGGAAGGTGGGAGATCAAAGGCCACTTCTGAATTTAGCTCACTTTCACAGAGCCTTGGGACAAAAATGGCAGAAGAGGTTGGTTTGAGAAGAAGTGTGGCTATGTCTCCATCCAGTGGCTAATGCCAATGACAACGAGTTGGCATCCCACAAAAATTCAGTTTTATTTGGGGAGATCTCCCAAAAGAAACTTGGCAGATGCGAGGCTGCCGTCTTAAAGCTGACTTTTACAGAGGTCTAAGATGTGTCTTATCTTGTCTTCTGTCTTTCTGTGTTGTTCTGTCTTCAGTGTTATAAACATAGACTTATTAATAGTATCAATAAAAATATAATAACAACAGCAGCAATAATTTTTATTTACTATTTTACACTCCTGTGGGAAAGACCCTAGATGTGTCAAGTGGTTCTGCTGTGACTCCAATGGGATGGTGCACAGTTGCAGACCTAAATGGCTGTGGCCATACATCACGCTCTCTGTGTCTCTCTCACAGTCAGCCAGGACAAGTCAAAACAGGCAAAAGGAAAGAAAATAGACAAATTTCCGCATCCATAGCAGCTGGAGTGAACGCCAAACAGATGGGCTCTTCCACCCTGATTATCCTAACCTCCTAAATATAGAAATACAGGCTTTTTTTTCCCCCTTCTTTTCTATTTTTTTATAAATTTAAATTACCCGAGGGGGTGGTGTTAGCTCACGCTAGGGCAGTGCTAACGAGTGCAAATAGAAGTCATCTGCTGACAGAGTCAGATCGTGGCTTCTGCTCATGACTATCCCCCCACCCTGCCCACACACATTTTTTTCCATTGGAAGTGTGGGGAATGATAGGGGCTGAAGCTGTCCTGTCTGTGGGGTGGGGGAATATGAATGTGTGCATGAAGAGGCTTTTATTTCAAATTCTGTTGGTACTTATGCAAATACACAGAGTAAATAAGCACCAAAAAACATGGTTAAGAACTACACGTCTTTGCCTCCTCCTGCAGATGGTTTGGTGAGTTGATGGGGTAGCAGTACTTCGAGTCACTGGAGGAGTTCACAGCTATTTTGGTTATCATTGCACAAGCACACTGATAGATATGGGGTAGAAAGGTGCAAGATCTGCTTTTTTATCATGTACCAAGTTGCGTTTTTTTGCAGCATGCAGAGAGATTGGAGGGATGTCTTCTGGCAGCGAGCTGGTTGTGCCTGAACAGCCTCATCCTTTTTGTTCTGCAGTAGTTGACATCAGCAAAGCAGCAGCAGGGCAGTGCTTTGTGTGATTTTTTTGGACTTATTTTGCTGTACTGAGGACTTGGATAGGAAAATTCTGATTTTTTTTTCCAGTGGGGAAACACACCACCTCACCAATGCTGTGTTTTCCATTCATCTTTCAGATTACTTTTGCTCTTTCTTGGCCCAGGGGCTGCATTTTTTACCTGTTATCAGGATTTTGCTCCCTGACCAGTCTTGGAGAGCAGGTGGCAGGAGGTGCTGCGTGTACAACATAGCAGATGAGAGTGAGGCTGTGTCTGATCCCTGCCCTGTTCTACACTTGCATGGTGGAGAGTGCACATACCTGAGTCTTGCTTTCCCCACATCTAGGAAGGGAATGAATGACAAGGGCTTGTTTATGGACATTTCAGGATGCTGTCAGGGAAAAACATTGTGTTGGTGCTGTATTACTGCTATCACTGTAACCATGAACCAAGATATATAATGAGGATAAAGGTTAGGAGCAAAACTACCCTGACTTGGGACCCAGCCAAGCAGAACTGCAATGTTTTCCGCTTGTCATTATGTACAAGGGTGTGTTGTGCTCTGTGGATGTATCTGTGCTACCATCAGTGCAGATATACAAATAGACCGTGTGTAAGACTTCAGAGACTCTGTGAAGAGGTTCTTTATCTTATGGGCTGCTCTCCATGTGAGGCTAGCACATAGTTTATTAAAGCTCCCAGGGCTCATTTTGCTTGTGTGCTCATGCTCTTCTGCAGAAACTCAAATAGCTGCAACCTTAACCACAGGTGCCAGAGTGCCGTATGTGCTGTTGGGTTCTGTAGGATTTGCATCATCCTTGAAGTTTTCCCACATACAGGAGAGGTCAACAGGTTTTAGAGGAGGCTGGCTAGGGAAAGCAGGCAGTTTGCACCGTTGAAAAAGGCCTCTAAGAATAAGTTCATCCAGCAGCTGGAAGGGTGACAGAACTGTAGGAGATCCTGCCTTGGGGCAGAAGGATGAAGCTAGTGATTTCCTGAGGTTGCAGTTCAGGGGATTGTTACCCCATGTCTCTTCAGAGTAGAGTGCTTCTCTTGTTACACTGAGGTCATGCAGAGTGACTTGTCTGGACTGTGAAGCACACAGATGCTGGGTAGTGAGGTGAAAGCAAATAAATACATCAGGAAGCTTCCCCTGGAAACAGCTTTTTTTTTAACATGATGGGGGTCATTCCACTGATAATAAGTCCAACTGAGGCTGTGCTCAATATTTGTGGTGTCCTCTAGAGCCTGGGTCAGAAAAGGGCTTTGCAGCCTGGATGCAGTGGCAGACCTGTGCTAGCTTCCACCCCTCTGCTTAGGAATCGGGATAAGCTCTTGCAGATACTGCATGTAGGGGGTCGCAGTGAGAGGCACCCAACTGGCTTTGCAGCAGAGGAGCTTTGGCAGGGTTTCTTCACTCTGATTCACGAGTGGCTCTATCAAACCTGGCTGGCACAGCACAGGGTCACTCGAGCATCTCCGTGCTGTGCACTTGAGTACTCCTGACCAGCAGCAGCTCAGGGGCGCAGGCACACCCGTGCTGGCTCTGCACACTGCCTGCTTGGCAGAGCTGCCTCACTCGGGCTCCCAGCCACTACACGCTGGGTTTGTCCCTCGCCGTGGCTGTGCCCCGTCCGTGCTGCTGGAGCCAGGGCACTTCAGGCTGTGCTAACCCTGATGGCTATGCTAACCCTTATGGAGCCACCACGGTATTTACCATGCACCCAGGGCATGGGTAATCTACAGCTGGCTTGGATCCTCTCTAGGGACTCAAACAGCATTTTTAGGATTTAAAAAATATAATGGTACTGCAATTCAAGGCTTGTGCTGCTTGTATTTAAGAATGACTGGTTATTTTTAGTTATGCTTTTCACCTTTTCTTGCCTCAGTTTCACTCTTGATAAATGTTGTTGAAAGTCCCTCTGTTGCAGTTGTTGCCCCCTGAGTAGCTGTGCTTTTTATGATTGTTATCCTGTCTTTGCTTTGAGTCACTTTACTGTTTTGCCAGGTTTGAAAAAGATTGCCTGGAACTTTCCTATCTCTGGATTCTAGCTCACACTGGGTTTGCATGGAAAATTTTACCCTTCTTTCTCCTATTTTTGAGAATAAGTTGGGGGGTGGGGTGAGGAATGGTTTCCTGCATGTATGAAAAGGGAAATGTTTTCTTTTGAATGCTGCCTTTCCACCATGTTGTGTAGCCAGGCCTTGAAATGCAGCAGAAGGGTATCTGTGTGCTTTTTGTCACCTTTGAGACAATCTACATGAATTTGGTTAGATAAAGAGCCTTTGAAAAATCAAATGTGATTGTCCATGTGCTCAGCAGAGGCAACATAGGAAAAAGCCTCAGAGTTTTCACCCCTTGCAGCTTCTTTGTGTGAACTGGGACAAACCCAGATCTCCCTGCACATGCCATCAGCTGTCACTAGGAGCAGGGAATGGGCCTGTGTCTCCCTTACCTGCTTGGGAGACTTCCTTTGCAATACTTGGAGGTGATGGAGAAGAAAGCCACCTTCCTCATGTCCAAAGAGGGAGCTGGTCAGGAAGGTGACTACAGCAGGGGTACCTGCAGATTGAGGAGCATGGTGAGAATGGGAATGCACTGAAGGGGTGGGGCGAAGAAGGGAGGAAGTGGATCCATATGGGACTGAATGGAGAAGGACTCCCTGGGAGTGAGTCACATTAATGGGCTGCTCCCCAAGCCTTTTCTGCTTCAGAAAATCACCTCTCCCAGCTTCTCCTGGGGAAGACAACAATCACCAAGAGGGATTGAAACTGGGTGCCTTTATGAGGGATCCTTCAGCCTGATGAGGCTCAGAGGAGAGGGGGGGAGGATAAGTCTGGGCCTGGCTGTGTCACATTCCAGAGGAACTGAAAAACTAGAAGAACTGAGCACCCTGAAAACCTCCCTAGGGACTCAGCAATTCTATCTTCAGTTTGGGATTTGAGAGTATACCAAAAATATAACCTACAGTCACACATTTATTGTAAAGCCAGCAAACCAGATGATTAAGTATAGTTTCTGTCAGTTTCTGTCTATCCTGGAGGTTGAAAGGATCAGGGAGAAACAAAAGCATGTGATTTATTTATTTGTTTGTTTGTTTTAGTACATAATCAGCTAGATTTTAGTAGTGCCAGTGGATATGGCAGCTGTTGCTGTTGCTTTTCTGGCAGCATCTGGGCTGAATACCTGAGCTGTGTTGATACTTGAGTGATTAGACAGTTTGATTATAAACTACCTTGATGAAGGTTGGTACTTGCACCACAGAGGTTAAACAGGAGGTGAATTAACATAATATGAAGGCAATAATGATTAATAATTGCTACATTAGTAACAAGGAGCAGCAGTGACTTTTTAAAATCAGGATAGTTTAAATTTCTGTGAAGTAGATTGCCACTTTCATCCTTTCCCTCCGGTATATTACATTTCTGAAATGTCTCCTGTCCCTTCTGTGCTGAGACACTGCTTATCTTGGCAGGGGTCAAAAGATGCTTTTGGGGCAATAACGCTCTCCCCTGCTTCAGTTTTGTTCAAAAGAGCGGAAGCTGAGGACAAAACGATTTCTTGCCTGGATGTGATGTGTATTTTGCAGCAGCTATTTAACCAGGCTTTTGCATGCAAATGACTCGAAGTACCTGAACTTGGGCCCCCAACCTACAGTAACTTAGCAGGCTTTTGCTCAGAATCCATAATTCAGAGACAAGGTAGATGGTGTATTTCAGGGTTTGGGCAGAGAGCCACCTGTCCAGCATGAGGGAGAGTGAAGTTCCCAGAGCACCTTCCTCCTGCCTCTCACAGTACCTGGGGCTGCAGCATGTTGGTTAGAGGTGAGAGGTGAATCTGATCAAACACGGCTCCAGTAGCAGTTGATGGCATGGCATTATCCCTCCCTTCCCACTTGTACTTCTCCATTGTGGAGAAAAGGCACCAAAGCCTGTGAAACATATGCTGAGATCACCAGGCTTTGTCAGCTCCAGTGAGCTGGATCCTGCTGCTCAGCGGGGTCTGTAAATACTCTTTACTGTGCAGGGAAGCTGTGGGGTCTGGCTGTCCTTGTCTGCTTGCTCCTAAATCTTCTTACAGGCAGGTCAGTTGCATAAGTATTTGGGAGATGCCTATTTGCTGCATGGCATTCCTGAGAGCAAGGAGGAAAATTTTCTTTTTCTAAACTTCTAAAAGTTTAGCTTTCCTGGTTTCTCGCTGTCAGATTGTGACAAGACACAGCACCCTGTGGTCAAGGTTACTGACCACATCGAGGGCAGGTGCAGGCAGACTAACTCTCTCTCAAATAGGAAGGGATTTTTTTCCTTAAATCATTCACAAAGTGATTGTGAATTAAGAATGAATTCTTCTCCAATGTATCATGAATTGAGAGTAAATAATTTTTTAATGGTGTGTTGTGAAGCAATCACAGATAGTAAAAGGGCTAGAATGGACACCAGGCATTGCCTGGAGATAACTGAAATGCTTTCTCCTACATGAATCAGTGATAGCAAGAGATCCTCCTCTCCTTTCCTGTCCTCTGATCTTAGGGTGCTTTACTGTCATGTAAGTAGCTACTGAATATATGGCTGGTGTGGCTCTTAATTCCTTGGGGAATACATAGCTGGAGAGTGTTCATTTCTCTGCAGAAAATATTAGTCTCTCCCAGTATGGAAGCTTAGCTTTTTAGCCAAACCAACCTCCCTCCCACCTCAGTGAGCCTTGAAAAGATGTACTTTTGTTCTGTCTGTCCATGGCACTTTGTACTTTTCTAAAATGGTTTAGATAAAGACTTTCCTACATACTGGTGGAGTTGGAAAATTGCAGACTTCTGGGAAAATGAAGCTTTGCTGCGTTTGCCCAAACTTCTATTTCCAAGAATGTTCCTGTTGTCCATTAGATAGCTAAGAAACAGAGTGATTGAGAAACATAGTGAGCAATTACTTACTAAAGCGGAGGGAGAAAGGTGGGCAGGACAAGTATGTTTTATTTGTTTCTTTAATCCTTCCTTTTTACACTTCCATTTTGAAAATCTGCCCCGTGGATGACCTAAGCGTTTCCTAGCGAGCCAAATTAAAAACCAGAGTTCAGTGTATCACTTTTTTTCTTCTTGCAGCCTGTGATCTTGTCCTGTGATAATTGAACTTTGGAGTAAGTCCCAGTGAATTACTCTGAAACTCCAATACCAAATTCAAAAAACAATACCAAACCCCAACTTTTTGTGTTTGCTCATGACCAAGATAGGAATATACCAACTAAAGGTCACTTTTAGGTTCTACCTTTTTCCAGTGGCTGGACAAATCATGCATAGGAAAGGGATATCATCAAGACTGGGGAGAAGATATTTCCCTTCCTGGCCAAGCCTGATCCAAGATGGAGACTGGGGTGAGGAGAGAGAAGTTGACCTGAGATGTTGGGCTCTGTAGGACAGCTGCTGTCTCCCAGGCTCTTGTTGGAATTTTTCACTCTGGAAACGAAAAGGGGGACCTTAGAGCACTTTCTAGTACCTGAAGTGGGCTACAAGAGATCTGGGGAAGGATTTTTTACAAGGGTGTGTGGTGATAGGACAAAGAGTAATGGCTTCAAAGGGAAAGAGAGTAGGTTGAGATTAGATACTAGGAAGCAATTCTGTACTGTGGGGGTGGTGAGGCCCTGGCACAGGTTGCCCAGAGAAGCTGTGGATGCCCCATCCCTGGAAGTGTTCAAGGCCAGGTTGGATGGGACTTTGAGCAACCTGATCTAGTGGAAAGTGTCTGTGCCTGTGGCAGGGGGACTGGAACTAGATGATCTTTAATATCCCTTTCAAACCAAACCATTCCATGATTCTACCTAGAATTAATTTTGACTGATAGCAGCACAGAGTAGCACAAGCACAGCTGTGAAAATAAAGCCACAGGTTGGCTTGTAGAATTTCCTGTGATTGAAGTCATAATGTCTCCTCTTAATTAATTTAATTCTGGTTTAATTAATTGAGGGTTTGCCTTGATTTATTCCATTGCTGAATTGCTCACTCAGACGGCTTGTGTGATGAGCTGCTGCATTTCCTTGCATACTGGAAAGTTGTGTTATAATGTAATAATCAAACACAAATTCCTGATGATACTAGCCCCCTCCTCTCACCTTGTTCCACTCCTCCCCCAGGAGAAAAATAATTGAAAAGGAAGGAATGGATCCACAGGTTCTAATGCTTAAAGAAGAGCAAAACATTTATTGGAACTTGAAAACCATTTTTGCACTGAGTTATCAGCATGTCTCTGTGCCAGGTCTGCTACAAGACCATGGGCACAAGGTCTTGTTCCTTGCAGCTGCTATTCTTTCACGTGTAATGTGGCTCATTTGAGTTTGGGATGTGGTTTTGGGATCATGAGCATGCTAGATGCCCAGCCTTACCGCATTTGCTTCTCACGGGGCAAGTTACACTGGGCGCTGACCAGCAAAGGGTTTTGTTCTCACTTGTTCTCGCCTTTCCAGCATCCACTTGTGCCGTGTATGTGCCGGAGAGCGTCTCCCCCCTCCTCCATCCTTTTCCCGATTCAAAGTCTCCCAGCGATCTTCTTGTTGTTTGTGAGGAGCCAGCAACCCTCCTCCTCCTCCTCCCGGCTGGGTGCAAGGCCCTGATTTCCATTTGAATAGCAGCCTTTCTGCTGAGGCTTCCCCACCGCCCCGGCGAGCGAACAAGGAGCCCACTGTTCCCGGACGGGATGTTCAGCCAGGCCTGACGTCCCCGCTGTCCTCAATGCGGCTTTTCAGCCCCTCCGCTGAAGCCCGGGGCGCCGGGCTGGTGGGGGACAGGCTCCCGGCCCTGGGCAACATGCCACTCATTTTGAGCAGTCCCAGCCTGTTCCCACTTCTGCCTTTATGGTCCAGCAGAGGCTTGTTTGAGTTGCAGCTGGTTTTCGTGCGGCACAGAGGTAATAAAAAAAGAGAGGGATAAGTCAGACTGGAGTGGTAGCAGGGGATAGGATGAGATGGGGTCCTTTGCCAAAGGCTTGGAGGATGAGCGGGTGCGTGCAGGGGGGTGAGCCCGTATCCTGGCCAGGGCTTCTGTCTCCTTAGTCCATGCTGATGCCTCAGGTCAAAGCTGACCTGTGCTTGTTCCTGAAGTTCCCTTCTAAAAACCACATCCTGCCACGCAGCAAGCTCTCTGGATTGGTATTTGTTTCCAGACATGCAGGTGCACCTCCCCAGCTCCAACGTTTCAGGGTAAAGGCAGGACAGAGGAGCAACACGTGACCTGCCCAGGAACTGCTGAGAGTGGGCAAAACCTCCTGCCCCATCCCACCACTCAGAGCCTTTGTCAGGGCTGTCTCCACAGTGAACTGGTTGTGGGGTCTTTTTGAGTTTTTCTGCTAATTTTTGTTGAGTTTTCCTTCTAGATGATGCTGGTACAGGTGTCATGATCCATCCTCCACCACGGGGAAGCTCCACTTCCCACTGAGGTGTGGAGTAACGTGCCCACTTCTCTTGCTGCTTTTAGCATCCAGGAGCTCTTGGTGACATGAGAAACCCCAGCTGGCAAGCCATGAAGGAGGTCCAGACACTGCAATGTCCCCGGCTGACTGTGGGTGCTGCTTTTGTGAATCAGTTTTTGGTTTTTTGATTGTTTTTTTTTTTCCTCTGTGGGTAGAGGTAAGGGATTCCAGGTTTGTTTGTGTTCCTCCCCAGATAGTGTCACACTGATGACATTTAAATTCAGTGGAGCAGGCACAGAAGGGGCAGCAGCCGAGCAGGCTTCCCTCTCTGCTGCTGTAGGAAGAGCCAGCTGGAGCGTGGGGACAGTGATGAGGCCAGGCAGACCTCTGCCAAGGCTGGCAGCAAACAGAGCCCACTAAAACCGGTTATAATGTGTTAAATCGCTAGTTCCCAGCAGACATGAAGGAGAAACCTTTCTCTTCTGTGTGTATGGGTAAATTGCTCAGAAGTAAAGGTAATCATTGCTTCTGGTAACATAAGTTTTAATGTAGCTACACCTCTTTTTAGCTTTCTTTGTTCTTCCACTGAGTACTGCTCATTTATTGCTTGGGTGCTGAGTTTGTGCAGTTCTCATTTTCCTTTTTTTAAGAAGATCTTGAGTCAAATGAATATACACCCCTCTGCAGCACACAAATGATGGAGCATATGCAGGGGTCTGGAGGTCTTGCCTTCACCTCCTCATCTTCCATCCCATCCTGGCAGCCTGATAGGACTGGTGGGCCAGGGGTGGCCCTGAATCCTGAAGGCAGTGTGGGGCTCATTCAGGTTGGTGGTGGAGGCCTGGAGCAGGTCAGAGACTATTTCTCTGCTGCCAGCAGAAGCACTGAAAATCCAGCATTCCCTGCTTCCTGGGCTCTGAGGGCTGGTGTCCTAAGTGGTGGTGTGAAGGACAATGCCTTTATTTTCAACTTTTGGGAGGAGTTATTTGTAGTATCAGAGGATGGAAATTACTGTGGAAAGTCAGTCACAACTTCTTTATTAGAAGAGCACTTCTTGCTGTTTGCCGTAAGGAAGAAAAAAGGGATAGAAAAACAAACTGATTAAAAAAATGTTTCCAAATTTCTGTTAGTGGCAGCATGCTCTGAGGCAGCTCAGCACTTGGTGCTGTTTGGGGCTATAGGGGTTAGAGTGCTCTTATGCTCAGCACTTCAGCTTGCACCCTCCAGAGACTTCCCTAGGGAGCACCATGGATGCTCAGAGCTCAGCAGGATCAGAGCTTATATTAACATTACCAAATGGTGAAGCGCAAGGCGCCCAGAGAAAAATCAGTTTGAGTCCCACTGGAATTCTTGGACTCCTGTGACAATTTTCAGTATGGAAAATTCAGGCAAGTTTTAACACAGCCAACAAATTGTTGAAATCTTTGTATTTCTGGGGTGTATAGATCCTGCATGAGAGGACCTTCTTCCCAGATAGCTTTTGAATGCTGCACTCCCTCTTCCGGAGTTTGCTCTGGTGCAGCTTCTGGAACTTGTTCAGAGCAAGCAGCTCCAGTTATGTGTAAAAGAGAATATGTAACTGAGCTGATATTTTTTCTTTCTTTTTTTTTTTTATTTTACTCAGTGGAATTTGTTGGTAACTCAAGAAGAGAAAAATACAGATGCTTGTGTTACTGTAATATAAATGTCACAGATGAATAGGTTTCTAAATTGTGACATTTAGGAAATAATATCTTGTCTTTTTTGCACTTGGCGAAGACTATCATTTCAGTGTGAATATTTCTTTGTGGTTTTGTTTTTTAAATTTATTTTTAGAAGACTATTTTGCTGGGTATTGAGCATATAAAACCCTGAGATGATTTGAGGTTGCTATGAGAACCTTCAGCATTTCATTTCCAGATTAGGAGTCTTTAGCTCTAGACGGTCATGATGGTTCAGCTCAGCTTGTTGCATTTTAGTTTTATGAATGAATCTACACAAGGTTATCACCTGGGTGACTTGAGTGACTCTCAATTAAGTAAAAGGAAATGCAGAAGTTACCCACCAAGAAAACCCAAACCCAACAGTTTCTCTAAATATAAAGTCCTCTAAATTCAGCTATAAATATGGTTCTGAAAACAGCTCAGTGTTTTCTCTTGACAGCTGCATTCTGAATTTACACTTCCTCTGCTGGGAAGGGAGTATCTCTTCATGCTCATCTCTGTGCAGTTCAGCAGGACACAGTCTCTAAGAAAAGAAACCCTTCCCAAGATGGGCAGACATTTCAGCTGCACAGTGATACTTGGGTACTTTGACTCAAAGTTATTTACTTTTCCTCTCTCTTAATTTTTTTTTTTAATTACTATTTTTGTGACATTGGTATCCAGTTTGTTCCATTCCCTGGGGTTTTGGGGTTTTTTTTTGTCTTTTACATCCATAAAGAAGCAGAATTTTGGGAGCTGTTTGTTGTGCCTCTCTTACTTTATCACATGACCTGCAGTGACTACCATTGAGAGTAGGCAGTGAGGGAGAACAAACAGTTTATTCCTGTTAGGGTTTCATGATTTTGGTAACAGCTTTTTTCAGATCCAGGTATGTTTGAACAGCCAGGGAAGGAGAGGTGGGCTCCACTGGCACAGCAGGTGTATTTCTCCAGCACACCCAGGACCCTGGCAGCAGATGCTGCAGGCCAGCTCCCAGCTCACTCTGCCTGCCATGCTGGATGAGGGGACTGGGAAGCTCCAGTGGATTGGCACTTCTAAGTCTGCATCAGTGAAGTAAATTTTTCCATCAGAAGCCATTTCCTTCCCCACAGCACCTTCCTGTCTCTCTTGCAGGGAGGATGCTGTGGCAGCCTGTAAGTCTGTGCAGACAACTTGAAGCAAGTCAAAGAGAAAATGCCTCCTTTCTGCAGGGCTTTAATTAGGTGTGAATTACATTAGCAGAGAGGGCATACTTACCATACATAGGGTGGGCATCAGTCAAGCTGGGCGTGAAAGGGCAGGAGCTGCAGGGTGTGCAGAGAGACCGAGCTCCCCAAGACTTACAAACGCTGAATGAAGCACAGCATTTGAAGTGGTGCACCTCCAGTGAGTGAGGTCACAGGCTGCACCACCAGAACCGTGCTGCACCTCTAGAGATGTGTGTGAGTGCTCTGGAATCCTCTTCGAGCAGGATGTGGTGTGGGCAGTGTGTGTGGTGCTGCTGCTTGTACTTGTATGGTGGTCCTGTTGTCCTACGAGGTCAAACTGTATTTTAGCAGTGTGTGAGGAAATGTGGTATTTGAAAGGTTGCTCTGATGCTCTAAGTGGGCTTCATGTTGCCCTCTGAGCCTGCGCTGGAAGACTGCTAAGCATTGTGTCATCTATCCTTGAAATTTCCTCATGAGTAAGGCAATGGGGATACTGCTAGGCAGGCAGGGGGGACATTGGATAAGCTGTATTTCAGGAGGTATTTTCCTGCTCTTTCCTTTGCCATTTCTCACAAAGAGTCAAAATTGGATGACAAATAGCATCTATTTTGTCAAAAAATAGTGCCATCCTCAAAACCACTAGCGATAGGAAGCGAGTGTGCATAAACTTAGAGTGTGCAGCAAATATCCTGGTCTGGTTTATTCTGTGCCTGAAGGGTGACCAATCAGCTCTCAATGAAATTATATACAAGTGCATACACGTGTGTGCACACACAATCACAGAGCCCTGCATTTGCCAGTAAAAGTGCAGAAACCTACACTGCATATGAAAGATCATGTCTGTGCTAAAGGTCCATCATCCAGGGGGAGTTGTGCTGTCAGGAACTACAAAGGAGAGAATCATTCATATATACATTGCTGGAAAACCTGAAAGGTTACAGAAGCAGAACTAACTGTGCTCTTTAGGCTTCTTTTTTACATTTTTATTTATTAAAATGCTCTAGATGCAGAGTAGCTCTTCTCATTATTTATAACTGTCGCTGCTGCCTTGAAATGAAACTGCTGGCATTTTGATAAATGTGGTGAAAGCTTGTCTGGTGTCCCTGCCACTTCTCTAAAGTGCCTCCTGCGTCCTCTGCTGAATTGCTGTTTCTGCAGTTTGGACAGCAGTGTTCCTCAGCAAATTGCAGTAAAAGTCTAGTTGCATCATCCCATGCTAATGGAAATGGAGCAGGAGGGACTGAGCCTGTGCCATTAGCATCCTGTAAGTGCTAGGCAGAGCAGGGACAGGAGGAAGAAGACATCCCTGCTGAGCCCCACTCGCCTCTCCATCCTGGTGAGTTTGGTGGGATAAAGGCTCTTGTTCAGGGTTGCTGTGAGCATGTTTTTCTTTTGCCTTGTGCTGACAGCTAGGCTGTCATTCCTGTTTGAATTGCCTGTGCCCAAGGGCAAAAATTAAGTTGTTCCAGCCTCAGCCCCTCCTTCCCATCATCTCAATGGCCATGGTGTCAGGACAGTCAACTGATGGGCTGTACTGGGGCTGTCCTGATAGCTGAGTGCAGGGAGATTTTAAAAAGCTTGAAGAATGCAAATCCCCTGAGATTAGAGAAGGCTAAAATGTTGACATTGAAAAATCTAGTGACCAAAACAAAGGGAGAAAGTTTGTTTTAAACAACCAACCAACAAAGAAACTAATCAACAGCAACAAAGAAGAAGCCTCTCAAGACCTTGACTTCTTCTTTGAGCAGAGGGACTTGCTCTTAGATCATCTTGCCAAGCAGAAGGTGCACTTGTGCTGATGCAAGCCTGTCAGGATGATGAGGCAATGGAAAGCTTGTCCTACAAGGGGGGATTAGAAGAGCTTGGACTGTTTAGCCTGAGGAAAATGGTAGGGGAGTATAAGAGTGCTCTGTAAATATGTTAGCAGGTAAATAGTGTGAAAAGGGAAGAGTTTTTAAGGCTAAGGGAAGGTGTTTGCAACAGTACAGGCTCCGATAAATCAATTGTGGTAATCTAGTCCAGGAATTAAACCACAGTTTCATTCTGTTAGGTGAGGGAAGTTTGGAGAGCAGCTTCTAAACAGAACAACAGGGACAAAACTCCCAGACAGGCTTTAAGAGGAGTCTTGATCTGTCTGTGAAGGGGATTGTATTGAGAGGGCCAGGCTCTGTGTGCCAGTAAATTCTGTTCTATGCTGCTTCCTGTATTTCTAATCCCAGATTCACTATTTGGGCTTTTGTATGAGATGTGCATAAACTGAGTGGTTTGCAACTTCAAACTAATTTGTTTGGGGTGTGTGTGTGTTGTTTTTTTTCTTTTTTCCTTTTTTTTTTTCTTTTTTTTTGTTTGTTTTTTTTTTTTTTTTTTTTTGTTTTGTTTTGTTTTTTGTCATTTGGTGGTGGGTTTTTTTTTGTTTTTGTTTTTGTTTTGTTTTTTTTTTTTCCCTTTTTTTCCCCATCCTTTCAGGGTATCCTTTTGACCCGAATATGCCACAGCAGCGTTTCACCCAATGCCCAGGTTTCCCCTTCCTTGTCCTCAAGCCATCTCACTTTTGTGCAAGCTGTTTCCACCAATGCATAGCACAACTCAGCACTTTTGGGGGCTGAAAGCTATTTACCAGCTAAGAGGGCAAGAGTACAAAACTATTTTCAGCTCTGTGACCCACCTCAGCCAATTGGATTGCGTCTGGTAATCCTATTTGGTGGAGATGGGTTCATGTAACCCGAAATAGTTTCTGCTCTTTGCCTTCACCTCCGGCTCCGGTGCTGGGCTGAGGTGCCTGTGCTGTAAGACCTGCTGTAAGACCTGACCTCCAGAAGGGAGAAGGGCAGGGTGAGAGCTTGGGCTGAAGCTCCTTTCCAGGAAGTTGTCCCTTTGTCCCCACTGGTGTCCCGTGGGGTCATGCCCCTGTGCCATGGTATGAGGTTGCTCTCCATCCCTGTGGAATCAGGCATGGATGTGTCTAGCTCTGACCTTCTTATTACAGCCCAGGCATCAGTCTTGGCTTGTCCCTTTGGTGAGGAACAGTATTTTGGATTGCCACCGCAGCATTTTCATTTTTGCCTGCACTCCCACCTCCTAATGGTCATGTGTAGCCTGGAATGGGCAGGAAGGAATTAAGTCAGATGAGGAAAAGAACACCAATATTCTCTTACACAATTCACTTCAAATGTGTAAAGTATTTCAGAGTAATGAAAAATCTACTGCCCAAATTAAGCCAAGAACAGATACTGCTATTTAGCCCAAACTTTCCAGACAGAATTTGAGGTTCTAGGGCTTTTATTGGTGCTGTAGCTAAACAGTGAACTTGCAGGATCCTTTTTTTACCCTAGTTTTACTTTGAGAAAATAATTGTGAAGTTGCACTGTCTTATTCCCCTTTTTAGCTTTGTACCTTGTTGCCACTTTTAGCCCTGCTTGACAGGAGTCTCCAAAATACTGCATTTGCCAGAAGTCATCAAATCATACAGACAAGATTAAGAAAGGAAACCCTACTGAGGGAAAGGAGGTCTATAATGTGGATTTAGGCAGACTATTAGGCATAAGAATATGCAAGCCAGCAGGCTGCAGGAATCTAGGCTTCAGTGCTACTACTCAGGGATTCCTTGAGTATTCGGGATGGGGGGTGGGTGTGTAAAGCTGAATATCTCTGAGCTTGTACAGGACTACAGAGCAGGCATGTTGCCGAGTTTTGTGGTTACCAGTTATAGCTCAGCTCAGCTGAGGGACTTTCTGGCCTTGGTTCCTGCAACTTTCATCCCTTTGATTGATGGAGAGTACCAGGCACACTTAGCTGGGCTCACATGCCTGCCTCCTCCCTCATCAGAAAGGAACAACTGTGGGCTAATCCCCTGGGCAGCCCCAGTGGCAGTGAGAGATCCTGTGCTCTCCCTTGAGGGGTAAGATGAGATGCTCCCTCTGGCACAGGTCCCACAAGGTGCTGCTCAGCCATACCGTGGGTCAATGCTGCTTCTGGCTTGTGCCTGTGCTTATCAAAGCTATGCCCCTTATTTCAAGGAATAAAACTTGGAATAGCAGAGGTGTGTTCTCAGGAGGAGTGGGAGGAATAGGAAGGCTGTCTGAGGATAAGGTGCAGCCTGGTATGAGAATCACAGAGTATTCTGAGTAGGAAGGGACCCACAAGGATCATCAAGTCCAGCTCTTAAGTGAATGACCCATACAGGGATTGAATCCACAACCTTGGCATTCTGGGGTTATTTTAGCAGCAGGCTCTAACCAACAGACCTGAACTCGGGGCCATTTTCCTAGCAAAAGCATAAACTGGAGGTTGTGGTGTGTTACTAAACCCAGTGTCAGCTCAGGCATGGGGCTTTTGTTGCCATGGGTGCTGGACCAGGCTGAGCCTGACTCCAATGCTGTGTGTGGTGAGCCTTTGTCTGCCCTGTGATGCAGCAAAACAGTTGGCAAGTGTTTTCAGAGACCAGTGTATGCAGTGCTTTGCACTGCTTTTGACAGTGCTTTTCATCATGGGCCATTGCAGATGCTGAGTTAAGCCTGGCAGCAAACCCAGGAGGTAGGCCAAGTGTGCTACAAGCTAGAGCAGGCTGGGGGAGCATGTGGAGTCACCCTTGTGGAGTCACTGGATGGGCAGAGCAGGGGCAGTCTCCTGGCAGTTTCCCTTTCTTTGCAGCGTTCAGACTCAGCATTCATGTGATGATGGTTTGATCACTCCAACCTGCAGCTTCTCCCTCACCTGCCCTCCTGGCCTGTGCAGCAGCAGCTGCTGCATGGGAATGAGATGCTTTTCCTGCTACACAAATATCCAGCACTGCGGAAGTAGTCTAGAGTTTCTCCCTTTTCCCCCCATCCCAGTATCCTCATTCCTCTGTCTTTTCAGGGATCATGTGAGTTCTTCCAGAGATATTCATCAGTGACATGTGGTTTATTGTTGCTTCTTTTTTCTGACTTCTCACAAAGTAAAACCTTTTTCTTGTTTCAGTGTTAGCTCAGCAAGGGCATTGGATTTGGATCCAGCATGAAGATGAGCAGCCAGCATAAAACCTGGGCAATTTTTTGGAGTAAATAATACACCCAATTTATCTCACTGTGTCATTTGCACTAGATGTCTTGGAAACCAGAGCCTCAGTTGGACAGACAAGCCTGCACCAACTGGAGTTGAAAGGATCTTTCCAGCCTGAGTGCTGGCATCCCTGCAGGGATTTCCTTCTAGGCTTTCTTAGTTTACCTGGACAACAGTCATAAGCTTAGCCTTTCTTGCACATGCTTTTATCTCATGTTTCAGACTGTCTGTTAGTCATCTGTAGGGTCAGGAGGGCATTTCTCTCTCTGATCAGTATGGCAGATCTGCTGCAATCTGGTGGGGTTTTTCTTCCTTCTCAGTACTTTAGGGCACATTTTACTTTTCAAAGTTCTGGGCACTTTTGCCTAAGAAGTTCCTCCTGATGGTGATGGCAGAACATTGCAGGGTGTCGGTGGAGTGCTTTGTGTGCATTTCTGTCCCTGGGCACTCTGCAGTTAAAGCTCCTCAGACCAAGAGGAGGGTAAAGTTTCTCCTTGTAGGACCTTTTCATATCAAAATGCCCATTGCCAGACTGTCAGAAATTGCATGGTGTTTCCAGTCTTTGCTTCCTAGTGACTGGGATGCAATTCATCCAAGGACTGGCAGGGTGCTTGCAGTCTGTGGTGGGGATCTGGCTTCCTTGGGGACTGCCACCAAGTTTTCCTGCATCCTATTCCAAATGTAGCCTGTGTCCTCAAGCTGCTCAGATCTAAGGGCTGCTGTGTTCCCCCTCCTTCCCTCTCTCTCCCCCCTGTGAATTTTGTCATTTACCGTATTTAGTTCAGAATTGCAGCAGTCGGGGTATTAAAAAAACCCAAAACAACCAAAAATCTATCAATAATATGTGTTTAGAAACAGGCCTCCAGGGTGTTTAATTAAACCAAATGCGATGGGAGGCAGCCAAAAGGCATGTGTGATGTGTGTGTGCACAGACAGCTGGCCATGGGGGAGTGGCACGTGTGTACGTGTGAGTGAGAGAGGGAATAAAAGATCTGGTTAAATGGATCCTTTCTATCTGAGCTCCAAATATAATGTTCTTAAATGAGGAACCCATGAGGAAACAACAATCCCCTCGTGAAATAGGCGGAGAGCCTTGTGCCAGGAAAAGGTCAGCAGCCTGGCTTTGCAGGGCTAGCACAGCTGTAGGCTGGGGCGGCTGAGAGTTTTGGTGGGGAAGAGACATCCCAGCTAGCCCTCTCCTGGGCACAGGAGCTTCCAGCAGGATTTTCCTGCTGGAAGCAAGCTGGAAGGTTGATGGCTCTCACCTAGTTCGAAAGAGACAAAAGGCAGGCTGGGAGAGGGATGTGTGGGCTTTTCTTTTTCTTTTCTTTGGTTGCTGACAGGAAGTGGAAAGAAGCAAAGCTATGAGTTTCAACTCCTGTTTTGTCCCTAAAAGCCTACACCTCTTCCCTTTATGAGCTAATTACTACCTGGATATCATTCGGAACTGATTTTGTTGTCTTTTTCAGTTACTTTGGAAGAGACAAACAGAGAAACCTGGGTGTACTAGAGGAAGTAATTCTGACCTACTAGACCTGCCTTTTCTTTTTAAATCAGTTTCATAGAGTCATCACCAACAATGTGTCTGTTTTTTTTTTTCAGCTTGTGTTCTCTATTTGCCAAAAATATTTAGCTTTTCCCCTTTCACAGCCCTGCTGAGTCCCTCCTCATTTGCCTACCTCTGCTGTCCCAGAAAAGGAAGGCAGAGGACCCTGGTGCCTGGTAGCTTTTTCTGGTGGGAGCCCTCAGGGAGAGCTGGCCTTTTCTGGGGAGCTGAGGATGTAAATGGGCCGTGTGCCTGCAGAGCTCAGTGCTGGGTCCTGCAGTGAGCAGCTCTCCTGCTGCCAGTGGTACAGGGTGTGGGTGCCACAGCTGTGTGCAAAGCCAGCATCATTCTCCTGTGCCTGATGCCCACTTAAAAACAAGGGTGAGCAGAAAAAGGGGGTTTGTTTTCCAGCTGAAATAGCTTCAACAAGTCACGGGCCCAGTCCCTGTAAATGTGGCTGTTGTGTGCAGCCCTGGGATGAGTGGCTCTGTTGTGCTTGTGCCCAGGAGGCTGTCAGGCCCACAAGGGCTCCTCTGACCTGGGGGCTGGTGAAAGCCAGAAGATGTGACGGTGGGAAAGGATTGCCACAAGGATGGTGATTTGCCATCCATTGAAAATAGCCTTGCAGCTGGGTGGTTTGCTGGGTGTGAGGTGTAGCTGTGGCTGCTGCTGAGCTTCTCAGCCATAGGAGCCACCATGCTAGCTGAAATAAAAGGAATATTGCATCAAGGTGTTACCTAATGATGGTGGCTTTGTAGTCTATGAAGCCTGCAGTGCTGTGCCTTCTCTGAAATTCAGGTTGGTGAAAAGAATTAGGGTGGAAAGGCCCATCTAGTCCACCTGCAGGCAAGAGCAGTGCAGCCTGTAGCTTTACATTAAGGACTTCCAGTTGCACTTTTGCTGTCAGGTTTGGCACTGCACCGCCCTTTCTCTGGCTTTCCAGTGAGCTCTAGATTGCCTCAATGCGTGTGGAGTCATTGTATGTGTTGAGTTGTAAGGGAGGGTGGCTGCTCTGTCAAGCTCCTGGTTCAAGCTGCTCCTCCACAACGCCATTTCTGTGCCACAGCAGGTAATGCAGGTTCTTATCAGCTCTAATTAATGGTCCTGGCAGTGATGACAAGTGGCCTGCAGAAGTGTGAATCTAGTTTAAGGAGACTAAGAAGCCAAAAGAAAAAAAAAAAAAGCCTTCTAATCTGATCCATTGTGCTCAGGCCAAGAGATCAGCAAAGTGATCAAGCAAGGAAGAGAAACAACTTCTGGCTACTAGATTTTGCATGCCTATCCAGGCCAAGTGCTGGGGGTAACTATTAAATGATTGTAGCACACTGAACATCAATCTTGTAACAAGCTTGGATAATACCCTCTGGTGAATTAACAAGGACTGCTGATATCTAAGTGCTTTTCAGCTGTGTGTTGCCAGGAATAAGTCTCAGTTCTGGGGGGCCTGAGTCTCTCCTCAATCTGAGTTTAATTCCCTCCCATCTGCTGTCTGCATTTCCCGACGATCCTCGCCCAAGTAGGGCACAATGTGTGTTTTGAGGGGAGTGGGGACTTGCTGGGCTCTCTGTGGGCTGACATTTCCCAGTCAGAGAATTTCTGCTGTCTGGGGATATCCAGGGTCTGCTGCAGTCTTTGTGCCCCCGCATGAGTGACCGGGTGCTGCCTCAGCTAAGGTGGCTCTGCTGGTAGAGCAAAACTGTCCAAGCTTGTGCAGTCTGGAGCAGGGGACAAAGGTGGTCTCATTCCCACCACTGCTGGGAAAAATGGGGATAATTATCTCATTATTCCTGCAGCCTCCACAGCTCCCAGAGAATGAGTAACTGGTGTGCAACAATGCCTCTGCTGTAAATAACGCCCTCAGCACATTCCGCTGAAGCAGAAGACAGAGGTATAAAGCACTGTCTGCCCTCAGACCACGCTCACATTCAGCAATGGGACCTTGGTTTACTGAGCTTTAAGTTTTAGGTTGTTGTTTTTGTTTTGTTTTGATTTTTTTGAAACTGGGACAGGGAGCTCTTTGTGGGCTTTCTAATGTTTTGTTTATTAAATCAAGGGCATGCATGCATGTTCAGATTGCAGTGGTTGGAGTAGTGCAAGAAGCCTGTGTCACCCTTGTCCCCAGATGTGACTGTAGCATCCTCACTCAATGGGCAGGAAGGGGGACTTGTGTCCTGGCTATGCCAGTGGAAATCCAGGGAGTGCCACTTATTCCTCCTGGATCTGTCAAAGTGAACTTTCCTCTTTTGGCATCAAAAATGTCCCTGAAATCCTTGTTTGGAAGGAGGCAAGACTAGGGGGTAGGAACAGGAGAGGTTTTGCCAAGGTTCAGGCAGCCTGCAGAGATCTAAGAGCAGAATTGGATGCCATGACTCATGTTTATTTGCTTTGCCTTGTTTAAAAGGTGTCCCATAAAAAGAAATAGATGCTGCCATTAGGAGCAGAGAAGTTTCTTTTGTCAGACTTCTGCATGCTTCACTGATCCATTGCTGGTTTGTGGAGGTTACTGCAGTGCTGCTGATGCCTGTCCCATTACCTGTGGGTGCCTGAAATCTCCTGGAGTATATTTGTTTTTTTCCCCTACCTGTTACATGAGAAATATCAGGAAGCTGTCTCCCAGGTTTTCCTGGAGTGTTCCTGGAAGACTGAAAAAGTGTATCATTAAGTTACTTCATCCTTGTCTGAAAATTGCACTGGCTTTCAGGAAAAGAGCTATTTTGCATAGTGTTTGTCAGACAACTGGTTTAATTGTGTTAACATAAAGCAGAAGGCAAGTTTTCAATGTTTCTTTCAGTTTCCCTGCTCAAGCTTCTATTCTGTTGGTTGTGATGTTACTATTTCATTAGCTTACAGGAGATGACTTTGGCAAAAATTAAGAAGCTGAGATCTAATGTTTCTAATGTGTCTTAAAAACAACTAAAAGAGAAGGTTTAAAAAACCCCCATCCATACATTAATTTTCACTTCGGCCTCAGACTATTCCAAACCTACAAAAACAAAAGTCCTAAGACCTAAGCGTCCTTCTCCTGTGGCCCTGCTGGGAGCAAGGTGGGTTTTGGCTGGCACATGAGCTTTCTCTGTGCCACCACTGTGTCCCAGCTGGGCAGAGCGAGGTGGGTATGGGTGCTCCTCGCAGAGAGGAGAGCAGAGCCAGCTGCAGGGAGCCAGGGCAGCCCCCATCACTTTGTCCCAGGGTCTGATGTTGACTTGCTACAAAATTTGAGTGCCTCCTTTTCCAGCAGATAAAACTGGGAAGGCTGACTGTTGCTCGTAGTGAAAGGAGGCAGTGTGTGAATTGGTGGGGGTTGTGCTTGTGCCTCTGCGAAGTGCTGGATGGATGTAAAATGTCTTTATTCCCTGTCTGGTCCCAAACCAAAAACCCTGTGAGGCTGTGCAGAGGAGGGATCCCTCTTCCTTGCAGGCCATCTGCAATCCTTCCTGCCAGCAGCCTCTGCTGCTCCCACACTGAGCCAGCAGCTCAGTGGTATGTTTGGGCTGGCTGGCTCTGAGCAAGTGGTGGCTTACACAGAGGGTGGAGCTTTCTGAAATCCTGCACCTAACCTCGGCAAGGACAGCCTGTAACCAAGCAATAAGGAGTTCTCCATCTTTGCTACACCATCTGTCTTCTTCAACTTTCTGTAATCTTGCAGCTGCTGGATTAGAAATTATCACTATGCATTGCTGGACTAAATCCAAAGCAGGGTTCCTCCTTTAAGTGATTGAGGAGAGGAAAACCTCACTGAAATGTGGTGTATCTTCCCTCCTCCTCACGGCCCTTCAGGGTCACACCTGCCCACCTTGGAGCATCCTGGAATGGTAGAGCTGGATTTATGCTTTGTGTCTTGATATTTTCCCATGCCATGTGCAGGGGTAGAGGAGATAGCACTTGTGATTTAACAGGACAAGTGCTGGGAGAGGAACACAACTGCTAATTTCTCCTCTAGTCTGGCCTTTGCTAAATAACATACTCAGTGCTGGTGCACATGTGGAAGAAGTTCTGAGTCCTGCACTTGCTCATTATCAGTCTGACTTTCTGGAATCAAAGGAGAAATTGAACTTTCCTGAGTGTTTTTACAAGCCAAATAATTTGAGAAGTGAGACAAAATGCTTCCTTACCATGTACTGTTTCTAACATCCATATTATCAGTGTTGTATTGTCAGATGTTTCCTTGCTACTTAAAACATTTTGCCTCTTCTTCCATCACCAATGGCATTCTTTCCACAGGGGACACAAAATGTGGTAGGTTCAGTACAGAGTGATTGGTGCATGATGCTGCTGGTGTCACCCAGCCACAGGAGCAGGCTTAGTGCCTTTGTGCCACAAATGCATCCCGGACTCTGGAACACACTAAGACAGCTTTCCTGCTCCTATCCCATTGCTGGTACTGCCAGTTTTAGCAGAGTGAGTACTGTTAGCTTTTCCTTGAAGTTTCCCAGTTGTGTCTTGTATCTGGAAGAGTATTTAGGGACGTGTGACTTCAGCACCTGTCAGTGACACTGAGGGTATGACATCTGCCTGCCTACAGAAGTGCTGCCACACAAAGGAGCACAGCACATGCCCAGGGTCCCTCAGTCTGGAGAAGTCAGCGTGCTGGCTGGGATGGTGGGGAAGGAGGCAGTGAGCCATCTCAATGGGAGGACTCAGGGAGATGCCTGGTTCCTCATGCCAGTCATAAGCCAGCAGTCTTGTATAAAGGGCTGGTGCTGCTGGTCATAGGCATAATTTTAGAATGTGTTTTATTAATGTTGAAATTTGAACCAGAAGAGGAACAGCTTACTTGGTTATGCAGTACCAGAAGGAATAGGGAGCCATTAAAATGTATCTGGGTGAGCAAAGCTGGGTGCGCACAGAGGCAGCACATCTCAGCAGTGAGAAGGGGTCCTTTGGTAGCACTTATTTTTCTGACAGAAGCTGCACTTTTGTTGCTGCTCTGTGAGGTGCAGCACAGAGAGGATGACTGCCTGGAGGCTGCTGCTGGGAGGGGAAGCTGTGTGCAGTTTCCTCAGGGAAGCAGCAGTTCCCTTTGTGAACCATCCCTCTGTGTGTGCCCGTGTTAATGGTGCTGAGTTGCCACTCAGTGTCATATGTCCCTGCCTTCCAAAAGAACCTGCACTATGGAAAGGGAATAGAGAGAGGGAAGGAAAGATGAGAAGCAGGGGATTTACAGGCTCACAGGGAGGTGATGTGGACAGTGCCTACATGAGATACTGCAGGCAGAAGTAAGCTCACTTGACCTTCTATCTGAGCCTGTGGATGAAAGCCAGCATTAGTCTGAAAGTCATGAGATTGCTTCATTGCAGCACTGGGTATAGGCTCATGCCCCTTGCACCTCAGCACACCAAACCCAGCTGTGCAGCTTCATTCTGGCTGAATGCAAAGCACTGCTTCTCCTTCAAGTGATTCTGCCTGCAATACTCCAGGTAAATATACCCGTGGTGCTGCAGGTGCCACTTTCTGCTTTTAATCCCCGCTTTTCCCAAAGTGCAGCCCACCTGGAGCCCACCAAGTGTGTGTTTAAGGGAAGGCTACTCAGGCTGTTCCCTAAATGAGTAAAAGGGCTGTAATGTGCACCAGCTGGTCCCATCACCTTCAGATGTAATTGTTTAATGTACACGTTGTACATCTGCTTAGCAACTTGAGTCGTGCTGTGGTTCACACAAGAATCCTGAAATCGCAATGCAACATTGCAGCATCACAGTTTCTCTTGAACTGCACCTTTAAAAATAACAGGCTGAAGATCCCAATTTCTGTTTCTCTGCAAGGTTGACTGTTCCCATGCTGTGGACACCTTTGTTATCCTAGCAGATAGCCTGCAGAGTGTCAGTTTTTGGGAAGCTACTTGCTACAGTGGTTGGAAGATTAAGTTCAGAAGGGGTCGGTTTGCCCTGAGGAATGATCCCCAAAATTGCTGATTTGGAGAGTCCTTTCTATACACTGCAGTTGTTTGCACACAAACCTATCATCTATTCTCCTCCTGGGATTTGCTGTTTATATGGAGGAGAACAAATAAAGATTCTTCTGCAATTTCAATGGAAGCCAGGGAGCTTTTAAGCAGGCAGAGCAGCTACTGGCATCCCTGTCTCTCTGCTGAAGAAATGGGCTGACTGCTATAAGAGATGTGAGATGTCACAGCTCCTTTTCATCTGAGGGATGAAAAACACTGTACAGCCATTTAAGCTTTACAAAATCTCCCTGCAAGGTGTAGGAGGAATTTTTTTACAGATGGAGAAACTGAGACAAAATGCCTTGCTGCTGCTTGATCCATTCATTACTGAAAGAATTGAGGACAGAAGTTGGGACACCTATTCATAGCACTGACCACAAGGTCCTCCCTCCCTGTCACCTTGGGAGGGACATAGCCCATGCAGCAGTGCTCCTGGGAGGGCTTTCAGTGTCTGCTTTGGTCAGGAGACTGTTTTGCAGATGTGTCTCCTCCATTCTTGCAATAACATTGCATCTGACCTGTATTTTTTACAGATATTTTGTTTCACCATCCCATTTCTAGTATGTCAGCCTGCAAGACCCATCTGTATGCGCTTCCCTTCCCATTTTCAACCTAGCCAGTACACTGCTTACTTGAATCATAAAAACTCTCACCTTGTGTGGCCTTTTGTTTTCCTGCTTGTGGTTCTGTGCTCTCCTTTCCATATCGCCCTGCCAGCTATGGCACAAACAAAACCTGTCTGTGGGAGGAGGGAGCGGGCTGGGAATGCCCATCCTCTCGGGGACACGTCTGATCCTGTATGTTGTGAATGAGAGATGCTACTCTGTCCTCCCTTCCTCTTCCCTGCAGTGAGCTGACCATCTGCTTACCTTAATGGACTAGAGATTAGCCTGGAGGTTAGGTTATCAACATAATTAACCTAGATTTCTCCTCTACGGCTGAGGCAATTTTTACTTATCTGCTGCTCAGGTGATGTTGTGAAATTCAGACAGCTCTCGAGGAACAACAGAAACTGGAGCAAGTGCAGGGGAAGACTTTCAAAGTTTGAAATTACTCTGAAGCCCCCAAGGCACAGAGATGAGAGATGATGAAGCTTGTGCAGGGTCATGTATGTTCTCAGCTATGAGAACGGTATTGAAGAGAAGTCTAATATATTATTAATACTGCCTGTTCCTTATGTGGAGGGCTTTTCAGGTCTGTGTCTCAAACCAGGCAAGACTCATTACCTCTGTTTATGGAAATTTGTTTCTGGAACACATGCAGAAAGCTAACAAATTGAAAATATTACATTCCTGTGTTTCTGTCCAGGTGACTTTTGTTGTTTACCTGTGGGACACTTCCCAGCCTGTACTCAGTGGTTTGGTGACAGGCTATCAGGCTGTACATGTAGTCATGTATCACCAGAAACCCTCTTCGTTCTGGCTTAGGATGCTAGAGCTAATGTGACTCTACAGCCACGTGTGGGTGGCTTTTATGCTACATTTTCCTTGACAGTAAAAGACTGCAGTTGCCACTTCAGAGCATCCTGAGCTGCCTTTCCTGCCCTAGATTCAGGCTGTGCTTGTGGATAGTGCTATCGGACTTATGCTCAGGCAGTCTTCCTTTGCCCCAAGTTTCAAAGGGCACCAAGTCCCTCCACGGTTCTTCTGCCTGTGGCAAAGGCACTCAGGCCATGTGCCTTCGCACTTGAATTCAGCTTGCCGTGGGTAGGGAATCCCTTGCAGAGGCTGTGAGTGTGGGAGCGCTGTCTGACCCATCCCCGCGGGCACTTCCCATGCCAGAGGACATGCCAGTCGAACGATCATTGTAATTACCGTCCTGGAAGCTTTTAATCCCTTGGTTAAATAAAACCAACAAATTATAGTGGGAATAGGAAACTGCAGCCGGCTGGAGGACAGCCCCGCCAGGAGCAATGAGTTGTGTGAATGAAGGAACACCCGCATGCTGCCAGAGACACCTAATCTTCCTAAAGGTGAAATCAGCATGCAGCTTTGGTCAGATCCCACCCACACCTCGGTGCTCAGCTGCAGACATCCCATTGGCACAGAGGCAGGCAATCTAGAAAGAGTTCAAAGAATAACAACGATGATTAGGGTGCTGGAGGGGAGCCGAGGTATGAAGAAAGATTAAAGCAACTAAGTGTGTTTATCATGAAAAATTGGTGATGGGGGGGGGGGGGGGGGGGGGGGAAACCTGTCTTCCTGTAATTTGAAGGGTGTGAACTTGAGGTGGAGGAGCTGATCAGAAGGGTAGCAGAAGCAGAAGATATACAAGTAAGAGTGATGTGATACAGCTCAAGGAAAGAAATGTAGGTAGAATATCAAGTGAACACTTAATTACATTTTTTGGTCTGGCTTATGACTGACAATGGTAAGGATATTATTTTTTGGGATGCATATATGCAGACAGAAAAATGCTGAAGGAGAGACCTTCTAGTAGTAAATTATCCTGTAACAGCAAGGGATGGACTGTCTGAGTCCATACATGCTTTGTCCCCTTCTTCACATCTTTTTTTGTTCTTTACAAATATATATATACATTTAGGTGGAAACAAACAGCACTAGCACTTGTGATTTTCAGTGGAGACATGTTGCAAATGTTACATTTTCCAGTAACACTTTACCCCACACTGTCACTGTAAAATCTGTCTGCTGTCAAACTGCAGTGGGGTGTCAGTCCTCATGTCTCTTTGATAAGGTCTGGGAAGGATTTGGAGGACATTAGCAGCACCCAACGCCCCCAGACTCTGCTTACAGCAGCTGTCCTCGGTGAAATGGGGGTAGCCCTGGTGGGGGAGCCCTGCTCTTCCTGAGTTGTTTGGAGATAGAAAAGCCTCAGACCATGCCTGTACTGGTTTTGTATGTACTGCTTGGTATAAACTGGTGAATCAGTGTGCCCATCACACTGTTGGGCTTGCACTCTGCTTTTCAGTTAAGGCCTAAAATTGGCAGACCTGTCTTTTTGGATGGCAGAGGCCAGTCACAGTGTAGGGAGGTTCTCCCTTATCTTGGCCGTGAAGGATTTGAATTTCCTTATGAGAGGTTTGCAAACTCTGTCTGTGTTCTTGGAAGCATTAGAAGACCTGTGGTTGGAGCACAATGACAGGCACCTAATATGTTAGTCCTTTATTGTCCTATGACTATGCCTATGTAGAAGAGGCAGAATCACTCCCCTGACAGACAGGTGAAACATTTACTTGAGTGCTTCTAGGGATGGCTGTGCTGCAGCTTTCTTACTGGTTGAAATGATGCACCACCACCCTTCCCAGAAAGCCTCCCTATACTCTGGGACATACATTATGCTTGGGATTGCTTCCTGTATATAGAATCATAGAATCACAGAATATGCTGAGCTGGAAGGGACCCATCACGATCATTAAGTCCAACTCCTGGGCCTGGACAGGACACTCCAACAGTCACACCATGAGCCTTGGAGGATTGTCCAAATGCTTCTTGAACTCTGTCAGGCTTGGTGCTGTGCCCGCTTCCCTGGGGAGCCTCTTCCAGTGCCCAAGCACCCTCTGGGAGAAAAATATTTTCCTTGGTGTCCAGTCTAAACCTGCCCTGACTCAGCTTCATGCTGTTTCCTTGAGTCCTGTTGCTGATCACTAGAGTGAAGAGATCTGTACCTTCCCTTCTGCTTCCTCTCCTGAGGATCCCAAAAACCACTCTGAGAGTTCCTCTTATCCAGGCTGAAAAAACCAAGTAACCTCAGCCACTCCTCACAAGGCTTCTCCTCCAGACCCCTCACCATCCTTATGGCCCTCTTTGGGACACTCTCTAATAATCTAATGTCTTTTTTTATATTGCAGTGCCCAAAACTGCCCCCGCCACTTGAGGTGAGGCTGCCCCAGTGCAGAGCAGAGTGGGACAGTCCCCTCCCTTGCCCAGCTGTGATGCTGTGCCTGATAACCCCAGGGCACAGTTGGCCCTCCTGGTTGCCAGGGCACTGCTCATTCAGATTCAATTTTCCATCAGCCATGACCCCCAGGTCCCTTTCCACATAGCTTCTCTTCAGCCACTCATTCCGCAGTCTGTACACAGAACCAGGGCTGCCTCATCCCAGGTACAGACTCTGGCACTTGCCCTTCTAAACTTCATATGGTTGATCCATGTGCTTGCACATTCATCACCTCCCCTACCCCTTCCCTTCCCTTCCCTGCCTCTGCAGCTGCCTGAATGCTTTCCATAGAGTTTGCAGAGTTTTTTTGTTGGCAGGAAACATTGCTTAGAATAGGTTCCCACTGCAAGCATCTCACCTCAATGATCTCCAAAATATGTGTTTACCAAGTTTGCAGGTGCCCATGCTATCTGTAATGCACACAAATTCTTCACCTTGTACCTGATCTGTTCTCCTACTGCTGCCTGCCTTTCTCTCCAAACCTGCAGGATGTCCCCCTAACTGTGTTCTTGTTTTTCGTACCAGCTGCCCAAAGGCTGTGACACCAGGTACTAGCATGGCAAACGCTGACATGGTGCCCATGCTCTACCATGGCTCTTACCCGGGGCACTGCTCCCCATCTTCATCATCCTAACACGGAGTGACTCGGCTCCACTGCCCCTGCAGTAAGCTGCCTTGCCATAAATTGGAGACCTTTACAGCTGAAGGTTTGCCTCCAACATCTTTTTTTAGCTTGGCTGGTATAATTCTCTTCTCTGTGACTGCTTGCAGACAACGTTGCAGGTTTTATTTCCAAAGCAGGCAGCATTGTAATTAAGAGGTCCCAAAATGAACTCAGCCTTTCAATAACAAAGCGTAATAAAATGAGCTCCTAACAAGACTGATGGGAGAGCAGTCAAGCTGTTTCAGCATCCACACAGACATTTTACCTGACAGAATAATAGCCAGTTTCTTTCAGCTGTTAAGTCCATCTTCTCTGTTAGGGTCTGACAGCTGCTGTCACCTCAGGAACCACCAACAAAAGGGTGCATCCTTGTCTTTCTGGGGAGGTAACAGCACCAGCTGAGAGGTAGAAGCTTTCAGCCTGGAAAATTTCCAGACACCTCTAGAGAGGAAAATCCTCCCACTGGCAGGCACTGACTGTAGAATCAGATAATGCAACCAATGGCAACTGCAGGACTGATCCTTTACCTCTTCCCCACAGGCAGGCAACTCTGAACAGTTGTGGTCTTTGATAGCATGTAGAAAATCAGGGTCTCTAGCATTATGTTGACATAGACAACCAAATTTTGAGACTAGTGTCTTCATAAACTGAAGGCATCTTTCAGGCAGACTTGTATCAGCTATTTCACAGCCAATACATGCTACACACTAAAATGTTTGCTGACTTGCAGCTAGGCTGGTGTGCTGGGAGGCTCCATCTCTGTGTTATGGCCCACTTCTGGTGCTGCCTGGTCCTAATTTGCTTCAGAAGATGTGATTGAGCTGCTGGTACTGGCTCCAGCAATGCTTAATGAACCTCTCAATCAACTGGCCTGGATAAAATTTGACTGGGTCTTGTTACTGGGTCTTGCCTTCCTTGTCTGACAAGGTCTAGCAAAAAGCTGCTTGATTGTCATCGTGTCATTGTCATCCTGTGTCTGTGAGAGAAGGTGGGTGATTGCCTAAAGAGCAAAGGATCCTGAAACCCTGAACTACTTGCCCAGGCAAAGACCCTTCCTTGGAGGCGTTCCAAACCCACAAGACCCTGTAGGACAGTATGGGTACAGAACAAGAGTAGCCTTTCCCCTTTGTGTCCAATCCCTTGTCAACTCAGGGAGCCACTGGCTGCCCGCTTTGGTGAGGCTGCTCAGGGTGGCCACACAGTGCTGAGGACTTGTCTGCCAGCGGGGAGCTACCCTGGACTGAGTCTGCATCAGAGAACAAAGCTGTCCACAAGACAGTCCTTTTCACCTGCTCCCTGCCAGGAGATGAGGCACCTCCTTGCCTGGGTCCTTCTTGCAGGGAGCGGGTTGGTGGCTGGTGTCATGCTGGAGGGAACTGGCAGCACTGGCAGGGATTGTGGGGCCAGGGTGGAGAGCTGTGTTGCAGGACAGTACACTTGTGCAAGTGGCTGTCAGTCTCCTGGCATCTCCAGAATGCTTGACAGCTGGGAACACAATGCAGACAACGCTTATGTGAAAGGAAGTGACAGCAAGGAAATGGAAACCTCTGGAAGCATACCAGAGAGTGAAGCCTCGTCATAATATACCCCCAGGCCAGATCAGAATTACTTCAATGCAATGATTCATTAATTTTTTTTCTCTCAGCGAGGAGATGCTACAGATTTCGACTGCTATTGCTGAGTATGTAAAATATCATGTTGCACACTTCAAGGAGATGCTGGCCAAATAAAATATGAGTCCTGCACAGAAAAGCTAGCTCAAATGTGAGTTTTCAGGATAGCAGAGTCTTGGCTTTCTGGAATCATAGTAGTTTAGAGTTTGCTTTATTTTGCAAAAGGAACCCAAATACTTTGAAGCTTCTGCTGGTCAACCACAAAGTCCAGGAAGTTTTCCCTAGCACCTCCTCCCATATAAGTTTATATTTGTTATTGGAGGGGTCTGTGTCTTGTATTTTCATCAGATTTCAGACTGACTTTGGCGTAACAAGGTAGGATGAAGTCCTCTTTTATTAGAGCCTGGATACCATGGGGATGTGATAGACCATGTGGTGACCATCTCTCTTTTCCTTTTTAACATACTGACAGAAAAACAGCATCTCTTATTGGTTTTCAATTTCTCCTGAGGGGGAAGAGAAGAGATGGAAGTAATATGACGGTGGACATGTATGCTGGTGCCACTGTCATTAGGAACCTTTTGAGGCCAGTGGGCATCCTGACTGGTGGTCATGTCATGACTGGGGACCAACATTCACCCACAGTGGAGCTATGATGGCCAAACAGCTTATTTTTCCTCTGCATCCTGATCTGTATAAATCTCGTAGAGCAGAAGGTGGTTATGATCATTTACATTTGATGAGCTTCAGCTTTGTGTCTGGCAGATACTAATGGAGAAAATGTTGTCATCCAAACCCAAGCAGCCTTCAGCTGGAGTTAAATTACAGCACTGCTGAAGAGCTACAGATTTGAGAGCGAAAATAATAACAGGTGGGCAGATTATTAAAACACAATGCAGACAATACCTGGAGGGTACATATAATCAGCTTTGAGATGACAGTGAAATCTGAGGAGTGTTTTGACAGTGGAGAAGGCTGGTATACATGTGAGGACCCCTGGTTACGCAGCTGGACAGCTGATATCCTTATTTCAGCTACTTGTTTTCTATCATAGAGGAGGGCTACTTGTACCTGATAATCCAGGCAGCCTGGATGCATCTTCTTTTCCTGTGTTTTTCAGTAGGCTTCCTGCAGCACCCCAGGAACCAGAAAACTCTTGCTGGAAAACTGTGTGCTTTGAGAAGCATTGCAGAGGCTGGCTTAAACCAGCCCTGGGCTGCATGGCTTGCCCTGGGTTCCTGTGAACTACCACGTGGCTGTGACCACAAGCAACAGCAGTCCTGCCCACCCCCTAATGCCAGATGAGCAGTGTCATTGCTTCTTTGGATACAGGCGACTTCTCTTTCTTCTCAGGTGTGCTTTCTTCTCTGCCTCATGCATGGGCTCAGCTCACCCTGGCAGCCTCTTGCCCCATGTACCATGCAAGCTTTTCACTGTCTGTCCTGCACACACTTCAGTTGTTTGTTCTGCCATACCTTTACTTCACTGGCTGGCTGGGGAAGACACATTCATGCCAATAAAACTGATAAATTGCCAAAGAGGGTGAGATACAGTTTTAGTAACTGGCATAATAGTGAATTTGCTGATCTGGCACAGGGAGGGGAAAGGGAAAGGCTTGATAATTAATTACAGTGCTGAAGCAGTGCTGAGAAAGCCTGGCTTTTTGCTGGAAGTGGTTCAGTTACTTGGCTGAAGACAGATTCCAACTGCTGTACACCTGAGGAGGCAGCAAATGCACAAGGTTGAGAGTCAGGGCTGATCAAGGACTGGCCCTGGGTGCTGTAAGCTGCATTGAGACTGTGCTGCAACACTCTGCCCCCATCCATGACTTGCCATTGCTTCCTCTGTACTGGCATTTTAAATCACACCCCAGAACTGACTCTTTAGAGAGCTGTACAATTTCTGGGGCTGATATGAAGGCAGCATGAGAAGGTGTGGGCAAAGTCGGGACGTCAGCAAAGCATGCATGATCCAGTCTGCTTTGAGTCCTGTTCCATACCCAGTCCTGGTTCTAGCTCTGCCACTGACCTGGGCAAAGACAGGTCACCTCTCCATATTGTGGGCAGAGAGGGACAAACTGCTGTTGTGGTCAGTGTCCCCAAACGCTTTCCATTAGCCTGGAAAAGTCTGGTTTTGCAAAGCTAAAGCTGTCTCTGGAATGCCTCATCCATGCTGTGGTCCCCTGTCCCACTTGCAGGGCTGGAGGAAGATAAAGATCGAGCATTCATCTCTCTGCTGCTTTGTCTTCTGCCCTTCATCCCAGGTACCAGCCTGGGGAAAACTAATAGGTAAGTGTGGTGGAGCATTGAACAAAGTGGCTCCAGTTCTTCCCAATTTTCTGAGAGATTCCAGAGAAATATACAGAGGGTGGGCAAACTTGCTACCCATAGGAGGCTTGGGGGCTCAGATGCTCAGCAGTGGGTGTTAGTTCCAAGAGAAGGCAACACGTTGAACAAAATCTCCAGAGATTTCAAGTTTTATGAGTCTAGAAGGAAGATCATCGCTTTCAAAAGGTGTATTATCTCTGAAAATAGAAAATAATTATTACTGTACTGGTGTGATAGCTACCTATCATGTTTACAAATCTTTGTTGCCAAAGGAAAAATATTTCAATACATTTTGAATACAAGTTGCCTCCTTAGGGGCCACCTTATCTCTGATATACGACTGATTACTTGGCCAGAGAAAGGTTATTGCAAGAAATAGACTTGACCTTTTAGGCATACAGCTGAGATTTCCAGCAGGAGTGAGCACAACACTTTCTAAATGAATGTTTTAGTAGGCAATGAAAGCAGAGGAGTGCAGCTAATTAAAGATGTATGTTGAAGAAAATAGATGGAATAATAAAAGGTAAACAAATATTAGAGAAGACAAGCATATATTGTCAAAATAGAAGTCAAAGCCAGCCAGCAGAGAGAGGGAAGAGTCCTATGTGGAACAAAAGCAGCCATTTTGAGAACTGTGCTTAGCATAAATTGCAAAGAAATACAAAAATAAAATGCAATTATGACTATACAGCTGCAGGACAAAGCTATTATGATGATGGTGCAGAGCCATTGGTAACTGTATGATGAGAAAATGTAAAAAAAACCTTTCAGCCATCTGGTCAAGTGTAGTACTTACACAGTTCTCCCTGCTAATGGTCCTCACATCAAGTATGTGTTGTCAGGCTGCATCCTTAGCAGTATTTTAAGACTGGATCTATAGTAATAGGACACATGACCAGACATGAACCAAATGCACACAAACCTCTAAATTTCTCATCAGCTTTTAAAGAGAGAATCCTGCCTGGTCGAGAGTTCAAATAAATTTTTTGCTTATTGGCATTTGTCAAAATCTCTTTGGCTTCCAATACATCTGAACAGAATCTTCCCTGAGCTTGCTTTCTGCAGTGCCTCCCCTGTAAAATGAATGTAAGTTACTGAGCAAGTATTGGCTTACTATTCTTACAGGCAGTCAGACCTGTAGAAGGGCAGTGAGGGGTTCAACATAGGGAGCATGTAGGCACCTGAGCTGGAGTTCAGCCTTGACTCTGGCTCATCACTCTTAATATTATTAAAAAACAGGACCACAGGATCTCCAATGACTAGGAGTGATCTGGTTTTCAGCTTTATCTCTGGTCTGAAAGCCAAGGCCTCCAAAAGCATGGCTCTTCTGTGGGAAGCCTGGCTTGCAGAGAAAACAATCTGCTGGTAACTCATCTTGGGCAGCGTTTTATTTTTTCCCATGTAGGTCTCCTTGCTTTGCTATGGGCTTTTGTCTGGTTGGGCTCAATGAGTGTGAGAGCATTGGGAGCCTGGCTCTGTGAAAGCTGTTAAGAAAGGGTGGTTACAGGTTTCTTGTGTTTACAGGGATGATTGTTTTTGACGTGTCTTTTGGTCCATCTCTGTTTGGGGAGGACTGAAAGGAGACCTGATGTCAGAGAAGAGGGGATTGAGTGTGGGTTGGAGCAAAGCAGCTCTCTGAACTTGAAGGTGGTGTTACCATTGCTGCTGTTGTTTAGAGCTCTGGGGCAGAGCAGGGGATGATTTCAGTCACAGCATCTTTGTGTATCTTGGTGAGATGCCCATGCAGAGAGACATGATTACCTAGTGTGGTCTGACCTGTGTGGGCCCTGCTGAAGGGGGTGAGGCGGTGCAGTGGAGGGCTGCTCTAGTCTGTGGAAGCACTTTTGATTCCAAGTGATGGTTGCTCAAAGGTAGCTGGTACGAAGAGCTGCCTGGCAGCAGACTCCCCATGACAAATGCTCACTGGCCACCACCAACTCAGGTACTCCCAGGGCTGTTGTGGAAGGAGATTGACTGAAGTCACGTGTTCAGTCCATGGGGACCTGCCCTCAGCCTCTGCAGGTGCCCCAGACCCCCTGGTAAGGCAGGTACAGCTGCTCTGAAAGGGTCACTGCCTTCTAACGCTGTTGCTGCTCTGCTGGCTGCACGCTGGGGACAGAGAGGAAAAGGAGCTAACAGTTTTTGTTGACAAAGCTGTCTTAATACCTGTGTAGATCTATAGGCAGAGTTGCCTGAGGAAAGATGAAAAATTAATGGGGACATTTTCACCCTGGCTGGCTCACATGCCATTTTAATCCTGCTGCCAACATGACGGGCATTTCTGCCTGAGAAGAAGCACCGAGTGAAATCCAAATTGTTTGACAAGGAGCAAAAACAGCTACTGATGGGGCCTGGGGCAACAAATCAGTTTGTAAACACTCTGCTTTGAGGAAGGTCTGTACACAGATTTTGTTTGTATGGTGGCTTGGGCCAAGGTCTAAAAACCTCAGAAGTATGTACTGTCTTCAACAGAAGGCAGTCTGCTGCAAATGGGGACAAATGGGTTGGCACTGGGGAACAGGTGAAGAAACCTGTTTTATTCCAGACTTGATCTATGTGCAAAGTAGCACCTGTGTAATGGAAGGTATGATTTGTTTAAGTGTGCAAATCTTCTCTCTGTTCCTCTGGTTGAAGGAACCTCAGCTGGTAGGTAGCAGGCAAAGTGACAGATAATGCCAAGAGAAGTGTCATAAAAGCAATGGCTGCTGGATTTCAGAGAGAAATGGTGAACAATGTGCTGAGCTCAAAATATGGGATGAAGTAGAGAATTAATTGCTTTTGGGGAGCAGGGGAAGTGTGATCTATGGGTGCAAGAAAGCTAGAGCAAGAATTAGTAAATGAATCAATGTTTGCCCAGGCCCGTGTAGTTCAGGTTCCAACATCATTTCCCACAGATCTCTACCCAACCAGTGAGTGCACCCCAGGGGTCAGGATGAGAAGGGACTTGCTGCTCTTCATGTAGTCCTCCAGTAGTCACTGTGTTACCACAACCCATTCTTTGTAAGGCAGGCAAAAGGACTTGTCCTCTTTCCAGAGAGATCAAGCCTGAAATGTAAAAATAGTCCGATTTGGACTGGAGCTAAACCTAAAGTGATTACATGACTTCTAATAAAGCAAAAAGCAAACAAGCAAACCCTATTTTCCTCTGGTGATTACATAACTCTCAAATCAGATGAATGGGCAGTCTTCAAAGCCATGGCCAGAGGAAAACACCTGTACAACTTGAGCCCAGTGGCTGTGTGCTGCAGGAACTGGTTCTCTGATAGTCTGACCCTTGTAAGCACTGTTCCTGCTCTGCATGTACCTTGCAGCCTTCTGTTTCTTCTCTTCAAGGGCATGTGTGCCTTTTCCCAGCTTTATTTGGTAGCTTCATAACCTCTTCTTCAGTATAGCATTTCTTACTGCACTGCTGTGTATCTGCTGTGGGGTATAGAGCTGCTCTGTCAGGCACTTGGGACTTGGAGGACTGCAAACCAACTGGTTTTGCCATTATCCGCCAGCAGCACGGGCAGCAGGGAAGCTGTGTGTTGTAGAGAAATAAGAACAGCAGAAGAGGTTTACAGATCCTGCCTACACACTGTGCATGCTGTACACACAGTGCAATGCACATGCTCCTAAAGAGCCCCACAGATATGTGATCTGAATGGCAGACCAGGATTTCTCTGTAAAGGACTTCAGCAAAAACTTGTGTAAATCAGTACCTACTGGGGTCCTGCTGTGGAGATTTCCTATAGTACAAGGAAGTTTACTTAAGTGAGGGTTACATACCCCAAATGATGGTGTTCTTCAGTCATCAGCAGCTGAGAGATAGTTGTGTGTTGTGACTTGTGCTCTGTGTGATTTCTCAGGTGCCTTTGTCCTCACTGTGGGTCATCAGTCAGTCTCTCAGCTGGAAGTTGCTGCTGAGCATGCTACACATTTCTGTAAATGCTGAGGATGAAGGATATGGTCTTTCATCTTTTTGATGCATAGCTTGAGGGCTTTAAATTTTTCCCGGCCTGAAATCCTTCTGGAAACCTGGCTTGTGTAAAGCCATCACAGAGTGGCAGATTTCAGTTGCATATCTGAAATCAGGGCCCTCCTTGTTGGGTGTCCAGCAGGTCTCTGGCCCCTTCACCTGGTAGAGTGGTGGCAGAGGGAGAGAATGATTTCCCATCAGCTTGCCTGCTGCTCTGGAAGTAAAGTGTTAATGCGGGGAACAGCACTGCAAAATGTGTTCATTAAAGGTGGATGTGGGAAAGATAGGTTTTTAGGGGATAATGGATATGCTGGGAGTGTATAGGTAAGGCAGTGTCAGTAGAGTTATGGGCAGGACCTGGAGGACGCCTTGCCCTCACTGCTGAATGTGTAGAGTTATCTGCAGGGGTGGAACCAGCACTTGGGCTTTAACCTGGGCCGATAGTAAAGACTAGGCTCACATGCCAGGTCCAAAATGTGTGCGGGGCTGGGACAACAGCCACAGAAGAGCTAAGGATTACTCTGCAGTGAAGGTACTTGTCTGGGAGGGAGGTAAGGGCATTGGGCTCCCCTAAGCAGCTGGGTTACTGCATCAGAAACACTGAGAAATAGAAAGCTGAGCAGTCCAACATGCTGCATGTGGGTGATGGGATGAGCCCTTTGCCCTGTGCTGCTGTCCTTTTATAGGGTTTCTTTCTTGCACTTCTGCCTCTTGAATTCATATCCTCAGGCTGTTTGCTTTGCTTAAAGGTTATCAGTATTCTCCTAATAAAGGGGTTGGATTGTTTCCTGTCTGGGGACAGTTCACAATCAGAACTAGGTAGAAAAAGAGGGTCCTTCATGTGAGAGCATTGGGATCCTGCTCCAAGCAAAATGGCCACTGCTTCACACTGTGTAGGAAGGCAGGATCCACTGCCAGCCCCACTTACCTGCATGTCACAGGGTAAAAACAGGAGAGAAAAGCAAACATCAGAGACAGAGCTGGGTGCTCGAGGGTGTGGGGGTCTCCAACTTTGCAGCAGGTTTTCTTCAATGAGTTGCAAAAGGCATTTGCAATGTTTGCTCTCAGAGAGGTCAGAAGACCTATTAGTACAAAGAGGGGTGACCTAATCCCCAAAATGTAACTGCTGGTGGAGTTAACTCCTTGATCACTATCAATAATATCCAGCAAATATGTGAATGCCCAATTCTTAACTGTCTCTAATATATTGCTGAAGTGTGGAGAGCCTTGTTGTCTCATGCTCTGCTGCTACAGCATCCTGACAGCTCCTTTGCTTCAGAGACCTCTTGTAAAGACATTGATATTTACAATGGGAGGGAAGCAGAATATAGGAAGGAGCCAAACTAAAGCACATTCTATGTAAAAGCATATGTTAACATAGATACCTCAACCCTGAGCGTGTGATTCTCATTGCATTCAATTTGCTCAAGACTTGCATTTAGGTGTCACGGCTGCTGCCCATGTCAGCCTGCTGTCATGGCCCTCAGCTGCTGCAGAGTACACCGGGTCTGCCTGATCCAGTTTGGCACCTCTGAGCCGTAACACTGGTGATGCTTTGAAGCTGTCTGGGGAGGGAAGCTGCCTGTGGAGAGTGCCTGGCGAAATTTAGACATAATCCTGCTTCCTGTAACCCTATCCATGAAAAGGACTGTGTTTCTCCAAAGGAAGGCAGTGCCAGCAGACCATGGTGCTCAATCTAGGCACTCAGCTTTCTTTTTCTTGGGGTATTTAAAGAACCCTGCATTATTGATCATGCTATCTTCTGGTACTGAATCATCCACACAAATTGATTGCTTCAGCAATCTGCACTGATTGCACTTATTGCCACATTACAAAAGTTGGGGTTTTTTTTCCCCGAAGAGCTTTACCTAAAAGTGTACTCTCTCCTACCAAATGATGCATCTCATCCTCTGTGCCTGAAATGCATTGCAGAAGTGACACCTTGATTGTGCTCTTCCAGATAATTGGCAGGCTTTCTCCTTCTCCTCTTCCCTCGTATTTCTTGACTGCTCTGTTATATATGTGAAAGTGCCTTCTGTTATGCTAGACCTGCACTGGGCACTGAGTAGAGGAGCTGATCCATTGCTCTTCTGGGTCTGGTATATCACATACAAATTATACCTAGAGTTACCTCCCTGCAGTTTTATAGCTTTTTTTCCTTTTTCCTTTCCTGTTCATGGTCTCATTGGTTTTTTCTACATCCGTGGTCTGTCCCTAGGTAATGCAGAGCAGCTGCATCAAAAGGGCTGCAATCACAGGTGAGCTCTGTCTCTCGCAGAGCAGATGCAACATGGGATTCTTGTCTGAACCATAATGGGGTGTTATGCCATAGTCAGGGCTCCCCAGGAAAGGTGAGGAACTGAAACCCAGATCAGGCTGAACACTCCCAGGGCTCCTGCATGGAGGGCTCCAGACCACCAAACTGGTCCTTTCACCAGTTCTTTCCAGTGTGTTGGATGTGATCAGTCTTATCACCTCTGCAGTCCTGCTGCCTTGCACACTGTTCTGCCCTCCTTCCTGTGCTATGTGCCTTGTTCATCATGGTGCTGTGCCACGCTGCAAGAGCTGCTCAGGTAGGGTAGCCCTTTGGCCTGTTCCTTTTGCTCTGCTCTAGAAATGCCTCATCTGCTCAGGCAGAGGGAAGGTTTCTCTTTTTTTCCTAGTACATCACTGCTCTCGTAAAAGACTTAAGTGACTCCATTTAGTGGTGCAGAAAAATGGACTCTGTGTTTTCTGTCTGGTGGCTCTTGCTTCTTTTTATTTTTCTCTGAGTCTCATTCTTTCCCTGTGTCCCTCTGGTCTCCCAGTTTGTCCCACTCCAAGCCATGCACAATCATCTTGCTTCTGCCTTTCTCCCACTGCTTCCCTCCATGAGTGTCCTTGCGCTTACACAGAGACATGCTGTCCTCTTGGTCGCATGCCTTCACCCAGTGGCTGGGGCAGGGTGCTCAAGGACAGTGGCTCCTTTTTCAGCCACGCCTGTCCAAGGAGCCTGGCCATCTCCCAGGCTTCATCATGTTCATCTGCCAGCCCAGGGCTGCCCTCACCTCCCTTGCACTCCAGGAGCCTTGAACAAATCTTCCCTCCCAGCAGTGCCTCCTGGGCTGCTGTGCCACCCAGCCACCGAGTCCATGTGCAGCGCTTGTACTCTCAGTTTCATTTTACCTGTGATGTGGCACCAGTCTTGCCCTTTGTGAGCTGTGTTCCAGCAGTAATGCTGGCTTTGCTGGCCCGCAGCCCCTGTGGCAGGCTCAGGTTGCCCACCCCACAAACACACCGTAGGCACCGCGTGCGAGCAGTGCCTGCCAGCGCTGCTAAGGGGCTCCTGGCACGCTTGGCCTGACTTGCGTGTAGCAGTTCAGTCTGCATTTGCTGTGCTTTTGAAATCTTTCAGGAAGGGCAGAATGAAATTGGTTGGGTTTGGCAGTGAGACTTCTCAGCCCTTCCTTCTGCTCAGAACAGGGGTGATGTCCATGTATTTTTATCTCCACTTTGATGTGGAATTTCATGTCTTTATTTGGCTTGCCGTCTTCTTCCCTCTGCCAGGATGCCTCTGGCTGTACCTGGTTATATCCAGCCCTTTGGCATCCATGCAGGGATTCTTGTAAGGGTGGTGGCCACCCCCTCATTCTCCACCTGTTTCAAAGATTTGGGGTTGGGTGGGGGTGAGGACTTGGCTAACAGTTGCATCTGGTGGATAGAGTTAATCCCTGGAGTCTTGAGCATCTCCTGTTCTACTGGCCTGCCTGGTTTCCTGCCTCCAGCCCCTGCCCTGTTGGGGTAAGGTTACTGAAGATGGAGGGGGGTGGGAGCCATGGGAGGAGTGTGTCTATTCTGAGGAGCCGGGTTTGGTTACCACTCCAAGCACGTGGCATGCCAGAGACGCTTGGGTATCGCTGGCAGGGAGACGTGTGCTACTGGGGCGGGGGGGCAGGATTTATCTTTACCCAGATGATTATGCAGAGGTAAAATGTGTTGAAGACCAGGAAGCAGTGGCACTGAAAGAACATATAGCAGTTCATCCATTAACCTTAAATTATTCCTTCTCCTCAACTCCTCACTACCGTGCTTCCTTGGCAGTGAGGGAGAGGATACAGATCTGTTTTTTGCATGGACAGCCATGGTGAAATGACTAATCTGAGGACGTGGGGGGTTTGTGGCACAGGGATGACCAAAGCCTGGGTCACAGATGGCCTGGTAGATCTGTAACTTATCTGCTAATGGTAATGCGTGTTGCAGATTGCTCAGATACAGTATTTTGGATACCTACAGATAATGATAAGGCATCATTCACATGTAAAGTGCTGTTCAACACACTTTTTCAGGTACAGAAGCTCAGTTTGGAAAAAGAGACAGGAGACTTCATGACCTTCAGAGCAAGGCACAAAGGCAGGGTTATGATGAGTAAATGTACTCACCTTGGGCTTGCTCTGATTTCTCTGTGCCTGCTGGTGACATATGTGTAAATGAGGACAGTGCTGCACCTAGATGTGTGTCTAATGTCACTGCACTGTGTGGGCATGCCTAGAAGGAGCTTTCTTATATCAATTTGCATCTGTACCTACCTGATACTTACCCCTCTTTTATAAACCTTTAAAGAAAATGGTATTTTCACCTGCTGACATACAGAAAAAAAAGCTCATTTGGGAAACTTTTCTGCCTGCAGGTTCTTGTCCTACATCCCAAACTCCTCAATGCTATCTTCTGCTTCTGACATCCCCAGGATCAAGCACCACAGCACTTGCAGAGAGTGTACACATCTTCAGGCACCTCATGCCAGGCCAAAGGATTCCACATGACCACCCCTGCCCCTGCCCAAACTGGCAGCACTGAGCTTCTTCCTACATCTCTTTTGACTCTTAGAAATATCCTTTGCTTTCTCCTCTCCTTCCTCTTTACTTGACCAGGTACTGGTCTGGCAAGGGAATGGCGTTGGGATCTGTGTGTGGTGACTGACTGCCTGACACCAGGCAACTATCTGTCGAGTTGTTACAACAGTTTGTCACAAATTTACCCATATCCTCAATGTCACAAATCTTACAGGAAAGAAACCTTGGAGATGTCTACTGCTTTGTTAAATTTTCTGACCAGCAGGTTTGCAAACGGTGTGGGTGACAAAATACTGATATACACCCACACAAACTCTTGGTGTGATCTCAAGAAATGACATAAGTGTTGTATATATAGACAGTAATCATAGCTCTTTGTCTTAAAAGAAAGACCACATCTCTAATTTGACTACCAATCAAGTTTTGTCATTTTTCTTTCTGAATTACTTGTGCAAACTCTCTTGGTCTTTTCTGAACTTCTCTGTGGTGGATGTTTAGTGGGCAGTTGTGCTTGGACCAGTCTCACTGCTGCTGTGGTCTTCTGGCTTGGTGACCCCAGGCATCACATCTTTACCTAGCTAGGGGCCCAGTTGGCCAGCCCCCATTCTCCAGGCACACACCCTCTGTGTGCATGCTCCCAAGCCCATGGCAAAATATCTGTGTCTTTGTTCCCTGCCTGGCACAGCACTTGTAATTCCCATTTGAGAGGGATGTAGGAGAGCAGTATGGGAAAGCATAGCACTGGTTCATGAATAAAAGGATATTTACAAAACAAAGGGGTTTGTTGTGGCTACATGCAGACTTTACACCAGACAGAAATGCCAGCGTTCCTAGGAATCACAAGCAGAAAGACTATTCACAGGCACAGTCAGCTGATTAATTTATTCGCTAACAATAATTTTTATGGGCAAGCAGTCTTGAAAATGGTATTTAGGAAATAAAATCAATAGTCCTTTTAAAGAATTTCAGAGCTATTGGTGAAAGGGAAGTAAAGTTGTTTCATACTTTTCATTATGTGATGCTTGATAAAGCACAGAGGAGTCATACTTTCTCAGTCTGAGCATTTTTTTATATACTGCCTCAGTAACCAGAACTAGAGCTGCTGTCTTGCAGCTATTACTTATTGCACTGTTTCAAGAGATAGGTTCAGCTCTTAATGCTTCTTTGTCTGCAGTCTATCAAAGTTTCATGTTTTTTCCTCCAGGTTTTACCTATTACATTATATGGTTCCCCCGCAATGTTTTTTTTTACCTGCAGGATGCTACTCTGGTGTCTCCTGCTCTCTCAAACTTCTGTCGTTGGTTTTTAAGCTTTCCTACTTTAGCCCCTCATTCATGCTTTTACCTTTTTGTGTTCTTTCCCATGAGTACTCCACCAATTCTCCAGCCAAATACATTTTATTACAGCCTCAGTCACTGGTTCTGCCTCTAGATATCTCCCTTTAAAGTTTTTTCTGTTTGCAATGGGATTCCTTTTCAGTCCTGATAGAGCTGCTTCCTTGCCCTCAATTTTTTTCCAGGTCTGCACCCTAGCATCATACACTAACTTCTTGTACCCTGTTTTAGCTTAAAACCTCTTGGAATAATACTTTACTCTTAATGTTACCAAAGACAGTGATTTCAAGGGGTCTCCAAGTGCTACAGTAGTACAAATACATATTGAAAATTCATCATCCTGCTAGGGCACATTCCTGATGTCCTAACCTAGCAATTTCCTTGCTCTTTGTGCGTGGGCTTTTCAAATGCTGTGATAGAGAAGTATATTGTAGTCACTTAGCAACCAGAACTGGCTTTTTGAAAGCAAAAATATTGGTTTTGTTTGTCATTTTGGTTTCTGGAACTTTAACAATTGCGTGCTCAGGAAATCAATGCAGTGTTTGCCGGGTTGCAGAATCAAGATGCTGTGTTGGTTTATGAGCTTGCTTGCACACTTGTGTGCATGCATGCTAACCTGCTTGCTCTCCTCGGTTATGGATGGGACAGGGTATTTTCTTGTCCTCTTCTTTTGTACCTGATTTGCAAGAGCGTTGCTGAACTCAACTTACAGGCGGTCAGTGAGAACTTTGGTGCTCAAAAATCTGGAAAAATCTGTTCCTCTGCTGCAGAGGCAGGCTGCCTCCAATGCATCCCCAGCTGTGAAAAGTTCCAACTGCCCTTTATTCAACAGCCAGCGCTTCCAGCTTTGTCCCTGGCAAACTCTGCAATGCAGCTCCGAGTGATCAATGCAAAAGATTTTGGCATAAGAAAACTAAAAGTGTGGGTACAGCACAAACCAAATTGAATTGCAAAATAAAAGAGCACAGGCAATTCTCCCGACTGTATTATTCAGCTTCACATTTATTTAATTAAACCCAGGCATTTTCTAATTAAAAGGCAGCCCCTGCAGGATTTCCCGCCTGCCGCCTGCGAGGCGGGATGCGGCGGGCAGGGCTCGGGGGAGCCAGTCCCTGGGGATGGGGCTGGCCTCGTCCTGCGGCGGCGATGCTGCGGGACAGCCGGGAGACAGCGCGCCCGAGGGGCCCCGGCCCGGGCTGGGACACGGGCTCACATCCCGCTTCCAAGGCAGCGCAGTGCCCTCTAACGCCGCTCCCCGGTAGTGGAGGAGGGAAGCCCTCCGGAGGGTGCCCGCTGAAGGGAGCCCTGCCCAGGCTTCGGGAGAAAAGGGGATCTTTTCGGTCCCGCGCGGAACGGGGAGAAGCAGGGTATAACATGGAGGGAGGAGGCCAGCGGAGGTGTCAGATTCAATCCCTAGGCGAGCCTGGTGGCCCAGCCTTGCAGAGGAGCTGCGTGGTGCCTTCTGTGCTTGGCATGGGCTTTTCTTTCTGGAAGTAAACTTCTCCCGAAACTTGCTGTAAAAGAGCTCCAGGTCAGAAGTGTTGCCCCAGGGCTTTATTTATAGCTGTGACCTGTCTTAGGCGAAGCCATGGCTCGAGGTGCTGCAGAGGCAAGGTTGCCCTTTGTCAGTGCTGCCCTTTTTGCTTCAGAGAGGCATGTCCAAGCTGCACACTGCAGTTATGTCAGAGATGTCCAAAATTACCGTATCTTGCAGATCTTGTGGGGGGGATTTCCATCCCTTTGAGCCTATGTCTTAACAGAGGAGCAGGATTTGCTCCTTCTGCTTCCTAGAAGTGAGTGCCTGGAGCTGGGTTTGCTTTGCTTTCTTTGCCAGGGTGCCATTGGGTGGGGGCTCTGGTGGTCCTGGCAGTGGGCTCAGCTTTTGGAATCACAGTTTGCCACAGGGAAATCAAGGCATCAGGAAGTGCTGGTGTTTTAGATGCTGGCCTGTGGGATCCAGGCTGCAGCACAGCAGAGGCTCCATGGAGCCATGGTGCTGGAAAGGAAGGGCTGGAAGAAGGTTGCAGAGGTGGGTGGCATGGGGTGACCTCCCTGTGGCACAGGAAGGAGAGTGGTGTGGGGCAGAAAGCTTCTGCCAATAATGGAGTTCACTGTTTTCCTGACCTGAGGGCAATTGGGTATGAAGCTTGGCTGGGAATGGCTCATCATAAGACTGTCATCAGTTGGTTTAAGTCGATACCAATTACAAGGTTATTAATTAAAAAAATGTGACTGCTGTGAATAATGATTGTAACCCTTTAGTTTCCAGATTTTTGCAAATATTTTGTATGAATTAGAGCTCTCTACATGCACTGACTGATAAAGGCTCTACTCCATTAAATATGTGTTTTAAATGTCATAATAGCATCTTTTTAAGTGTTAGGATTGATGTTTTTTTCTTCTGGGTTGTGATTTTCCAGCCTTGAGGAATCTTCTTTGACTCAAGACTCCCTATTCATGCATCTTCTGCTGTCTGAGAAAACATAAAAGTTTCTTCAAATACGGCACAACATGAAAGGGTGAATGTTCAATCAGGCATGGTAACCCGCCTGATGTCATCTCTTGTTTCCAAAGAAGTTTTCTGGCATTCCACTAAGTGTTCCCATGCTTTGATCTGTGGGAAAGAGATACTAGGGTAGTCACCATCCTTTACTGGCACTGAGATAAGAGCTTGCTGCTCATATTATTGCATATGAGTCGTGTTCTGGGGTCAACCTCCAGACTGTCTGCCTGCCACATCCTGGAGGATGGAGCTTGGGGCTGACTGCTCCACATGAGGATTGCTGTGTTTGCTCAAGCCAACCTGCACCTCTGAGAGTTTCCAGAGTGGCCTGGTGGATCCTTTGCTGTGTTCATAGAGGGGCACAGACTCCAGAGGAAGAAAGGAGTAGAGGAAGGCAGTGAGAGAGCTACCTGAAAACTGTCTCACCTTGTGAAGCAGCTGGTGCTGCCTTCTTTCTGTTCTGCATCTGAGGCTCAAGAGCAAAGACTTGCCTGGCTTTGGTTTGTGGTTCATCAGCCAAACTTAGAGATAGCTTCAAAATGAGCTGTCCCCTACTGCCAAACCTCCCCTACACCTCTAAGGCAAGCTCTAAGCCTTACAGTGCCACTCAGCTGTGCCTGGAAAATGCTGTCCCCAACCTTGCTGCCACACAACTTCATGGATTTGGGGGCATGAATCCTTCTCAGGGACGCACGTAGCCCTGGCTCCATCACCGCTGGGCAGGACAGATGTGAATCCACGTGCATTGGTGACGCAGGCAAACTGGATTTGGCCAGCTGCCGGGGCTTTGAATGCTCATTTTGTGGGAGGGAGGGAGGGAGGGAGGGAGGACAGGAAAGGGGAAAACCTGCCCTCTGCCTGCTTCTGGTACTGAGGTGCCTGGGGAGGGAGCAGGGGCTGTGAGCAGAGGAGGAGCCAGGGCAGGGCTGCTGCTTTGCCAGGAGATCCTTTCCTCATTTGATGGCAGAGACATAATATCGTAGGGCCAATGCACAGGAGCCGGCTGGAACTGTCTGTCCTTTTTCTGCATCTGATGGATTTGCGTGCATCTGTGTGTGTTGCTTTTTTTTCTACCCTGTGTTTTTTAGTAATAATCCCCTCCAAGGTTACAGAGATATCATTTGTCAGGCAAGCTGAGAGAGCTCTTTCTTACTATGGGATTACATAAGAGAACACAGGCTTTATTACCATTTTAGGACGTATTAGTATTGTGGATTATTTCCATAGAGACTGAGCACAGTGGCAGCTTTCACTCAGGGTTCCCTCGTCCTTCCTCCCCCCCAATATCTTACTTGTAAAAAATGATATCCATTAGTGAAAAAACAAGCAGGAGGCATCCTATGAAGCCTGGTCCATGATCAGTGTTGTATGTGGAGGGCTGACACATGTGCCAAGGGTGCACTGCAAGACTGCACTCAGAAGGAGGTATTTCAAGGAGACTATGCAGAGCAGCAAGAAAGCAGACATGCCTTCTTCATTCCTACTTGTCTGTGCCTTCATGTGAGGCTAGGGAGGGCTGCTGCCCCTGCCTTGGTCATTCTTTGCTGTGGAATCATGGCAGGTTAAGTCAATGCTTCATGTCTCAATTGAACAGTCTGTAAAATGGGGAGGTTAATTATGCTGGGGTGTCCTGTTGGCCATGGTAATATATGAGATTATGATTTATCCACAGCATCTTTTCTGTGACAAAGGCCAGTACTGGAACAGCTGTCTTATACTGGCTGTGAGTCTTTTGAGCTGCCAGTAGAGTAGGAAAAGAGTGTGGATCATTGCTGTAAATAAATGAAACTGCACATTCCTCCCTTGAAAAAGCATCTGGCCATTCTTTTAAGTCCTGCATTTCTGATGCATGCTGTAACCAGGCTGTGGGGGGATCTCCTCCACAGATGGACTAGCAGGGGATATTTTAGGTCTTTTCTCTTTACCCCAAAACTTATGGAGAACAGAGATGTTCTTCTTGAGCAAGTCTTAGGGATCACTGAACTGTAAAATTTGGAAACGGATTTCCTCCTCTTTGATATGCCTCTGCTACAGCAAAAGTGTTGGCATATCTCATGGCCTGGCAGACATGGTAGTGGGAAATTTTTTGCCTTCATATGTACTGGAGGTGTCTGTTACGTGAAGGGATTTGTCATGAACCTTAAACTGCATCGTACAAAGCTGATAGACAAGTGCCAAGGCAGATGCCAGCTCACTTGTCAGTGACTGATCTCCATGTCTGGAAAGGAATCTTTTGTTCCCTTCTTCCTGGTCTTTTCAGGGATCATCAGTCATCTAATTAGTGTTTCTTCTCCTCATGCTGCTCACATATAATGAGTAACATGAAAGTTGTACTTGACCTGAGCAACCCCCAGCTTAGGGAACACCTGCAGTGTTTGCACTGCAATCATACGTCACAACTGTCCCCCAGGGCCAGTCTTGCAAGACAGCAATCAGAGAACTAACTTGTGTCCAAGAAAGAGGCTGCTGCTCTGTTTCTTCGATGTTCAGGTCCATGCTCTAGTGTGTCCTTGTGCACGTCTCTTCCCTGCCAGTGAAACCAGTGGGATCCGGGTAGCAATTGTACTCCAGTGGCAGAACAGACCTCTGCAGAAGATGTGCTTTCTACAGGAGAAGCAAGAACTAAATAAAAATTCACTGAAGATCAGTCATTCTTGAGTAACTTGCTGAAGAAAGGCAGGGAATTTGAGGTTATTTGAGATGTGTGGGAATGTATTGTTCAGTTCTGTGATGGCTGCTGTAGAAACTCACATGAATTCCTGGACAGCCACACACTAGAGAGTTAAAGGAAACCAGACTTCAGATATTCTGCTCCAGAAGCTTTTGGTTCCTCTTTGGAAGAATAAGTTTAACCAGAGCATTGAGAAAGTAGCTGTCCTGTTGTGACCCTGGCAATTGTGTTGTTTCAGTGCTTTATCAGTAAGTGCATCCTTACCTGGGATGTTACTCTGAAAACCTTGATATTTACTTGTAGGCTAATTGCACTGGAGTTTTGGCTTCTTATCTGTCATTTCAAGGAATTAGTTATATTTCTTGCCATTAATAAATATGCTGTTTGCTGCTGTAGAGAAATGTGTCCAAGAGAGGAAAAAGAAATAAAGTGAAGTTCTCATTTTTGTGACCTGCTTAGACTTAGCAACTTTGTGTTCTCTCATAGGCCAGTCTCATGTTTTCTTCTCAAAAAAAGGACCTAAAGACCCTTTAAAGCCCTTAAGACACACAAGTTTCTAGTTAATGACTTGTGGCTGTGTAAGTAACAGGATGCTTGGCTCACACAAAGTAGAAGAGTTTTGGTCCTTTAAAGATTTTTTAGTTGGACGCCTCATTCAGTCATAGGACATTTGTTGGCCAACTGTGAGATCTCCCCACAGCCTGGTTGCAGCATGAAAGTGCCCTATGATTTTTACTTTCTATAGAAGGGACAAGGTGTGATGTTTAAAAGACTGAGTCTCTCAGTCCTTAGAGAAGTGCATTTACAGAAATGCTTTGTAATCAAAGATGTCTTATCCTAGCCAAAGTGGGCTACTGCAGCAGACCCCAGCAAGGCAAACTTGTTTGTGGGAAACAGTCTAAGTAAAAGCTGTTCTGGCCGGAATAAAAATCCTTGTGTGTTCTACTCTGAACTGGTATGGCCTCACCTTGAATATTGTGTGCAGTTTGGGGCACCACAATAAAAGAAAGATATTAAACTGTTAGAAAGTGTCCAAAGGAGGGCAATGAGGATGGAGAAGGGCCTTGAAAGAAAGCCATGTGAGGAGCAGCTGAAGTCACTTGATCTGTCCAGCCTGGAGGAGACTGAGGGGAGACCTCATTGCAGTTACAACTTCCTTGTGAGGGAAAGAGGAGGGGTAGGCACTGATCTCTCCCCTGTGGTGACCAGTGACAGGACCGAAGGGAATGGCCTGAAATTGTGTCAGGGGAGGTTTAGTCTGGGTATTAGAAAAAGGTTCTTCCCCCAGGAGGTGTTTGGGCACTGGAACAGGCTCCCCAAAGAAGTGGTTACAGCACCAAGCCTGGAAAAATTCAAGAAGTGTTGGTGGCTGGAGACTTCACCCAGAGATCTGACTTTCTCTCAACTGAAAACAAGACAAAGAGTTTTCTTAGGTGAAATTTGCTACAGTTCAGAAAAGAATTGTTCTATCTGCCTGTGGAAATCACTAGGGAATCCCTTAGGTATCAGATGCTAGACACGCTGCTCTGCAGGGCTTAGGGCTTAGGGCAAGCACTTTTCTCTAATGGCAGCAACACCAGCACCCATACACTGCAACACCTTGGTGTAATTCTTGACGTTTTTTGTTATTTGTGGGTGGATTGCAAGGTTTGTGCCTTGGACTGATGACTGATGGAGCAAACCTTTGGGCCTATGCAGGCAGTGGGGCTGGCTGCATTTCTCATGTGAACAACGTGAGCTCTTCCAGGAGCCTCAGGGAAGGGCACACATCTGAACCGGGCTGTCTGTGGAAATGATTAGTATCTGTTTATCACAGCTACTGTCAAGGCAGAGTAGCAGATAAATAAAATGTGGAAGAACCCTCTTTCTACCACAGTTCCAGGAGTTCCTTCACCTCATACATGTGGCACAAATCAGTTTTCCTTGGTGGTTAGTTGGATTGCATCTGCAGACCTGCAGAGAGATGAGCAGGCATTGCTTCTGTCTCTTGTGGTCCTCAAAATCTCTTTGAGTGAAGTTCTGACTGCAGATTCTCCAGTGTCTGCAGCTGCTGAAGATGCAGGAGACATCCATCTCAAACCTTACTACCCTGTGTCTTGTCTAAGGCATCTGCTAACTTTGGTGTGGTGGGAAACCTGTGAAAATGTTTGTCAGTGGTGGAGGGTGATCCTTGGGGTCCTCCCATTAACCTCCATCAGAGCCTATCCTGCCCAGAAGCCCCGTGCACACAAACTACTGCCTTGGGAGCCACAGGTGTCAATTCTTGCTTCTCCATGTTTTTGTTTGATAAATCCCTCACCAAAGTAAGTGTGCATGAGGACTTGGGGTATGTTAGATGGGCTGCATGGAAGGCTGTTTCCTGTGTGGAAATAGCACAGTAAAGCTGATGTGTCCTAGCTGCAAGCAGCCTTGCATGACATGTGGACAGAATTGTTCTTTTTTATAAGTCATCAGACTGTGCCTGCACAAGGCTCTAAAAAGACTATGATAACAGCCTAATTTTTCTTTTTCTGCTGTCATGGTTTTAAGAGATTAAAAAGGAATTAGTTGAGGGGCACCTGCTCGTGCAACAGTCCTGTGGGTGTGTTGTTATGACCCCTGTGTGACTCATGAGATACTCTGAAAATTTAAAGAAGCTTACCCAAAATGAAATTCCTTATCTACTTACTTTGTGTGGTCCACCTTCAGTTCCAGAGTGGGACACCTCCTGGGGACCATAGCAACCACTGTGGAGCAGTTTTGCTTATCTGCTCCAAAGAATGGTGGGTGTGATATTAAACTCGTGTGCCTGCATTGTATTGAACCCCCAGTGTTCTTAAAAGTTGCCTTTGTTGGATACCTGTCCTTATTTAGTGTTTTATTTGAGCATTTGTATGGTGCATTTGTACTCACCACTCCCCTAAGAACTGCTTCATTGCTTCATGCTTCGTTCTGTGAAATAAAGATAATTATTCATCTTCAGGCATATTTTAGGGTATTTGGTAGTCTGAATTTCACTCTGCATGGCCTTGCCTCTATGTTGAGATCTTCTAAACTGGGCCTGATTTGATGCCTTGGGAAGGCAGTGTGATTCTCTTCCAAGTGACTTGAAGAGTCATGTATATTTCTTGTAGGACAGAAAGGAGGAACCCAAAGATGAGCCTTCAGTCTGAGAAAAACACCCTAATTTCAGAGTTATCCTGTTTCCAGATACACTGACACCAACATTTCAATTTGTGAAACCCAGTTAGTCTTGCAGCAAGAAGAAAAACACCCTTTGACTTATAAATTGAGCACATTTAATGGGGAGCAGCACAGGAGCAGTCATTATTAATAATTATTTGCATAACAATATCCTTTCTTCCATAGATCTCGCAAAGCTGGGCAAACATGAATTAATTCAACCTTGAACTACCCACATGGGAGGATGAAAAGTATCATTATCCACATGAACAGTTTCTCTGCATGATTTTCCTAATTATAGTATAGCACTTAGGTGTTGTTATATGTGCTGTGTAAGAAGGTAAATAACATTTTACAGAGAGAACCAAAAGTGTTTCTCACCCAATCAGACTCTTTCCAGCACTCACACTATATTGTCTCCAGCAATGGGCAGAATTATTCTGGCAGAAGGTGAAGGAAATGGGCAGCACAGGCAGAGCTATAAATAGGTGAAATGCCTTGCTTATGCCCTGCAGGAGTGGGCCTTTCAAAGAACTGGATCAAGATAGTAACTCAAGTTGCACACCCTGCACCATACCAGAACAGCTTCCACCTTCCTCTGTCAGTTGGAGGGATCTCATTCCTGATCCTACCAAGGCAACCCTCCCAAAAAGGCTGTGCTGTTCCATTCGCACTGCCTTAAGATTTAACCAGGTTTAACCAGGTGTGGGAGTGCCTTCTGCTTTATGATGCATGGAGCGTTAGGGAAGCAGCTACTGCCTCAAAGCCCTGGGGAAGTGCACTGAAATACTTCCAGCTACCTGGGAGCCCGTGGGTATTCCTCCTTCCTGGCATCTGAGACTTCCAGCAAGGCCTTTGCTGTGCTTTTTTCCGGCTAAGCTCATGGAAAATAGCTGGCTCTAGGTTTTCCTGAGGACAGCCCAGCAACTGGGCATGGCGGCGTCTGAAATAAATATAGTTTTGGAGGAGAGTTCATTTCCCCTGAATTAATGCAGCCTGACACAGAGCGCAGGAGCATGTGCCATCTGGTCAGATCTGCCTTGATTTTCTGAACAAGGGGGAGGGTAACTGATACTTTTAGGAACTGTGCTTGCTGCACAGGCGAAAACAGTAATCCCCTAGGTACTGAAAATGAGAGATGCTAATCTGAAATTAAAATGGTTAAATGTGCACAGGCCCGGTAAGGTCGTGAAGATCAAAACCTTGTTCTCTAAGGAAATGAACATTTTTATCTCGAGAAGCCCCAGGCACAGCCATGTAGTCCACCAATTTTATAGGAGGTGGTGGGGTAGCACACTGCTCTCGTGAGGTCAAGCTTGTTTCCTGCACCTATAGGGTGCATAATGTAATTTCCTACTTCATGCCATGATGTTTGTGTATTCTCTGCAGAGATTTCACTGCTTTATAACCTGTCCATGCCGTCTGCTCCACCCTGGGCCTGTTTTGCTATTGTCTTCTGATGCTGCTGTACAAATTGGGCTGGAATATGTCCCTCTCATTCCTCCTCAGCTAGAGAGCAGACATTTAATTCTACTCTTGCCTGCAGTCCTGCCGAGTGTGTAATGAAATGGCCAGGTTCTGTGGATTCTCCCTGGGAGGGAGTCAGCCACAGTCCAGCGGTGTGTCGTAATGCAAGCTGGGGTGCTGGAGGAGATCCTCATCTCCTTCCTTGTGCTGCCATAGGAGGAGGGCTTGTGTGTTCACGAGCCATGGGCGAGGATTCTGTGCAAGCTGCCGGAAAGTTCAAGGCAGCCACGTGTGCCCTGTGGCAATGGCTACGAAGTCATGGCTGGTCGTGACTTCGGTACAGGATGGGCTCTTAAGGCCAGCTGTGCTGGCCTTAATTTAGCAGGTAATGGCTGAGTAACCCAGAGGCATGAGTAAGGCAGGAACAGAAAGTGTTTGCCTTGTTTTCCTAACAAAATTGTGCTCTGGCTGTGTGCCTTTCAGACTTTCAGCCGTCACCCTGCAGTACAAAATAACAATGAGGGCTCTGAAGCTTCTCTGCAGGTCAGGTGAGGCTGGCCTGCAGTGCCACCAAGAGCAAAGAGGACAGCAGGGAGGTGGCAAAAAGCTGCTCTCACATGCAGCAAAGCACTGAGGGAGTCTGTCAAGATGTGGAGAGAGATGCAGGTAACAACTTCCTTTACCTGCCTGAGGTTTGTAATGCTTGCACTGCTCAAGGATAAAACCTGTCACATATGCTTGGGATGAAACAAAGTCATGGGCTAACAGAGATTAAAACAGAGGCAAAATTGGGGGCAGAAACAGCCGAGGTGGTCATTGCATTTTTTCTGGGGGTGTTTGCACACATTCGTGGCCAAAGCCTCTGTCATCCTGGAATTTGTGTCACCGAAACACAGCCTTGTGCCTCCCACCTAAGGGGTTAATTTTTCTGCTGCTATTAGGTCTTCCCTTGGAGCTGTGGGTACAGAGCACACAGAGCCAGTGTGCACTGCTTGGTGTTGGGGCCAGCACCAGTTCATGTGGATGTGAAGGCTGCAAGAAAGACAAAAATTGGAGGCATGTTTTCTGTGTGGTTAGTTCAAGGAGAATATTGTAGCTCTTTTTGCCAGGAAAGGTGTGTGGGGAAAGGACATTTTCCTGTGGTAGCTTGGTTGTCCTTTTTCCCTGATGAAAAGCGAAAGCAGTACCTTGATGTATTCCTTCCGTTCTAAGATGTAGTAAAACTTGCCTGGCTTTTTAGGGGGAGCTGAATTGCAATGTTTGGGTAAAATATGCTATAAAAGAGGGTGAAGGTTTATCTGGCCTGCAAACTCCTGCTAAAGGGTCAAGACTGAGGTTGAATTTGTGACAGAAGGATTCTGGCTCAGAAATTTCCATTGGTTTCAGGAGTGCTGGACTCTGATTCTCTGTGCAAGAGGCATGTTTCTATTTAGATTCTGTATTTGTTTCTCTCCTGTCCCCCTCCATCCTTTCTCCTGGAAAGAAGATGCCTTCAAATCAGGGAACTTAACTCTTCTCTTTCACTTTTTTTTCTTTAACTCCCAACCTTGGTTTTTTTTTTTTTTTTCTGAGCCAGAATGCCTGATACAATCATGCAAAGGTCTTTTATTTATGTTTGGCTGGGAGCTGACCAGATGCCCCAGCCTGTGAAATAATCACCATCTGTTGATTGTAATTGCAAGGCAAAAGCCAAAAGCCTGGAAGGTTTTTTTCAATGATGTATTCAAAGAACTGCAGCTTGACTTTTCTGAATAAAAACAAAAGCTTCTGCTTTGGGTCAGACCTTTTTTTTTTTTTTTTTTTTAATACCTTCCCACATGCTGAATGCCTATGAATAGTTCTGCTACTCATTCCCTCCTTATCAGAAGCAATTTGGCTTTGAGCTTTCTGGGTTTTTTCACTGCTGTCTGAGAAGGTGGCATCATTGCCGTGCCCTGGTGCATTGTGCCCCTCATCTGCAGCTCGGCACTTTGGTGGGGAACATGCTTGTCTGAGGTCCCCCACACACTGAGTTTGTTCTCTCCCTTTTTTTATCTCTCTGACATCCTGCCATTCTCATATCAGTCAAAGCTGTCTCTGGGGAAGAAGGACAATGCCGAATACTGCAGGTGCAATGAGAATCAATAATTCATTTAATCATAAATTAATAAATGATGATGCTGCTTGGGGAGAAGGGAAGGAAAAGAAAGAACATTAATAAAGTGGTTTCCAGATCAATTCCACAACTCTGAGAGACTGAAGGAAGGCTCCAGAGGGCCTGAACTTGGTAATTGTCAAGATCTGTAGGAGTCCCTCAATACCATCCTGGCTGTTGCTTGGGTTTAATTCAGTGATACGCCTGCTGTCTGCCCCCTCTCCTGCGGAATTTGGAGGCAGCAGAACTTCGGTATTCACAGGATGCAGAGCAAAATGCCTCTGGGTGGGGCAAGTGAGCCATATAGAAGCTTTTCTGCCTGCTGGATGAAAGCATTGCAGTTCCTCAAGTGCTTCTGCCAGGCGTTGAGAGGAAGGCAGGTCTTCACTCCTAGGCCCCTCAAGAGCTGAGCAAGCTTCTCTGGGACCATGGAGTGCAACTGAGTGTTGTTCCCACCGGGTGACCTGGGAACACTCAATGCTGTGCTGCATCTGGCCCTGCCCAAAATACACAGTGGTGAATACATATGTGCATCCCATCTGCTTGACACTGCAGCATATGAAGGCAGGGCAAGCCAGGATTTAGCCATCAGAAAATGAGGAATAAATTTAATAAGGGTGTTGAGTGTATTAACCTCCAGAAGACACCTCTCAGACAGGCAATGCCTATTTGTTCCAGTAAGTGGGCAAAGACTTCCCAAAGCATTCCATTCTGTAACAGTGGGCATAATGGGCAGCCAAATTTGTCACAAGCTGCCACCAAGCTGCACGTTTCTCTCTGGTGTGCTCTGTCCTTCCCTGTGCCTGCAGTAGTGCAGACCTTTCGCAGCAGCTCAGCAGAAGGCCCTCAGGGCTGCTGAGCACTATTACTCTTGTTTTCTCCTTCATTGGCTCTTAAGTAACATCTGACAGGGGGGTTGGATTTGGCTTTATGAAAATACGTACGACCCCAAGGATGTTTCTCATGCATTAAGTGCTCTATGGATCTTCCTGCAGTTTGAGCTGACTTAAATTTCTATGAGAGATGAAAATGTTTATTTTTGTCATTGTCCAGAGGAGGTTAGGTCTGTTTATGCAGTGCTTACAGAAATTCAGGCACTGTCCCTCTCCCAGCCCCTGCTATGGTCAGCAGGCATCTGGAAACATGAACTCCTTTGGGGCAGGAGGTCTTTATATGTATTTGTATGTCACTGTACTAGTAATGGTAATGAATAGTGGAATTAGACCCTCAGTATCTCTTTTATGTAATCATGTGTGGTGTTAACAAGCGTTAGATTAGCCAGAACTGCTCAAACACCCAGCAAGGCTGTTTTGCCTCAGCACTGGTTTGAATTTTTTCCCAGTGCTTGTGTACTGGGTAAAGAGTCTGCTTTTCCTAGAAGGAAGGAACAAATTGATGCAACCAAGGGTGCTGCTGTAGCCTGGAAGCTGGGATCTCAGTTAGTGCAAAGACTGGGAGACAGAGAAAGGATTTCCAAAATGCTCTCTGTAGATGCAGAAGTATCTATTTGCTGTGCTCCTTCTTTCCTTTTTGTTGAGTTATTTCTGATTTAAACTGATTCAGAAGCAGAACAAGGCCAACATATTTCCTGGTGTAAGGTCTACTTTTTTTCTTCCTGGTTTAATCTCATAACTCAAATTTATTACCTCTTCTCACTTTGCAGTGTTCACATGCATCAAGTGTATCTTACAGTTTATTACCCTAGGGTTGTTCCTTAATAAACTGTATGCATTTAGCCCTGCTTAGTCTTCTGTGCATATTCTTCCATGTCTGTTTATCAATTGAAGAATCATGTTTCTGGGGCTGTTGGGGTCCACTCCGGCTAGCTACAGACCCTTGCCCACACAATACTTCATAGACGATGGTAAAAGATTAGAGAAGAACTCTCCTCCACATGAGAAACGCTGTCCTTTTTTCCAAGACACACATCAGGTGGACAAACCCATGGGAGAAAAAAGGGCATTCCCTGGTGGCAGGGAGCTTTTATACCCCCTGGGATGGGGACAGAGGGAGAGGTCCACAGCCAATGGGACACCAGTGAGGAGTGGTGAGGGGAGGGGTAACCCAGGGGAGAGACCACCAGGGGGTACCGGGACAGGTGAGGGAAAGGCCATGTGATGGGGAAATGGGGTAACAAACCACATGATATAACATAAGCTGTACAGTGCAATACAAAACTATTCTGTGCAAATTCCCAATCACCCAGTGCAAGAGAGCAACTAAACTGGTGCACTACAACAATCAATCATCTCTGATTTTTTTTCTAGTTTGCTGTTCATCAGTTGGTGGTGAGGAAAAAATGATGGAATTCACCAAACTGAATCCTTGGACTGGTTGTGTTGAAATGGTGTGGACACTCTCCCCTCCCTTCTTTCCTTTGCTGTGTTGAGATGCACTTCTGCTTCCCACTCAAAATTGCCAGAGCCTGATTTGCTAATGAAGCACATCAAGATTTTTTTATTCGCTTCTTTTCTGTAAACTCAAGTTTCAGGGAGCAAAACAGTTTCTGTGCTTTCTCCCTTCTGCTGCATATCCATCTTTTAAATTACTGCTCTCCAGAGACATTAACTGTTTTCTTTTTTCTTTTTCGATGGGTTCAGTTTGTGGCTTTGGTAAGTCCAGATGCAATCATCCTCTGTCCCACTCATGCTACTCTCTGTTTTAGCTTTCAGACCATTGCCTTCACATGTTCAATTTTAGGGAGCTATGTGTTCATCAAGGCCCTCTTTCTTTGTTTTCCATTATATTTGCAATTTCTCTGTAGGGTGGCAGCTGCAAATTTCATGGACAGTTAGTGTTGTTTTCCTGTGACACTGTTTTAATAAGGCCATCATGGGTGAAAACCCCTTGACATGTCATTTGTCATTTCCCAGTCCAACAAAGCATATTTTCTTTTGGTACCACTGGCCAGTATTTTGATCCATGGGCTTTTGGTTCCAGTGGGGCAGTGTCAAATCCTTTAAATTCCTAAAGCTTCAAATTCTCTTCACTATCTTTCCTCTGTATGCTAATGTGTATGTGTATTAAAAACCAAAAGATTTTAACTTCTGTATTTCATGTGATTTTATTCTTTAGATTTTTAATGACCCTACATATTTGTTTCAGTATTTCACTAAGGCTAGACATTGACTTAGAATTAAATATTGCTGGCTCTATTCTTTATTGAAAATCTTTATTATGTTTGCTTTTTGGCTGGTTTTGTGGAACCTCCCTAGCTCAATGTAAATTGTCAGATTATTTGTCACTGGGATAATACGTTTGTCAATGCCTCACCATAACAAATTAGGCCCCTGATCCTGCATACATTTATGCAGGTGCTCATATGTATAGATTGCCTAACATTGAGCTCTACATTAATTCTGTTGATGTGAAAAATGCTTTTTAAAAAATGTCTGTCTTTTCTGGATTAAGTTCTAGGATGTGGCTTGCTTTATTTAATTTGTGGACATATAATTCTTCAAGTACTTTTTGCTTCTGCTTTTTTAAAATTTTCTTTCCCCCCTCTTTTCTAGTCCAAAATTCCTCTCTTTATTCTTATGGCTGGAGACAGATTTACAAAAGCTGTTCAGCCATTTCTGAACTATTCATTTCATCCTCATCCTCACTTATTAATGAACCCACCTTCTTTCTGGTGCTGCTTCTCCTTCTGATGAATTTGTAAATCCCTTCTTATTCTCCTCAATGCCTTAGGCAACATAAATTCATTTGCTTTTTTTTTTTTTCCTTGCCCTTATCTCTTCCTTGCATCCTTAACTGGCACTGTATTTTCTTGTTTAGTCACAATCTCCACTTCCATTTGCAGCAAAGGAATTTCTGGTGATTTTCTTAATGAAGAGGCATTGATAGGAAAACACCATGCTGTACATTACTATATGATCCGAAATGTTTAATTTAAAAGTTGTGTGTTGTGGAGCTTTCTCAGGGTCAATTTATGTTGCAGTCACTGCATAGCAAAGCTACCATTTTGGCTTATGCATTTCTTTGCCAAAATTTAAAAGTGCTCATAATGGCTTGAGCAGGGCAAGACAGGCAGCTGAGCAAATGGGAATTCCTCGGCTTTCTGAGTGGTTTCATGCACTGTGCTGTGTTGACTGCTCATTACAAGAGCTGCTCTCCTTCCCTGGTAGGAAATACAGAAAAAGCTCCCTTTCTAAAGGGAGCCCTTTTAACCCAAAGTGAGTGATGGAGGTCTATGAGGGTTTCAGCCACTTGCTGCTCAGGAAAAGGCAGAGAGCTAAGAGGAAACCTTGGCTGAAACACTGGGTGGCTGTAAAAAGGGAGAAGAGACAGGAGGTCTTTCCATCCTTGGAAGCTCCACTTAAAGACAGATTGGCAACAGTGCTGTGCTTGAAAACAGTCTTGGTGGTGTCTGAGCTCCATCAGCATGAGCAGACAGAAATGTCCCATGACCTCTGTGACTGCTGCCAGCAGAGAAGGCAAACCTGCCTTGGGCAGCAAGGCTGGAGAATGTCTGGTGAAGGAGTTTTTTGCATGAGATCTGGGAACAAATAAACCAGGAGTCCAAATTTAGAGGCTCATTAGAGCAGACCACTATTCAGCCAAGGCTGATATTGTGACCTGTAAAAATGCCTGTAACTCAGTTCATGAGAATGGGGCTGTACCACTGACCTGCCTTATGACCTTGGAAAAGTCTCTGCCCATGTTCAGTTTCCCAGTCTCTTAAAACAGGGACAGTGATGCAGGGTTACAGGACTTTGGCCAACTCCTGACTGTGAAATGCTTCAAAAAACTGGGTAGAAATGGAAGTGTTTCTTTCTTTAAGGAAGCAGAGTGAACTTTTTTGTGGGTCAGGGCAGGAAGAAGTGGATTGTATTTAGTGATTCCCACCACATCTTTTTGGGGTGTTCTGACCCACCTTTCTCTCTCACTTCCTCCCTTTGTGGAGAGCAGCTATGCACAAGCAGAATATAATGAGATCATGAGTTCTCATGTGACTCTGAGACCAGAAGCCCTTCTGTCTTCATCTTCCCAAATCATGGCATCCTTCACACCCTTCCTGGACATGAACAAGTAAAGAGTCATGCAGAGCCCCAAATAGGTGAAAAAAAAAAGAAAAAGCACAAAATATGCTTAAAAGCAGAGTTTACCCCCATGGCCCCATACTTTTCCCATAGACCCATACTTTCTCCCTTCTTCTGTGCCACACAGTTTTGGGCTACATGAGGGTGGAGAGCCTGCCAGAGTTCTGGTCAGTATGTTTGTTATTTTCTCAGAGGAAATGTCTTTTTGTTTACATGGGGGAGAGAGAAGCTTAGAGAAGAGACCTGGCACAGAGCAGTTGGGATTTGGTTAATCTGCTTAGAAATACATTAATCGGAGGATCAGATGCTGTCAACAATACTCTTTCCCCTCACTCTCTTCCCCCTTTCAGTCCCTTCCTCATCACTGCTCCCACTGGATCCTATTCCTCACCCTCCCTCCCTGCAACTCTCATCTCCCCTGCTGTGAATGCCAGGGAGTAATGAAGGACAAGGAGATTAAAGCAAAATTAACAAATAAAATATAAATCCTAGACCTAAATGAAAATTAAAAATGGGTATTCAGCTGTTTATTTATTTCCCTAAAAATAGCCTTGTACCCCAGCCAAAATAAATGTAGCCAGGACTTCCCTGGGAAGTTCCAGGGAAAACAGTCAGGTTTCAAAATATTAACAAGTAGTGGAAATTGTGTCTGTCTGCTTTTCCCTTTGATTCCATCCACATGACATTATCATGGCACTATGACAGTGACTGGAGAAAAGGCTACTCCAACCCTCACTGCCTACAGCAGAAACTGCAGGTACCCAGCCTCTGGCTGTCATCTCATGTCCAAAGATAGGCATCCATAATTGTCAGCAGTCACAATTTAGGGGGTATTGTGATTAAAACTGAAGCCAGGCAATTCAGTTTCTCTTTGGACAATTGGGACAAGAATACACACAAGGCCATTACCTGTAGAGGAAGAGGAGCTCTGAATGGAGTTGTCACTGTTAGTGGCACATTGCTCAACATCCTGTTGCTTTTTTGCCTGGCCTCTGGTGAATTGGAAAGGAGGCTCAAAGGTGGCATTCCATGACTACATGAAGCCAAGGCTGAGGCCAAATTTGGTGCTCTCTGAGCTCTTTTGTAGTAGAATTACTGTTGTCAGAAGAGTTTTTGTTCTACAGGCACTGTTTTCTTCTAACATTTTTGTTTTATGAATTTTTCAAGAAAAGCACAAGAACAAAAGACATTGCAGTGAACAAACTATAAGTACCAACTGGGAGACAAAGAAAGAAAGTAGCTAGCAGTTGCTATTTACTCTTAGTGTTTGCTTTGCACACACAGACTTTTATATTCCTGGGTTTTGTTCTCAGATGTGCAGTACTCTATTTCATTCTCTGTATGAAGGTATAATCATAGGCAATGCAGGATATGTGGTGTAGCTTGCTTAATTTCAAGGAAAACATTTCAATTCAGGGATCTCCTGACCTCTAAGCCATTATTTTAACAGCATTACAGTTGCATTAATTTTGGAGATTTTGCAATCCCATGTTAATCCACATTCCATTGAAGCCAGTACAGAGACACCCATTGTCTTAAGCTGGGGTTGGTTCAGGTCATTACTCTTTAAATTGTGCTAAGGGAAAGGATGACAATAAAGGGAAGGGTGCAGTGGTTATCAGAGCTCAGTTTCTTTTTGTGTTTTCATGGGTTAAGTAAAGGGAGTCTTTGAAAGAAATCGAGGTGGTAAATGTTTTTACAGGAGAATTGGGGTATTTTTGAGAGAGAAGGAGGCATGAGGACAACACAAGGCAGCTGCCTAAGGGTGCAGCAAGCAGTACATGCCCGAAATAGGATCAGAATATTTTGGCCACAGAGATCTCAGTGCATTATATGTTCAACAGGAAGATGTGTCCTTGTGCCAGTTCCCCTTCTCAGTTCCCTCATGCTAGAACACTGCACTGAAGAGAAGGTGAGAACTCACCTCTGGTTCTCTTCAGTGTGTTTTAGAGTAAGATCCAAAGGAAACAGTGCTGTTTATATAAACACATGAGGAGGTGCACTCATCTATTTGAGGACATGTCAACCCTGTTAAAGTTGGTGCAGCCCATCTCTGCTTGGCCTGCCTCCTGTATTCTCCCAGCCAATGTGACCCACCTGCCAGCTAAGTGTGGCTGCCAGGGTGGGTGATGGTGTCTGCTGGCTGTGTCCTGCAAGTCCTTTGCAGGCCTCTTTTTCCCAATGAATTTGTAGTGCTGATATTATGATCTGTACTATAGTGTGGACTGTTGGCGCTCTGGGACACACCTTCAAAAGATCTAGGCTTGAGTGTTGGACTTACAACCAAAAAGTAGTCATAAGATTTTCCTGATGGCTGTGTCCAGACCTTGTGCCAGTAAGGGAGAAATAGTGAATTAGCATGGTCACAAATTCTTATGCCTTGACTTCATGTCAGCAGGTGGGAGATAAGGATCCAATAAACCTGTCAGAGATGTGTACCTTGGACAGCAGCCCCGCACACATGAGGTGCTCTGTTACTTCTGGTTGGGAGTTGGGGCTTTGATACTTGCTGGTTGACATTACAGCCCTGAACCAGTGCATGTAGGGATTTTGTCTGTGTGGGCAAAGGAGGGTATGATAGCATTGCTGCTTCTATTTTGTTCAACATGAGTAAGAGTCAGAGGGACTGCAGTAGCACAGATCTTGCTGTGAGCTGCCATCAGGAAAGTACACAATGTCTTTTCCAGCATGGCATTCTTGCTGGTTTTAACATGCTACTTGGATTAAACCTAGTTCAGACACATGCTGTGTCCGCTGAGCACATATACTTGTGGGTTTGGAACTAGCCTATATTTCAAAGATGTTGTGGGAAGCTGGTACATGTTTTTTCTTGGTAGGTACTTTCTTCACCGTGCTTTGTCTCTGTCTGACAAAGCAGCATCCTCACTGCTTCTTCTATCATCTTAACAGCAGTGGCTTTGCTGGGTCTTGCCTCAGGCCCCATGATTGGGCTACTGGTTGGAATTTGGGTTGCAGCAGATATTCCAAGAAATAAGTCCTTCAGTGAGGAAGGACTTGTCCCTGGAGTGTCGTGAAGGAGGTGTGAAACCACTGGTAGGTAATTGCCTCCTACCAGTCTCTTCCCCTTCCCAGGGTGTTGCCATTGACTTTCTTGCTCATAGCCAAGACCTGACTTGACAGAGTTCACAGCCTGATGTGCTCCTTCTCAGGCTCCGTGTTGTATGTTGGTGTGGATGTGTGTTGCTGGGCTGAGAAGGGAGTTTGGAAGCGCTGGGGTGGTTGTCCCTTCCAGCATGGCTACATACAGCACATGCACTATTGCTGAACAAGCTGGAGGTCCCTGGGAAAGTGGACTTCTTACACATGTCTTCTTTTTTTCTGTGACCTCCTTCACATCTCCTGGAGACTGTCCCTACAGTTGAAGCATGCAGAAACTTGAGATCTTGGGGCATCTTTTTAGACCGATGATATGTGGACTGTGGTATGGGACACAGGTGAGCACTATGTAGGTAAACTCTAATAAACAGTAGAAACTCAGTGATTTCTTTCAGCCGCTCTCCAAAAATAAGAGTGGATTGTGGGCCAGAAGTTCAGGCACCATGATTGTGGTCTGTGTGCTGCTTAGCAGTATAGCAGGCTAAGTCTCACTCAGCCCTATGCCCTGCATTTGCAACTGCCTGAGATGGAGTTTTCAGCCTCCATGGAGCAGTTTGTTACAGAGCTTTGCTGTTGTCACAGCTAGATAGCTAGTCAGAGATCTCACTGCAAATTTTGTTGCTAATAAAGATGATTGGTGGGGAAAAGAGAACTATTTTTATCATGCAAATTAAAAGCATACTACATTTGTCTTTTAGCATTTTTCTATCTATTTTTCTTCTGTTTCTTTTCTGTCTCTTTGATGTATCTCCCTATCTCTATCTCATTTCCTACCTCCCTTCTTCCATGATTATCACTTTCTCCTTTCACAGGGAGCAGAAAGAAGCATCTGCCTGTGCTTTTTGAATTCCCACTTAATCCTGCCTGATCTCCCATTATTAGAAGGCTCCTTTCCCTCTGGTACCTTTGTGCTTGGTACAGATGAGTATGGCAGAGCCCTGCCGAGGGTCCTGTGCTTTTTCGATGCTTCCCAGGTAGTGCCTCCAGCCCCATCTCCTTCCTCCCTCAATCTAAACAGCTCATGCTCAGATGCTAATGTTATCACTCATTTCTTCCAGCCTAATGGATGGAAGATGGATGGAAGTGACGCCTGGAGCTTTCAAATATGTTCATTAATTAGGCCTCCTGGGGTGTATTCCCGGCTGACCACTCTGTGTGCGTATGCGGAGCTGGCGGACGGGAGGAGAGGGCATGCCTGGCTCTGGAGCATACGCTGTGCATCCTGCCGGTTTGCAGGCTTGCTTTAACAGTTGGTCATTCCTTAAAGCCTCATCCCCCTGCAGAACTGGAGAGAGCCTGGGATGCCTTGGAGGGGCAAAGAGACGCAATCGAGTTTGACAGGATTTGCACCACAAATTAAGCACTGAATGTTCACGTTTGACACTCCAGTTCCATGGAGCTTTTGGGTAGCCTTCACAGAGAAATCTGTCGGAAATCCAAGCATCCAGAAAGCAGGGGGAAAGCGACTCTGCCACCTCCTGTTTTTCACTTCTCAGAGGATGCAAAACACCAAATTGGTGCTGCATGGCCTTGTCAGCTCTAGTGCACTGGGGAGGATGGTACTGTCATTGCAGGGAGCTTACACAGTGCCCTCCCTCCACCCCCCATCCCACACCTCCATGCTTGGCGTTTCATTTCAGGTGTAATGGGGATGTGGTGGCAGCACCACCATTCTCCTTGATCAATTAAAAGTAAAAGTGTGAACCAAACTAATTTAATTATGTTGAGCCAGGAATGTTCTTGTAAAAAGACTAACAGAAGCTTGGTTTCATATAATAGATTTCCCATTTCCAAAGGTAGATGTATTTTCTCCATCTGTCCTCTGTGTTTATGGATTATTGCTGTATGTGCTGAATGGAGCAATGCAGTCTTCCGGCCTAGCAGAAGTGCTTTACTCCATTGTTGTATTGCTTCCTAGAGCCTGGAAGACTTCACCTTTTTGTGACTTGGTTACAGAAATACATATCAGTAGTTTGTCCTATACTGAGAGCTGGGCAAGCAGTTCTAAAAAGCTGTTCCTTTGATGGAAGTCATCCCTGAATAGGCAAGAGCCTTGTGCCAGTCTCAGTACAGCACAACCTCCCATGACAGCATCCTGTCATTAGAGCTGAATTCCTTCCCTGTGGCCTGTGTTTACTGTCAACGTACAGAACATCCCTGTGGCAGCATCAAGAGACAACTGCTGAGCTTCTGTGGTTCTAGGATTTATCCAGTGTTTTTCAAACTCTTGGTTCCTCCTGCTCAGAGACTAATCTTGTCCTACTGTATTGTTCTTTAGCCATTCCACATCGTGTGTAGAGGTAAGCAAATTATCTGTGGAGATATGGGGCTCTTGCAGAAGCCTCTGGTGGGTAGTGTTTCTGTGTATCTCTGTGGGGTGTGTGTTTTAGGCCATGCTGATTTACCTCCATAAGTAACCACCAAGTGTACACTATTTCATTTATTCCTGTCCTCCCTTCAACAAATGTTTTCCCCAGGGTCATATCCTAGCTTGTAACCTGTCTCTTGTAGTATTTATTGCGTTCAACCTGTATCTAGGCCTCGAGGTATGGTTTCTGCTCCTTGCATCAGTCTCTCTGCTTTTGATCCTGCTTTCCCTCAATACCTCACACCCAAGCAGCACAAAGCACTCTTGGGGTAAGGGGACACTGCCCCACTTCACAGCCAGGAAAAATGAGTCAGGCAGTCAGACGTACTGCTGGGACAGCTGCTGAGGTGGATGGAGAGGTCAGAGGCTGTCCTACTTCCCTTCTCCTGCCAGAGGTTACCCTCAGTTCAGGGTGTCAGCATGGCCGTCTGCATTCTTGTTCTTTAACCTGATCCTCTCAGTGTGGCCTATGGTAGAAAAGAAATTGCTCTTACCCATTAACCAGGATTTTTTTTGCCAGAGCTGTGTGGGAGAGAGAGCTATTACACCAGCAGTTCCACTGGCAGGTCTGAGTGGGAGGCAGAGGGATGAGGAGTGAGAGGGCTACTTCTCTACACCTCTGGGAGCAACCAGCCACAGGAGCAGCTATGGCCTCAGCATGAGCGACTACCCCACTTCTCCCAGCAGGTACAGACTGCAGAGCCCAGCAGTCAAACCCACATACACATTTTTCAGTGTCAGGCTGGACTTTGACGAAGCAAGTTTTAGGTTTCTGACTTTAGGCTGATTTATCTTAGCTGGTTCTTATGGAGTCTGAGAAGCAGCCTGCAATCCTTGAAAGGCCTGTGCACTGAAGACTGGAAACCCCTCCTCCACCAGGCAAAATCATCTTCATGTTTATGTGAGTGTGTGCAGGAGCTTTTCCTCATGCCATCATTTTTGAACCAAAGAGAGCTGGTGTGAGCACTCACAGAAGGCAAGGAAAGCAGGTCGAATGAATACTGCCGAAGCAAATTCAGGGTTATTATTCAAACAGATGTTCATGAATATATTTTGCCATACTTGCAGAGTTTTAATTGTAATCTGACTTGATGGGCACATGAGTTTAAAAGTAGAAGACTGAATTTATGGAAGGAGAGATGATTTGGAAGATGAACTACCAAGCCAGAGAGTGAGATTTCATGTCTGGCTCTGCATGAGCATAGGCACATCGCCTGGGCTTATTTCTTCTTGCCTCCCCTGGATCTCAGGGGTGCTCAGATCCTGCTGGGAGAACACGTCAGCATCTTGAGCAGGACTATTTGTGTCCTGATTTGTCAGGCTGATTTGTCTGTTCATTCATAATTGTTGTTTTCTTTGCTTTACTCTATTGGCAAATATAGTGGAGATTTGCCACTTCTTTTTCCTCCTGCCTATCGCTCCCCTGTGCCCAAGTCAAGGGCTCTCCTCCTTTACTCTTCTGCTTTCTCAGCTTCCATGGGAAGCTGTCAAAACCTTTCATGGTGGCACTTCTGAAACCAGGTGTCTGTGAACTTTTGGTGATACAATGACTTCACTGCCTGGTGAGCAAGAGGAGAATCTGGGAAAAAAGCCAATGCATGATTCTACTACAGTGATTATTATTATTATTATTTCCATTAGCAACCATGGCAGAAAAAGTTATTATAAACAAGGGAGAGATAAGTGCAATTTGTAGGTGTTTAAACCCTTTTGTGCATTTTTTTGAAAATTTGTTTATTTTTCTCCCTGAATACAAGCACTGATTTAAAGCTAGGAATGAATTGCTTCATTTCCACCCAGAGTCTGGTGTTATTGGGGGTGCCCACATGTGGGGCAGCACAGCCTATTCATTCTCACAGAGTACCTATCACACAGCAGGTAGCAGCCCTGACTGCAGATGAGATGTGCTCTCCTCTTGACAGCATCTGGAGGGTCAGAGAGGCATCAGCACCTCCCTGAGGGGGACAGTCCCCTCCAAGAGTTGTGCTGGCTGCCTGTGCAGCTTCCTCACCCAGGAGGTGTGTGGGCAGCAGTCACCTCGGCTGGCACCATGGCTCATCTGGCGTGGACCCAGCTGGCTGCAGGTGAAGGCAGCCTCCTGAGGATGGTCTCAGGTGGAGGATTTGGACAGAAACGAGCCTGAGAGTGCAGAAAAGAGGGTAGGAGAGAGGTTGTTTTGTTAACTGCTAATATAACTGTGCTGAGGCAGCTGTTAAAAACAGTGATGCTTAAAGAGAAAGTTTTACCCCTTGTGGTAAATGACGTGGTAGCACAGACTCTAGAGATGGAAACCTCCTGCTCAGCCTCCTGCAGAGCTGTAAGGCAGCAGCTGGTAAGAGAGCCATGGCTCCAAAAATACTTGTGGAAAATGCAACACCTCTGCACATGCTTCCTGGTCCCTTGGTTCCCCCTCTAGGCAAACAAAAAGGAGCACAAAAAAGTAAGTAAAATTGAGGGCTCAGCCTTTTCCAGCTCTTGGGAACCACAAGTAGGTTTCTCTGAGTTTTAAGGATAGCTGGGGAGAGCAGTGAGTACCTGTTCTTGGCTTCAAGAGAAAAGAAAGAGTTTGGGGAGACTTCATTATGCAGAGTAGCATTGATCTGAGATTTTAATAATGCAGTGAACTTGTAAGTGTTCCAAACTGTGAGATTTTTGAATTAATTTTTAATCCATGGTTTAACATTAAAGATTAACGTGTGTTTCAAATTTCAGAAAGGGAATTCACCCCTGAAAGGCTAAGACTTTCTTCACTGGCTTCTTAGGGTTTTGTTCTATTTTTTTTTTTCCTTTTTCTCCCTGCTGGGTGCATAAAATATAAAAATAAAATAGATTAAAAAACCCAAACCAAAAAAAACCCCGCAACAAATGGCAAACAAAAACAACAACAACAACAACAACAAAAACCAACCCAAAAACAAAGGAAAGGGAAAACCCAACACAGAGGCTGTGGTTGGGGAATTTTCAACTTGTTGTTAAACCAGTGTCCAATCGGTTTCTTTCATATTAATGCTGCTCTGTGTGCTTTTAGACTTGGCAGGAGAAACAACATCTGTGTGAAAAACTGAGCCAGCTGTGCAGCAAAAAAATGTTAGTTCAGAGCAGTTGTGTACTTTGCTGCTTGGGCATAAGCAACTTCTTGCATCTGTTACAGAGGGAAAATTTGCAAAACGTTTTCCTGAGACTTTTACTCTAAAAGACAAGGGAAGCTCATATCAGTTTTATGTTAGCAAAAGTTAGCAGCTGTTGTAAAGGGATATTCAGGACATCATGGCAGGGGAAGAAGAGAGGGCAAGCATAAAATCAGATGGCACTGTGGGGCTTGGTCATCCGGGGTTAACTCCAGATCTTGGCATCAGAAAATAAGGTGGTAAGGAGGGAGCTGCATTGTCAGGTACAGTAAGAGCAGCATCTGCATTCCCAAAGTCTCCTTTCTGCATTGCAAGCATGTTACGATTGTACTCTGTGTTTTTTGAAAAGCTGCTCAAAGGGTTTGGAACATTTTATAAGCATTTGATAGTTCCTTGAGGGTGCCTGCTTTGTGCCTCCCAGCCTGGAATGCTTTGGGCCAGGGCTGCTTGCAGAAAATGTTTGCTTATAGAATCATGTTGGCCTCCAATGGAGCTGAACATAGTGAACTTCCTTGGTTATTCTTTTTTCTCCTTGATAAGATGTGTGTGTGTGTTAATTTGAAATCAATACTAATACTTAGTGCAGTGGTGGAGAGAGTGATTAATAGGCAGGCCAAGGCCCATGAATCAGGTTCTAAAGTCCTGTTCCTGTCTTGCCATTGACCTGCTGCATGGTGTTTGGGTGAGTTATATCCTTGCTCCATCTTGGTTTTCCTCGCTGCAAAATGGAAACTCTGCATTTCTTCATGGCATATTTTAGAGCAATCAGTGCAACTTTCTGCATTTGAGTTTTTCAGCATGATGCTGTGTACACAGCTAGAGTGCCGGAGGGCTGGCACTGGCTGGAGGGGAAAGTGCACAGCATTTGGGAAAAATCAGGCTCAGTGATCTTGGCTTGGATGCTTAGAGCTGCAGATGCTTCAGCCATGGGAACATGATGAGCAGGGAGAGCCTCTCAGCTCTGGGATGTGTTTCTCTTTGCACCCTGTGCTGGCACATGCCGAAAGGACACAGAGCAGATGGACAGCAGATTTGTATTAATCTGGCTGTGTACATTTCATCTGTTGGTCCTGCTTCCAACATACAATGTGGGAATGATCAGCCCAAATGACTGGAGTGTCAGGAACTGATTTATAGTCAGCAACACTTGCACCGTAGCTTTGGGTTTTGGTGCAGGCAGGTTGAAAAGATTGCACTTCCAGAGGGCAGGGAGCATGAAGTGACTCTCCTTCTGGGAAAGGACTGCAAAATGCTTAAGATGTGTTGCTGTGTTTTTTGTGTGGACGTCTCTGTTCCTGACACTGTCCTCTTGAGCCACATGGGCACCAAACTTCACATGGAAACATCTACAACTCCAGCACTCTGGGTGTTCCCATGAGAAGGTTGTGATGGAGTTGTTTGAGTGCATCCAGAGGAGGGCAACAAGGCTGGTGAGGGGCTTGGAACACAAGCCCTATGAGGAACATTTGAAGGAACTGGGGTTGTTTAGCCTGGAGAAGAGGAGGCTTAGAGGTGACCTTATTGGTCTCTACAACTTCCTGAAGGGAGGCTGTGGACAGGTGGGGGTCGGTCTCTTCCACTGGGCAGCAACTGACAGAACCAGAGGACACAGTCTCAAGCTACGTCAGGGAAGGTATAGGTTGGATACTAGGAAAAAAATTTTCACCAAAAGAATAATAAAGTACTGGAGTGCTCTTCCCATGGAGGTGGTAGAATCACCATCTCTGGATATGTTTAAAAAAAGACTGGACATGGCATTTGGTGCTATAGTCCAGATTCTGAGTTGAGGTGTTAGGGCATAGGTTGGACTTGATGGTCTTAGAGGTCTCTTCCAACCTCATTATTCGTGATTTTGTAATTCTGTAAAGCAGGTAACAAACTGGACATTTATTGCAGAGAAGTCCTAATATACCCTCTGTGTTTAATTTCACATCGTAGTGAGAGATCAGGTCTTGTAATGGAAGGACCAAAAATCAGGGTAAATTTCCACTGGGAAAAGAGACTATGCACATGATGTTGAAAGGCCATAGCATATTAAGTATGCATGTGTGTATTTACTGCACTGGTACTGCATAAAATTATGCAAAGTCAGAATTTATGTAATATCTAAATATATGGCAAAAGTTTAAATGGATTGAAATAAAGTGTTCTTACCTCATTGAACTGAAGTGTGCCAATATTACTATAATTACATGGGGAAGGCAAAGCAATTCATTTTGTCTTCACTCACTGAAAATATCATCAAAGTTGATAGTCTTACAACCTATTTTGATTTTAATGAAAACTCTTCTTTTCCCAGTGGAAAATTGTCCTTTTACAACCTCTTTTAGACAGCTCAACTCATAATCTGAAACATTCAATTACTGACCTGACATTTTCTAGAGCAAAAGACAAATTCAGGTTTTCCTTTCTTTCCAATTTGAATGAAAAAGAGCCTGCCTTTTTTTTGTTGTTGTTTCCTTTCTGTTTGCTTGTTTTTAATTATTTTAATAATTTTAAATCCAAAGTAGTTTGGTATTAATGAAGTTTAAGATACGGAGGTCTAATGTCTTTGAATATGCTCATGTAAACTAGTTTCAATCCAACTGCTTTGAGAGACTTTGCTTTAATCAGTCTTGTTTGGAGGCAGGGAAGTTTCACAGTGATTTTCCACATTCTTAAGCCTTAAAGGCTCTCCTATGAACAAGCTAAAGAAGGTTTTTTTAAACCCCATTTCGGCAAGATGCTTAAACATGTGCCTAATTTTTAAACATATATTTTTAATGTATTTCCACTGACTTACCTGCCTTTAGTGGAATTTCTAGGACATATCAAATGCACCCAGGCATCAGTGTCTGGCTGAGCAGCCCTGGCTCCAGGCGGGCTCCTGCTGGTCATGCAGGTGGCAGCTTTGGTGAAGCAGGACTCAGTTAGGTCACAAAGCAGGAAAACTTTTAAGGGAGCTCAAAGATGTGGTGAACAACAAACTTTGGCCAAGTATCCTTCCACTTGCAAAGCTTGTGGACTCCACAGGATGAGAGCATTTAATACATAAGACACAAAATGGGTATGGAAAGCAGATAGCCAACTTGTTGGCAGTGCCTCAGCCAAAACTTGTGATTTGCTGGACCGGATCCTTTAAGAATTTGATTCTTATCCTGGTGACAGTCCCTCCTGACCTCAAGAAAAATGGAATCAGTCTACTAATGAAAACTTTTCCCCTCAGAAAGGGCTTGGGAGGTTGATTCCTTGGGGGTTAATTTTATTTTAATATATTTAAATATTTTAAATTATATTATTCAAATATTTTAAAACATTTAATTCTATTTTGTTGTGTCTTAGGCACCCCTTTGTTAAGGGGTGACCTCACCAGGCTAACATAAGCAACCATGGGGTGATGATGGTGCTGGAATACCCCAGTAACAGGGGAAGACAGGTGAGGTGGCTCCAGGAAGCATTTGGAGGAGCTCCCCTGCATTTGGCTTGGAGAAGCTAAGCCATTTCTTGGAAGTTATTTCCAATCCCCAAACCCCACTGCCCACAGTCCCCTGAACTTCCTAAACCCCAATCCCATCTCTCATTCTACCACTGCAGCCCCACAGTCCTCTCCCTAAAGCTCTCCTTCCCGAAGCTGTCCTTATCCCCTCTCCAACCTGAACCACATCTGGCCCAGCTTAACCCCACCCTTGCAGGGAACTTCCTTGAGGAGTCCCAGATGATGTCAGTGGTGTCTGCAGGGAGGAAGACCAGATGCAGCATCCAGCAAGTCCCTGGATCTTCACCCAGCCTGTGTTTAATAGTGCTAGCTCTGCAACTTTTTTGTTCGTCATCCTCTGCTCTTCCTCCTTTTGGAGGAGGATGAACATAGCTCTTGATGCTTTGGATAAAAGCAGTTGGATGAACCATAGGCTGGGATATTTACACTGGAGTTTGACCTAAGGATGGTTGTCTGACAGCTGCACTCCATGCTGGTGCCTTTCCCCACCACATGAGTTGTATATTCCAGCCTGCCCACCCATTCATCCTGCCCTCCCCTATGCCAACTCCCTTCACTGGACTTTAATCTTATTCCTTATGGGTTCTGTCCTTCCCACTCAATATACTACTGAATATATTTAAACCTTGAGTTGTTTTCCCATATTAAGCAGTTTATCACTGTTACAATCTTTTTGTATTCCTTTTTTTTTTAGCCAGGAGAGAAGGAAGAAATTTATTCTTTCGACCATAAATCATTTACAAAGCTGCTGGGCTGTTAATGTATTTTTTATGTCTCGGCAAACAGAAAATAGAAGTGAGTGTCTTAGTAAAGCTTTGCCGACCTGTTTTAATTTCAGCTTCCTAACCCTGACTCTCTGTTCCCCAGTCTGGGGAGCAGGTACATTGCTCTTGCAGAGGCACCAGTGGATACCTTCTCCCCAAGGAGACACCGTTGCTGTGTCAGCAGTGTCACGTGCTGTTGCCTGCACTTGGTACTGATCCGCAGCGTGACACATCTCTGCTGACTGGGCTGTGCTGGGAGGATACTAGCAAAGAAATGGGATCAGGGAGAGTGGGAACTCAAGCCTATTTCTGCTTTTAGAGCCTGGCAAGAGCTCTAATTAGATGCCCACTCTGGGGTAGGCATGTTACATGCAGCTCTCAATTCATCCCATGCAGCCTCAACCTGTGCTTTTCATGCATGGACTCGGGTGTGGTTTCAGATACCCACAGGGATTCTTAAGGATGCTTTCAGAGACAAAGGCTGGCCATGGTGGAGCTTCCCAAATGTTGAGAGCTGGCTTCAGTAAGGTTTTGCAACCTGCTTCAGGAAAATTAAGCCAATGTGTACCTTCAATGTATACCACTGCTCACAGTCATCTCTGTGCATTTTCCCTCTTTCAGGAAACATAGATACCAATCTTTGTGTAAAAGGTGAATTTTCATTTCTGGTGTGCTGTGACAAGCAGCAAGATAATTAAGAGGAGGGATGTGGGAGGTTTATGTTGGCATCCCAGCTAGATGAATGGATAAGTCTGCAGCTCAGAGCTGTTGCTGCAGGCTTTTTGCAAACTCAAGCTGAGCTTCTTACTTTAAATGTACTTATAGGAACGTTTGATAAGCTTTCATCCCCAAGTCACTTCAGCTAAAGTAACTGGCTGTGGTCATTTGAAATGTTCCCATTCCTAGACATCCATTACTGTAGGATGATGCCTCTGCTGTAGCAGTGAGCAGAACAGGACAGTGTGTCTGCAATGCAGCTTTCCCCTCTCACAGCAAAAGAAGTTAGAATGTCCCCACACATTCCTGCTGCTTAATGCCTAGCTGTGAGGTAGAGGCACTGCTTCTTTTCAGCTTTTGCTGGCTCTGGGGCAATAACCTTGTGTTGAGCAACAAGGCCAACAGCAATGGATGACAACATCTTAAGTTACTGCAGCAGGATTCCCCAGAGCTGATCTATCACAGGAGTAGGGGGATGAAGGAAAAGGAACAGAGTTCCCACTCCTAGTTTTGTAAAAGACAAAGAATAGGGAAATAACTTTCTGTGCCCAGTTCAACTTTTGCTTTCCTCCTTGTCTGTGCCTGCTATTTGGAAAATAGTGTTTCAGGCATCTCTGAAGGACCTGAGGAGACGGAAATGACTGTTGCAAGGACACACCACTCTGTTTGTACCTTGGGTGTCCTGCCTTGTGTGGCCTTCGGCCATCTTCTGTAGCCAGATTGCCTGCTCCTGATTTGCCCACCTGAGTCCCAGGGTATGAGTCATTGATGACTCTGATTCTGAGCACAGCCAGGGATGGACAAAATTGACACCAAATGGTCCTACAGAGTGGGCTGAATTAGCCTTACCCACTCCTTCACTCTCAGTTTAGGGGAGAAATGAGTGAGCTCTTCAGTTCCTGTTCCCCCCTGAGTCCCCTCTGGCCTTGCTCATCCGCTACAGAAAAAAACCCTCAACCTCCGAAGTGCAGCTGCTCCTTGAGTCCTCTGCAAATGCTGTGAATTCAAGGACTGCCAGCTCAGATCACAGCAGTTTCTGTTTCCAGCCAGTGCCGCACGCATCGAAGGGAAGTGTTAAAATTCCATAATGTACTTAATAGTGCAACACTATGCCATGGAAAGGGGATTAATGCATGCCCTGTGCACAGCCATTGATTAGTTTCATCCTAGCTAATGTCATTGTAGATGCTATTTTTGTTCCTATCAATGTTCCTTTGTATTTTTATAATCTTGCTATAATACGATGCAGTTGTTTTTCTGCCTCTAACTTGCACACATATTGCGTTCAAGGCGGCAGAGATAGATGCAAGGCATCCATCCCAGCTTGCTGGAGCTTCAAAGGTGGCAGCTCTCCTGGAAGCTTCAGCAAGGCTTGATAGAAGCACATAAGAGAAGTCTGTACTGGGATCACGCAGGAGTTCAGAACTGGGAAGGACCATTTGGGTCATTGGCTCTATGAAGCTGCATCTCTAAACCAGATTTGGGTTCTCGTTCCCACTTATCACATGCCAACAAACTTCTCTAACACTATATGCTTCTCACTGTTCAAAAACTTCTTCTGCATGTCAAGTCTGTGACTAATTAAACAGAAGCATTAAGATCTATTGGAAGAGCACCGTTCGGGTGCTTAGGGAGCTTAACATCACGTGAACTCTGCTACCTGGAGAGCACAGCCCCTCTCGTTTTCCCTAGTAGGTTTGAGTACTCAGCAGTTCAGCAACTCAAACTCTTGAGGTCTAAACCTGAGCACGTGAGGATCTCACATGAGTGGGTACCCTCTGAAGATACCTGAAGCTGTCTGGCTTGCTCAGCAGGATCCAGGAAGTCTGTGCCAGAAAAGGGAAAGGAATCAAATTCCTCAGTATGTCATAAGAGCCCCTTTCCTACCCCTGCAAGTGCAAATCCAGCTCCTCTGGCAAGGACATGGAAGGGAACTGACACCTTTCTGGAAGTATGTGCAGCTGCAAGCTTTTCTGCCATTTTTTTGGTCATAGAGTCCATTCCTCATCCTGTCTACAGCGGTAGGTTGGAGAGGTCAGCACGGGGAGATATGCTCTATGTCATCCCATTCAGTCAGTTGTTTGAAATCTTGTTCCCAGCTGGCCTGCAGAGAAAGACTTATTTCCAGAAGAGAAGATGGCAGGCGTGGTAGTGACTGCTGCTCACTGGTCAGCAGCTGAGGCCAGAGTGGAATGGGTCAGCAGGAATTTTCCCCTGTTAGTTTTCTGTCTAGTTCAGATGAAGTTATAAATGGCAAGGAAGAAGGGTCAGTGTGATCAGCATAGTTTCAGAGGTACTGAACAGCTAGTCCAGTTCTTGACAAGAAACACTGCAGGGCTCAACTTCAAGACCCTGACACTGTCTTTTCTCCCTGGGTTAGTGTCTGCTAGCCTGCATATCCTACAGGCTGGGCAGAAATCCTAAGATTACTCTTACTAGAGTAAAATGGATCTTTTCACTTGGGAGGCTCTATGCTGGGGGGATGACTTGATACCACCAGCTGTGTCTGATGATTTCTCCAGGGATAAAGGTGCCTATTGATCTGTATTTAACAGGAATGCTAACACTACAAACACCTCAGAGGAAAAGTTAGCATCAGTATAGTTTTAACACCTGTTTTACAGAGACCTTGCTCTAAACCATGCTAGATGGGGTGGTTTTCCTGCTGTTTGTTCCAGTCTGTCCTGCAGAGCCAGCAAAGATAGTAAGAGAGTGTTGGAAATTATTTTGCCTTATACACTGTTCCATTGTCCCCCATAGGTTACTGTCCCATTGCTAGACCCGTCAGCCACTTTTGTAACATGTGCCCTCAAACTGGGGCACAGAAGCAATCCCCCTATGAATGTCTGGAGCCCTCTTGCTGTGAGCTGGCAGGGGGACTATTGTTTGCTGGAGCCCTTCCTTCCTCACTCCATTACTCCCACTATTATTGTTCCAAGGAGGTTTCTACCAAGCATCCTTCCCAGGAAAATTTGTGCTAGGGCACCTTGGACCCAGGATGCAGTCTACTATGATAGTGTAAATCATTCCCAAATACCTTTCCTGCAGAATGACTTTGGAACCTGGAAGTTTTTCCATGGTAGAATTTTCATAGTGAACTGGAAATAGTCTAGCTGTGCATAAATTCAGATCTGTGCTCCATTGCAGTGCGTGGTGATGTTGGTTCCCTAAGCAGGGTGGAGTCTACTGCAGGCTGCCTCCAGCCACTAGGCTGGGTAAATACTGTGCTTGGTTAGATAGACTCTGAACTAGCAAGCGTGCCACGTCCTCAATGAAGCAGGATATGCAGTCCCTGGTGAGAATGGGCAAGACCAGAATTCAAGCATCTTGTTGAGCAGCCAGTTTGGATGCTGTCATATCATGCTGGATAACTTCAATGTTTCCTGTGCTTGCAACTGCAATCCAGGCTCCTTCAGGGTCTTTTGAGTGTTTGCTGAAGAGGCAGGTCCTATGGCAGGTGTACTGCTTGCTTCTGTTTCCATCTCCTCCTGCTGTGAGTCACTCCTTCCTGGGTTGTAGGTTCTGCTGCTGCTCAGTGTGCTGGGTTGGCAGTGTACCTCAGCTCATTCAGGGTGGAAGATATTTCTCTTCTTTAGCACAGAGGGTAGCTTTGGTCCCAGACTCAGAGATGTGAGGCAGGCAAAAGGCACAGAAACTTGTACTTTCCTTTCATCTCAGGAAAAAGACTGCTCTGCAGTTTCTCCCTCCATTGCCTGCGGTTGCCAGATGGAACATTATGCTTCTAACCTATTCTGAAAACTTCTGTGTGACCTCATCTTTGCCTCTTTAACAACAGACCCAAAATGTCATACTGGCAAAGGTATCTTCCCCAGCATGTGGCAACAGGGTTGCTAATTGCGCTGGGACCGGCAGGAGCCATTCCAGCCTTTCCCTGGGTTTCAGATGCAAGCTGAATCAGCTTGAAGCTTTATTCTCATTTTCCCCACAGCGACACACATTCCTGCACATTTTCCCTTGAGGTCTGGAGATGCAGAATGCATGCAGCTGAGGGTTTCTTACATCTCCTTCACACCTTCTTCCCTCCTTCCTCCCCTGGCCATTTGTTTCCCTGGCTTGCCAGCACTGCAGAGTGAACCTGTACTCTGGTCTCTACTTTTGGGTATCAGTAGTTTGCTGCTAGCAAGTGCCAAAAGCTGCTGATTCTGCTGGTGATCTCTGGAAGAAAGGTGTGGCAGTGAGTGGGAGCTGGGAACATTTTTTTACCAACTTAGAATGAGTCAAAGTGCTTAGATTTGCCCATGTATTTCAGCTTCACTGTATCTGGTATATTCTGAAAACTCTGTGAAACTTGTAACCCCTCTAGGGCAGCTAGAATATGTGGCAGCATCTGACTCCTCCTTACACCCACCAGGGAGGGCAATGCATGCTGTGGGACTTTGTCCTATGTACTTGTGTCATGATGTATGAACTACCTACACAGACCCCCTCATGCTTACCAGGGAGGGAGCTGAGGTGCTACTTGGAAAAGCAGCAGCAGTGACCCATCAAAAATGAAATCAGTACTGTTGCCAGAATAATTACTTGATCCTAAAAATGTGAAGAAATTCTGAAAGAGCCTCTGCAGCCAAAACATTCTTCTGCTGACTGGTTTGCTGATAGGGGACAGAAAAATGGAGCATCCCTTCTAATTAGTGATGGGAGCTTGCTGCCTCAGGATCAAAGGAGAACACTGTTTGCTGAATCAAGCTAAGATCAAAGTGTCCTACGTACAGGAAGGGCCCATTCCTCTTTCTGCTGACAGTGGTGTACCCTGCTCATCCTCTGGGCATGCTGCTTACAGGGCTGCTTAATTACTAAGTAAGGAGGAGACTGCAGTCACAAGAGAGGGTGCAATGGCCATTGTAATCCAATTCTGAGAGATTATTTGGTGGTGATCGATTCTTTGTCTCTCTGAAGTCATTAAACTTCTGAATGCTTAGAAAATAACTGGATTGTGTAACTTTGCAGAAGGAGACTTCTTACAATATCCTTTGCTTGATTTTTCTGACTTCTTATGTGTAATTTAACTTAGTAGGCTGTATGTGTGTGCATATATCTATATTTGCATTTCTATCTACTCAAGGGAATTGAAGTCCTCATTCCTTAGGCTGCATTGAAAAATCCTTATCCCAATAGATATGCTAAATTTGAAATCTCTTTTCCCTCTCTCCTCTGCCTCCCTCCTCTTGCATTAATACAAACCCACATTTTTGCAATGCCCGATTTTGAAATTTTTAAACACAAATAATTTGGTTGAGTTTTCCTAGCAGGTGTCATCCTGGGCATACAAGTTTTTAAGTGTCTGTGACTTTGTGTGCATCCATCTGTGTTTTGGGCCATGACTGTAAAACGTGTAGAAGAATGCAGTCACAAAGATACTTGCTTAGATGAACAAGTGCATGTGTAAATGTAACATTTTCTAGTAGTCTTGAGATGGTGCAGCTTCTGAAGAGGTTTTGTTTTTTGCTTTTTTGGCTATCTCACTGAGAAAGGAGTCATATTACAGTACTGCCTGCCCAGTGCTGTGCTAACATACCACCCTACCTCCCTGTTCATGGTGCTGGAAGAGGACTTTGCCTATGTTTCCTCTTGCCTTGCTCAATCTTCCTTGTCAGAAGTGGCTGTGTGTGTTTTCCCCAGCTGTAGCCCCACAGGTGCCACTCAACTTAGCAAAATGAGTCTTTAAGTGCCTTGTACTGGCCTTGTATACCAAAAGAGCCAAAAAAGGGCCAAAGGGCAGTTGGCATGCCCTGGGCTGCCTGAGGTAAAGGCAAGCCTGAGAAGCTGGCTTGCCTGGTGGTTTAACGAGGCTGAGATAGGACTGTGTGGTGAGTGTGGGGGGTGCTCATCTTGCAGGCCAAGTTCAAAGCAGCTCCCCTTGACAAGAGAAATGAACAGAGACCTCAGCTCCTCCTTAGTGCTTCTCTGCTCCATGGTCTTCAAATTAAAAGGGATGCTGTGGTGCCTTGATAGGAAAAGGAGATAATGTGGGCTGTAGGATGTTGCAGCATAAGAGTGGGGTACTGGCAGGGAAAATGGAATTTGTGTTTTCTTTAATTTTTAAAATTGCTCATGAGTATATTGGGAAGTTCTCAAATGTAGCAAAAAGTATTTTTACGGTGAATAAATTATGCATGTTCTATTTTAGTGTTTTTATTATTCTGCAGGATGTTTACAATCAACTAATAATAAATATTAGGAGTAGGAAGAGGGTGATTAGACATGAAAACCTCATCATCTTGATGGCTGAGTGATTGATGTAACTAATCCTGCAAAGCAAACTGCAAAGTCTGACTTTTCCAGTAAATTGGAACACTCACACTTAAGTATTACTTTTTCTGAATGACAAGAATTTGAATGTGTGGGTTTTTCATGGAATGGAAAGTGGAAGGGGTAAGGAACGAGGCTGAAAAATGCACAGTGCTGTTCCAAATTAGATGAGTAGTTTCTTTTCCTCTCCTGGAGAGGATCTCATTAAATCTACATTGAACATAACAGAAGAACTTCCCGCACCATGTTGAAGAGAGATGTCAATCCAATAGATGTTCATGTCATTGTGACTCCCTGCACACTGGTTAGCACATGCATGATGCTAGACTGGATGAGTAGTCATGGCAAGACAGCCTTCAAAGTTAAGCCTGCAGAAAAGACAATTCCTTGTTGGAGTCACATTCAGCAAGAGAGGTCTCCAAAGCTGACATGGATTATTTCTGGGCTTTGGGCTACTGCCACTGCCTGGCCAGCCATAAGAAAATGAGGAGTTCAAATCCATTCCCGGCCTGTTGTCCACAGACACAGCTGGAAGGCAGATGCCTTGTGATAAAGGTGATGCTTATTACTGGCTCTTCAAGTTATTTACTTCTGCTTGCTACTGACAGACTTGCATAGGAGATTGATGGATTAAGGTTCCACCAGCTGTTTCTCATCCAGCCACCTAATTCTCTGAGATGTTAGCACTGGAGATTAACTGTTTCCCTAGGAGTTTCCAAAATGTTCCATATTTTTAAGTATGTCCCAAGACAATGAGGAGCTTTTTTCCCACAAAGTAAGAAACTTGTAAGCTTCACTTGAAGTGGTTAAAGTGAAATTTTGTCTGACTCTGTTCTGAAGCATTTCTGAGCCTCCCTGAACTACTTGGGCCTTTAAAGGTAGGAGATGTGGAGGAAGGTATGGAAGTTTGGAGGAGGTGACTGAGTATTTGCCGAGTCCTGGAGTACTGCAACTCTGGAGCAGTTAGTTCAAACACCAGAACACATGGAAGGCTGTGCAGGTGCTAGAGTCTTTGGGTTTGTAGCATCTGAAGCTCAGACTTCCAGGCTCTGGTGCTGCATTTCTACATTAGGCAGTCTAGGAAGGATCTCAGCAGACGAGCATGTGGGAGACACTCACCTTTTCCTCAGATGTTGGCCTGATCCATGTCTTGGTAGTTCAGATAGAAAACTTTTCTCATGAAGCATTTCACCTTCAGCAAACCACTGTTTCTTGGCAGAAAATAGAAACAGGGTAGTCTGCAGACAGCACCTGGATTTAGCAGTGTTCTGCTGTTGCCTTGGAGCTTGGAAACTCCTTGCCTTCTTCTCTAGCACCCGCCCACATGCTTTGAACAAGAAAATGGTGAGCTGTCATAATGAGATATAGCTTTTTGTAGTCAGTATTTTGATTTTGTGGAGAAAAATGGTTTAAAGCATTTTAGTGCTGCTTAAAATGGTGGTGGAGACCCCTTGGTTAGTTTCATTTGACAAGATTTTGGTGGTAGGAACAGAGATATTTCCCTGTGTGATTTGTGGTCTTAAAATGACAGCCTTGAGCTGCTGTACTGGGAAGGTGGGGCTTATCAGGCTTTTGTCTTTGATCAGTCTATGTGGCATGCAAAGAAGTGAATGGTGGAAAATCTGGAAAACAAATGAGATTTGATGAGATCCTCCATTAGCAATAGTAATTTTTCATCAGCTACATAAAAATTACTAGACTGGAAAATATTTCAGCTTTTAACCCTTTAAAAATATTGTTAAAATACTTCTCGTCTTGTTGTACTTCATAAGATATAGAAGTGGGAGGAGAACTGTATTTCTTGGTTAATATTGCAGGTTTTTTTCGTCTTTCCCTGCTGTTGGGTATCATTAAGATTGATGGGTTTGAAAACATATCTCTTTCTCTTAGACACAGCTTGGTTTTTCTTATAGCTTTTTGCCTATTGCCAAAAAAATCACTGCTGTTCTCAGAGGCTCTGAAACAAGAGTGCCCCCACTTAAAAGGGCCACATATCTACATTTGTCTGTGAAAAATGTCTGCATGAGAACAGAGTGATCTGTGAGGAAGGAATATAATTCCTTTTAGACTGATATAATAGGGTACAGTTGTGTAGGAATGGGATACTGTGTTATGATCTGCAAGTGTGTGGGGCCACCTGCAGTTCTTTGAACTGTGCGTCCTTCTCCTGAAATGCTTGAATTGTGTGTCCTTCTCTTTCCAGGTCTGGTGTATCCTCTGGAGGTGTCAGTCAGTTCAGGGAGTATCCAGGTTGCCCGAGGCCAGACAGCAGTGTTGCCCTGCACCTTCACCACTAACGCTGCTCTCACTAACCTTAATGTCATCTGGATGGTCATTCCTCTTTCCAATGCCAACCAGCCTCAGCAGGTAGGTCTTTTCTTAAGGGAGCAGGTATTTCCTTGGGGCTTTCCTGTTCCCCACCATGTTCTGAATGTAGGCCCTCTATAATGCTGAGTCTACAGCTGTCCCAGAACTTCATTGTCCCTTCACTGCTGAACATGCCTTCTGGGTATCACATGAACCTGTTTTCTTCAATGTTTTGTTAACAGATGCACATTGTGTCCTTGCCTGGACGTGCAGCTGGGGCAAGTGTAGGTGATACTGTGTTGCTGCCCTGGGCCTCTGGTGGTTTGTGTGTTCAAAAGAGCACAGGAGATGTAATCCAGGTTTTGGTACACTGGATGTGGAATTTGTAGGGCCCGGGAACAGCTGCAGCTTTAAACTTGTGAAATCTATGTAAAATGTCCTCTAACACAACTTCTCATAGACTCGTCATCCCTTTTACTTCGATTCTTATTTTTTCACTGTCTGTAGCTTTTGCAAGTCCATTCTTATAATTACTAGCAAATGAGAGTATTTAATGGTGGGACAAGAATCATAACCTGAGATATGCTGGCCTGTTTTTTGCCCACATACTCTGACAACAGAAGAACGCCATTTCTCTGAAATACATCTTGGGTCACACTGCCCTGATCACATTTTGTATTCAGTGTGAGAACCTGCACTGAAGAATACTTGCCCCTCAGGGACTTGGTCTGAGCACAATCTGACTGGCGGAGGCTGTGCAGGTTCAAAGGCTGCACTGCCTGTCATTCAGTTCATCTCAAAGATCTTCGGTAAGCAGTGTCAAATCATGGCAGGATCTTACTGACAGAGACTCAAAATTATACTGTCCACTGGGCAGATGCTTTTCTTCAAAGTATTCACTGACCTGCAGGGAGCCTCTGCTTCTGTACATTGATCCTGTCCAGATGGGTAATGACTATCATGTGAAGGAGGCTGGTATTGCCAATCCAACTATGCCAGAAGATTTGGGTAGCTTTCTGGTCTGTTACCTTTACAAACATTTTTATTGACATAAAATGGGCTACAGAGTGTGTTGCTGTTTTGGAAAAAACACCATTGCTAGGATGTATATTGAGGTTTGGTTATTCAGAGATCTTTCAGTAACTGGTCCTTTTAGCTTTGGAAGCTCATGTTTTGCTTGCTGTTCTTCCTCCTTGCTCAGCTCCTGCAGAGTGTTGTTTGAGCCTTCCTTTCTTTTCCAGGTTATTCTCTACCAAGGGGGTCAGATCTTTGGTGGTGCACCCCAGTTCTATGGGCGAGTGGGGTTTGCTGTGACAATGCCAACCACCAGTGCCTCCATCTTCATCAACAACACTCAGCTATCGGATACTGGCACCTACCAGTGTTTGGTCAACAATCTTCCCGACAGAGGCGTCAGGAATATTGGAGTCATTGGACTTACTGTCTTGGGTGTGTTTATTGGTATTATTGTGGTGGGGGGGTGGACGGACAGGGACAAGGGGATCTCTGTGCATGACAGTGCATCATGAGCAACATGGTACTGTGTGCCTTTGAGCCCACGGACATCCTGTGGTGAGGAATGGGCTGCCTTGTGGATACTGTGGGAGTTTGTAGGGCACAATGACTTCATATGCAGGCAGTGTGTAATGAAATTTTAAAATATGGTGGAGAGAAAGTTTTTGTGGTGGTATTGTGATATGGAGTTGCAAAGTAGCAGAAATAAATTATGAGAGGATCCTGGAGGGCTGAATGGAGTGTAAGGGGTTTGGTGCATAGCAACAGGAGGAGAGAATAAGTTTATATCTTTACTTCCTTTCCATGAAAGCTCTTAGTTCTGGATGCTCCCACTGATGCTAAATGCTCCAAAGTGCATGCCATTGTCGGGATATGAAAGCAAAACCCAATCACAGTAAATTTTGTCTGCAGTTCTGTTAACTTTCACCAAGTCTTTTGCTGTCTCAAAGACAGAAATATTCACCTTTTTTTCAAGGGAGGGATCTAAGAGGAGTGGGTCCTGTGAAAATCAGCAGTAGTCTGTAACCCCAATAGGCTGGTGGGTCAGGAATCTTTGTGTGAATTGTCTCCCCCCAAACCATAATGAGTTCTTGTCTGCTGCCTCATTCTTGTCCCCTTGACAGCTCATGCTACTGTCCTTGCTTTCCCCAGCAGCACATGTCCAGAGTGAGCCTGCATTCCACTGTTTGGTCACATTTCCTGATTTGCTATCACCTTCCCCTCTTCTCTCGCAGTTCCTCCTTCTGCCCCGCTTTGCAGAATCCAGGGGTCCCTGGACGTGGGCAGCGATATCACACTGACCTGCAGCTCGGAAGAAGGCATCCCCCGGCCAACATACCTCTGGGAGAAACTGGACAATGTCCCCAAGTTGCCCCCAACTGCCACACAAGGTGCTCATTCTGTTGATTATCCTGTTATTTCCCAGGTGGCAGCCTGGGCTGTCCCTTGTCTGAGCTGCCAGGGTGGCATGGTTCATTGAGCGTCTGCCATCATTTGCATGGTCCCTTTATTGGAACGAAGATTCCTAAAGCCCACGGTGGGTGGGGTACCCTCCAGAGGCCACTTAAATGTTTGTGGTCTCTTTGGTCTAGAAGCATGTTCCCCACTGAGAAACAAGGACTGGGTTGAATGGAAGAGAAAGAGAGTGATTTCTAGATGTTGGTTTATGGCTGGAAATTTCAGCTGCCAACTCACCTGCATTTTAAACCAAATGAAAGACTTATGGAATGGAAACAGGAAAAAGAGAGGCAGAATCATCCCAGGAAAATATGGCCAGCTTCTCACAGTTCTCCATCAGGAACTGATGCCACAGTTCTCTCCAGAGCTGCTTTTCAGCTGTATGGAGAAGCAGGGCTCAGATCAAACTGATGTTTCCCAGCCTCAAGTCCCACCCTTAGGTTTTCTTAGCCTAGGTGTCCTGATCAAATACTGATAGCTGTACTTTTGCTCTTTATCTTGCTGTATTTTAAGAATATGCCACCTTTCAGTTTCATATAATTCAGGAATGAGGAATATTGGCAGAGCAGGGGATGGGGAGCCCAGGGATGGGAGAGTACAGGTTCTGCAGAGCAAGACTGAATTCAACAAGTAGATCTGGATATAGGTAATTTTGCATCTCTTTATTCCCTGTTCTTGCACAGCAGTGAGAGTCCCAAGCTTTCATCTGCAGAAATTCCTCTATAAGATGAGAAAGAAACATCTAGTGTAAGCTCCTTAAGGCCTAATCTTGTCTCTGTGTGTGTATGTGCATGCACAATGCTTCCATCTAAAGGTTATTTCCCAATTTATTTCTCTCTTAATAGTCTCACACCAAAATTCTCTATTTGCTGGCTTTGCCTTTTCATGGTTTTCCTCAAGTGGGGGAGGGATTTAAATCCTTCTTTTCTCTCTGACTAGACCAAGTCCAGGGCACTGTCACTCTCCGAAATATCAGCACTGTGTCCTCAGGTCTTTACCAATGTGTGGCTTCAAATGCCATTGGAACCAGCACTTGCCTTCTGGACCTGCAAGTCATTGCACGTAAGTATTTTGCTAGGGGAGGCTTGGCCACCTGTTTCTGTCTTGTGACAGTAAGGTGTGTAACCATATTTGCTGTGAGCCACCACATGCCTCTCTATCAGAAGACAATCATGCCCTGGAATGGGGAGCATTGCCTTTCTCCCCTCCCAAGCCACGACAGATTCATGTGCTTACAGATGGCCACAGCCCATCCCTGATTTCTTCTCCATGCTCTGTTCAATCATCTCCACAGCTCACCCACGGAGTATCGGCCTGATTGCAGGAGCGGTGGCCACAGGTGCTGTTGTGCTCGTTGTTTGCATTGTGTTGGTGGCTGTAGCACTGTTCTACTGGAAAAATAAACACAAAGAAGAAGAAGAGGAAGAAATTCCCAATGAGATAAGGTAAGGGTCATGGAAAACTGGTGATAGGGGACATCCAAGCAAAAGCTGTGGCTGACAGCCTGACAGGAGTGAAATTGGAGGTCTTGTTTTTGTTAATCCTGGGTGTGTTCCCCTGGGTGAGGGGAAGATGTCCATATATATTCAGAAAATGGAGGGAGAAAATGAAGAATGGTAACAATACATTTTGTTTTCAGTATTGCCTTAAATGCCTTTAATCCCTTTGCCAGCAAGAGGGATGGGACTTTGTGTTGTTACCTCTGTAGGAGAGTGATGTGGTGGGAATTCTGACCCATAATACCAGACAGTGATAGCTGAAAAGCTCTGGAGCTGTGATATTCTCTGGTCAGAGAGGTTACAGTCACAGCTATCACTGTCTGCCACTGCCTGACTTTCTTTGTAGACACATGAGCATGGGTCATTTGCCTCAGTGGCAAATTTGGTACCTGGAGCACACAGGTAGGTCCTGCAGAGAGGGATGAGGAAACAGGCCAAGGAGCAATGCTGATTCACAGTGGTGCTGTCCTTCTCCTTGAATCTATGGTGTTGACCCCACCGTGGTAGTTAGGGGTGGGGATGTTGGACAAGTGGGCCAGTGTCCTTCATATGCCCTCACACCTTCTCCTTCCCAGGGAGGATGACCTGCCACCCAAATGCTCCTCTGCCGCAAAGACGTTCCACGCAGATGCGTCCTCATCAGAGAACGACACCCTCACCTCCTCCAACACCTACAACAGCCGCTACTGGAACGACCCCAAAGCCAACCACGCCACAGACTCCTTCACCCGCTTCAGCAACAGCAACGATGCTCACCAGCCTCCCTTCTCCCGCTCAGGGAGCACGAGTGCCCGCCCCGTCTATGCCAATGGCGGTCACCCATCCCCGGCTCCCCCTAAGACACTGGTGGTGACGGCCAGCACGGCGCCGTCGCCTCAGGAGGTGATCCGGAGCAATGGCTCGGTCAGCAGGAAGCCGCGGCTGCCGCACACCCGTTCCTATGCAGTCAGCCAGGCCACGCTGGAGCGGATCGGGGCTGTCCCCGTCATGGTGCCCGCCCAGAGCCGGGCTGGCTCCCTGGTGTAGGACCGAGTTGGTGGCTGAGAGCTGAGCAAGGGGCCTCTCATCCCCGGTGGGGTGAAGAGACCCTACTCCTTCCTGAAAGGCAGTGAGGCGGTGGGGGGGTCACACGCTTACCTCTCCACCTGCCCTCCCCTCTGGAGGCTGCTGCCAGCTGGTGGGACAGCCCTGGCCAAGCCGCTTTCCCCCCAGCTGCTGGAGCTCCTCGTGCCAATGGACGCCACAGATGTGCCAAGGCCAGAGGAGCAGGGAGGTCGGGACGTGCTCCCAGGCTGCTGGGCCCCAGCTGGGACATGCACTCGAGCCTGACCCTGGGGGCACTTTTGCTTTTATTTCCTGTTGGTTTTGTTGGGGACTGATTCCATTCATTTGGGTCTTTCAGGGAGGTTCGGGAGACATATATATATATTATTTTTTTCCATTGTTGTTGCTGTTTTGTTTCCAAGAGGATGACGACCTGTGTTGGGGCAGGGAAGGCTGTGCAGCCCCAGCTTCCTATGGCCCTGGCTCTGCTGTTGGATTAGGGAGTACTGTGCACTGGGGCTGGGTTTGGGGAGGCATGGGACAGGCTGGAGGGGTGAGATGAAGGCACAGCCACCAGCCCAGGCAAAGGGATGGTTGGGTGAGGGTGTGGGCCAGGAAGCATTTGTCTTTGTTTTTTGCAGTTCTTTCCCCCACCTCAGCACACACAGACACACAGAGGCACATACACACACAGACACAAGCAGATCCTCAGACTGGGTGTTTCTCCTGCACTAGGTTGGAGTGCCACCAGAGCCCTTTGTATAGCTGTGGAGGATGCAGCCGTCTGAGCATCTTTCCCTGAGACACTCGGTGCAGGGCAAGGCTGCACCGCTGCTGCTGTTGCTGCTGCTGCTGCTGCTCTAGGGCTTGGATCTCTTTTTTTCCTTTTTTTGGGGTGTTGCTGGGGTTATTCAGGAGGCAGAGAGGGGCAGGACGGTGTGATGGAGCACAAGGCAGGTTCATGAGGCATCTATTGCCCCTGGGCTGCTCTGGTTTAGGGCAAGTGACTTCAGACCCCACAACTTTGATGCATGGTGGATTTTATTCATCAGGCTATGCAGGGCTGGGCAGCATGGCAGGGCTTGGAGCCTTCACAGAGAGGCATCAGAGTTTTCATTCCTGCTCTCCTGCGTGCACAGACATGTTAGCAGGATTTGTTTCCTGCTTTAGAAAGCAGAGGCTTAATGAAAGACCACACACTATCTCTCTGCCTCTCCCACTTCCCTCAATGTCCTGGGACTGGGTACTGGTGGCATCTGCCAGTGGCCCTGCCATCTCCTTGCAGCCTGGCAGGTGGTTGTGGGTGGCACCTCTACTTTTTTCTATTGCAACTAAATAGCCTTAATCAAAGCCAAGAGTTGAAACCTCTGAAGGAACCTGATGCCATTTGGAGGGCTGGACTGAGGGCTGGGATTTCCTCTCCTAGAGAGCACTAGTTCAAAGAGGCCACGCCTGGATAGGTGTTTTGGCCCTCCTGCATAACACCAAGCCTTGCACAGGCAAAGGCACTGATCACCTCAAAAAGCACCAGAGCCCTCCCAGGTCTGCTCTTGGAAAAGCAATGTGGGGAGTCACAGGTGACTTCCATAGTTCTCACACTGGAAAAGGGGTCTGTTTAAGCCAACAGACTCTTCCTCATCCCCAGTTTCCTTGTCCCAGCACGGCTTTACTTTCCCTAGCAGTGCACAAACCTTGGGCAGGGCCTTCTACCTGAGCAGTACAAATGCAAGCACAGACTCTGAGGAAGAGGAGGGAGAGGTGAGGGCTGGGTTCCCACGTGGACACACTGGCTTTTTGGGAGACTGGGAGCTCCCAAGCAGCACTAGGTTTGAAGCTTGGCTGAGATTTTGTGCCTTCTTTTCTTAAAATAAAAAAAAAAGAAAGAAAAATGAAAGAAAAAGGAGATAAAAAACCCCAAATCCCTTCTTTCCCCCTCTACAGCACTGCATCCAGAATGTGTGCAAGCCCCCCTGGTGGTGCAGGCAGGGTTAGTCTGTGCATGCACATATTTCACTGGAGCAGTCCTGTTTCCTGCCTGTCTGCTCACTTTGCTGCTGGGTGGTAGGATTGATGGGGGAAGAAGAGTGGCTTTAGAAACCCTAATGTGGGAAGAAAGAAACCCAAAACAATCAGAGAAAAGCCCAGACACATTCTCTCTGCTTTTGTAACAACCCCTGTGTGACATTTACAGGAACACTGCTCTCAGCAGGCGCCCTCCTCTACTGGGAAAGCTCTTCTGGTTCCTACCCTCCATAAGACTGTTTGCTCCTCTTTCTTTGTTCTTTCTAATTGTATAAAATTCAATAAAATTTTATTCATATAAAAAAAGGACTTCTGCCTGCCTGCTGCTGCTTTTTTCTTCCTCCTACCTAATTCTGTAACTACGATGACTTTGGCCATTAATACTTATCCTTGATGTGACTGGCAGTAGGCAGTGACCACGCAACCGAGAGCTGAATGTTATTAGGCCAGCCTATTTGGTAGTGAGCTCTGGTACTAGAGCCTTGTTTTTCTCATTCATAATAGTCTGACACATTGCCCTTGAATGTACAATTTCCCAGGCTTGCAAGGTCGCTACTTCTCTAGACAAAGGTGAGTTTTATTTTCTGTCTTTTGGCAGGGGACACCCTATGCTGCTTTGAGTGATGTGGGAAAATGTTTTTAATAATTGCCAAATTTTGCTCTTGTATTGGTTTTACAATCAAAACCATGGCATGTTCATCCCGGATTCAAAATCTAAGACAGTTACTGACTTTCTTGGGCATTTAAATAAATCTGATGGGGGAAACTGTTAGGAATTTAACAGAAGTGCTGATCCCCATAGACAGAGCATGTGAAGTTTCAGTGTCTGAGCATTCACTCTCTCAGGGCATTAGGGGACTGCAAAGAATACACTTCTTAGTGTGTATCAACAGCTGCTACCAGAAGGTTATTATTAGGCAAACCTGATGTTTTGCCAGGGATTTTGCATTTTTGTCTCCATGTTTCATTTTCCCTATTTCTTCTCTAAAATCCCACAGATATTCTGAGAGTGATTATTAAAGCTAGAAGCCTGCAAATCCAACAGCAGTGGTAACTCAGCCCTGCTGCACATGCATCATATTCTCATTCCTGGGTATTTTTCAAAACCTACTTCCAAGTGCTCTTGTAAATGTGTTTTCAGCTACAGACCTTACTGTAAATAAGACAGCTGCATTGCCATTTTCAGGAAGTTGTCATAGGAATCTTAATGTTTCCATTTATCACCTTTTGATTGTGCAATCTTGATGTGACATTAATAGCATCTTTACATTTTATTCCCATGATAGCCCTGTCAGTATTCTGCTATACTATCCATCCCTTGCCACTGGTTTGCTTCTTACATCATCCTGCTGCACTTCTTGTTGATCCAGAGCAGAATTTCCTAGGATGCAGGATGGTTTGCTGAGTTTGTGCAGCACCTGGAATCCAGGTTTGTGCAGCATCTGGAATGCTGGAGTTTTAACCTGTAAATTGTGCCTAGCAAGGCATTGCTGCAAAACAAATAACTAAAAAAAATAATACCAATTAGATAACTTGATAGTGCCCCAGAGTCTTAATTTATCACTAAAAGTCAAACAGAAGTTCAAGCTATTGCAGCAGTAAGTGAACGTCACCACTGAAATGGTTGAGTTTGCTGACAACCTTCAGTTCCAAATGTGCCATAGGGATTGTCCACCACATGCCATGGAGGTTACTTTAAAAGTTGGTACCTATGGCTATGTCACCTTCTACCAAAGAATATCAGAGAGGAACTTGTTCTGAAACAAGGATTAACTGCACTTTTGAGTGCTGAGACAGAAATAACCATGAGAGGATGCTTCACACTTTAGAAGTGGATATCTTTTTAGAGACTGGTGTAGATGAGAGCTCAGTTAAAAATATTTGGGAAAACTGGTCTGCAGACTGCCAGAAGTTTTTTTTAACTTACACAGCTTTTGGACTCATATCTGCTGATTCAACTGAACTAAAAAAATTAAAATTACTCAGATGCATGCACTTCAGCACACTCTTGCTGAAACACAGATGAGTTTCCAGCGGAAACCAGTCTAGCAGATGGTATCCTGTCCAAAACTGCCTGGTTTCCCTATGAGGATGGGGGATGATCAGGACATCAGTCTTTCTTACTTAATGGTTTAGGCCCTTATTAAGAGAACATCAAATCAGGGTAGCCTCAGATGACACCCAGGAGGTAACTGGGGGATTGATGGTACTGGGCAGAGGAAATCAAACAAGCATTTTGATATTGGAGAAATGTTCATGATTATCATGGTTTCATGAAGTACATTGATAAGCTCTTGCAGGTTACTGGATTTTCTTGAAAGCAACATTTGGCATCCCAGCCTAATTCACTTCAGGCATGCAAGTGTCCCTCTGTGTCTGCACTGTAACCCGGATCTTCCCAGCCACGGCACCACTGGTTTGTGGGCAAGTGGATGAGTCCGTGCATGTGTCTGCCAGCATCAGGTGAACCCAAAATGGTTCAGCAGATTCTCTTATGAGAATGGTCTTGAACATTTCCAGCACATGGAAAACTGAGGAAGTACATGCCTTTCACAAGTTCACTTCTGAGCAGTCCCAAGCACTCAGTTTAACTCATGGCCTCTGTTTAACAGAGGCCTGGAGCAGAGCTGTTGTCAGGTTTCTTGATGACTGCGTTGCCTCTCTTTCTGTGCTTTTTCCAAGTGCTGCTGGCTATCCTGCCTGCATCTTGTTTTCCTGAAGCCAGCAAAGCAGTGTTCACCCACTGTGCCCTTGTTGCAGGTCTGCTCTTGCCATGAGAAAGGCAAGATGTGCTGGTGAGGATCAGGAATATGAGTGGTGAGAGAGAGAATGCAGTGTCACTGAGCTCACTGAGCCATGCCTCTTCTTGGCTGGGGAGTAGATGGGCATCAGGGACAAAGCAAGCCTTGAAAGCAAGGGGAGTGAAAGGCTGTGGCTGTTGTTCCTCACATTGCTTTCTTCCATGTCTGCCTCTGTGCATTGCACGTGCCTGGAGGATGTTACTGAGAATTACCAGGTCTGTGACCTCCTAAGCAAGAGAGGACACATGCAAGGCATTTCCTGAGCCTTGGCACTAGCTCAGAGCTCTTGTGGGCTGGTGAACAGCGCAGAGAAAGGTTTCCTTAGGTCACCTGTGCAGCCATGGAGGGGGAGTGGGAGATAATATGTGGCAAGAGCTTTGGACATGTGAATGCTGTTTTTTAGGGAGGAGAGACTTGGTAGTCTTGGGACTTCCTGACTCTAGAGCTCTGGCATATTTTCTTTGATGTGTTTCCATGAACAATGACAGCTAAAAAAGCACTTTTCCTTTCCCTGTAGTAGAGAGCACAGCTGATGTGCAGGAATAGGGCAGTGCGCATGGCTAAGGATCAGACTCCTCACTAAGCCTTCTAATGCCATTTTCTGCTTGTTGTTTGCTCCTGATTTCCTCCTTCCTCCCACTTCCTCTGTAACATGTTTGAATGAGAAAGTGGGTTGGCAGGAAATTTAATCTATCCATGTAAAAACAAGCAAAAAACCCCCAACCCCACAAAACAAATAGCAGTAAAGAAGAGAGATTAAGACGCAGCTTGCGTGGCTGACTGGCAAGTGATGCTTTAGCAGTGGATGTAGCCCGGGTCAGGTCCTGGATTTGGACTTATTAAATCATACTTGGGAAGGGATGATGACTTGCTTCCACTCGATATGCTTTGATGGGAAAACTGACGTGGTGCATGCTCAGAGAGAAACATTGGCTCAGGAATGGGATACAGTAAAGCCCAGAGGCTCTGTAGTTTCTTGTTCATATTTAAACCCACTATGTTTGGTAGAGTCTGCCTTCCTGGATGCTATCAATATCTGCAGAATTTCTCTCAGGTAGCTATTTTTTTCTTGAATGATCACAAGACCCTTTGGCAAGCAATCACCCGGTTGTTGTTCATGTGGACATCTCAGACAGGAAAAGGTGTGAGATCTGGGTTGCACCAACACTCTTTAAGTTGTGGCAGTTTCTGAGGTTGCAGAATAGCCCAGAGACTTTTTTTAGTGCTTCACTGGCACAGCCTTTCCATCTGGGATTCTCTCCCCTCTTCTTAGATTGAGGCTTCTGGCACATTTGCCCCTGTGCTCCACATGAAGAACCAAAGGCAGCAGGGGCTCGAATTAGCTCCATAGAAAATCCAGTGTGACTTCAGACTCTCAAAATTGTGATTCTTAGGGATAGAAACCATTACAGAAATAGTCTTTTTAAAACTACTATAGAAATTTCTGCCATGGACAGAAAGCAGCTCTTTGTTTTGGCTGTGGTTTTCTGTTGGGATTAATATGTATAAAATCAAAGACTAACTTTTGGTGACACAAACAACAGTAATAAGTGCACAGGCACATAGATGTCGCACCAGCTCTCTCCAGGGGGCACTTGCTCAATGGCTGCAGACTGCAGTCTGCTCCTGCTATCTGCGAACACAATCTCCATAGTTGTGTTTCTTCATCTTCCTTGTGTGTGGATGCTCATCCACGCTCGGGGACGCCGCAGGAGGTCGAAGCACAACAGTAAAGGGTGAGAACGCCCCATGCTTTTGCTCAGCCCAGAGCACACATCCCGTTTGTTTCCCGGGATAACCTGTTGCTTAGCTCCCAAATCGCGGTGGCTTTCGCCGCTCCTCCCGTCCTCCCACCAGTTGCACACTGGCCAGGGAAAGTTGGTTACTTCTGGGAAAGCAGCCGGGGAGCTTCGGGGCTGTGTCCGCAGAGCGCCTGCACATTCTAATTTCCTCACTGCCGCCGGATTTGGGTCACAAAGCTCGCCTTTTTTGGTGGCTCTACGCTGACATCCTCTGGAGGGATGAAGAACTTCAGGACTCCCCATGGCTGCTGAGTTTGCCTGCACATGCCTACACCTCCTTATGAGCTCCCGGGTTGGCTTTCCCCCCGTGATCCTGCAAAGAATAAGGTGCTCTGCCCCTTGAGTATGAACACCTCTTCCTTTTTTCTCCCGCGGTTGTCACTCAGGGTATGCTCTCAGTACTGCCGTATCTGCTGTGTTGTGATGAAGAGGCTTGAGTACGCTGTGTCCCAGGAGCAAATTGTTCTTCACCACAGCCTGCCTTTAGCTTCCCAGCTCCTGCTCTTGTTGTGATGGTCTCTGGTTCAAAGGCATGGGCAATGGGCTGGTGCTGGGCCAGTGCCAGGGAACAGATGGGACACAGTGTAAAGTGCTGCTGCCCCCCTGTTTAACTGTACGCAGCAGTGCAATTGGCTTCTTATAGGCTCACAGCTGACTTAAATTTGTCCTGCTGCCCTGCTGGGGCTGAGAGGAGCTGTCTGGCTGACTTTTCCAGCTCCTTCACACTGGGGCAACGCTTAGGAGCTTAGGAGAGCACCCAGTGGAAGAACCACTGCAAAGTAACTTTTATATGCCTGCCAGCCAGCTCTGGGGATTCAAGGATTTACCGACCTTGTGAAACCAGCAACCATATCCGTGCTCATTAATGGGCCCAGATTAGTTGCAACAGCAAGGACATGCAGAGTTTGGGGTCAGATATGCGAGCAAAGTACTTGCTCATGCAAGTCCAGCGAGGCTTTGGTTCAGAAGGCAAGGTGATTACATGCAAACCTCCCAAGTTTGATTTTCTTTTCAGCTATGTGTTCATGGAAAGAAAGAAACATGACCCTAATAGATTTGGATATGACTAAGGCTCCAAAGCGTTTTGCTTTACAAAGAGCCACCTCCAGCCCCAGGCAGTGGACTCCTGGGATATTAGAAATCAGAACTTGGTTCCAGATCTGTGTTTACTAAAGATGGTGTATGAAATAGTCCACACCACACTCAACAAATACTGTTTTCCTTGAAACATGGCTCATAATCAGGATTTCCATGTCATGCCCTCATTTCTATTATTGTCGGTCAAATCAAGAACGTTCAGCCCATGGGGCTTTTCTAGTAGCCTTTCAGCTGAGTTTTAATATAGACATTGTGCCCCCATCTGTCCCCAGCACACACCAGACCCACAGGATGTCTAACCTTTCCTTCAAGTGACACAAAGTACTTTGTCCACTGGCTGGGAGGGAGCTGCAGCTCCTGAGGGCTCTGTCATATTTCTGAGCATGGAGTTCAAGGTCTGCATTAAAATTGATCAAATCAGTCTCTGCCTGTTTTAAATTGGTTCTTTTTGGCCACCAAGGATTATTGGACTGTAGATTTGTGTTTTGTTTCCTTTTCCAAAGGTTATTGGAAGTTATTGGTGACTGTCTATCTTGTAATGGCCATGCATCCTTGCATCGTATTTCAGTTCTCATAAACAGAAGTCTCAGCATTAGACTTGTGTTATTCAGAGCAAATCCATTGCTTGTTAGAGTGAAGCACAGAGGAAGGGGAATAGACCTCACAAATGCAAGTGCTACACAAGGTATTTGTGAGAGAGGACAGTTGTGAAGTTGTTTAAAACATAGTCACTATGATTCTTCCCAATGTATTAATTTCTTTCATGTCCTTTTCATTGTTCATTTAAAGCTTTTGGTGGGTTTTCTGCTGCTAAGCCATACTTAATAAGCAGGAAGAGTATTCCTATTCATACTAACAGATTACCTTTAACACTCACTACTGCTATTGAAGTAAATTCTATTCCATTGGGTATCACTCCACTCCTACATTTCCTCCTGTCTTTATCAACAATAAGATCAGGGACAAAATGAAATCGTGGTGTGACTTAGAGAAGTAAAGAGAAACCTCCACCTGAGAGTGGCACACAATGAAATAGAGCTGTTAAACTGATTGAGTTAACCTGGGGCAAAGCCCCAGTGTGTGAGCATGCATTTGGGGCTGAGAGCAGGGTAGGTCACGTTAGGGGAAATGAATGAAGGCAGCATTAAGTTAACTTGCAGCAAGGGTATTCACCCACGGTAGCACCCCAGTGTATGGAACACTGGTTTGCAGGCCAGGTGGTACTGAAGCCATAAAACACCTCCATATAGTTAAGCCAAGTTATATCACCAGCCAGTCACATCTCAGCCACTAGGGAGTTAAATTCAAACTCCTTTTTCAAGCTTAAATATAACTGTTCTTTAAATAATTCTTTACTTTGTAGGTATGTGATTTATATCCTTTAAGGAAAGGAAATTACTCAAGAGGATAGAAAAAATAGTACATTAAATGAAGACAAATACATCGGGTGCTTGTGATCCAGCAAACGTGCTGCTGGGGTTCTAGTCAGACCTGGGTTTCACTCTCAGCTTGCCTTTGACTTGCTGCATTACCTGAGGTAAGTAGGAATGTAGGCACCCATCCTGGGGGGCCACAGCTGGATGCCTGGAGTGCATGTCAGAGGCAGACCTGGTGGTTAATCTGAACATAGGAGACTGAGAGTGAAAATATTAGCTCTAGTCTCACTGAGACTTTTGTTCCCCACCAGGAAAATGGATATAGTAATAAAGAACAGGATTGAGAATGATTTATGAAAAAAAAACAACCCCACATAATCTACACACACATGTGCATGTGCACACACAACTCCCCAAGGTCTGACCTAACAGGTCCAGCTGTATTTGATCCCCTGCTGAAGGATGGTTAGCTTTCTCTTAAAGATCTCTGCGCAGAGAGTTCACAGTCTTACTAGGCACATGGATAAAAGGGAATGCTTCCAACATTGGTTTTGACTGACTGCCTCATAAGAGTTTTATATTTGAACGATAATATACATATTTCTTCATATGCACATTGCCAGATCCCGGTATTAACTTTGCTGGATGTTGCAGAGAGGATATGCTAGGAATACACGGAGCTCTGTATTTCTCATGATTTGCACTCAGAGACTAGGATTTTCTTTAATCCTAACCTATATTTTAAAGGAACTGCCTAGTTCATTCACGTCCTCTGTTAGCATTGCAGCTCTTCAAAGTAGGTGACCAGCCACATTCAGATTTTCTCTTGGGAGATAATAAAAAAATTTAATTCAGTTGTAACTTTTGCAAGTCTTGTGGCTTCATCCAGTGGACAGAAAAGCCATGGGGGGTTGGTTTTATTTAGCACCAGGCAAACTCAGTCCCAAGGGTGCTCCCTAAGCACAGAAGAGCTGTGTACTATCTCCACAGGCAGGGCTGGGGTTAGAGTACACCTGGCCAGCAGTCTTATCACTCCCAGGTATGGCTGGGAGCTCTGGGATCCCAGCTAACCCCAGAGCCCTCCTCAAGCCTGTATGGAAAGACAAATTTCCTTTGCTATTTGGAGAAAAAGAGTTTGTTATGGGTTTCATGTTTCTGGTGCTCCCTGTAGAAAATAGAGAGCTTTGGCTCTCTGTTGCATGCTTGGCTCTCTCATGTTGCCTGACCTTGAAAGAGGGACCATCCAATGATTTTGGGAAGCAGCAGAGGGGGTTTAAGACTTGCACTGCTAACAGAAGGAGCACTGCTACTCTTTGGAGTGGCACAAAACCCAGTCTTCTCTGTCAACTGCTGTTAGGACTTTATCAGTGCTGCAGCTTTCTTTCAGGATACCAGGTAGAAGCATCGGCTCTGTTGCCTGGGCTGCTCCTGACAGGGCTGCAGCACGAAGAGATTCCCACCATGCTGGTTATTTGCAGTCATGGAGTGTGCTCAGGGTGAACTGGTGAAAACAGCTGCTGAGAGCCTTCACAGTGAATCCAGTTCCTTTGCACAGTGACAGCCACGGCACAGACAGGGGCAGCTGCATCTTTCTCAGTGCTGTCCTGCCTCATATTCCCAAGACAGCTGTCTTGTCAAGCCATGTCCCAAAGGCACAGTGTCCTACTCCCTCAGCCTCCTGCTCCCAGACCTAGGCCTCTCTGGTTTTCTCCATCTCTTCCCCTCTTCCATCCCTCTATTCTCTCTCGGTGTTTGCCTCAGAGAGGATTTTGTTCCCCTCTCAGTTTTGCCTCTCCTACTGCTGAAAAGTGTGTTCCCTCTCTGTGGAGTCTATTGCTTTTCTTTCAATTCTTCTCTTTTTTCCCTCTCTCCTACCACCTTTAGTCCTGTCTTCTCTTGTCTATGTGACTGAAACTTCTTGTTAATTTTCCTTTTCCTCACTCTGGCTTTCAAATCTGTGTGTTTTTACTTCACCTATCCTTCCTCTGTTCATCCATCTTCTGTCTCCTACTAATTACCTCCACCTTCCCCAGCTTTCCCAGTTGTGTGGTGAGGTCCAGATAGGTCCTGTGTGGGTCTCTGCAGGAACTCAGGTGATGGCTGGCAAGTTGCAAAGATGGCGAGTTCAGTGATTTCACCAGCACGCAATGACTTTGTTTTACCATCTCTGCAGAGGGCAGCTTAGTCTTGTCCACACCTCTGTAATTCAATGGTGCTGGCAGCACACCTGGCAGTGGAGGTGGTGCCTGTGGCTTATCCCTTGGGCTTTGCCCTGCCTCCAAGGTGCAGGGCTTCTGTGTGAATCACAACATCACAGAATGATTTGGGTTGAAAGGGACCTCAAGGATCATCTCATTCCAACTTTTCTACCTGTGGCAGAGACACTTCCCACTAAACCAGGGGGCTCAAAACCCTATCCAGCCTGGCCTTGAACACTTCCAAGAGCAGCCACAGCTTCTCTGGGCAATTTAGTGTCTCACCCTGCTCACAGTGAAAAATTTCTTCCTAATATACAATCTAGCTCTAACCTCTTTCAGTTTAAAGCCATTCCCCCTTGTCCTAGCATGCCATTGGAAGATGCATCTTACTTGTAGATCCCCTTCAGGTACTGGAAGGTTGCTACAAGATCTCACTGGAGCTTTCTCTTCTCCAGGCTCAACAACCCCAATTTTTTCAGCGTGCCTTCACAGGAGAGGTGTTCCAGCCCTCTGATCCTTTTTGTGACTTTTCCCTGGACTTCTCTAACATCCTCCCAGTGTTGGAGGCCTCAGAGTTTGCCCCGTACTCCAGGTGGGTTTTGCAACAGCAGAGCAGAGGGGCAGAATCACATGCCTTGACCAAATGCTAATAATAGCCCCTAAGTCCCAAATGATGAGATCTGCCTCTAAATCTACCCCTCCTTAGAGGGATGCACATGAACTATAAATAGCATTCATGTCACCTGTAGTTCACCGAGGATAGTAAATAAAACAAGTAATGAAAACAGCCAGCCCTGTTCCTGAGCTCCCCTAAGGCCAGATAGGATGTGGAGACCAGCTGGCCTCGTAAGCTGGTACAGGGTGTTTGTGCTAGACAAAGAATGAGCTGAGTGGGCAGGAGCCAGTGTTTGGAAGAAGCTAGCCATGATACTGTAGGGGCAGTCTATGCTCTGTCTGGTGGACAGAGACCTTTGGTCTCCAAGGCTGCCAAGGTAGAAACTTCAACTATCAACCTATATCTTTTTGCAAGGTATCAAAACCAGAGTTTGATGTTCAGCTGCCAGATGGAGGTTTGGTGTTTTTTTTTGGGGGGGGGGGGGGAATATATATATATATATATATATATATATATATATATATATATATATATAAAATATATATCCTTGGACAGAAAATAAATCTCAGTGACAGGAAATAAATGGAGGGCGCCGAGTTGTCACTTTTAATAGACCGTGAAAATGACGATTTCTCTCTGGGTCACCTCTGCAGCCCCACGAGTTTCCCTGCCCTGGCCACTGTGACCTCAGAGCTGAGGGGGTCTCGAAGAGAGCAGGAGCCGCAGCCCAGTGCTGTGCCGTGCTGTGCCGTGCGGTGCGGTGCTGTGCGGTGCGGTGCTGTGCTGTGCTGTGCCGTGCCGTGCTGTGCGGTGCTGTGCCGTGCTGTGCGGTGCTGTGCGGTGCTGTGCTGTGCTGTGCCGTGCTGTGCGGTGCTGTGCGGTGCTGTGCGGTGCTGTGCGGTGCTGTGCGGTGCGGTGCTGTGCTGTGCTGTGCCGTGCCGTGCTGTGCGGTGCTGTGCCGTGCTGTGCGGTGCTGTGCTGTGCTGTGCCGTGCCGTGCGGTGCGGTGCCGTGCTGTGCGGTGCTGTGCCGTGCCGTGCCGTGCTGTGCCGTGCTGTGCGGTGCTGTGCTGTGCTGTGCGGTGCCGTGCTGTGCGGTGCTGTGCCGTGCTGTGCGGTGCTGTGCGGTGCTGTGCTGTGCTGTGCCGTGCTGTGCGGTGCTGTGCGGTGCTGTGCGGTGCTGTGCGGTGCGGTGCTGTGCTGTGCTGTGCCGTGCGGTGCTGTGCGGTGCGGTGCGGTGCTGTGCCGTGCTGTGCGGTGCTGTGCGGTGCGGTGCGGTGCTGTGCGGTGCTGTGCGGTGCTGTGCGGTGCGGTGCGGTGCTGTGCCGTGCTGTGCGGTGCTGTGCGGTGCGGTGCGGTGCTGTGCGGTGCTGTGCGGTGCTGTGCGATGCGGTGCTGTGCGATGCGGTGCTATGCGATGCGGTGCTGTGCGATGCGGTGCGGTGCGCTCCGAGCCCCGGGGCCGCACGGGCGGCGCCGCTTGCGGGCAGGCACCGTCGGGGGGCAGCAGCCGCCAGCGCTTGGCAGCGGCGCCCCCGGAGCTGCCCGCGTCCTCCCGGCTGCCGGGAGCCGCACCTGATCCCCACGGCCCGGCTGCGCTCCCAGCGCCCTCCGCACCGGGACGCGCGGCGGTGACGCCTTAACATGCAGCGTATGCATCTCATTTCCCTATCCGCCGGGCTGTTTGTAAACCTAATTTAAGCGAACTCGCTCCCTGCTCTTATCGTTTCGCATCGCTCCGAAGGAAAGGGTGGGAGGGGGGGAAATGAAATCAAATAAGAGAGGTGCCAGCAAGGCACTTTTCCTCCTTCCCCTTCTACTAAAATAGCTTTGTAATCATTAATTTGTAGCATAGGAAGGACTTGGCACCCTTGGGTGCAACCTTTATGTCTTTTAAGGCTAGTGTCAGAGAGGAAAAATACTTTAGGTTTCCTGGAAAGGGATGAAGGAGACTGAGTAGCAGATGTACTTCCAGCTGGGATCCATCACGGTCCTGCTTTGGTAGGGAGAAGGGCCTGCCTGACTGAAGGGCTGTGCCGAGCTGCTCCAAGGCTGGGGTGGCAGCAGGCAGTACACAGCAGGAAGCAGTGGGATTTTGAAGAAGTGCACCATTTCTTCCAAGTTATTAAAAAGTGTAGTGTGTTTTGTTTGCAGATTAGTTCAGTTTGTTTGTTTATGACAATACTCACAGCTATTATCAGGGAGCAGGGGAAGCAGCCTATGGTGTCCCAGCAAGTAAAACCCATGAAATTTGATTAAATTTTACAGTCAGAAAGGTAAAATATTTTACCTCCATAAATTCCTACCAAAGTAGTTTTAACCAGCTACAGGTTTTTCCCTGTCATTCTTCCCTGCTGAGATGCAGCTTTGCTGTTTAGTGTTTAACAGCTGCTCCTGCAATACAAAGGAGGGTTTAGTTTTCATCCTAGGTGAAGAACTGCTTTTCTTAATATTTTTTTTCTTTGTTTGTTTGTTTCTTATCATGATAAAAGTGGTAGGAACTTTTAGAGACAGAAAAAGGCCATGGCAGTTTTTGCAGGGAGTTTAGAGCTTGCTCTTCTGAAGGATGCTAGAAGACTGACAGTAAGAAGAATGAGAGGGCACATTTCATGTGTGCCTTTGTAGTTTTCTATTCAGTAATGTCAGTGTGTTTGGAGGAGCAGAGAAATGCTCTCAGGAGTCTGAGAGGAGACCTTGGAAAGGCAAACATCTCATCGAAGGAGAGACTGGTAGAATGGCAGGAACAGCTTTGCAGAAGGGATCAGGAAATCGTCTTTGGTCAGAGGAGCCTTTTGGAAGAGGCAAAAGGCTGCTCAAGAGGCTTCAGCAAAGCTGCTCCTAGAAAGCTGAGTGAAGACACAAGTGGGTGGCACATGGGTTGTCATGGGAAGGGCAAAATGTGTCAAATGGACTGGAGAGGGGAAAGAGAACTGGTAAAGAATGGTTTTGGAGGTGTTTGAGCATAAGGATGAGAGAGAGGATAATGGCAGCAGCATCTTGTATACACTGAGGCTCAATGAGTTTTGTGGTCAAAGTTCAAGGTAGTACCGGTCCAGAGATGGGTTTGTTATCTTGTATACATTCTGAGGGGTCTGCATCAGGGCCTTTTTCATACAATGAATGCAAATATCTCTCCAGAGGCAGCTTGGAGATGAGTACAACTATTATTCAGCCTATAGTAGACGTCCATTGAAACTGTCTGGCAAAAAAAAGAAAGATGTTAAAAATTTGGTATGAAATTTCCATGCAATATTTTCACAGCAAATGTGTGCTTTTCATGGGAAGGAGCATAAATATTTCTCATCATAAAAAGAAAAAAAATAAATTTTGACATTTGTTTAGTGGGTTGGGCTATTATTTTATTTTTCCTCTTTCTCCCCATCAGCTTGTTTTATTTTTTCTGGCTTTGAGTTTCTTGACATAAAGTCAACATTTTCTCCATCTGGGGACATTTGCTATTCTCTCCTAGCTGTGAACGTATTTATCTGAAATCTCAACTGAGAAGGTCTCTGGATTTTCTTCTCCACTGTGAAGATAGCTACATGAAGCAATTCAAACCTTAGAAATGAGAAAAGCCTTACAATTAGCATTGTTGCATCAGCCTGTGAAATCTCTTCCTAGAGGTGCACCAGTGGTACTGAGAGGCAGACATAGCCCCTGTTGTCTGCCTGAGGTAACAACAGGGTCTTGCTGCCCTGCTGATGAGGAGGCAGGGCCAGCAGGTGCAGCTGGGTGGCTGTTTGGAGCCCCTGGGTGAGGAGCAGCTGGATTTGACAGCACTGGCAGCGCCCTGCACACAGAGATTTGATGAGAAGAACATCTGCTGAAGACAGATAACAGGACAAGAGGATCCTGCAGCCTTGATGAACTCAATCTTCAAGCTAGTGTTTGCAACGCAGTGGGTTCTACTTCATCTACTTTCTTCTCTAGAGAGGTGAACGGTGCTTATGGACGCCCTGGAAACATTCTCTATGGATTAACCCACCAGGAAGCTGTTTGGCAAGAGGAAGCTAGGTCTGGCTGCAGCTCAGAACTCACCCATGTTACTTCATTATGAGAATGCTAACTATGAAGTAATTACCCATCTTTCTTGGGTAACAGTAGAACACAGGGAGATGCTGCACTGCAGCCATTTTCCTAATTGTGTCTGGTGGTCATCCTTCAGGAAGGAGTGAGGACAGCAGTTCTTACCCTTCACAAATGTCCATTGGTGTATTCCCATCCTGCCTCTATACAGAACAAAATCAACTGGACACCACTCTGTTCTTTCCCCAGTCCATTGTGCTGTTCTGGACAGCTTAACCCACCCAGTTAGATTAACTAGGTTGATTCCCCCAAGGGCTGAGGGAACAGAGGGAGAAATTCACTGTGAATATTGGTTCATATTTGAAAGTGAATTTTCATTCAGAACAGAGCCACGTCAACATGACTGCTGCAGCTAAACCAACCAAGCATTGAATTGAGACTATTCATAACAAACTGTCCATGAATGGCCTGCAGGGCAAAAACTATCTGCAGGAGAAATTCATGGGCTATTTTGGCTAATGAATGAATTTGGGAATTTGGCTTGCAGTTTGCAGACAATTCACAAATAGAAAAAAAGAAAGCCATATGAAACTTATTGAATAAATGATTTACAGTGAAATATTTGTTCAGCTCTAATCTCTGAAACATGTATAGTTTATGGTGTTAGAAAGCATTTTAGGATTAGCTGTGGGAGCTATATGTCAATGAACAGTTTGTGAAAAAACCCTGTTCCGTTCAGAACAAATATATGGAAAACTGCTAATGTCACCTGCCGCAGAGGGAGACTGGTAAAGAGCTCATGCTTGGGAAAGGACACTTGGATGCCAGTAGTATCCCTGGGCTCTTCAGAGGAGAAATTAAGGCTGGAAATCTGTTGTTTTTGCTGATTGCAGTAACTGGGAACAAAAAATGGGGCAATGACCTATGTGGGGCTGCCATTTAAGAGTCATTTTGCTTCTGCAATTATATTCTTTGAGAGACTGAGCTGTGATCAATTTTCACCAAGGCTGTAAGAAACATAACTCAAACCTTGTTATTTAACAAAGGTGTTTATGTAGTAGAGGTACTAAATGTTCATCTGCCTGGAAGTTCTTTGCAGCTAGGTAGAGCATGACTTTGCCTTTAATCCACAGCATTTAATGCTGCTAATGCTAACAAGTCCTGCTGGGAGAACACTAGCTCCACCTTGAATGAATACGCTTTCAGGTTCATGTGGAAATGTTCCTAACTCTCCTCTCTGGAGGGCCTTTGGATTCTGTTCCACACTGCATTGCCCCATTTTGAGACCAGCCTTCTCCTTCTGTGCATGGCCTCTCCTGCTGCGGGATCCCTTTGGCTGGGCCCTATCCATATCTCCAAATGCTGGCCAGCAGCCCTGAGTACCTGTTTTCCCTGGCAAGTGGTATGGAGTGGGACCAGCTCAATGCTTCCACATGACACAGGCAACAGGAACTGCTCCATGCCCCTCCTTTGCAGCAGCAGGAACTGGCTTCACTTTGGCAAAGCTGGAAGTGGAGGTGACTTCTGAAACTCATCTGACAGTGGAAATAAGGTAACTCAGAAAATGCCAGTCCAGGACAAAACTGAAAATGTTTCTATTTTGTCTTGGAAACCCTGGACAGCACTTCTGCACTTTCAAGTAATGTGATGACCAGCTGTTTGTTAAGTCCATCCTGCTTTTTTTTCCCCCAAAGTGCACTGAAAGCTTCGAAACTGAGTCTGGCTGGGAGGAGATACACGATGCACAAAGCCATTGTATGAAGAGAAGCTCTAGAAGCAGAAGCAGCATGGGATTCCACTGGAGATTAGCTTGGTGTGGCATTTCATGGCAAATGTCTTCAGGGAATAAACCTCATTGAATGGATGTGAGTTTGTCCTGCTCCTCTGTTTCTCACAACATTATCAAAGATAGATCTCACCCTTCCTTCTCTTACAATCACTGGCCATAGTTGCTCCATATCCACTTCTGTTACTGTTCCCTGCTTGTTCTTCCATTCCTTCATCCACCCACACTGGCTCAGTTGCTGTATCTCCTCCGTGGGCTGCTCCAGATACTGGCTTCAGGCAGGCATTAACTAATCCAGAATGTTCCACAGCAGACTTGTTTGTGGTAGCAGTAGAAATAGAAACACAGACAGTGTGAGCAAATGAACATTGGCTCATACTCTTGTTCTTTTCTTTTAATAATGTTGACGTTTCAGGAAATAATTGGCTCAGATTTGACTATGAAGACATTTCCAAATGCATGGAGGTTTTAAAGCATTTGACTTTAGAACAATTACTGTTAAAGTCTATTAATTTTGTGGCATGATTCAGATGTCAAAAATAGAGAACTCACAGCAATGATAGTACTCTATTTTGGTGCAAACAATGCATAGCAAAGCAACTTTCCTGGAAGTGCCCATCTTGCAAACACTTCTTTTCAAATTCTGATTCATCAAGAGGAATAGGAACTGGAGGAAACTATCCTGAAGCCATAATGGAGAATTCTTAAGTTAAGAATGATCTGAATAACATTGTTCTCTCTTTTTACGGCTTACTTTCATTATTGCAAATCAATGTTTCTAAGTGAATGTCTTCTGTTATCCTTAAATCTTAGCTGGTGATAAAGCAAATTTCTGAATAATAGGACACTCATTCAGGCACTGGAACCTTTTTGGGCTGCTTTGTCTTTATTTAAGCTCAGGCTGGCAAACCCTTGTTTCATCTGCTGTCCTGTGTGTGGCACTGTAAAGTCATGAGGAAGCCCATCCTCTGCTGCACGGGGCAGGGCCTTGGCAAGCCCTCACAGCACAGGCTCCTGCATTGTGAGCAGACAAGAATTACCACGTACCTCTTTTGGGGAGGGACAAAGGAGCAATAGAAGAGAAATCAAGAGAAAGCAATGCAGTAAAAACATGGCACAGACTTAGGACCTGTAGAAATGCAGTGAACCCAAAGACCCATTCACAGAAGTGTGGGCAGGGTTTCTTTTTCCCTAGTACTATCCTTAAAGAAAGCAGGACCCTGGACAGAGAGTCCAGAGGGCAGTATTGTAATCAGTGTTCTGACAAATATGAACTATGGAAAAATGTTGAGTGAATTTGGGTTAATTAGCCTGCAGAGAAGAAAGCTGAAGGGGGAAGGTGATAGCAGTCTATTAAAGGCTGCTACAAGAAAAAAAGGCAATAAACTGTTATTCTCATCCATTGTGGATAGGACAAGAAATAATGGGCTTAAATTGCAGCAAGGAAGATTCAGGCTAGAAATAAAATGGCCATGGCAGTGAAAACCCAAAATTATTGCCTGGGGAGAGTGTGAAAATTCCATTACTGAAAAGCTTTTTAGGAGCAGATTAGGTGGGCATTTGCCATGCATGGTTTAGTTCTAGTTCATCTTATTTATGTAAAGATAAGGTAGGTGGTGTCCTGAGGTTCCTCCATGCCCTTCCACTGTGTGGTTCCAGATGTGCCTGGAATTCAGTCAGCTCCATACACGGGTTGGAGAAGTGGTGTCAAAGGCAAGAAGAAAATCCTCTCACAATAAGAACACTGATTCTGTGCTCCCTTGTTCTGTGCTGTGTTCTCAAATGCCTATTCGAAAAGACACTCAGGTGCGTTCTCTTCCAGTGGTGGTGGGATATAGGTGTTAGGGGGAGGGCTGGAATCATGGACAGTTGAAACAACAGGTGTCTTCTGCAATAAGAGATGTCCTGTCACATATATTTTCACAAATAAATAGGGTTGGTTCAAGATAGTTGGTCAAACTAAGCTGTTAAAATCATGCTCATGCTCCAAATGTTTTTCAGATTTTTTTCTCTAAATCTTCTTTGTCCTGATCCCTGTTACAGTTTTAGTAATTCCTGAAAGTCCTTTTCCCCATGCTGGTTTATGCTGTTCCTGATCTTTCTCCTTTTAATCCCAAGGGAATTAACCAACAAGTCCATCTGAAAGCCACACGGTTCCTCCTGCTCTTTCACCCTCTCTCTGTTCTTTCAGGCTGCCCCACAGAGACCCCACTATCCTCAACACTGTCAAGTCCTGACAAAACCAAACAGAATAAATACTCTTTGGTTGCTGTGCATTTATGCCCCAGTCATTTCCTTTCCCCTCAGAGGAGGAGGGCTGGGCATCTCTGACTGTTTCTTTGACCATATGGTGACACAATCTCTGTCTTTGTCAATTCATGATGTTCAGAAAATGTTCACTTTCTGCTCCTTCCCAACCCCCAAGGTCTCTCCTGTGCTGTCCCAGATGTTATGCAAAATACAGCAGGCATTTATCACACCAGGCATGTTTAGATGATTTATAAGGCAGTACCACCTGCCCTTCAGTCTCCCAGAAACATGTGCTGCTGACATTCTACAAGGAAATGCTTGTTCCTCCAGACAAAAGGGCTGGTGACAGGCTCTGGAAACCAGGTGGGCTGGCTTTCTTGTACTCGAAGGAAGAATCATGAAAGAGGGAAGAAGGACAGCAGGTAGTTTGCTGAAGCTACAGCAGACCAGCCCCTGTGCACGATGTTCCTGAAATCATCAGCCTTGAATTCCAGGCCTCCTCACACTGAGGCACGATCACACACACCTTCCTGGCTGCTGCTGTCCCAGCTTTCTGGCATGGGCCCCTACCTGGGGAAAGTTTCCTTTGATACCTGTGTGCTGAGGTGTTCTGGTTGTCAGGACCCGACACCTTGTTTTTGCCACCTGAACTAGGTGAGCAATGACCTGTTCTTTAAGTTAAGCCAGCTCCTTCAGCCTGAAATGGGAATGGGATTGCTTTCAGGAGCATCTTAGGCAGTAGATCTGGCCAAGCAATAATGTCTTCTTGGCTGCAGCTGGAAGAGGGCTGCAGCCCTGATATTTGTGGCTGTGGAAGTGTCACCAAACATAGGCAAAAAGAGCTATGAGCTTGATATTATTTTAAGAAAGTCCAATAATGTTTTTACCTGATGTGTGAAGGACAGAAAATAAGGATATAGAATCATTAGCCTATCTCTACATAGTCTGTAAACATGTTCCATGCAAAGTGATCACCAACCTAGGCGAGATATGTTGCAGTTCTCCCACAGGGAGAGCTCTGAAGGGAAATTTCCACTGGCCTCCTGAAGAGACAGAGCTGGTCATCCATGCCCGGTAGGGCCATCTTACTGCTTTAGTCATGATTACTTCAGCTGAAAAGCAGTGCTCTGCCAAGAAAATACTATCCCAGTTAGTGTCTAGCTGAAGTAAATAAACATTAAGTCCTGCTCCTCACTCATACTGCTGTGGTATTAAAAACCTAAGGAAAACCTAACTCCAAATCTTCTCACATTGTGGTTTCTCATGCTTGCATGCCATCACAGCCCTATTTCTTGTCTTCTGATGGCAGTATCCCTTTGTGTGGCCTTTATTTTACCAGACAATATTTTAACAATAGTGCTGGAAACATTCGCAATGTCGTAGGAGATGAAAACTGGAAGTTTATCAGGTCAATCCCTCCTCAGCCCCACTGTTCTTGTATATCTGACTTGAAACTCAGTATGGATTATACCAGAGGGTAGAGAACAGAGCAGAGTTCCCTTAAAATGCTTGAATTTTAATGAGTGGACATGGAGCCCCCCACATGGCATGAGGTCAGCTTGACAAGCAGTGAGCATGCACTTTGTGGCAGGAAACTGTACGTAAAGCAAATGAAAAACAGAGATGGCCTTAGAGTAGATTTCCTCTGAGTATGAGAACAAGCCCAAAAGGAGAAGAATGTAGGTGTAGAAAACAGGCAGCTCTCTCTTTGCTTGTGTTCCTTTGTCTTGGAACTGAGCAGGGGAATCCAAGGGTTAGGTGTGGGTGGAAAAGTAATGTCTCCCAGTCGGAGACAGGGAGCGCTTGAGAGGAGACAGCAGCTTATAATGACAGCCCCTGCCAAGGTTTGCAGAAAGTACTCTGGGTTTGGGCCACTGGAGTGGGCTAAAACCTATCTATGCACACCAGCTTTGGGTAGTAAAGTTTATGTACTGCAGTGCCCTCTTCTAAAAAACACAGCAGCTGTGTTTTTTCCTGCTTTCTGTTAGCATTATTGTGAGCTCTGCCATTGTGACATTTTACAGCAAACACCCATCTGCAATATTTCCTTAATGACAAGAAATGCTAGATTTCAGTCCCTCTGTTTTCTGACAAGAGTAACAATGCCTCTTCCTCTAGAGCAAAGAGCTGTAGGCATTGTATTTTATTACTGCAGCTTTGTGTTTCTGGAGGCTGTTGTTTGGTTAGACTCCCCAGTGATACAGATTTGCCAGGATTCCCTTAGCTGTCACCAGAATTTATAAAACAAAACCCCCACCTGACCCCCAGTGACAGGCTGTTGGGATGGGAAACCTCTGTTATTCTACAGAAAACAGGTAAATAGAGCTGGGAAAGCCTCTAGAGCCCACTGCTGGACCAGAGAATGGCTGTCTCCCAGACTCTGCATGAGCGAAGCAACAGACATTCCTCAGGGAGACAGGTCAGCATCTCCATTATCGAGTGTGCCCATCAGAGGCTGAATCTCCACCCTTTTAATTTCACCCTATTCTTCATAGCTGTAAGACCTTTATTCCTCCCAGGACAATTATTCTTCCATCAAATACTTGTAGCAGGTTAAGTATGCTCCTCTGGGTATAGCTAGGCAGCTATACATATTTAGCTCTCTTTTCCTCCCCAGGAATCAATTTCCCCAGCCCTTTAACAATGTTTACTGCTATTCTCTGAATCTGTGCAGTTGCTGGTATTTTGCATTGGTTCCCATTCATCTCTGGGCTTTTGATGAGCTGTAAGGCTTCATCTTTGCCCTTTTTTCTACCAACAGAGAGGCAATCTAGTGAAGCAGGTGACACTGAGCTAATGGCATTTTGTGACTATGATTCTCTGCCTCCTTAGACTGCTGGTTGATCTCAAAGATCAGTTGCTTGTTGCAGCCTTTCTCGTTGGGTGAACCGAGACAACAACAGTTCCCTCTCGTGTGAAGTTCTGGGAGATCTGTGTGTGCAAACTTGATTGAAACACGAAACTGCACAGCTGATATTGCTGCCTAGAGGAGTGGCTGGCATGGGGAGAGGGGCTCTCAGGCACAGCCCTGCCCAGCCTCCTTCACACACTCGCTCACCAGCAGAGATGCATTTGTGTTCCCTGGACTCCCTCTCTGCTGTGCAGCTCACGTCTCTCTGAGCTGTGAAAGTCTCAAAGGAAGGAGGGCAGCTTAAGCTCAGGTTGGGGGCAATTATGTTGCTTAACAATTTCACCTCCCTCTGATTCTTCCTTGTCAGTGAGGCACCAGCACATTAACTCTCAATAAATTAAGTAATTATGTTGTGTTTTAATCTCTCTGTAATATTTCACTGTTGAGTTTTCCTAACAGAACCAAGACACTTACTGGCAGCTTTTTCTCCTTACTCGCCCTGGTATTTGACCCCTACAGGAGCAGCTTGGTTTCTCCCAGGATCTTGGATGCTGGTAAAGAGCTCTGCTCAACTTTCTTCCCTGCCATCTGCCATCCTGGCATTTCTTGGCCTCAGAACAGCAGATCAGATTTCACCTTAATCAAATTACAAAGCACTGAGGTAAGAGCTGTGGTCTCCAGGCAGTGTTCCTTGGACTGACGTGGGGCACCACAGGGGGCACAAGGTAGCAGATCCTGCCAGTGAGCTTCCCTGTGCCAGTGCATGGAGCGTGGATCCCTCCTGGACAGGACCTGAAGACAGAGCAGCTGAGAGCTGGAGGCTCTGCTTTTGCCAGAAATGTTGAGCAAACACTGCTGGCTGCCCAGCTGGAAGGAACTGACTCCAAGCCTCCTTACTACAGGCATCCTATCAAGGCTGATATGTGTCTGCCTGGCTGGAGGGGCATCATCAGCCAGTGGCAGAGACAGGGCAAATATGTGCCAATGGATGTGAGGCTGGAAAATGTGGCAGGCTGAATCCTTCAAGCATCTTTTTGTGTCAGGGGAGATGAATTGTAGGGGAAGGAGCTTGGCTTCTTTTAGAGTTGGGGGAGGGTGTTTTCTTCAGTGAGCTGCTCAGACACATGTTATAGTCCACATTGTCTGATGGCCAGAATTGGACTGAGATGAAATTCTGGTCTTTCATTTAGGATGAAGGCACCTTCCCATGTAGTCACAGGTAGTGTCCAGCTCTTGCAGCTGCTAAGACCCACACCTCACTCAGTTTTTCTTTTTTCTGAGGCTACCCAGGGCTGCAGGCAAATACCCATTGTCTGAGAGCTTGGACAAGGAGCTGAGGACCCCCTGTGTTAACACTGAGGAAGAAGAGGGGAATCCTCACTTCTTCCCCTCCGTAGGTGCCCACAGAGCATGGCCCATGCCTGAAGTTGCTATTCTGCACAGCAGGCTGGGAGAAAGTAAAGTGAGAGGTGACAGGTGAAGTGAGAGGTGAGAAGTGAAAGGTGAAGTGGCTGCACAGTGCAGATGCACGAGACATGCAAGCAGTGGGGAGCAGGAGGGTGAGCACGAGGCCATGAGCGATTAAGAGCCAGGCTGGAGAAAAGACTTGGTTAAGGGTATCATCAAGGAAGTAAGTCAGGGAAATAGGAAAGTTTTGAGCAGAGCTGAGGAGTAGGAAGGTTACAGAGGAGCAGTTTGGCCATGACACTCAGCAATAACATTTATGCACTGTTACAGCTTTCAGTCAAAGAGGAAAAAAGAAGACCAGAGGCTTTAAGATCTAGTCCTAGCCCCAGCCACATACCTTCCCTTGGGCCAGACCTAATCTTCATGCAGGTTTTGGCTGGAACTGTGGTTAAGTAGCATTGCAGGAGATTTGGTGTTTAGATGTACCGTGTCATAGTACATCCAGACTAGTGGAGATGTTTACATGACACAGAGATATGTGCAAGGAGAAGTTGTAGGCCAGATACCCTTGTTCTGCCTTTTAGTAGATGTAGATTATGGGCTGTGTCTCCAGGATTGTTTAATTTCAGGGATGATCTTCTGTCCTTCAAGGTTACTGTGTAAAATGTTCATTTTTTCACTTTGCTCAGTGGCTATTTTGGAAGTAATTTTAGATGCCACATTCTCCATTCAAGCTGCAGAGGGCAAATCTAGGCACTTGCATGAACATTTGTGATTGTAACTTGGGAAGGGAAGGGAAGGTGAGGAATTCAAATCCTTGAATGGCACTTGTTGCATGTGACAGAGGTTGTGGTGAGAGCACAAAGCAAATGTCTCTGGCAGACCTTGATGGAATGGTGTAAAATGCTACAACTCTTTAGGCATACTTAGGTGAGTGTTTTTAGGTCTCAACTGTGAGGCCAGTCCTCTCCTGTGAAGGGCTGTAACAGCAAGAAATGCCATCTTCTTAAACTCTGTTGGCTCAGTCAGTAAAGAGCTGCTAGTGTGGCAGTAAGGAGAAAATGTCTGCAGATGTACCATAAATATGAATTTGTGATCACTTGGCTTCTGTGTTACGGCAATGCTGGAGTCTTTGCTCCTCAGCACCGTGTGGGGTTGTGGGCTGTCCCCCCCAGCAGTTTTGCAATTGACCACTCAAGGCAGCTTGTGAGAAAGGTAGAAAGATTGCTATCACACTGTTTATAAAGAAGGCACAGTTCTCAGCTGTCACAATCCTCACTGAGGAAAAGGTACCACAGCTGATGGTATAAAATCATATGATATATAAATATCATACCCAGGCTGCTCTGGGAGATGCCAGTTGTGGTGACAATGGTGATGTTGCCTAATGCAGGTGAGGTCCTGACTCTGCTCCTCCACAAGAAATATTCTTGCCCTTGCTTAAATGCTCCCTCAAGATAAGAGCAATAAAGGCTTAAAGGTGTGAGCAAAGAAGCTACTCTGAAGCAAAAAGCTGCTCAGAAAACTGACAGGAATAGAAAATCCAAAGAAATCCACTGTTGTAGTGCCTTGTACCATAGGTGAGAGTGCACTGGGCTATGGGAACTATTGTTCCCTCAAGGATACTGGCCTACGGGGAAACTGAAGGGCACCACCTCTGCAGACTGTTCCTAAGGAGGCCATGGATTCCTGTTAGGAAAGATATGCAGCTTATTGGCTGTTTGCTGTAAACTTATGAGAGGTGTTGTGCTTTCCTTCAGCACCTCTCACTTGAAATGTTTCCAAAATTACTGACTTGAAATATGAGGCCATAATCTGTTTATAGGTGGAATCTGGGCACAAGAGAGAGGCAAGGTGCACAGCATGTTAGCAAGGATTACAGCCCAAAAATACCACTCATACAATCTATCCAATCTCATCAGAGAGAAGGGAGACAGGCAGGGGAGGCAGATGTTTGACAACAGGTTTTTTCTGAAGCAGTGAGGTGATGCTTAGGAAGGGGTGCTTTTTAAAAAGAAGGCTCCTAATATTTTCTTCTGTTCAGAACAGACCATGTGCCTTTGCCAGGGAATGCAGATGCTGCTTAGCTAGAGAGACGAGTGACTCGGGGAAAAATCATCACTTGTTTTCCTATTTAAACAAAGATGCTTTCTCGTAATGATAACCAAAGCAGGAGTCAGCATCTCTTGGCAAACAAAGTGACATTAAAAGCATTTGCTGGAAATGCTTTCCACTTTGTTCTTGAAAAATATCCAGAGGATATTGATAGAGTAGAACAGGACTCCATTCTGCAGCAGGGCCAGCTACTGTAATTTGAAGTTTGGGAGGGGAAGGACCAGAAGGGTGGTGAAGAACCTTTAGTGAGATGCAGAAGTTTCTTCCTCTGGGAAGCTTTGTATATTAAACCCACTAATCACTGGATGCCATCTGGCAAAATCCAAAGACAGAAAATATGCTCTTTCAAATATGTTTAGAAGCTATTGGGATACGTCATCTCTGTTGGGGGGATGATTCACCAGCATGGGATAAGAAAACCACTGGGGAAATCATCCCTAGCATACAGATGAAGCCAGGAATATAGCCCAGCAAAGTTGCTTTGAACACATCGCTGCTCTGATCCCATGGGATGAAGGCAGCAGCAGGGACTAACAGAGGATTTGCCTGTTCCTCAGAGAGAGCAAGTTGTGCAAAGAAGCACAAATGGTTTGCATCCTGCCTGGCTTTGGGCTCTGCAGCTCCTTCACAGTCAACCCACGGGGTTGCTTTGGAGGCTGTACCTGGCAGCAAGGTATCCTGTTGAGTATATGGGGGCTGCTGTGGTCCTACACAGGATGGGAATCATGGTGTGCCTGAGGCTACACAGTTTGCACTGTGGAAAGTGGGCATGGCAATCCTTAAGGCTGTCCTCTAAGGCTGAAGGTGCAGATAGTGCACACTGCCAGACAGGCAGTGGTTCTATCAGAAAGAAGCAAACACTTTCCAGGAGCTAGTCTGAGGTGAGCTAAACTCCTACCAGAACTAAGTGTGTCAGCTCACTGACTTCCAAAAGAGCAAGAGTTCCTTGTCACAAAAAGAAGTGCAATAGAAGACTGCACCCAAACCCTGTTGAAACAGGAGATGAAAAGAAAAAAAGAATAAACCAGAAGTAAACCCCAGTACTTTACATGTCCTTGGAAAACTGTCAGCTCTAGTGGTAATTAGAGCAACTGAGAAAAACTATTTAAGAATCAAGGCAACTACTTGGCCCATTGTCTAAGGGTCATCCCAACTTCTTTGGATCCACCGAGCCTTACAACATTTATAAAATCGGAAAAGATTCCTTGGCCTGCGGATACCTTACAGAGCCTCAGTGCAAAGAAAGAAAGTCTTGCCTTCTGCCACAGAGGCTTACATGCAGGTGGGTCTCTGTGCTGATCAGTTGTGTATCGAGACCTTGAGTGTACTCCTGTGGCTTAAAAACTCTGGCCAGCCTCACCTGGATGCTTGGCTCAGACACCCTTCACCACTGGTCAGGGCTCTTAGGCTCCTTGGGGCTGTGCCTCTGATCTGAGAAGACATTGTGGGTATCTTCAGCTTTTGGCTCATCTTTACTTGTGGAGTAGTTGTGGTTTTGTTGCCTCCTGATATTAGGTGAGTGACCTCAGCCTGAAGGAAAAAGGATGAGAAAAGTAGAGTGTTTTGCTAACTTCCTCAGCAGCTGCTGACCACCTCTCCCCACCCCCCTCAAAAAAAAGTTATCTATGCATTATTGCTTCTGTTATGGAAATGAAGGAATTCAGAAAAAGTGATCACTAAAAGGAAATGACAGACAGATTTCCAATTTTTCCCATGTGGAAAAGAAATGTCAGGATTTCTTCTTTATTCACTTGTTTCTAATGTTTCTAGTGCCAATAGCTTGAACAAGTCTGCCTTACAAATCAAGAGCTAGCATCTGACCTCTCAAAGAAAGAAGCTGAAATGAAGCATATATGTATTAAAATGTGTGGGAAATCTGCATTGCCTAATCTGCATTTGCTCCTGAGAATGAGAAGCAGGCACATTTTTGTAGTGCCACTAACCTGTGTAACTCACTGCTGTGTGAGAGCTTTGGGGCTGGAAGCTCAGCAAAATTCATGAGGTGAAAGGGCGTTAAAATAGCCAGGGAGAGTACACATATTTACATTAGGCAGGTGAAAAATGCAGAAGGGGTGCAAACCTTCATGCTTGAGGTTGTCTGCTCCCTGATATCTGACTGCTTCAAGGAACTTCCCCTGCTGCTGGGTTCTGAATTGGCAGGATGGAACATTGTCTTCTGCAGCTTCTTGAGCGCATCACAGAGGGAGTGGGGCCCCTGAACTGCATGACCTTCATACATGATCCAGTCTAGCACTTGTTTGCCTTGTTTTCCTAGTTTTGTGAAACACCAGAAGCTAATGGTGGGGTTGCATTGAGAATGTAGTGAGTCGGCAGCAGTTTAGTAGGAGGTGAAATTATTTGTGCTGTGATCTGTTGACAGATGTGTGAATTGTACACAAACACAATACATGAAGTTGTGCAGCAAAGAAACAAGTGACGTGTGCTTCTAAACAGGTTCTTCCTTGCTGTGGAGCTCTCACTCCTGCTGCTCATTTCCCACCTCCAGGCTGAACAATAACATTTGGCAATCTGCAAAGTGCTGTGAAAGCTGTCTCCAGGATCTGGTGCAAGCTGCAAACCTGCTCTTCTGCTGGCTCCTCAGGGCTGCTGTGGGTGCTGGGTGGTGCTGCAGAAGGGGATGAGGGGCCCATGAAGCTAAACTGTGCTCACAGCTGTGTGGGGAAGGCACTGTACGAGACTAAGGATGGTAATCAGAAGTGAGAACTCAAGGAACAAGTACTCAGTATTCAGTCACTGTCAGAGCCAGGACAGAGTTCTTGAGCCCCTTGCATGTGCTCCAGCCATTTGTCAAGGCAGCTGGACTTGTATGTCTGTGCTAGAGACCAGAGGAGTGTACATGAAGAGAGCAGAGGAATTATCTCTGTGGAGACAAAGAAACACATCTTTCCTCTCAAGATTAGAAGAATGGTAGGCGAAAATATGGTTAGGGGCTTTCTAGAATTTTCTTTAAGACAGCAGCAAGTCCTAGGGAGGAATATTACCGTAACTTTTCTCTTGCCTTCTGTTGCAGCAGCAAGCTGTCTCTGTAGTGGCCCATCTTGTCTCTATTTGTATTGCATTCACACTTCCCAGCCATGTCTGAAATGGGATATGAAGAAGAATAGAAGAACTTGCCCTGAAAGTGTCACCCCTAATTAATATCCTCCAAGGCAGCTCCCTAATCAGTATGCAGATGTGGTTTCAGTGCAGCTCGTTCATGGGCTCACTCCTCAGAGAACACTAGTTGGGTATGACACTGATAGACTGTGGTGCCACAGGGTCTGCCACAGGGCTACATCCACCAGACACGTCACTGGCAGCCACCACAGCAGGAGAGCAGGTCCTGCCTGGGCAAATCCATTTGTGCCTGGGAGTGGAGTCAAACAAGAGGGGTTGATCTGATATGGTGGAGGAAAGAAGCCCAAAGTGTGACCAACGATCTGGTTGGCAAACAGTGTGGACAAAGGAACCTCACAAGCTTGTATCCTCTATTCTCCACACCTATATCTACTCATGGCCATCACTTGTGTACTAAAGCCATTTCTTCCTCACAGAATTGTTCTGAAGTTGCTCTGCCCAGCTCTAAAAAGCATATTAGTTCTGTACTTTAGTAGTTCTATTGTCTGTTTCTTGTCTATTCATGATCAAAAAGTTTTTGAGTTTATTTGATAGTTTTTTGACAGAAAGGTTCAGACTCATTCTGCACAGGAAAAATCTAATTTTCATGGAAACATTCCTTGCAAAGCCTTTGTTGTCTCCCACTGACCTCTTCTGTTTGACATAATTCAACACGTTAGAAACATTAACAGGGAGAAAAATCCAGCAAAAATCCTCCAAGGCCTACCATGGTGCTAGTAGAGATGACAAAGTGAAAAAAGTACTACTTTATCAAAGAGGTCAGACCAAATGCTGGGTTTCAACATGCTGAGCAATCAAGTGTCTGAAGTCTCTTTGAATCAGTGGTTCAGTATGGACTTGAAGAAATCTACTCATTTGGGCATCTCTTCAGCTCCCTGGAGCTGTTTGTGTGTGCAGCTCCTGTGTTGGTGACACCCAGCAGGCTGCCAGGCTTGTCCCTTGCAGCAGTCTGTCACGACAGGACCTCAGCTGTGCAGTGTTATATCCACCATGATTACTATGTGAGAATTACTACTCTGAGTATACAAGCACCCCTGCCTTCAAAATGTACCCTTAAACCCCTCTTTTCTCTGCCACACAGAGGCAGGAAGAGTTCATAAAGCAGAAGATTCCCCTCTGTCTTATAGCCAGTGCCTAGGGCTAGCATCTTTGGCCCAGAGGAATGATTGGTCCCAGCTGTCCCTCAGCTCCCACGGACAAGTTTTGCAGTTTGTGAGATGCAGTTTTCCCATCATGCTGTATCCCAGTGCATGAGGTGATGATGATTCACCACAGAAGCTGATTGACAAAATATTATGAAAGGAACACAAAGCAGGGAGTGAGCCAGTGTGTAGCATGAAGGTCACAGACCTCTGTCTGATGAAGTCCAGGATGTTTTTCCCCTATACCATTTCTGCATAGTCAAAAGCTGAATGTGTTTTCCCCCCATATTAGTCAAACCTTTAAGTAGCAGATGAGGGGAGTTTCTGGAAGCTGAAAGCCTTCTAGCTAGAAATAATCCATCATTACAAGCCTAAGCCTTAGAGGTTTTCTAGCAGATCTTTAGAAAATGGTCAATGAAAGGTCTGAGACCAGAAAAGTTAGGAATTTAAAAGAAGTTGCATTAAGAAGTGAGCTTTACAAAGCATATATTCCCCTTGAAGCTGAGGTAAATCAAGGCTAAGCAACATGGAGTTAAGTAGGTGAGCCTTCTGTACCACTGGGCTTATTCAGGATTTCTTAGCAATTAAAGTTTCTTCTTAATTAAGGGTACCTGCAAAAGATGTTTGGTCTGCTTGTATATGGATTTCTTTTGTCTCCTGAATGACACAGAGTAGAACTTTAATGGTTTTTTCCTTCTCTTTGAGTTTTACTACAAAAAATATCAAGACTATTGAGTCTGAGCTTACCTAAACTTGCTGAAGGATTTACTTTGGAACTAATTAAAAGATCCTGTTCTACACTGAAGTCTTAGCAAAGCTTTCCTAACTCTCTTGCCAAACCAGGCATTAGAGTAAGGTAAGTTTCTGAAATGCTTGGATGTTCAACTCTGCTACAGCCAGTGAAATAGGTTTCTGTTCAGGTCCTAAACAACTGGCTTAACTTCAATATCCCAAGCTGACTGCCATCCTTGATTCTCAGTAAAGCATTGAGCACAACCAAAGTAGCAGCTCTGTATCATCTTAATCCTATTCTTGTCAATATGCCCTGGACTGAATGAATGCAGAGCAGCAAAGAGACCAGTCCCTCCCTGGCATCTCTGAAAAATACAACATGAAAATATATGTTTGGTCAAGTGTCCAGAATTTCTTTTTCTCTGAGGGGTGGATAGTCACCACAACAAGCTGGGTTCCTTACAGCCATGAGGATCCTGATCTTGCTTAACCTGCAGAGAACAGGATCAGATATATGTGTGTGTCCCTTTGTATCCTCTAACTATGTCCTTGAACTGTGGCAGCTCTGGAACATTTTCTCATGTCTCTTGTACAGATCATTGGAAGAATTTGAAATGCTAACCTGCCCTCTTGTCCCCTCAACACATTGTCCCAAGACAATTTGGTGGAAGAGACATTTCAGTTGCCCTCGGATATTTCATAACTTTAAATATTTTATAAAAAATTAAATGTTAATTGTGTGCTGTCCAGGGGAGAAAATCATTGTAGTATTCAATTAACATTTAATATATTAGCCATCAAATATTTAAATAGCCTCTATCCAATGGATGTATTTCTTCTGCATTATCTGACTTAGCTTCCCACAGAACTTTACACCAGGATGCAAGAGCAGAAAAACTTTAAAAGGCTAGGGGGGAAAAAATGACCTATCTGCCTATGTTTTCTTAAAGTTTTCCAGCATAATATAGAAGCTCTGGATACTGGTGTGGGGGAGAATCAGCAAGCTGGTAACCCCTGTAGTATTGCTTTGGTGTTCGGCAACCTCACCCTGACAACAAGTCATGACCTCTTTGAGAAGATGCATAGAGAGCTCTTAACTGTACTGTTGCCTCCTTAAGTCATTTCAAGTCTTTGTTGTGCTGAGCTTCAAAATCAGCTTCTGTTCTCAGGGCCCTACATCTCATGGCTCCTGCTTATGTTTCCAATTTGGGTTGCTTTTACGTTTCCTCTCCTTGATCTGTCCTTAGTGATCACTTCTGTCAACTTCTTCCTTCACTGACAGGTTTGTCTTCTTTCCTGTCACCTCATGCGCTTTCAGTACCTTGCTGTAAGGTCTGTTCATCAAGCTGCTCTTTTATTCTAAAAGTAGCAGACCTCCTCCCCATCCTCCAAAAAGAAATACAAAAGTTTACTTGCTACAATAACAAAACATATGTTTCTGTGGAGAAGAGATGATAAAATCATTACTAGTAAAGCTTACACGTCACAGATGTTGCCTGGTAACTAAGGGCGGGATGAGGCTGGTTCTATGGAGCAGTGTGTTAGCAAGATGTGCTGCCTGACTTCACAGGGTTAATACATGAAATAGAGACTGTGGGACAGGCACTGGCTGGAGAGCTGTCTCTTATGCCACACCGACTTGGTAAATGCTTTAGGCACCTTGTGATAATGGGCTGAATACGAGAATTTGGGATATTGTTCAGGGACTTCAGAGTAGGAATCAGGTAGAAGATTTGCACAGTGTCTTTTGTTTTGAGAGGTGTTTAATCTCTGTGGATGGATAGCCATGTTTGCAAAAGTTGGCTTTGGTACTCTCAGTACTGTGGTCCCCTTGTAAAGTGATGCTGCTGATTGTAGGGAGCTGGGTCACATTAGGAGAACTCTTGTAGAACCCTTCAAATGGAAAATTGTGGACCTTGACTATAAGCCAATTGTGTGGTCCCCTCCAAGATTCCAGATATATTTCCCACATTCTTTAGATACATCTATTTCTTATCTGGTTTTTAGTCTCTCACTCTGTTTCAAGGTGTGATGCTTGCATATGTTTCCTGGCTGGCTTGGCAGAGCTGAACATGGTATATGTTCAGCTTGATGCAGAGCCCTCAGCAAAATGGACTAAGGAGATGGATATTGGTGTACTTATTCCAGATCTTGTTTCAGTTTTGGGTTCCACAGATCAAAAGTTGAAAATTGTGGGGTCAGCTAAAAGAAAGATCCAGGGCTGGTAATATTCTTATCTGCAGAAAAGGCATTGACATTTTTATCTATTTAGCTTATCAAAGCGAAGGATCTTGGTTGTGGAATAAAGCCAAGAGGGAAAGAATTTGTCTGATCTAAGACAGCTCTTTAGTGCTCAAACATGTGAAGGGAACTGAGAACAGGAGATGGAAGCTAGACAAACTTGGAATAGAAATAAAGAACAGCAGAGTAATGAGCTGTTGGAAGAGATCTGTCAGAAGCAGGGAATTTCATCAGCACTCAAGTCTTCAGTCCAGTCCTGTCAACCTTCTACATGGGCTGCATGGCGTGAAGAGAAGTTGTGAGTCTGATGCAAGAACTACAGGTGGAGATTATGACCTGTGCTCTGCAGGAGGACAGAGTAGCCCTGGTTGTTCCCGTAGTCAGTATTTGGATAAAAAATTATGGTGGCTGTTGCTCTGTGGCCTGCCTCTTCTGTTTTTGGCATGATATGGGAACATAAGGGCATAGAGATTTCTGAGGCCATGGACCTTGGTGTGTTGTGATACTGCTGTACCCTTAATACTTACCATGAGAATTTGCCAGCTTTCTTGCTGGTCAGGTGTGCCAAGTTGCAATAGCCAAATGGTACCTGATTTAGGCCATATCCAGGTGGTCATGTCCTTAACCCTTCAGTCATCCAGCATCAGGGTCCTGTGCCCAGATGGTGGCAGCCAAGCTATGGGGCAGTTTTTTCTGTGTTTATATTGGCCCTGTCATGGCTGTGAAGTTGACTCCCCTGAGTTTATACTTCTGTGCCTGTCTTTCCCTTCCAGGGACAAATGGGCTATTGAAGAGGCAGGAGAGAACAGTGGGCTCTGGTCTCATTGCAGGAGCCCACAGTGTAAAACACTCTTGTGTAAACACAGCTAATCTGAGGTTAACTCCCTTTGCCTCTCCTTCTCTTACCTCTAGAATAAATTGCCCACATATCTTCCTGATGGCCTCTTTAAACCAGAACAGATCAATTATATGGATATATATATGTAGTACTCTGAAATAACAAGCCCTTGGAAACACCGCACTGAGTCTGCGATGCTGTTTGCAGAACATGGGCATAATTGGTGTGAAACCTCTATTTACAAACAGTTTATCTCCTTGCCTCTAGGTTTCTGGGAGGGAAAGAATAGGGATGTCTGAAAGGAGGGGGTTGCTCTTTTGCAAAAAGTGCTGTTTCTGTGAGAAGTGGAATAGCAGTGGCTATTCTGGCTTTCATACAGTCAGGCATGTTTCTGCTCTGGACTCAAGTCCTAATTCTTTCACTCACCTGTGCAGTACTGTGTGTGCTATTCCAATTTTTTGAGATCTAGTATTTTGGTATCTGTGTGTATGAAGAAGGCTTAAGGTGGATTTTAGAAGCTCAAGATCTTCTTAAAGGCTTGAATAAATATAACTTTAGTGTTTCATGTCTCTCTCACTCCTCTGATGGGACATGCTTGGCACTGTCTCTGTCTCATCCCTTGTAGGGTGAAGCAGGAGGATGGAAGATCATGGATTATGCTCAGTACTCTTTCCCACTGGGAATGAGGGGAGCAAGATTTGAGATTCAGTTGATAAGCAGAGGACTAAGGAGGCTGAAGTATTATTGGGAAGCTTGCTTGTTTGGAGAAGGTGCATGTGGGGAGGGGTACTTTAAGGAATGATACGTTGCCAACTAGATCTCATCACTGAAGCTGGAGCAAACATTTGACACTGTTTTAGGGCAAGACTAAGTGGCCCAAGGAGCTGCTACAGCATAAGAACTGCTGTAACAAGCAAAATTGTGTATTAGTTCTGTAAGTCTCTCTGTTGGAAACAATGCTGGCCATTTCCTGGTGATAGATAAATCTTTGATACTTTCACGAGCCCTTGCCAGAATTTGACCTCATTGAGAGGAAGTGCAGTTGGTCCCTGGCTTTCCCTTCATTTATCCCTTATTCCTCAGACTGTGGAAAGCAGGTTGGGAGAGCCTCTAGCCTGTTTTCAGTAGGGAAATTTCCAGTTTCCTTTAATGTACTTTCTTGCTGCGTGGTTAAAGAGCTAGGAGCTATTTTTTTTAATGTTCATCACATTGAAAGAAGAGTCTTGTTGAATATTTCATCTGCTTTTTTGAAATTTGGGGAATGACAAGGGTAGACCATAGATCTAGGGGGATTGGTGTGAGAAAAATGATGTCTAGTCCTCCAAAGTGAGCTACAGCTATAGTTAGAAGGCAGATTAAATGGCACATTCATATTTCTTGTATGGATGTTAGCAAGACAGGTAAAACCATGACCAGGGTGCAGGGCAGTCCAGTAAAGCTGCCATCCCCATTGCTGGCAGCTTTGGGGCTGTATTTGCTTCTCCAGTCTCATCTGTGATTCTCTCAGACTGCTCTTGTATTTGCTTTTCTCCCTATTTGTTTTCAGGGTGTCTGTCTGCTTGATCACCCCTTTGCTGTCTCTTGGTTTGGTGTTGGTGGTTCCAACCTTTTATTTCAATGCCTTCAGTCCTGAGGAGGGGATCTAGGGTACTTCCCTCCTGCATGCCAGCACTCCCTTTGCTAGAGTGGTGTTCATCAAAGACAGACACTGGTTTGGCTGCGATGGCCTGCAATGGTTTTTTGTTTTGATCCTGTCCTGCTTCCTAAATGCATCCTTTTAGTATACCACTTCTTTTCCTCCAAATTTCCACAATATTAGCACAACCTTTCTATCCAGTGATGTTGGGGAAACACACCTTTTTTTTTTTTTTTTTTTTTTTTTTTTTTTTTTTTTTTTTTTTTTTTTTTACCAGGACTGTAGAAAGACCTGCCTAGTTTTATCCCTCAGTCTGGTTTCACAGCTGAACCCATGTTCTAAGCCTAACCATATGCTCTGAGCTGTGAGGACACTTTGTTCCATCTTTGCTTTGTCTTTTAGACTGCATGGTCCACAGTAGAACTGTGTCTTTTCACTCTGTGCTGCATCTGGCAAACTGAAGGCACCTGGCACACTGTCAGAACTCAACAGAAATTAAATAGTAGTAATACAAAGATACCTAGAGAGATTAGAGATTTGGTATGAAAACAAGTGAAGAGTCAACTTGGCAAAAATGAAAGTTAATGTACCTGGCAGTGATGGGAATGTGGGAAAATGGAGCCCTTTATGAATATTTAAAGTGTGTAAACACCAAGTGGAGAAGGAATTAGTTAATGTGTGTTGGACAGAGCTAGCAGTGATGGGAAGAAATACAAATGAGGAAACCCTTATGGTGAGCTCATTGAGCTTTTAAATAGTTTCCAAAAGGAAAGACTAGGAGTTACTTTGCCTGGGATGCAGTAAAAATACTGTAGCACACTGTCTGAAATTCTGGGACCACTCAAGTCAATGAGAAAATTTGTTCTGACACAACCAAAGCCAAGATTCCCTCCCCAGATAAACGTGAAAGTGAATTGGCAGAAAAATTGACTGGTGATTGAGTGTTTGCTGTTTTCAGAGCTGTTTTGATAGTTTCCCACCAATGCAATATATGATGGTGGCTTATGAGAACAGATAAACATAAAATACCAAGTATGGCACTGTATATAAATAAGACCAGTGTTTTACAGTTCAAGGCATTGTTATTCTACATGATCACAGCATGCAAACATCTGCAGAGTATGCAAGTAATATATGAAGGTATTTAGTATGAGCACCATGTAGATTCTTGGGGAGTTGATAGGCAGCAGTGGTTTTCAATCTCTTTTAGTTTGCAAATTCCTACCAAATTTCCCAAGATTGAGGACCCCTGAATGGTGAATTAACATAACAATGTCTTTTTTTTATTTTTTATGGAAACTGTAAATATATCTTGTGGACCTCTAAGGGACCAAAATCAGAATGTGAAAATTCTGGCAGGAAGATATCTGGGTTGTATTCAGATGTGATAGATGTTTGCAAGGCAATTTTACTTAGCTATATTGTGATGTAATTGCTGTTTTGTGGGTTTTCAAGTGCAACTCTTCCAGTGTTGGAAAGCCTTGCTTTGTATAAAGAGCTCAATGCATATTGAGAGCAACCTGAATTTGCCTGCATTTTTTTTACAGACTCTAGACTGAGTGTCAGCCTAGACTTTATGTTCAACATCAGAGTTAGATCAAAGCAGCAGCCAGTCTTGGCTGAAGGTCAGTGATCTCAGCTGTTCATCACCAGAAGATCCCCCTTTGTTGGCACAGCTACCCTTGGCAAACCTGATAGCTGGGGTGTGATTATTCATGTGTCTGTGTCAGGACATCAGAGATGACAATTGCAGCAATAAATGAGCTGTTGGTCTTAGTAACTTTTTACTCCCTGGTTGCAGCCCACATTAAGATGTGTGGGTTGAACAATCCAGCTGAACACAGTTTTGTTATTTTGTGGGGTTTTATTTTGTTTGTTTGTTTGGGGTTTTTTTGTTTGGTTTTGTTGTTGTTGTTGTTTTATTTTTGTTTTCCCTCAGCCTGCTAAATAAATCTTTGACCTGTAGTGGTCTTGAGTGAGTTCTCCATTCCCATGTGAAAGTGGAAACAGCAGGTAGGAAGTAGCAATTGAAAACTCCTGGCCTGGAGAGATCAGAGTATGGTCTGCAGCTTTTGAGGGACATCATGACAGATGGCAACAGAAATGGAAATTTTGTCCTGAAGGCGGTTTTGACATTTCAAAATTTTATGTTGTCAAACTGGGATGAAAGCCCCAGTTGGGTTACTGGCTTAATTTGTGAAACACTCATTCCATATTTTTTGTTTAATTGCAGCATAAATATTTTAAAGGTATCTGAAATACTTTGTGAAATATGTATTTATAATAAAAGGTATTTTGATAACATGGAGTGACTCTTTATGAAGTCAGTACATTCATGCAGGCACTGTGCAGCTCAATTCTGTCAGATCACCTTTTCTGATAGAAGACTATGCTGATTTTAAGATTTCAGCTAAGGAATATAAAGCTCCTGCTCTCTTGAGAAAAGGAATACTAAACATGTTACAAAAGGAAAGGATTTAGCATTCCAGTAGCATACTTACCAGCTCAAAATTAGACTATTTTAAGTTTTTTCTTCAATATAACACTTATTCTTACTTTTTAATGTCATTCTACAGTCTCAAAACGTGACACCCTGTAATTTAAGGGACAAAGTCCTAAGAAATGCTAAAAGCTGCATACTGAAATGTAAAAACAATTACAAGGGAAATGAGGCAGCTTTTTACAGTGGCAGTGCATTGACCATTGAATTTTACTGATCAGAGATCCCATCTTCCTCTGGGATCATTCTCTTGAGCTTGGATATCTTTCTAACAGGTATTTTCTAGTTTCTAGTCATGCAGAATCCTCATGTCTTGAACTTGATTATATTTGCTTGCCTGTGGTGGTAAAGGAAGGTAAAGTCCCCTCACCACTGATACTGTCTGAAATTCTGTTGGAACTCAGGACACCTCTCTGGGTGCCCTGGATGGCTCTAGCCCCTGGCAGGGGCTCAGAGATCCTGGCAGAAAGTCAAAGACACTTGGGATTTCGATCTTAACCCATGGAGCAAATTACCAACTTTGTATGAAGAATCACAAGTCACAAAAGTTTAAGGAGCATAATAGTAGTTGTCAAAGGGAGAAAATTGGAATTTTGGGACTTTTAGAACGGGGGTTTGGAGTCCCAAGATGGAGAAATTTGGGTGTTCCCTGTCCTTCTTTCTCCTTCCTAATCTCCATGTTCTGGGTGATGCTGGCACATTTAGATTGGTTTTGAGTAGAAGCAGACAGTCTAACACAGGCAATAGGTACTGGAAAATAACTGTAAATAAAGTACATGTAGTTCATGGTATAAAATGTAGACACCAGCCCAGGGGCGGGCAGTGTGCCCTTGACAGACCTGCAGAGCAGACCTCTGTGGGTCAGAGAAAAAATAATTTAGATAATAGATAATAAACAACCTTGTGAACTAGAGCTGAAGAATTCTGACTCTTTCTTTGACCATCGGGCTGGGAAAAAGGGACTCTCGGGTCATCCCAACAGCAGGAAACCTGAGAAAATTCAAATGTCTCTGTGAGGAAGGGAGCCCATCCTAACATTTAATGGCCCAGTGTCCCACTCTGACAGCACAATGCTGATGAGCAGATTAAACCTGCTCCAAGGCATCATTGTGGAGACACAAAGAAAAAGTGAAGTTACCAGCAGAGATTCTATGGTAACAAATTCTTAGCGCTGTGGAATTAATCTTAAGATTGAAGTTTTGATATGGCTGTTCCCTGTGCAGAGCACAAAATAAGGTAGGGAATGGCAACGGTTTTCCTGGACTGGCTGCCCAAATTTCTTTACAGCTGGAGGCCTGCACAGAGGTCTCCTCTTGCAGTGGGAATGATCACAGCTTGGCTAGTTGAACTCTTTGATTTTTTAGTCATTACAGCTCAAGATCACATAAGTATTTGAATTTTGCCAAGGCAACAGAATATATTGTCCTTCTCCTGGAAAAGGTCAGATAGCTACTTGGCCTTTTCTCCTTGGAGTGACCTCCAAGATTAAACTGCATTACGTATTTCCACTGTTATATCTTTTCAACAATTCAAAATTACGTTTCTCTCACAAATTAACTGAGTCCCTGCCCCTGTCCTTGCCCCTGGCTCCTGATGGATTTTATCATTTAATGAAGCCTGATTCATTTTTTTCCCAAGTTTTTTTCATTTATTATTAATTTTAAACCTCTTTTTTTTGGGTTCAGAGAGATTGTGAGGTTGCACAGTAAGACCATGCTGTATTTATAAACCTGTTAAAACTTTACAAACAGAACATAGTGTGCATATCACTGCATTAGGGAATCAGGAAACACTACTAAGTAATTAGATTATGTATTATGAAGACACAATATTAAATTTTTAGCTGGGAGTGGAAAGAAAGCTCCCTTTGTACTAATTATTACTGTTACTTGCATTGTAGTTGAGCCCAAAACATAGGTTGGGCTCAGAGCCCCATTAGGTGAAGTGTTGGGTAAATTTTGCAGAGAGAGAGAGAGAGAGAGAAGACTGCTGATGTGCTTTACTCTGTGGAAGTGCTGATGAATTGCAATCATGGAGACTAATTAAAGCATCTGGATGGATAGATAAAATGGACATAAACCAGATTTAATTGATGGAGAGCAGAGGAGGGTTTGACAGTTAATTAATGTTTTTAATCAGTTGTGGATTTACAGGAGGAAAGGGAACGGAGGAGGCTGATGGGGTCTTAGCCCTTGCTGATAGCAGTACCTGGTGTATGGGAGTGCCTGGTGTCACATGGAAAGAGGGTGTTCAGACACCCAACTTTTCCTCTCCACTCTCATCATGGATGCACTTGACCTCAAGGCTTTTTATGTACATTATTTTCCCACCCCTTGATTTGCTGATCCCTTGAAAGATGTCCAGTCACCTTTAGGAAATTCCCATGTCTAGATCCTTACAATGCACACCAGATACAGAAATAGAGCAAGGCCCTATGGGTTTGCAGACCATGGTTTGAAAACCACTCATCTGAAAAATGGGAAGTATTAGACATACTCTGGATATAGCTCTTAATGTTATTCTGCCATTTGTGTGTTGTAAGTCCTGAAGATTTGTCCCTAGACTGAGGTCTGTTAAGGTGAAGGATATAGTGAGTAAGAATATACATGGTCTCCAGGCTTTCAGTGAAAAAGTTATTAATACTCTGCACTGCTGTGAATGGGGAGATCTGTATTTTTAATGGGCTTTTCACAAATTACAGTCTTCCCAATCTCCAGTAGGAGGGATGGGGAAATCATTGCAGCAGGTATTAATGCAAGAGGGTTTAGTCTCATCCTTTCAGAACATAAACTGAAATGTGTCTTCCATATGCTAACATACTGCTGCCTGTGCCAAGCTGGGTTTTTGGAGATATGCACACACACTTGGGATCTTTTTCCATTGTGTGTCATAGAAGAATGCTAATTTTCAGTGGAAAAGGGCCTGTATTGATTCCAAAGGATACATATAATCAATATCAATTGCAGCGTGGCAATTACATGCGTGACTCCCAGTCCTGGCTGGTACTGACATAGCCCAAAAGGGCTTCATGAGGTTCTATAGTACTGTTGTGCTGTGGGGAGCAGCAGAGGGATAAAAATGGGAAATTACTTGCTCCAAATCACTCTTACATAAAGACTGTGAGGAGTGACAAGATCCAAAAAACTGGAATGCACCATGAACTGTAGAAAATCCTTGGTATTCTAACCTGGTATGTCCTGATCCTTCGGGGCTCCTCTGTGATGTGCAGAAGAGCATTGCAGAGATGCTTGACTGGCTACTAACCAAGTTCTCCCTGGACTGGAAAGCAGTGCATCCCATTGATACAGACTTTTGTTCTGGGGCCCAGTTGTAACAACTGCACAACACTTTACCAAGCTGAAGTTCCATATCAGCTGGAGATAGCTTGGGGAAACCCAAAATGCCTTTGCAGAGGATAAGGGATACCATTAGATGTCTAGAGACTTTCTTATGACAATCAGTCCTTGTCACTAAGGGAGGGTTGTGTGTGGGTGGCACTTTACCCTGCAATTGTGCTTTCGATTTCTGCAGCTTTGTGTAAAGACTTAATCTTGTGCCTGGTCTCACTGCAGAAGGTGCTTTGATTGTGTGTTTGGGACTGAACCAATGATTCCAGCAGCTTGCTCTGCAATTGGGCAGTGCTCAGAGGTGATATAAATGATGCTCTATGTTACCTGGCAGCAACTTAGTGTAACTTACAGGAACGTACAGTCAGGGAATAAATGATGCAGGAGCAAAGGCAGCTCAGTGAAAGGTGTAAGACAAAGTGAGAGTAGGAGGTCCTTTATCTTAATTCTACTTGGTGGTTGCTTTTCTATCTACCCAGTTATATTGGCCTGTAAATTACAACTACTTATCAACCAGAGGTAAAATGCAATATCATTTCAGTCACTTTCAGTTTGACCCAAAATGTTTACATCCATGAAAAAAAAGAATGATTGCCACTTATTTATTTTTACAAAAAATGATAGGCCATTGTGCAGGAGAAATCAGCCTCAGCTGACATTCACAGCTGTTCTTTTATGTGGGAGGCAAGCAAAGTGAAAATAGTATGCCACTCATGTTTCTGTTGGACAGTATTTTGGAATATACAGTTAATCTGCTCAAGGGGGAAAAAACATGGGGAGAATGCACTGCTTAGCAATAAAACACATCAATACTCCCCACATCACCACATCAATATACAGTGATTAAATTTATAGCTGTAGCTTCACAGTTGTTCTGCCTGAAAACCCCCAGGGTGGCCTCAAAGTCCTCTGCTTCTAATCCAAACTGGTGATGCCATGGTGCTTCTGTCATTCAACATCCCCCCCAGTTTGTTTCATGTAACAACACATTTCTCACGTATCCAAATTAAGCACAGGGACATCAGAATTCTTCCCAGGAAAGGCTCAGTTAGGGAGGGTCTCCCATCCTTCAGTGATCACCTAAGCAAAAAATGATTAAATTGGTTATAATGAGTATCCTTAAATCTGGAGAGAGGCAGAAAGCAGCTATTCTCTGCCTGTTGAGGCTTCTTCATTTCATCTTAATAACTGCTCCAGAACTACAACAAGCATCAATAAGCATCAACATTTTCAGCCAAGGCTCCTGCTTTTTCACATATTTTAGTTTCTGGCTGCACTGGCCAAGATACACAAACTACATTTAGGCCAACTGTTAAAATCCTTAAAAGGAAGAAATACACCTGATGTCATGAGAACTAATTTTAGAAAGGGTGATAGTTGGTGGATCAACAAATGGACTAAGTCTTTTCCAGGGCTACCAAAGTTTGTCTGTGGAAGTGTCATATGCCTCAGTGCTCTATTTCTTTTTCTTCTAGGATAACTTTTTCTTTCCCTTGGCTGTAGATGGATCCTGTGTCTGACAGCTGTGTATCCTAGACAGTCAGAGATTCACATCAGTCTCTTGAATTTCACCATATGAACTTCACCATAATCAGTGAAGTCATTGTAGCCTCTGGTATCTAGCTGGGCACTCAAAATCAGGTTAAAATGAAAAAAAAAAAGACTAGTTTGAGATTTCACAAAGAGAAATGTGTCAATGTGGCAGTTCAAATGCATTTGGGCTTTATCTGAAATTGTAAGGAAAAGTCAGGAGGTGAGTAAATTACCTGCACAAGCTCTGACTGGGATAAATCCACCCTGAGAAGGGACAGCTCCAGGACTCCATCCTGTACATTACTCATTAAGTCTATGCCTAGAACAACAGTTTAGAGGGAATATGCTAGTTGCCTTACCCATGTCATGGATCTCTTTGTGGTCTCTGATTCTGGACTGCTTCAAGTGTTCAAGAAATGTCAAAATAGAAGATTGTTCAGGGGTCCTTTAGCTTAAAAAAAATTAAGCTTTCAAAATAATGTACTGAAAAAGGAGCTTTGCGCCTGTCACATGTGAAAAAGAACAATTGCTGTATCTTCTGATCAAAGATGAGTTTGCTGTAAATGAATTACAGCTGATTCCATCTGTATTGACTTTTATAAAGCATCCACCACTGTGGAATCCAAGCAAGGAAAGATCTGATCTATAGATATATATTCATACATTGTTTAAAAAATTAAATACGAGCCAAAATAGATGTTCTGTGAGGCAGAGGCAAATGTTCTGCTTGAAAGCAGCAATAAGCTTCTTATTGTTTACTAAATATTTGTACTGGATTTTCAGCATACAGAGAGATCATAAGCAAGAGATACAAGCAAAAAACAAACAATAAAGTGAGAGCATACAACAGAAAGCTAAGCAAATCATCACATTACAGGATTTTCCAAAGCACAAATGATTTTCATGTAAAAAGCGAGTCCTATGCTGTATGAGATAAAGAAATGTTTAGCATAAATGTGCATCACTGGCACTGATAGCAGAAATGGATGTTAGGATGAGCTGACCAAATTTTTCTGCCTATTTTCATACCCGTGGAATTTTTCCAGTAACTTGTTAGCTTGTGGTTCTGTAATTCCATCTAGAGAATTTTTTGGGTGGTGACTTGTCAACCTTCTTGATGATGCTGAGCCAAGGTATGAGCTGGTACTCTCCCAGGTGGTTTAAGAGGAGGAGGAGGAAGCTGAAGTCACCCTTCCCTCTATGCCCTATGCAGGCTTGTAGCTGTGCCCTTCTAAGTGCACTCCTGAGTGCTGATTGCTTGTCTTGCTTGATAGCCATGGTCCAGGTTGTGCATTATTGAGTCTGCAGATCACCAGGCTTTGGGAAAATGGACTGTAAAATCATGTGTGTTCATCAGAGTACTGGGCACATATATATACATATATATATATATATACATATATATATACACACATATATATACACACACACACACACACATATATATATATATATATAAAATGTGTTTGTGTGTGTGTGTGTGTGTGTGTGTGTGTGCGCATACTAGCTGTACCCAGCACACATGACTTTAATACCCTCAGATATCCTTTCTGCTCGCTTTTTGGAGATGACTGGAGAGTTGGCAGAATGAGACATGTGCCTGTGCTCCAGTGGTTGCAGCTCTCATCTGATGTATTAGCACAAACCCACCCTTCATTGGCAGTTTATGCTAATACAACAGCCTTGGCTAGAGCATTCAAGGTGCAGACACATGTGTTTTTTCTGCTTTCCCTGCTGCTGGGGAAGTAACTTCTGGCAGAGGAATAGGGTAGACAGCTGGGGAGAGGTAACATCTTAAATCACATCAGCTAATCTCTTTGGAGCTCGTATGTCAAACACATTTGCACACTCAGAATGGGTGCAAACTGACTCTGTTTTGCCTGGGACCATCAGTCATATTAAGGACAGCCTGGGACAAGGGCATGAAGCTTCATCATGGAGTATGTCTGCTTCCTTATTCCTTACCACCTTTCCTGTCCTTGAGAGGGACTGAGGTCCCTAGGTTTGGTGATTTGCTGCACCCCTGCTCACCAGTGAGTGAAGGCTGGGGTGCAGAGCCAAGCCCTGGCCCACAGCAGTCCCTGCTGCCCAGCTGTTAACATCTCCGCCCCACGGTTTCAGAATGGGTGAGCTAGAATTCCCACTGCAGTGCCTGGACATGATCCAGGAGATGGCAAACACAGAGCCTGAAACGTGCTCCTTGAGGATGTGTTTCAGCCTGCTGGCTGAGAAAAGGGGCTGTAGTGGGAGCTGCCTCTGGAGGGTAGGCATCACTATCCCATCATCTCTCCTTCCAAAACTGTGCTTTGCAGGAACAAGGAGTCTGGGGTTTTGGATGGATGTGGCTGGCAAAATCACTTCTCTTGTCTTCAGTTTTCTCAAGGTTTTCCTGATGGCATCTTGCACCAACTTGTGCTGTAGCTTCCTAGATAAATTCATGCTCAATTCTATCTCTGCAATTTCCATATCATGTTTATTCAGAATAAGTTGTTTTTGCTTCCCTCAGCCCTGCGGGGTTAACCTGTCTTATGAAATTCAAATGTCCTCCTCTTGCTTTCTGCCTTGTAACACTTCTTTCTTTTCCTCCCACCTCTTTGCTGGCTTCATGGACTGTGCTAAGCTTGCAGGAGGTACCAGAGGGCTGAGAGGGAGATGTCTGCCCTGGACAGCTCCAAAGCCAAGCCCAGCCCCTTCAATATGGACTGCATTCTGCTGGATTGTGCAGTACTTTTGAGCACCAACATTACCTAAGGCTGAACACCCATCACTGAGGAATCTTTTTTCTGATTCCACTCTGAGGAATAATACACCAGTGGACCAAATATCCAATACAGAAAGCATTAAGAAGATAGGAATTTATCCATCAACTCAGCAGTTTTCAGAGTTATACTAGAGGAGGCTTCCTATTTAAGGGAGTATTTTATCTCTCTGTTAATGCCTAATGTGTTGAATTGTTATACAGGGTTTTGCTATCACAAAATAAGATGATAATGACAATTTCTGCCTGTGTAGCCAATGATTCTTTGTACTACTTATAGATCCTTTCATTCAAGGATCTTAAAGCTCTTTATGCCTTAGTTCTTTAAAGGACCCTATTTGCTTATACTTCCAAATCCTACTAACAGAGTGCTTAACTCATGGTAGATATTGTAAAATATTAAATATTTGAAAAATTCCAGCCAAAGTCTATTAACAAATAAGTTTAAAATTGCATTATTCCCCCTCATAACAGCATGTGGAGCTAATAACACATGGAGAATCAGGATTCCAGAATGTGTTTGTTCTGATTTACAAAGGGAAAGATGCTGGATTTGGGTTATTTCCATGTTATTTCATAATGCATTGCATGTTGGAAGATCATGATGTGTCCTGCAGCGGAAGCAAGGTGATGGGAGTGCTCTCTCAAGCTATTGTGCATCACAGCAGAGGTAGGCCAGCCAAGGAGTACGACCCAGTGGGAGGAACAGTGGCCTTGAAGCCCAGATGTACAGCACTTGACACAATTGTTGTGTTTGCTCCAGGCTTGGCTTCAAAGGAAATGTTTTGTTTTTTCCTTTTCTGTTAAACAATGTCTTATATCCTCTCCTTTTGAATTTCTTCTTGTTGGTAACATCAGGGCTTTGACTTTTACTAAGGCTGAAGGCAGGAAAAATAGTCTTCTTCACACTAGTAGACATGTAATCTCCAGCCCAGCTCCTTTAGCTGGCTCTACGTGATTTGAGCATGTAACATGCAAGTGTTTTAAAAAGCAGTACAAAGAGTGAACTAGGAAAATGAAGAGACAAGACTGAGTGTCTTAGCATAAACATTTAAGTTCCTTGTCACTTTTCCACTGTGTGAAAGGCCTTGGCACAAAGCAAACGACTGAATGTAGCTGCAAGAAGTTTTAGTCCATTGTGTGGCTACAAACAATCAGAGTATTCCAAATGTTAGCAAGGAGCTTCACTACTTTATTTGCAGTCATGCACAGCGCACAAATCCTCATTTACACGAGCAGCATGGTGAAGGCAATCCTTCCCTGTGCAGCATAGGCTGTGACCTTGCCAGATGCTGAGGTCATGCAGCTGCTCTAGCAGGTATTTAGCAGCCTACAAGGTTAAGTTTGACAATTGCACCTCGTGCCCTGCTGTCTGAGTGCTCCTGCATGCTGCACTCGCCTGCCTCCATGGATAAACCTCATCTTCCCTGATTGTGAGATTCAAGTTTTTACCTGGAAAAGACCAAAGGTTAATGTGGTAACAAAGCAGAATGGTTGTTATTTCGAGTAGATAACAAATAGTTCTGTGCCCTCTGGTGAATTGCTTTAAAAATCTTCAATGAAGGGGAAATAGTGAAATGATATTCTGTAGGAATGCAGTCTGAGTTTGAGTGGTTCATCTGAATCAAAATTTTTACATTTCCAGTGGTTTTCTATATCCTGGATTCTTAAACAAGCGTGAGACAGACAATCATTCTGTCTGCCTGCATGTCAACCTGTCAGTCCTGATCTTTTCTGGTACCAGCTGGCTGCTTTCAGTCACATTTCCTAACAGGAAAGGTGATTAAAAAAAAATCCTATAAGTACCAAGGAAATTAAGTGGCTGGGCTAGGGAAACAGACTTAAATGACTGCCCTCACTGGGAGGAAAGACAGTGGTGAGAGCTGGAGTGTAACTTGCCCAGCGTGGCCTGTCAGCTGGTTGATGAGCACGTGCACAGCTGAGAGCAAACGCAGCGTGAGCTGCCTCTTGTCCTGGCTTTGGTCAGGTAACCACGGGGATGCTGCAGAGGTGTGCATGCAGGGCATGGGGGCTGCTGCCATGTAGGACCAAGAGATATTGCAGACTAAATGGACTTAGATACCAGAACATTTTAATCACAGATATATGCATTTTTATGAGTTATACAACTTCTCAGTTCAGTGGGAGAGACGACGAGATGGGTCAGAGGAGAGAATTTGGCCGGGTCAGAGTAGCAGCTCCAGCTGTGCCGTACATATTCCTGGTGTTGAGTGGTGAGGCTCCTTGGGCTCTGTCCACGGGTGTCTCCAGGTGCTGCCAGATGTAAGTTTTGGTAGAGATTAACCAATGCTTGATTAGTCCATACAAATTTCCTAAATGTGCCCTTTCTATTGCCACTTGCTGGTGCCACCAATCTGCTCATCTGGACAAGCAGTTCTTGACATATCTTGCTTAAGTTCCTCTTCTCAAATAGATCTTATTCCCTTATCCCAAGCAAGTGAACTCATGTTCATGTGCTAACATCGCTGTCAGCTAGGCCTAACTTATGCAAGCTGCTCAAGGAAACACAGGGAGAGAGTACAAGCAAGGTATGTCCAAAGGAGAATAGCTGGAGAAGGACCCCATGACTTTGGGCTGTGTGAGACATTGGACCGAAAATGTGAGAAATGAGAATTGCTTTTGCTGTTGCCTGCAAAGACCTTGTTAACTCCAATGTTCTTGAGGAGCAATATGCACTCAAACCACTGCTCTGTGCCTGCAACCTTAAATTCACCTTAGCGAAGTTTCTCTGTGTGCATTGGTTATTTATTACTGCCAGAGCACTGTGGGTGCCCAGGGGATTTCAGTAGCATGGGGATATGATTACACTCAATAATAAAAATAATGTGCTGTAATAAATCTGTCATTTAGGGTGGAAAATATTGACTGTTAATAAAATTACCTGTAGTATGGACTAAATTATTTTAGTACTATTAAAAATTCCAATAGCCAGTTTCATGGAGATGCAATTCCTTTTACTGTGGGTGGAGGAGCTGATGGGCAGATGGAAGCAGTGGAAAAAGAAGGGTAACAGCAAGGCAGGGCCTGAAACTGTCACAAGGGAATCACAAGAAATGGCAGTGGCTGTGTAGCATAAGGTCATATTCATGATAGGGAGAATAATCATATTTTTGGAGGGTAATAGCCAAAACTGGGCAATATGCCAAGCATGGAACACCCTTGGATCAGGAGTGTTCTTCTAGTGTGATTGGAGAAAGAGCTGTGGGAGTGTCTGGAGGGTTTGGTGGCAAGGTTCATCCTTTTAGGCCATCTCCAGTCTCCCCTGAGTTTCTTTACTGACTCAACAGGGAACAGGGGAATGGAGAATCTAAAGTTTTGGTTGTTCTAACAGGTTGTTTAACCTGCTAAAATCAAGACTTGTGGGGAAAGGCCACACAGAAAAGTAAAGCAAATGAGAGAAGCAGAGGCACAGTTTGGGACAGGTGAGAAAAGGATTTGGTGAGGAAGGCGGCCAAGAGCAGGGAGCATGAAGGCTCTTGTACTTGGACTCAATGATTTTAAAAGTCTTTTACAAAGCCTAAACAATTCAGCTTTTTTTAACTTGTAGATTAACTCTTGGAGGGCTGTATGCTGCTTTGTGTTTCTGAGTGGTGGTGTTGCCAGAGAAAGAGGAGGGGATGTGAGAATGCAGTTGCCACCCCTGCTGGGAGCACTGGGCTGGCTGACAGAAGAAGAGATGTCGGAGAGCAATCTACGAGGAGAACTGAGAGGGAGCAGGAGGTCACTGGGGATTTCTCAGCAGGGAAGACTGGGCCGTGTTGTCCATAGGGACTGAACTGAGCTGCAGTCAGGCACAAAGCAGAGTAATTGCTATCGAAGGAGAACCCAAAGGTGAGCAGGAGATATGGTCTGACTATGTCTCTAGGTTTGATTAGAACTAAGAAAGAGGGAATGCAACCAAAAAAAGAAAGTGAGGTTAAAGGGTGTGAGAGAAAATGGACAGAAGTCTTTCCTCAGTGTCTCAACACAAGAAATATGGGAAATGACTAAGCAGGAAGATCTCATGCATGAAAATAATGATGATTTAGTTGGCATTACAGAAAGCGGGTAGGATAATGCATGTGACTGGAATACCAATAAAGGAAGATACGATCAACAGCAGAGGGAAGAAAAAAAAACTAGGGCAGAAGAAAATGAGGTTGCATAATGATGGATCAAAAAGGTAATTCAGATTTTTTTCTGAAGCAATTTTTTCCTTTGTGTAGAACTTTTGACCTGACATTCCCATATGAATCAGGCCTACTATATTTTAAGATGAAAAGTTAAGCCATAAAAAGAAAGCTTTATGGTTTTCCCTTTTTAAATGAGATATTCATTAGAAACATGTTTCCTTTTTAAGTGATCCTGTAAGCATGATCTCATAGTTACAGCATGATGAACAGAGTGTCAGTGTGACTCCAACAGATATAGGGCAAAAAAGTTTGTCATCCTCTGAAACAGTGAGCTGGGGCTTCCTCTAACCTTTTGAAACAACCAGGATAGGATAAACATTCCAGCTTATCTCTTCCTCTGCAGATTGATCACAGAATCACAGAATCAGTAGGTTGGAAGAGACCTTTAGGGTCATTGAGTTCAACCCATGCCCCAGCATCTCAGCTAAACCATGGCACTGAGTGCCACATCCAGTCTTTTTTAAACACATCCAGGGATGGTTGGTAACTCCACCAACTCCCAGGGCAAGCCATTCCAGAACTTTATCACCTTTCCCATAAAAAATGTTTTCCTAATATCCAACCTAAATTTCCCTTGGCACAGTTCAAGAGTGTGGGACTGGGTGGGAATTGGGATGCTTCTACCTGTTCCACCCTCTATGTGAGCTGGTCAAGTCACTGCTGCTTTTATCATGATTGCATGGTTCAAATGTTGCTGATAAGATTTACTGCATGCTCTGAAGATTCATGAAGAAATGTTTTGAAAATTCTTTGACATTCTGCAATTATCATGGCGTGGTAGACCCTTTAAATTTTAACCTGACCTATTTTAAGAGTGTATGTGTTATGAGGTCAATTCCTATGTCCAGAGAACTTGGAATTTGAATTATTAAGGGATTAAAGATCCAAGCATTGCTACAGACTTTAATTCAGAATAGTCTCTGTAAAAAGAAGTTTCCAAACAGAAACAAAGCAGTGAGTGAAAATGTTAGAAGACTTTGAAGGTATGGCAACACAGTCCTGTCTTCTTTTTCTGTTGTTATAGTCTTTCCTTGAAAAAGAAAGGGGAAAAAAAAGAAAGAATAAAAATGATGAGAGGTATTCCTCCATCTAACTGACTTCTCTCCAGGCATCACCACAGTGGGACTGGCTTACCTAGAGTCAGGCACACAGAGCTTTTACTTCCATTAGCACCCTGAGAGCCAAAACTAGCCATGGAGAAAGAAGCTGACCTCTTCTTATATCTGTGTGAAGGCATCAAAATGAAAGGCACTGAGCTGCCCTGGCAGATTCCAACAGGTATTTCCACAGTTGATCTTCAAAGTAAATGTCTTTGTATATATCCCACAATGAGGTTGGCTTGGATTTATTGAGAAACTAAAGTGTTATTTTTGGGAAAATGACATTACATACTCTGGTTTATCCCAACTAGAATATGTTGGAGTTAAATGAGGCAAAGAAACAGGCTACTGTGACAGGAATATAACAATTGCACCTGCAAAAAAACAATGAACTTTCAGTACTGAAATGTTGCAAAAATAAAGAAGGAGATGTTTTATGAAGTGGTCACACACTGTAAAAAAAGTTCAAAACTGCGAAGCCAGATCAAACTAGAAAATATGAAAAAGCTTTCAGGTATTTTAAAATCCAAGCATGAGGACTTTTTTATTATTATTACTGAAAAATATATTGCAAAAAAAATCTCCACTGCTGGCAAAGAAATATCTCATCAGAGATGCTCATACCCTGAGTATCCAGAAATTTCTTTTTTTTTTTATTTTGGAAGAGATTTAAAAAATTGTACTCTAAACCATGGGCTTCTGAGCTGGTGGTCAGTTGGATGTCAGAAGAGTTAGGGAGGAGCAGTGTCTGTGGTGGGATGAAAGTTATGGTAGAATTTTACTTGATCAGGTAAACACTGTCTGTGTAACTCACGAGTCCACTTTTCAGGAGTGTGAGAATTTCTGGAGCTATTGCCATATCCAAATTCATATCCCAATCTCATGTTGCCCAGATCTGGAGGAATTTCTGCTGTCTGGACTTTCAGTTCAGTTCATCTTAGAGGGGAGGCCAATCCCATAATTTCAAAGAGGATTTTTTTTTGGCTGTAGTGACTTCAATCTGCCCTTGCAGGTGATGAATGGTTCTCATTGCCCTGGTAGTTCTTCAGTTTCTATTGCTGGGGAATCAGGCCCATGGTATTGGTTCTGACATAACTCTAATAAGGATGCTGGAACTTTCTGCAAACCAATTATGGAGTTGATAGAAATAAATGCAAAGCTGTCCTCTAGTATGAGCTGGAGATGGGGCATAGGGAGAATGGGAAAGTATTAAAAACACAGTCTCGTAAGCCCAAAGGCTAACAATATCAAGACAACTTAAAATACAAGGTAGATTAAAAAAATCCATTTGGCTGAAGGGAGGGTGTGTAAAGGAATTGTATAGAAAATGAACAAGCAAGGGAGATGGAATTTAACAGATAGCCAGCAGTGCACACCTCAAACCAGGGAGGGGAGGAAAGGGAAGCAAAATCAAATCACACTTGCTTGAGGCGGCACAGAAACAAGAAAAGGCCTTATCAAAACATCCAGAGAGGGACAGGCATCTGAGGGTTTCCAAATGAGAAAGTGAGGCGGTGGGGAAGACAGGAGAGTGTCAGAGATTTTCAAACACTTTTGCTCAATTTCCTTTGCTTCAGATGACATAATTAATCCTCCTGCAGGGCTCCTTTTCAATCCCATTGACTGTTTAAGACGTATGCATCCTTTCAATCCCCTCTCTCCCTACCACCCACGGGGAGCATCTTGTGGATTAGCACCTCCTGTAAGGGTGCCCCGTTTGAGCCATGGAACATTTGTTGGGTTTTGGGAGCAGCAGTCACAAGGAGAAATGCCAGAAGGTTGGAGCTGACATCTGCTAATAGCCCTTGTGCCAGTCCTCTGTAGTTTATTCCATTCCTCTGGGATGGATGATGTTAAAGAATTGACAGGGCTTCTGGGCAGGTCCTTTATTTCTTCTGGAAGCAAGTGGGGAAGGAAGTGGGTGACAGGCACACTATCTCTTGATTAGGAATACAGAGGAAATTCTAATTGGAGCATTTTCCTCTATCCTCAACATATATTAATATATAATATATATCAATATATATTTCCACAATGTATATATTAAAAAATGTTCACAGAATGACAGCAAGGGAGCTTTTACCTCCCAGTGATGAACAAGGGCCTTAAGACTATCCTCCTAACTTTCAGTGCCTGACCTCAGTGAGACAATCCAGGTGAACCTGGTGGCATTACCTTGCTGAATAAGGGCCTTAGATGATAAAAGTGAGTGCAGGAGATCTGTTATGCTTCAGTTTCAGTGAGGCAGCTGAGATAATGTTGCATAATAGAAAGAAATGAGATGAATTCCTAGCTGATAAAACATGCCATCTGAGGGCTTGGCAGATGAGAAACAGAATGAAATCAATGGCTAACGTAGAATAAGAAAGGCTTTTGCAAACAGATCAGAGCAAAAAGTAACAGTAGGGAGAAAGTAGGTCTATTAGCAAATGAGGGTGGGAAGGAAATTAATGATGGCTTGAAAATGGCTCAGATTGAGAAGCTGATTCTCTTTCACCCCAAAGCATCATGAATGAAATGAAAAAAAAAAAAAAGAACAGTTTGAAAATCTAAAGGACAAACTGTAAAATAGCTTTTAAAGAGTAGGTATGGGAAGCTTGCAACAAGATAATGTTGTAGGTCAGCTCTTCTGGGCAAGATACTATACCAGGATGTTTTGGCTCTACAGGACCCATCCAGTCCCAGTCAGACCCAGCTGGGATCATTAGGCAGTCTCCATAAAAGACTCAGAACAGAGCTGGCAGATGTCTCTAGGAGATGATCAATTTTTGGAGGAATCCCAGCTCCTAAGAGATTTGAAAGGAGCAGGAAGGGGCCATAGCAGAATGGTTCTAGCTAAAATGGGAAAAAGATGAGAGTGTGCTGTGACAGAGTGGAGTTATTGGCAGGTCCTCTCAAGAGTGGAGGGACTGACCAGCTGCCTTACAAACAGGCAAACAGCTGCACAACACGTGTGCTAGGATACTTACAGTTAACTTGCTGCAATACTGGCAATTATTTCTGAAAAGGCAGGCAGATTTGAGGAGATACTTAAAAGGCTTTCTTTTTAAGAAAAGCCAGCGACCTTCAGAAAATAAGTGATCCTGTAAGTAAGTATCTTTTCAGTCTAATTTCTATCTCCAGCAAAAAAATAAAATATTTGGAAAATTGAAGTTCACAGACAATGAAACCGTAAGCAACAGAAAGTGTACAGAGAAACTCCATGGCCAAACTAATGCATGTGCATTTTGTAAGGAGCATAAATTGGAAGACAAAGAGCATCTATAACACATGTGGATTGTTGCAAAATATTGGAAAGCTTTAAATTCTGTATGACCTTACAGGAATTCAGAGAGGAGTATTGGAGGATGAGAACTGTCCTTGGGAGTCTGAAAACATGGCTTTATTAAACTGAGCTCATGCAGCTCCAAGGGAGGTATCCTTTTCATGGCCTGACAATACCTTTGGGGATATCTTTGATTTCTGCTCAAAATACAAATGAAAACTTGGGGCCTGACTCTTTGGAAGTTCCCCAGTGTTACCTGGCAACTTTCTCCCTCTGTTCCACTTCTGGAAAAGTAGCTTTGGAATATCACTGAAGAGGACCCAAAATCAGTCTTGCTAAATATGGCAATGTTGCCCTTGCTGTGCTTCCCTAGAGCAGGCTTATGTAACAAGCTCTATGCTCTGAAGGCTGCTCCCATATCAGGATTTTGAATGTTTTGACTTTCTTTCATGATCTTGACCTGCAAGCTGCAGATGTTCCATGCAAAGCACAGTTGGCTGTGGCCACAATCCTCGGTTGGTTTGTGGATGATGCATCTGGCACTTGGATTGGGATGATAGCAACTAATGAACATGGTGAAATAAAAAGATTTATTTCCTTTCTTCCTGCCTGGATAGGAATGTTTTTCAGCTGAACTTGTCTTTATAAATAATGCACTATTACACACAACTTCTATCTGTCATTTTAATTTGTTTCCTTTCACTCTCCTCCCCCCACACATGCTCCTCTCCCTGTGGACTTTTCTGTTCACTTTCACTCTTTCCCCTCCAGAGTCTTCTGTGTAAAAATGAAAAGGAGGAAAAAGCTTCAGCTGAAAACTGCTATTTGTTTATCTCCAAGCTGTCTGCCTGCTGTCCACATATATTGCTATTTTGTCCCAAAGGGAAGAATAAATCTTTGTGGGGAAAGCCCAAAACTTTTGGAATTGAGCAAAGCCCTAAGCTTCTTTTCACAAAGATGAAGCTTGACAAAAGCCCTGCCACCTGGGGAAATCTCTCAAAGGCCCAGGCTCACATCACACCCTGATGGGCAACTGCAAGAGGCTGTGAAGGAAAGCCTTGCTGAGATATGTTCCTCTTGCTCAAGGCTCAGGCTACAACAAAAGAGAAGACAGGAGAGGGTTTGTCATTCTCTTGGATTCTGGTACATAGAGTAGTTCCTGACTTTCTCTTTGGCCCACTGAATATGAAACAAAAGAGCAGATAGCTTTTAATGAATAAAACCTCATTAGTAACATTTCTGGAGCTTCTCGGAAACTCAATTTAGGAAGAATAATCTAACTGCATGGGGAAAAAATGCTTCTCTGGCATTCAGACAGTGTGGGGAATATGTCCAGCTCTTCCATGTGCATCCCAAAAGGACATAAGCATTTGATTGAGGACCCCAGAACCTCAGCTGCTCATCTGCAGAGTTAGGTTAATAACACCAAGTACTTGTATCCCTGGTTTTGAGGGCCCAGGGGTGTCTCTCAGTGTGCTCTTGTCCAATGCCTTGCAGAATGGACCTGTGAGCACAAGTGAATAATTACAGAGAAACATTCCAGCAAAAGTAGGTTAGGGTGGAGTGGAAGAATTTATGATGGCTATAGAGCACTAGATAAGCTTGCTCTATATAAGTATAAATACCTTTCAGACAAGACATCTCCGTTCTGCCAGGATGGGGGGAATGAATGCTGATATTTGCAGCTTGCATGTAAATTTCTTTGCCTTATCCCTGAAAGAGCCAAGTTGCTGTCAGTGCTGTCAGAAATCTGGTCACTTGTGTCTTAGTTACTCCCCAAAGTGAGAAGGCATTTTTAAACACCTCGTGATGTGTTGGTTTAGCTGTTGCAGCCATGGGAAACCTTTCATGACTTAGGCTGGGGCAGCACTACAGATGTACACCTACGGTAAGACCTGTTTTGAAAAATTTCTTAAAGAAAATTCTCATCTCATGTTCAGGCAACATTGTATAACTGGAACAGAAACGTTCTGCAGTGGGGCATGAGCTTTGCTGAAGCTCACAGCAGAGATGAGGATCTGCTGCCTAGTCAGCACCCAACCATGATGTGCTGTCAGTGTCCCTAACCACTTCTTTTTCCTCTTGTTTGCTGAAGTTCTTCTGCTGAGCTGGGTGGTTCTGGCTTTCCAGCTGAGCTGAGACTCAAGTTTTTTGTAGGTAGATTTTTCTTTCAGATTTCTGCTTTGTGAGCTTACCAGCCCTTCAATGTTCTCAGCTCTTTAAGAACTGCTCTCTTCAAGGTACCCATCTACCCTTAGCTTCCTGGGCAGATGGATATCCCCCAGGATCCAAATACTTGAGAGGGAAGGTGAAATGTCCTAAAATATTTCTGCTTTCTACAAAATATTGATCCTCTCCTGGTTTTACTGTTTCATTGTAAGTAAGATTTCTTACAGAAAGAGAAAAAAAATAAAGCTTACAATTTCTTGGGGCAATGAGTAGGGAGGAGAACTACTTTTCTGTCCTTCTTTAAGAGTGCTCTCTATTATTTGCCTATCTATTTATTTCTGAACTTATTGTTGGGCACACATGCCAAACACTACCAGGCTAAAACATCTAATTGTCTGCACCACTGTGTATGTTGCACATATTTCACCCTGATGTCTCTGTGTACGCCACGAGCAGCTAACTGGTCCAGTCAAATCCCACTTCCAACTACAGAAGGCCAGGATGTTTTTGAAAGGGGACTGTTGGTTAGAATCACAGAATCAAGGTTCTTGGCCTTGCTTGAGGGGAGCATTGGAAAACAACCCACTTATTAGCTGCCCTCTTAATGAAATCCCAGTGCAAAATATCCCGTATATGCCCAGCGTGGTTGGGGTTGGGGGTGTGTGTGACATCCAACCTAGGGAAGAGTTGCTTAGCAACTGTGTCCTGCCCTCAGGCTGCCTGCAGCTGCCTGTGATGTTCTGCTTTGATGATGGAAATTCTTCCATCTTGTGTTCTCAGGGCTCTCTGTGTGTATCCCGCTGGGTGTACGTTGTGTGCATAGATTTTTCTATTGAGCTTGTCTGATCTTACCAGCTTAGGTGCCAAACTCACCTGCTCCTGCAGTCTGAATTCATCTTTGTTAATTAAGGGCAAGGGTTGTTTTTCTAACACCTGGTTTACACAAGAAACTTGTACCAGTTGAATGCAAGTGATTTACAGGCTGGTTGTATAAACTGCTTCTTTTCCCTCCCTTGTGGAAACTGCTTTTCATGTGCTCTTGGGTGACCTTGCCATTAGGGGGGCTGAGGAAGATAGTCTACACAAGACAAAGAGAGACTTGCTCTGAGTCAACTTAGAGGTAGCTAAAGCAATTTTAAAATCTAATTTTAATGAGTCCCACTCACAGGCCCTCAGTGTGAAGTGATCAAGTTATTGCTGTGACACTTGATTCAGTAAACACATTTTGCTTGGTGGCTGAGCTGAGGGCACAGAGCAATGGATGGTCCTGCAAACAGCTGAATCAGTGGAAAATACTGCAGCTGCTGACAGCTGCTGCCCCCATGGTGCTGGTGATGCCATCCCTCAAAGAGTTGCCAGCTGAGCTGATTCTTCCATTGCTCTTCTCTGTTTCAGTCTAAATGGGCAAATTTGTCTTAAAGACTAAAAGTAGCAAGCTTCAAAGTTGAGACAAGGCAGTAACCTCTGGTAGAGGACAGTTCACAGCAGGCTTCCCTGTCCTTGACTTGCCTGGTATAGCAGAAGGTCCTGCCTGCAGTCTAATCTTGTACTTGGGCAAGATGCTTGGTTACTCCTCGAGCTCCAGTAACTGAAATGCTTTGGAGGATGGTACTGTATTCCTCTGGCATAAACAACCTGGGAATCATTCAGAATGAAATGACTCTGTAAAAGTGCTGAGTCTGTGAATAGACTCAGTCAAAAAAGCATCTCCCTCGTGACCTACCTCTTCTGACAGCTCTTTTGACAGGTAGGAAGCAAAGGTGCTGAATATCAGAGCAGGAAAAGGAAATAGACAACTCTAGCTGCGTTTAGGTGAGGGCTTGTTTGCTTCCCGTGGTGCTTTCTCAAGATCACTGTCAGAGTCTCCACAGGAAGAATTTTTCCCCTGTTTCTGCTTTCTCTGGGGAACTGTTTGATAGGCACCATGGATTTGCTTGCAAGCACTTTAAATAATTTCCAGAGCTTTAAGTCCCAGAAGGGGGTCTAATTCCCAGCTGAAGCTGCTCAGTGGTTCAGGTCAGACCCCTGAGAGATGGTCTATCTGATGAACAGGTGCACCCTATGGAGCAGGGAATGTCTCAAGTGCCTTAAAGGAGAGCGTTGTTATTTGTAAACACATGTTATGACATTTTGCCGGCATTATGTTATTACCATAATCATTACTTTTACTACCATTCTGTGGGTTTTGCCTAACAGTTTCATTGATACATATCAAGGCCACTTCTGCTTCAAGAAATCATGAGATAAGATTAAAACAGAGAGTGGAAAATGTGTCAGCACGCTTGTGGTGATACTCACACCTGCTCTCATCCAGAATCTTCAAACCCACTCCCTGGCTCTGTGCCCTTCTCAGGGCAAACATTCCTATACCAACAAAATCCAAGTTCTCTTGAAAATTCTAACTGGAAAATATTGCTACTTCTAGGCCACACAAATAGACAGTGGTCTTCAGTCCTGGCAACTCAAATTAATGAAAGGAGGAAACAGAATGGGCAAAGCATGAAAGATGCAGAAAAAGAACGGCAGAAAGGGACTGGAGCTGAAAGATAAGAAAGGATGTTATGTAAAGTAAGCAAGGTAGTTTAGAGGGAGACGAAAATTCTTTCGTTAGACCAAATGATACGGGGGGGGGAAGTGTGGATTTTGTGGTCAGAAAACATCAGCAGAACACCTGATGTAGTCACTGTTGGAGACCATAAAAGGTGGCTCTGTTGACCTGCTGACCAGTTCTCTTCTGTTATCTTGCCTCTATGAACTTTGGGCCTTTTTGAGACTTTTCAGGCTTCTGTAACATTGACTATTGTTGTTTAATAAGGGTTTAGAACAGGACATATTCCCATTTGTCATGTTATGCATAGGGAAAGCCTAGCTGATGCTGTTGAGAATCCCTAGCTGTCAGAACCTGCTCTGTGCAAATCAAGGGTGGTGAAAAAGATGGAATAAATCCAGCTGTAGGACAGGAATGGAGGCAGGTCATCTTCTGGAGAGACTTAAGCCATTCCAATTCATTGGTTTGTTGATAGTGAAATCTCTTACGGGATAGGACTGCGAAACACCAGCAAACCTACTTCTTATCCACTCCCTTTTCCTCAGCTTTAAGTACTTCCAGGTGCTAGGACAATGATACAGATTAAGCTATTAAGTTTGTCCAGACAGTGTAATCACACTGGGAACTGGGAAGCAAAGGGACCTGAAAGCTACGCAGCAGACATGAAAAAAGTCTGGCACAAGCATGAATAAGTATCTCGAGCAAGGAGCTTGTTTTTATTCTTTGCAGCAGGCTCCGTGCTCACCACAGCTACTCAGCTGTCTGAATGTGTATGTAAAGCAGTATTATAAATCTGTGGTGCTACATGTGCGTTTTCATTCCTATTACACTGTATACATATTTTATTATGTTTATCATTAATATTCAGCATGGGGTATTAGCAGAAGTCAGAAGCAGTCAGTTCTGCTATGGTTCCTCCAACGAGCTTTCAAAAGGGCTTTCCAAGAGCTGAGACCTCTTCATTTCTGCCTTGCCTCATATGAGCTCCTTCCAAAGCTCATGAGAATCTGTTGCATTTCCTCATCCCTCCCCATCCCATTAGCTTTAGATACAGTGAGGAGCAGAGGCACAGCCTTCTGCCATAAACCCAGATTTTGCCTAGCTGAATGAAAAGTGACGAGGATTATAATTAGTGTCAGTTTGAGTCTTTTGGTTGCAAAACTGGAAGCGGGTTCCCTCAGCCATTTTCTTTTAATAATAATTAATTATTAATCACCTCAACAGAAGAGGGAGGAAAGGAAAATTACTGGTGCTGTGTGGAATAGACATGATGGGGAGTTGAGACTCTGGAGTCTGATTTGAGGAAATATTTGACTCATTAATTATTGCATTCTAAATAGGCTCTGAAACCCACTGGAGAACATATTTCTCTCCTTCCTTTGCCTGCCATGTGCAACCACATGTTGGAAATCTCTGGTTGCCCCCCTTTCTGACCTCAGCACTGCTATGAAGCAGCTGGAAGCTATAAAGGCATTCTGGTTAATGAGACAGGCAAAAAGACCTCTATGTGTCCCTCAGTGCTTCAGAGAAGTCTGCATTACCCCACAGGTCACCATAGCAGAATTCCTCTGTGGCTCAGATGGCAGAGCTCCCCAGGGCCTTTGATTCTGCCTTGCCAAAGGAAAAGATAGGCCCAAAGGCAGAGTTTAGGAAGAGACATTCTAAAGGGAGCCATTTATAGAAAAGAGCTATAAAAACAATAATACCAATAAAAACCCAACCCAACCCAAAAAACAAAACACACACACACAATAATCCAAATCAACAAACCCCAAAAAAGAACACACACTGAATTTAAGTGGTCCACAAAGTTAGATAAAGTGCCAGTGTCTTTCTTGAAGTTCATACTTGACTGATATAGTTGTACTTGGTGTTGATACGAGACAGGTCTTGCTCAGGAGAAATTAGTCTCTCTCATGTAATGATCATATTGATGCTTCAGTAGCAAGCCGTCCAATTCCTTTTTTTTTTCTTTCTTTCTTTCTTGTAAGAGTAAACCCTTCTTTTTCCTCCCTTATTTTCTGTGCCCTCCCCATGGTTCTCAGCATTATTAATCAAGGAAGTTTTCCTTGGGTGTTCTCTCTCTCTTTCACCTCCTGGTGTGAATTGAGCCTCATCAGCTGCTGCTCTTTCACTGTGTTCACTGCTGTTTTAGCCTTTTTCCTCTTCTCTCTGCCTTTCAAACAAGTTCCATCATTATCAGTGCTCCCTTTTCTGCTGCCAGTACTCACTGTAAGCCTGGTGGTGTCCCTCCTGTGTGGACCACACTCAACTCTCCTATCTCCTTCAGCCCACCCTTTCATCTCTTGTTTGTCGGCCTGTACCCTACCACATTTCTTCCTTGCTCTCCTTCCTACTTCTGAAGCCCTCCTGAAGGGAAGTGTGTGTGCCTGGGTGAAATTCCTCCTCCTTGTGTGGAGGCAGCATGGACTGTTTTGCAGGATACTCATCGCAGAACCCAGGTGCTGGGTTGAAATTTTGCTCTTGTTTATGCTTTCTGGGCAAATTTGTTTCTCCATGTCTCTGTTTTTCAAGGTGTAAAATAAAGAAGGTGATGCTGATGTCCCCTTTTAAAAAATTTTTTAGTATTTTGAGATCTGTGAGTGAAAACTGGCAGATGAGTAGCACTGGTCAATATGCTTCTTCTAGCACCAGGTTTTACAGAGTTCTCACATTTATATTAGTCACGATTTCCTTATTGATATCTGTGTCAGGTTCCTGCTCCAGCATCCCAGTCACACACAGAAGCTAATTTTGCCACATCCACTCCTTTGTTAAAATCCATCATCATTGACTTGTTACACTCTGACCTATTCCCAATTATCCCTTATGTGGTTCTTCCCAAAGCCATGCTGGGCACAGAACCAGCAGTCATGAATACTGCAATTTTAGGGAAGGCTGATTAGTACTGTGGAGAGGTAATTCCCAGTAAGGTGCCCAGATCTGAGCTTCTTTTCTGATTTTCCTGCGCCCTCTGCAATCTCCTGTGACGTGCGTGAGCACAGTGGTTTCAGCCAGTGGCCCCCACGCTGCTGCTTCTTCCCACCCTTCCCCCTGCTGTCATGCTTGATCCCGGGCATCTTCTCCGGGCTGTTCCTTCCCGCTCCATTCTGTAGCGCCACTGCTTCCCTGCTCTGTCACTGATCCTTCTGTTTCCCCTCCGGGCCATTCCCATCTTGTTTCCCCCACCTGCAACCAGAAGCCCCTTGACTGTGCAACAAATGTGGGCGCAACAGTTGCCTGTGTAGAGCCTTTTCTCCTCCTTTAATGTGCTCCGTGGTGAGACGCAGGGCTCTCTGCGCTAGGGATACCGATCCGAGATGGATTGCTCCGTGCTGCTTCCCCTCATGCGCCAAAAAGCGCCTTTGGGCTGCTTCAATATCGCTTTCCCTTCGCCGCTTGATGGTGCTCTTGGACACAGCAATTCCTCACCGGGCTGCAAGAAGGGCCAGCGCAGCCAGGGTCTTCAAAATCGGCCACTAGCTCTGAGGAGCGTGGTTATCCCAGAGCTCAGTTCTAATCTGTAGCTACGTTCCCGTCTCTAAACAAGGTGCTTTTTCTTTTTCTTTCTTTCTTTCTTTCTTTCTTTTTTTTTTTCCCCTTCCTTTTAATGTAGGAAGCAGCATCCTAAATTTTTACCTGTTTGGGTAAAAGCCTGCTTGCTTCTTTCCCTTCTCTCTCTTCCCTGTTCTCTTGACTGGTTTATTTCTTCACTGTTTGGTCAAACTGTTTTCTAGCATTTCCTACATTCTTTTTTTCTTTTTCCCTTTTTGTTTACCCTCTCATGTTCTGTTTCCTTCATGTTGCTTTCACCTATGCTTTTCCCCCAGTGCCCTTACCACATCTCCCAAATGTATTTCCCTGCTTCTATTAGCTTTTATCTGCTTTCCCTTCCTCCCCTTTTCTCCTGTGATGCTCTCCCTAGAGTTCACAATCTTAGGTGTAAAGTCCCAGTAAGTCATAAGAGACCCTCAATATAATTTTCTTCTTCTTGCCTCTGAAATTCCCACGTCTTGCCCCTCTCTGCTTCTGCTGCACCCTGTCACCTTGCATTAAAGAAACCAACACAACTCCAAACGCATCCTCTTTTCTGCATCCTTCCTTCTCCTGTGGTTGACTTTCTAGTGGTGCTGTTGGGAGCAAAATCATGCCCTGCAAATTAACAGAGAAGACTCAGAGAGAGAGCACCTCAGGAAAATTCCCTCTGTATCTGCCAGAGCCACAGAGAGAAACATTTGAACTGCTGTGAAGAAATTCTCCCAAGAAGGTTTGCAGCAATTCAAGTGCAAAATTCATGTTGTTAGGTATATGCTCTCAGAAGCAGAGTACTGAGTAGCTTTGGCCACTGCTTTAGGGCTTGAGAATCACCAGTGCCATTGTAGCTTGAGCTGAGTTTCATTTTTCACTCTAGTGTAATGGCTAAAGTCTCTCATGAAATGATAGCAGGCTTCTATCCAAGCCAGAGGTCATACAAGCACACTTTAGCCACTCAGGAAAGACAACTTCAATGGGCTCTGAAAAAATTGGGATGGTGAGTATGCATGTGAGAGAGAGAATGTAACTTCAGCACAAGTATGGAGAAAGAAGGGAGCTGAAGCACAGCCTGTTCAAGCAGCTGGTAGCCTGACCCCAAGGAAAAGCCTTGAGTTTGATGCTGTAAGCAAAGAAAGCCTCTGGCTTGTTTGATTTCTCCTGCATGGGAGAAAATATTAGTCCATGCATTCTTTGTAAATAAATAAGATATGAAAAGACATCTTTCCAGTTCCTGATTCCTCTGCAACAATTCACAACCCCCTGAATTTTGGTTAGTGGTAAGGAAGGCAGAAGGGAAAATGATGCTATGAATTTTTAAACAAAGCATCAGAGCTCTAGAAGCTGTGTTTTATCTGTGAATCTCAAAGCAATGCATAAAGCAAGATTGCTTTCTTCTCCCCATTTTATGGAGATGAATACTGAGGTCATTCACTGAGGTGAAACTTTTGACAAGAGACTTTCCGTAACTCTCAGAAATCAAATTATTAACTCCCCTATCCCACCTGCAGCTATGTACCCTGTTGCCTAGTGCATTGTTGTCAGTCCAAAACCACGGAGGGGGAAGGGTTATCTGCTGGCCAAAGGTGAGGACTCAGCTTTCACTCTGAGCAGTTGTACTGAGTGAACCAGTGTTCACTCTTGAACAGGTTGTTTAGGTTTCCTTGTCATTCACAGTGATGTAAATAGCAAGTTCTGCTTTGAGGTGTGAGTGCCTGGGTCAGCCCCCAAGCCCACTTCTGAAAGAAGCCCAGGATTACCACTAGAATTGCCAAAGTTCTCCTGTGGGACAGGACCTCTGCTGTAAAGCATCATGAATGAAACAGAGCTGGTGGGCCAGACTTGCCATCCATGTGAGGCACCATTACAGTTTTCTAATCAGGTCCTTTGTGGTCAAAGCTCATTTATTTTCTGTAACAGATGTTTCTAACCCACAACACTCCCATAGCCCTGAAATGCAAGAGACAACCCTCTGACTGGGATAGGATGTCATGATTGGATCCTTGTGAGTGAGATCAAAATCAGTCTCTCAGCACTTATGAAACTATTATAATAATATTGACATAGTGGGGCATTGTGACAATTACTGAAGGACTGTAATATATTTTGAAACCTGCAGATGACAGTGGGAGAACATAATGATCATTTTCCTCCTTCACTTCTTCTGTATATGGATCTCAAAGTACCCCATTAGCATTATTAAACTCCAGAGTTCCGTGTGAGGATGTTAAGTAATTCAATGAATCCATGGTCATAGGAATAATTTTTGATGGTCTTTACACTGTACATCATGTTGACTTCCCTTTTCATTGCAGCACCAGTGATAAATCTCAGGGCCTCTGGTTCCAAAAGAACAGGCAAGTGCCTTAAAAATCCCAGAGCATCTCTATTAATTATGATCAGCATGGGGACTCTGCATTCCATTTAGCAAACTGTGAGTCCAACCAACAGGCAGGATGTGGCAGTTGCCAGCTGAAGCCAGAGTGTCTTAGCAACCTCCAGTGTCCACCAGCATCATCTCCATTGCAGCTCTGTGTGGGAATTGGACTTGCATAACCTTGGAGGCAGCCCTGTGTGGGAGAGGAAAGAGACTTCTTGTTCCCTGTAATAGGTCAAGGCCTCATTAATTTGGCTGCTCTTTAAGAAGAAAAGCAAATATACCTCTGAGTCTTTAAAACATTAATGCTCAGGTTGTGGCTATTATTAGTGAATTACAAAACAGTTATGCAGTTACCTCAGGAATCCTGAACTCCTTTTTGGAGGCCCTGCTTTTCCCCTACAACAAAATTGTGCAAGTGGACTCCTGGTTTTGGTGCTCTGAATCACATCTATGCTGGAAACTCTATTAAAGCTGTATGACTATCTCCCTGATGTTCTACTTGACAACACATACTTCAGTCAGACTCCCTCTACCCCAACCTCCTGTTTCCCCTCAGCTTAGATCGTTTTTCTCCAGAGTTCTTCTGCTACAGCTGCCTGGCTTCTACAGTGGGACTGTCTTCAAAAGGACACCATTGAATTTTATCAACCCCCACATTGTGAGCACAGCGTAGGCTCTGCTGCCTGTCCTTGACAGCCTAAATATAGTTAAAACCCTTGAAAGCTCTGAGGAGAACAATGGAATAAAGGTAAATTGAGGGGATGTTCCTTCCACTCCCTTTTTCCCATGAATGCACATGTCTGTGTTCAAGTGCAATCAGAGAAAACTCTCTTAACTGCTTGAAATCTGAGCTAGCAACCATCACTTCTGTACAAGTGGGGCACCAAGCATGAGGTAATATGTTTTAACATGCCTGGAGTACTGCTGGCTCCTGCCAGGGCTTCCTCAGAAGGCAGGGAGAATATGTGGGCTTCTGTATTGCTGACCTTACTACAGTTTACAATGCTGACATTTAAATAACCATGAAAGGGAGCTAAGCAGAAGACCTTGCTATGGTGTCAGTAGCAATTCTCTCCTTTCAGGGCTTCTCCTTACTGTTTTCTGGAGAGTCACATAAACATTAATTTATGCACGGTTATGCATGTCTGTGAAAAACCAGCACATGCAGATTAAAAAGACAGGTGTGACTCTGGGATGAGAATGAGGTTTTGTAAAGGTGCGCCGTGAATGCCAAGAACTTCCAGTACAGCTACAGTTTCCAGCCTGGGACTCAAATTCTTTTCTTCATTTGAGAGAAATTCATATCCTTCTCTAGCACAGCAGTTGCACTGTGCAAAGCTAGAGTAATGGGGAGGAAGGAGGAGGTTTTCCTCCCATTTTTGCTTTATACCTTTGCAAATTATGACTAGTAGCCTAGGAATAGGGCTGTTGGAGTTATGAGGTCTTGTCTGGGCCACTGAGATATCTCTTTACATGCTCAGAACTGCTCTGAATGAACAGGCAGGGTTGCTGCTTGTTTTGCTGTGATCACTGCCTGGCTCAGCACACCCCTCACATCCCCCAGGGTTCCTGACAACTCAGGGCTGGGGAGGACTGCAGCTGAAGAGGCCAGCAGGAGCAGAGAAGATAAAAATGAGTGGGACACCTAAACCATCAAGAGAGCTTGAATCTAATCCCAGCTCTTCCCTTTGCTCCACCAGTGCACCGTGCAGGCCCAAGCAAAGAACTTCCTTTTGCTATGCCTCAGTTTCCCTGTTAATTAAATGGAGATAATAATACACCTCTCCCAGGAGAAACGTGGTGAGAGATCAGTCAGTATCTTTAAAGTGCAGTCAGATCCAGAGATAAAAGGTGCTGCGGAAGAGCATTGTTAAAAGTCCACAGTGACACCCCACAAAACCTCCTGAACTGAGCCCTCTTGTCAACCTGGATATTTTCACTGCACCTTTGAAGATGAAACTTTGCAGCTTACACTACTTTGCTTCAATTCAGTAGGTTTTAAGAGGCCACAGGGGGACCTGTTAGAGTTAAAATGGATTGAAATTGTCTTTGAGCCTCTAGAATAATGGGTATTTCCTTTTCTTTACATTTTTGGATCCAGATGAGATGCTGTTCAGTTGCTGTCATTCTGCCAATGTATGCCATTCCATCGCATTGAAACCTGCACTCCTAGGGTCAGGCATTTGCAAGCAGATGAACTTTTTTTTGGAAGTATATTAAGCAAAAGAAACTTAGGTAGGAAATTTTAATTACTTTTAAACCCTCAGCTACATCTTGTTCTCCCCATTATACACCATTTTGATTCTGCATTACATAGATGCTGGCTATTTCTATTATTTGAATTAAGGTGATGATCTTCTTAGTATCTGGGCACATTTCATGATTATTATTATTTTATATCTCAGCAGTGCCAAAAGGAGAGGAGAGAACATTAAGATGCTTGAATAAGACCTGATTCCCAGGCCTGGCACGGACTTTCTATGTGAACTTTGGCATGTTGCTATGCTGCCTGTCTTTCTGCTTCATTTTCTCATCTCTGAAATGACACTTCCCTGCTTTACAGGGTCAGTGCATTCATTGGTGCAGGTTGGGTCTTACAAATATGATACAAAAGGAAAGGCTCTGATTCCTTCTCAGTTGTGTTAGGTGCTGTACAGGCCTCCACGAGGCTCTGCCCCTGCCTTGCAGGGTTTGCAGATGAATGTGATGGTAACCTACCAAAGATTTGTGAAAAGAGGGAAATATTCAATTCTGTTGTTCCATGGGAGGTGAGACTAAGTTAAAACACAGAGAAGCATCTTGATAAGAAGGACGATGAAGCACTTTAAAAGGCTGCTTGGAGGTATAATGGGGCTTCTCTCTGCAGGGCTTGAAGGGAAATTTCTATCTGAACTGCCTTGGTTGTAAGAGATTGTGCTCCTGGATAGAGGAGAAACTCATTATCATCTGAGTGCCTTATGGATTTTCTAAATTCCTGATTACTATGGGGGTTTTCTCCAGAAGTGAAGCTAAGAAATAAATGGTACTTCAATCTCTCTTTTGATTTGTGGAATACTAAAATATTTTAGGGGGAGGTGTGAGACGCTTTGGGAACCACGTGTTTGGCAGGCTTCTCTGCAGCATAAGTGAACCCTCTGGATAAAAGTGACCTTTTCTTGCCCTTCAGAAGTAGCCTGTGATCTCTCCTCACTGCTGTACTGGTACCTAACCTAAGCTCACCCTACTCTGAACAACCTGTTGGATCAGATGACCTGTGAAGGTCTTGTCCATCCCAAGTTTTCCTATGAGCCTTTGATTCACTTTGCTGCTGGAAATTCTGAGGGATTGCAGATTCATTTGTAGCCCTTATATTTATACAGAGAACCAAACTGAGGAGGGAATGTCTGCACTACAAAATCATAGAAAATCTGAATGGAAGGGCTCTCTTGGAAATAACGTAATCCAGCTTCTCTGAGACCATCATCAACATGAGTTCAGATCAGCCAGTTTTGTTGAGCTGAATCTTGAAAGTGTCCAGGAAGAGAGATCTCAATATCTGATCTGCTCTGCACCTTGGTAGCTGAAAGGAAGCTTGCCAAAAGTCACTAGGCATGCTCTCTTTTTGACATTTAACATGAATAAAGTTCACTACTGAGACCCTGCTCTTAGCCAAAAGCCCTCCTTCCTGCAACTTCCCTGGGTGACTTCCCAGTTCAAATCTAAGATTAGCCTTTATAATCCATGCTGGTAACAGCAAGAAAAGTCCATTTAAGACAGACAGGCTCTTGCTCCCCCTTCCTCTTGAAAAGCCTGGCCAAACTGACAAAACTCATGTGCTGCAGTCTTTTGTGATGATCTTGATTTTTTCATACTTGTTCCAATGTCCACTTTCCATATGAGCAAGCTGGTTTTTATTGCCTCTGGACAATGCAGCCACTGATATTTTCTGCCAGCCAAGTCTTCCCACAGCAGTCTCATAAAACATGCCCTCATTGGCAGCAGGTTACAGGCTTCAACCTGTGAGCCAAGGGCTCATGGCAGATGGGTCTGAATGCAAAGTCTGGTTTTGGATTCAGTTCTGGAACTGAACAGTTTGAGATGGAGTCAAACGCAGAGCTTTTTTATTGGATCTTTCTCTTTGTCTTCTGCTACACTTGCAACTGAAGTTGGGCTAATTCAGAGCTGAGCTCCCTGTTGGCCAGATCTCTGGCTGAAATTTTGCGGGAAGTGACACAAATCTGGAGAAGAATCATTTCCAAACCAAATCAAAGTTGGATGTAACTGAGTAGATGCCAGGTGAAGCTACTGAGAGGCTAGAGGAGACTCAGTTCAGGCATACATGAACAGGTGAAATACTAATCTTGCATTCCTCACATTGATAACTTGAGTCGGTGCCTAAACTTATGAGTGACTGAGAAATCTCACTGTATTGAAAGCTCAAGACTTTTGTATGCATCTTTACACTGTGAAATATGCCACGGTTTATTCAGTTCCTCTCCAGTCTTTCCAGTATCTAAGCACGTATGCTTTTCCCTCTGTGCCCCTTCCCTCCCCTTTTTGCAAGGCATGGGAGAAAACAACACAGGCAAATTTTGCAAAAGCTATTTCAAATCAGTAATTTGCTAAGTGCTTGGAACTTGTCGCTTTTTTTTTCTATGTTAAGTAATTTATAAATAAAAATAAATTCACACTCACTCTAATATTTGCTTGTTCTTGAGTTCTATTGGCGAGATGTGTGAAAATTGCCTGATGGTTGCTATCACTTGCAAAAGCAAAGTTACAGGGAGTAATTACGGATGGTACTATAGAACAGAAGGATAATTTGATCTAAAAATCCGATCTAAAGCTCTCGTGCAGGGACATATTTCTCTGGGAGAGGAGTTTGTAAAGCAAAAGAGAAAAAAACCAGCATGGATGTGAGTTGTAGAAAAGCAATTATTCTCTCATAATATGGGAACACAGTGTGCTTGGCTCAGGAGAGGTATGAAATACAGGAGAAAGAAGGGGCTGTAAGGAGGAGCCTTTATGCATCCCAGCAGGGTTACTCGGGAAGGTTATTCAGAATGTGCTGGGAAGACACAAACTCCTGAGCCCAGCAGGGCAAAACAGATGTGAGAGTAAGGATACAGAGCACTGTGTGGGAAGAAGGTATGCTGACCTTTTAATCAGGAACACGAAGAAGATCTAGGATGCATCAGATCTTCTTGAGGTCTCTGCCCTGTCCACAACAGAGATCAGATGGGGCAAGAAATTCTGAGGTAAGTGAGGCAAGGGCCAGGAGCATCTAGCTTTTGGTAACCCTCAAAGCTTCCTGAAAGCCTTTAAGACACAAGCAAAGGAGCAGAATTTTCTGGCTTTGGTCTTCTAAGCATTTCTCTGGGATGCAGAAACACTGTCAGAGGATACCCCGTTCATTTAGGGTCACCATTATACTCTAGAGATTTATCAAGGATTGGTGAAGGCCCATGTTTTTCCCTCACACAATGACTTCACTCCCTTTTCTGTGTGTAGCCCCACAGGCACAGTGAGGCTGGCCTGTGGTTCTGGAGAAAGCATCACCCGTCATCTGCCCTTGTCTCACACTTAAAAATGGACACCTTTGCGAAGGTCTTGTCCCATGAAAATGGATGTGTACGAGGCATTGCAAAGTGTCTACTGTGAGTGATTTTTATTACCAGCAAATATGTACCACTCCCCTGCCTGACCTCCAACACTGAGGTCCCAGTGGGCAGCAGCTGCCTTGATGCACATCCATGTTTTAAACACCCAGAGAAGTGCCAGTTCCCCACAGGCACTCACCAGGTTAATGGCAACATACAGCTCTGCTCGCAGCTAACAAGATTTATACACAGGCTAATGACTGCATGTTTTCACTTTAATCAACACACAAATCGCCCTTTTATTATTATGGTCGGGGGTTTTTTTTAACTCCAATTTAATTTATAATTTAATTATGCTCCAGATTGTAATTGTTGATATAATCCACATCTTTAATTCCATGTTCGCTTTGTGCTTCACCCTAACCTTTCAGTGAGGGGCCCAAGGAGTGCAACGAGTGAGTCAGTGCACAGGCCTGGAATCAGCTCTTGATCTGAGCACAAAGAAACTCATTTGATGGCCTCAGGCTGATCTGGTTGTGGAGCCCTGTATCATTTCTACAGGCTCGTTTCTCTGTGCCCCACACTAGAAATCACATGCTGGGAAAGGAGAAGATCACAGAATCATTTAGGCTGGAAAAGACTTCTAAGATCATGAGCTTTCAAGAGTCCAATTTGGTAGCTGAACATGTTAACCATCTTCTCCCTCCTGCCTTAATTTTGTTCCCCTCATTAAATGTCACCACTCTGACAGCTGAGCTTTGGCAGGAGATTGTGTGAGCTCTCCTGACCCTATTCAGAGCAAAAGAAATTAGCTAAGCTTAAATTACTTTTCAGCATAGAGGACAATAGTGCAGAAATGAGTGGACTCACAAGACTTAACCACGCTCTGCAGTTCAGCTTGCTCAGTAGCCTGCAGGTGTAATACCATGAAGTCCACAGAAGTTGAACTTTGGCTGTAAGTAACATGATGTCCAAGACAATGTTCATTGTCACATGCATACGGGCAGTGATATTTCTGAACATGCCATTTTTGTCAAGGCACCTTAGCATTAGCCACAAGTAGCAAAACTGTTGAAATATTTTTATATGAGGTGTTAAATGTTATGTGTTAAATAATGAGCCTTTGAGGGTATTTTTCACTTGGGAAGCCATACCTGAGCCCAGTTTTCAGTGTGGCAGTGATGTAGCTTCTTAGCAAGAAACTCAGAGCTGGTGTGAGGAGCCCTGGGCTGGCAGAGCAGGGGTCTGCAAGACAGGACCATTGGCAGGGCTGATTTTGGGCTAACCAGGTCTTGGGTATTGAAATATGGATGTCTTGAAGGTTCAGCTTTCCCAAATGGCAGGCCTTATTTGTCTTGAACCATGTGTAAATTTTACTTGGATGTTGTCAAGGACCTGAGTGCCATTTTTGGGAGGGCCCCAGATTTCTTATGGTACTTGGACCCATCCTTTCTCATCAGTGGGCACAACAGGCAGTGGCTCCCTGGCAGAGCTGAGCTTGGCAAATAAATCACTGCTGCGTACTCCTTGGTATAATTGTCCAGCACATTGTGGTAAAAAACAGCTGAGGAGCATTTATAGCATATTTCTGTTCTGTAGGTAAAACTAGCAATTGTGAATACTGTTTAACTCTCTTAGCCTGTAAATTCACACAAAGAAAAATATAAAGCAGAATCAAAGAGAATGACAGATTCCCTGGGAAGTCTCCTAGCCAGGAGATCACTTCCCCTGCTCCCTGCAAACGATTGCTTTATGGGGTGCATTGAAGTCTGATCAAGAGCTCTTGACTGATACAAACTGATGTTGGGTACAAATGCTGTATTAATGTGTGACAAGAGAAGTGAACAGAAAATGCCCTAAGTATAGCCCCTGGCTGTATGTGTGTGATGTTGACTGCTGGATCCTTTGGGGTACCTGCACAGGTACAAAGCCCCGCCTTCACTGAGTTGGCTGGTCAGCTGCTCCCAGGGATCTGAAATATATTCTCATGCAAGATTAGAAGTGGTATTTTCACAGTGTACATTTCCTGGTGGCATATCCCCATTTCCAAAACAGGATGGCTTCCTCTTTCATCAAGGTTCCACAACTGGTTTCAAGACCCAGACTGTGAGGACTAGTGGGCCTGGAAAATCTTCCTACTACAATAAAACGTGAAGGATTCTCCCCCTAGAGCTGTCCCAGCCTGGACCTGTCTGAACCTCCCTGAGGGTGCCACTGTGGGCGTAGTTAGTGGTGGATTTTTCCCTCTCTACTTACTTCCCTACGCTCCTTTATGAATGCTACTAGTGCACATTAATGCGCAATAGTTTATTCTGCTTTCAAACCTGCCTCACCTAAAGGCACTTGTGTTTTCTGGCAGGGTATCCATTAGGGAATGAATGAAGGGTAGTTAGTGTGCTATAAAAAATCACACCCTTACTTATTGCACACTAACTTCACTTTATACATGGAATATTCCAGAATGAACAGTGTTTTCACTTTAATCAATGCACAAACTGCCATTTTATTATTATGGTTTATTTTTTCTGATGTAATTTATGATTGAATTATGCTTCAGACTGGAGCATAAAAAATACTTTTATTCCAGTATAACTACTCCCCTTTGGAAGCAGAGTCATTATAATGGAATAAAGTCCATTTTATTCCAGAACAATGTAGTGCTCTCTACTGCCAGCAAAGGCCTGAATGTTGTAATTTATAAAGAGGGAAAAGTAAGGGTAAGAACAGGGGGAAAATTAAAGCAAGGATAGTCAACTGATAAAGGTCTTGAGAATATCATACACGTGAGGACTGAATATAGCCCATAGTGAGGAACACTAAACATCCACAAACTAAATAAAAATAATAAAAATGCCTCCTGCCTTCCCCTCATACATCTTATGAGGTGGTAGAAGGGGTTGTGGAGAAAGGATTGATGTCTCTTGCTGGGAAGTGAATTATTCAAACTCCTGGCTGCAGGGAGCTCCTACAGTTATGAATCCTGTTTGTCTTTGTGGTGCTGCCAAGGCAAAGGTAGCCTCTGGTTCTCCACAGGAAAAAGGCACCCTCAGTGCTGTGTTGCCCCTTGATGCTGAAGGCCAGCTCCCTGCCTGCTGACTCCCTGTCCCCCAGCTATCAATGCCACCCTGGCCAGCAGCAGCAGAAGGTCCCTGAGGCCGAGAGCCAGCTGTGCCACTGCTCAGGGCTGAGCAGGGTATGGATCCCTCAAGCAGTCATGTGCAGGCATTCTCCTGTCCTTCCCTCTGCAGGATCTGCTTTGGTCAGCATGTGTAGTATTTCTAATGGCAACTCAAAACCCCTCCTCTGGCGCAATCCAAGTAGGCTGCTAAAGTCACGAGCAAACTCCAAATCCCAGATTTGGTGTAACAAGACCTAAACATACGCTTTTTACCCCTTAAAACAGTGAAGCATTATTTTAACCAGAGGGTAGCTGCACTTTGCTAAATTCAGCTACAAAAGGAAATGCAATCATCCTCAATGATGAGGGCCAAACTGTCACATATCACACCACTGCTGTGTGTTTGCACTTCTTAGATAAGGATTTGGTGAGCTTTTAAGATGCAGCCATAGGAAAAATTATATTCTTTTTCCCCTCCTGTCAATAATTCCCCATGTGGCGATCAATTTGATCTTGCTGAGGGCCAGGACCTAGCTTTCAGAGATTTTGAATTATGATGAATAGGAGTGAAAAAAGGTTTTTTGCTTCTTGTCCTCTGAGGGTTGGTATCCTTATCCCATACCTGTTACCCTTACCTGCTCCATCCCCAGACACACAGCTGTGCTGGGCTGCTAGACTTGTCTGGAGAGAGGATGGAGAACTGCTGGATGGGGAAATGTGGCAGAAACACAGCCTGCATTTCTGCTGTCCCATTTTGAAACAGAGATGGTCCTGGGTTGGGCTGGGATGAGAGAGCAGGTGGAGAGTCTGGGTTGTGCATGATACTGATATCATGATGCTGTACAAAGAGAGTACTTGACATTTTTTGTAAATACAGGTATATGCTTCAAGTGGACGTGCTGTTGGGAGTTATTTCCTGCCACTGTATATACAGCTTGAAGAACAGCCCAGACAGGCTGCAGTGCCAAGACATCCCATCTCACTTTCCAAGCTGACCACATCTCCCTCACTGACCCCACACATCTGCCAGAGGTGTACATAAGTCTGTCAAGAGTGTGTATATCCTATCCTGGCTGGTACCATTAACACTGACACCTGAACAGTACGATCATCTGACAACAACCTGACTTGTTTCAGCTCAGCTTTTATTTCCAGGCCTGGGCATCCTGCTCAGGCAACATATGTGCAGAGTGATAAGGGCCTTTGGAGGAGCCCCAGAGAGATATGGGCTAGTGTTCGCTCCACAGTGGCTGTATAACTAGAGGTGGGCACCAGGGTGACAAAGAGAATTTATGGTACGTCAGCTAGATACAATATCCTTCAAAATATATTGTCTGTTTCTTGAGCAGGGGTTAGTGTGTCTCATAAAACTTTTGGCTACACATAAGGAAAATAAGTATTAAGAGATTTAGGTATAAATTCTGTCAAGATCAAATAAATCCATCTGCTTCTGACAGGTAGACTCTGCTGTGCTTGAGGAAGAGAAATCTGTGGGATGCTGACTTAACAGACCTTTCTCTTCACTGTGAGGATATTAACAGCAGTAATTCCAGCAGTGACCTGCTCCTCAATCTGGAGAAGGCTGACCTCCTGTCCACCAGCTCTCCTCCACCCCAGAGTGGGCAGCACTTGGCAAAGCTGTTTAGAAGTCGCCTGCAGATCCTTCCTATGACCTCATGGTAGTGTCATTCTCAGATCAAGTCTCCTTCCCAGGAATGTGACAGTTTTGGAAAGCCAGCAAAGCCGCTGCCTGGCTTCAGGCACTGCTTCAGCTACTTAAGTCCAAGTGGGAAAGACCTTGCCAGTTTTGAATGCTTTTGAGTGCTCCCCTTTGGCTATTGTTGCTCATATTTTCTTTACAAATCTATTAGCTTTACCAGGCCCATTAAATAGCTATTAGGCTGCCCATCAGCAGATGCTCTGGATGGCTTCACACAGAGGACTCAGCATGGGCTCCTTGTTTGTAAAAGGCAAGGAGAGAGAGAGGTGAGGTCAGGAAGTAGGACCTGGGCTATGTGTGAAGGAAAAGGGAGAAGGAGAAAAGCCACTGCCACTATGAACTGCTGTTCACACAAGAGGGAGAGGGTTCTTGGAGGGTATGTGTGTGGGGCAAGGTAGGTTGAAATAGGGCTCAACTAGACCCATAAATCCTGGGCCGGGGCTGTTTGCTCACACAGCAGTGGAAAGACCAGAATCCCTCATGAAATCATTGTCATCAGGTTCTCCACATTGCTTTGACACCAAGATCACTTCAGAAAGGCAGAAGTAAGTAAACCAGAACAACTGTTTGTGGTACAGGAAGCTCCTGGACAAATCGGGAGAAGCATCCAAAATCTGGTACTCCAGATCCAGCTACACAGGCTCTGCCCACCTGCCAGGCTACTGGCTTGGCAGCTGCAGGGCTGTGCTGGACTCTTTGCAGCTCTGGGACGAGTCCAAGCACGCGTGTCCCAGGCTGGCATCAGCACAGCTTTCATCATGAGCACAAATCATGCAATTATCCCAGCCTCTGTCTGCCACTGTGCACTGCTACCTCTTTGCATTTCAGATCTCCTGGAATCAGCTGAGTCCTGCCTGCGGGTGCCCTGGGGAGCAGAGCAAACTCTCCTTCCTTACAGCCCAGCTGCAAAGGAAGACCCTCCATCTCCCCCACAGGGTGGAGATGCAGGCTTGGATGGGACTCTTGAGAGGGGACACCAGAAGAGTCTACAAGAGCAACCTAGCAATTAAATTTCAAAAAGTGGTGAAAATAAGGTAAAAGCTGGCCCTATTGCAAAAGCAATAGTCTTACCCAGATACTCATGTTTGACTGGGAAAATGCCAAGTGGATTTATATTGTAAAGCTCTGCCAATGCTCCTGATCCTACCCTGCAGCATCCTGCCCAATTCCAGTTCTTTTTATCTTGCCCTAATATGCATATGTGCACACACAGACACACAGAGTTTTGCCAAAGCACCCCCTCTGTCCTGACCCTCTTCTCTGGCAGCTGTAGTGGTTCTGGGTATCCCTGAAGTCTGAGCAGTCAGGCAATCATGCTGAATTGTGTTTAGTGGAGCCAGGTTATTGTGATGCTGAAAAATGAGGACAAGATTGAGGCCATCAAGCTCATTTTTATTGTTCGTTGGAACTCCAGATGTGAAAGCTAATGGATTTGGATTGGTTGCTAGCAGCAAAGCCTCATCAAAGATCTTTTTTTCCTAAGGGCGTTCAGTGCAATTCACTGATTGATTAGAGGCTTCAGACAGTTTGAATGTGGATCTGTGTTTGGGCTGGATCAGGCGCTTATGAGGAAACCCAGCCTGCAGCCTTCAGGCTCATGCAGGAGCACTTCAGCCTCAGCTCTAGCAGGCTGGGAAGTTCTCAGGGAAGAGAGAGAGACCTTTGCAGAGATATAGTGTGTTACCTTGTTGGGTTTAGGCAATGGAGGGAGGGAACAGGAAGACAGACAAATCTCAGGACTATACAAAAGGACTTCCCCAGCAGAAGATTTCCTTACACAACAAAGGTACGAAAATGGTCTTCTGCAGCTGGTCAGTGTAGGCTTTGAGGAGAGGAGTACAGAAAGGTAAAGAGAATTATCCCCTCCTGGGAAGGTGGAATTGTGTCTAAGGAGGAGATACTGCAGTGACTGGAAGATGCTGAGGGCTCTACAGAGAAAGCAAAATGTTTAGGTAGGTCAGATCCACCAGGAATCAAGATGGATTCTCTTTGTGAGATGAGAGTTTGTGGGAGTCTCAAAGGACTATGACTCAGGCAAAACATATGCTCTCAGAGTTTCTGATGATAGTTTTATAACTTTTACTAAAAATCCTTCAGTCTCCGTCAGGAAGCCAGATGAGTTACAGATCTGCGTGTGCCTGTCAGGTGCCTGCTGCCATGCCAGCCTGTCTTCTGTTGGCATTCATTTGGGTAGTTTGCTTCTTTGTCTGCAACACAAGTAGTTAATCACATGGAGAACCTAATTAGGTGGTAACGAACCCAGGTGTCTTACTTCTCTCAGTGTAATAGGACATCTGCCACTGCTCTAAGAGCACTTTACAATGACTGACTAACAATGGCTGTAATGTATGGTCTTGAAGAGACAACAGCTTCCTTTAGTGCCTCAGCTAGGATGTGGCTTGTTGGGAAAGCCTGAATTCCCACTCTCCTCACCAGTGCCAAAACTCATGGGTGCCTGACTACCACTTAAGGGGAGCCCCATCCTCAACGGTGTGGGTGAGAGAGATGCGAGCAGGCTGGGAAGCACAGGATCTCTTGCAGGACAGGCCTAGTGAGCATGGGCTGAGCACAACTTACCTTGGCAAAATGCTTTGGACAAATTTGTTCTAAGAGAATGAGCTTATACCAGCTCAGTAGTGGCCTCACATGGCTGCAGAGCTTTGATCCAGTCCTAATAGCCCCAGGATCAGATTTACTGCATAGTCCAACCCATAGTCCATTCCCTACTACTCCCACAAGCACAAAATAACCTGTTTTTTCTGCCTAGCACCCAGCTGGGCTGGTGTGGCTGTCACCACATTCCACCCTGCTAGATGCATAGAATTGCTGGGCTCTGTCTGTTTCCATGTTGTGACCAAATCTTGCTATATGTACTGTCTTCTCTTTAAGATTAAGAAAATCATTCACAGCTTGTAATCTGGCAGATGTATTTCACTTTCCCCTCTGTCTGAAAAAGGAAATTATAATTTTTTTCAAAGCAGTACCTTCAGCCTTTATCTGCAAATGCATTAGTTCTCCAGCCTGCTGTTTAAATCAAGCTGTGTCAACGGGTGACAGTCACATTAGGTTGCCTCTGCTCTCTCCATCTCACTTTCCATTCAACTATAGGAGTGCAAGTCTGGCTTCCAGGAGGAGTGTTCACAGGAAGAAAATCAACAGTCTTTCTATCCATTAAGGTAGCCTTTGTATTAAGGGCAGGTCTGGGAGCAGATCCCTGTGCAGTCACAAGATGCCCCATGTCCTACCCTATCAAATAGCCAAATCTGGCAGATAATGTGTCATGGTTTAATCCCAGCTAGCAACTAAGCCCCACAGAGCTACTTGTTCATTCTGTCCTGGTGGGATGAGAACTGGAATGGTAAAAGTGAAACAAATTGTGGGTTGAAGTAAAGACAGTTTAATAGGTAAAACAAAAGCTGCATGAACAAGCAAAGCAAACAAGGAATTAATTCACCACTTCCCATGGGCAGGCAGGTGTTCAGCCATGCCCAGGAGAGCAGAGCAGGGCTCCATTGTGTGTAATGGTTCCTTGAAAAGCCAAACAGCATCACCCTGAACATCCCTCCCTCCTTTCTCCTTCTTCCCCCAGCTTTATATGCCTGTGGTCAGTTGGGGTCAACTGTCCCAGCTGTGTCCCCTCCCAACTTCTTGTGCACCCCCAGGTGTGAGAAGCAGAAAAGTCACTGATACTGTACATGACAACGTTGGAAATAAAATCCCCTCTGTATTATTAATATAGTTTTCAGCACAAATCCGAAATACAGTCCCATAGCTACTATGAAGAAAATTAACTCTATCTCAGCCAGAATCACAACAGAAGGAGACATCAATTCTAATTGCATTATGCCATGACAAGGTGTGGGATGTTTCTTCCTGCCCCAAGCTGCTGATCGGCAAAAGCCCTGAAGCATAAGGATTAATAAGTCTACCAACATTTATCTTAACTAGCATAATTGAGAAAGCTGTTTCTATTCATTCTACTGTCTGCTTCCATCTTTTTTTGGAATGTGCTGAACCATATCACTCTAACTGAACAGGATACAAATCCATTTAGCAAATCCAGAGCTCCTTTCCTAACCACTTGCAAATTCTCTCTTCTTATCTTGCTGACAAAAGTGCTGTGGAAGGAGAAGTACAATGGGGCATACTCTGTGTGTGCACCTCCCTCAGGCAAATAAGGAATTTTGCAACATGCTTCAATGAGATGTCTGAAATCCCTCTTGTTTAAATTGTCCCAAATTTGTTGGTGCTTAATCAAAGTTAAGCCACATCCTAGGCTTTTCTCCTTGCTTTTCAGCAACTAAGGGAATTTCATGCTCATGAAGCTCAGTGACTAATAGCAGTTAATAGTGCAGCAGCAGATGGCATACGAGCTCTGCTCGCTTCTACGCTGGCTGCGCCAGTGCCCCCCACAAAGCAGCCCTGCTGTTCCCATCCAGCGCTCGGCACCGAGCTCTTCCAGCGCCCGCTCCTCTCTGCAGTCTCCCGGTGTCTCCCAGCCTATGCCAATGCTGCCAGTGATCCCAGTGGTCCCCCAGCCACCCCAGCTCTCTCAGGCCAGGGCTCCCCCTGCCAGGCTCTGCCAGTGCCCCCTTGTGCCCTGCAGCATCCCTTGCTAATCTCCCTTTGTTTTCCTTAGCTCACTTACTACTTGCCAAGACACCTCTGTTGTGTACATTGTGATTATACTGAAGATACCAGCAAAGGCCCCTCATCAGCTATTCTGGCTTTGTGACTACAGAAACAGTAAATGATAAGGTCTCTCCTATTTCATAAACATAAATGTCACAGGTCTTATTCTGCTGCGCTTCTGAACTCCGTACTCACTTTGAAACCAATGGGAGCTCTGTGCACAAAGCAACTCCCGAATAATCACAGTCTGTCAGCTCTATAATGTCACAAAATATTCCATGTGTGCAAATATTTGGATTATTATTTATTGGGTGTCCACAAAGTGCAAATATCAACCTGCCCCAGAGATACATTATAACTTTCCAGGGTAGGAGGATGGGTAGAGCACTGCCTGCTCATAAAATAGCCGTGTGCCTGATAGCAGTGCTGAGCGCTTGCGATAATAACCACTGCTTTTCAAGTCCTTTCCATCAAAGGATTTTAAAAAGTCCATGAATTAAGGCTGACATTTTCATTTAGAGGTGACAGATGGGTGGAGGCAGTGCATCTCTAATTTGAGCCACTCTAGATCTGACTTCCAGAAAAGTTTCTCTCTGTAGTTTCCATTTTAAATTGGAGGCCTTGGGCAAAATTAAGACGATAACTCACAGAACTACTCCTTAGGACCCGCAGGGACTCATGCTTTAACCAGTTTGCTGCTCCTCCCATCTCTTTTGTTTCATTTTACCACACCTTTCCAAAGGGCTGGAAAAGGCCACTGAGGTTTTCACTGTGCATTGCCTGCTGGCATTGGATGCTGAGGCCAGATGAAGTTTTTTGTACTACTTCCGACAACTTGCATTTGAACTTGCTAAGCACTGCTGGCTCTGTCTCAGAGTTTGAAAACTCACGACATTGCTAGGGAAGGTGATTTACAAGTAAGTGACAGATGCAGTTGGGCAATCAAATTGTCTTGGCTCACAGACTTGGACTCTCATTCCAGAACCTTCTTTCATGGCAGGTGACGCTTGTTGATCCGTGAGACTAGTTTTTCACTTCTTATTCTTGATGTGAGGCAATGAGATGTGAATATGAAAGTAAATATTGGCTACACCGAGAAAAACTTGACCTTTCTGTTCTTATCAGTTGCAAGTGGATTCTGAGATTGCTCTCTTTCTCTCTTTTTAAAAACTTCTGGCACTTTCAGTATCCTGAAGTACTTTATTAGAAAGATTAGTGTCTTGGATACCTTGTGGCACCTGCTGACCAGCAACAAAGCATACAACAAATTAAAAACAGAGAGGACTCCCCTTGGGGTGAAAGAAATGGAACCACTAGGATTTTTTTAAACTGCTTTTGGGTCTGCATGCTTTTTCAATGTCTGGACTGTTAGTGATTCTTATAGCTCTATGTCTTCGGGCCCTGCTGTCTGTCATAGGTAATGCACATCATACACTGTTGGTAAGCAAAGAGCCTCAGTTAATATAGGGAGCTCCCACAGACTTTTCCTGCTAAACCCACAGCATCAAGACTCAGGACGGCTCAGCTGAAAGTCCAGGTGTTTCATAGGTGAGAGGAAGATCTCTACTGTGCCTGCTGTGGGAGGCTGGAGATATAAGAGCTCTCAGCTGTTATACAGAGTTTGTGCAGCAGAGCTCCTGTGCACTCCTTATCTGTTCCAGTGCAAAGTCAGGCAGCTTAAACAAAGCCTTTGCTGTGCAGGATTTGGACAGGGGAAACACCAATGAGCAGTTCCCATGTCCCGGCTGGGGACTGTATCCCCTGCTAACAAAAATACCCAGAGCTAAACCTGGTAACTTTAATCACTCTACTGGATTCCATAGTGGATATTTGCACCTTCTCTATTTGCACCTTCTCTATCACATTATGACCTCTTCACATTTGGCCAAAACTAAACCCACCACTGTCAACTTCACGGTGCAGGGTAACTGAAGAGTGGAATTAATGAGGGGTAAGCTGAAGGCTTGCCATAGCCTTACGTATTTCCTTCAGCTTCATGGCTCAGTGAATAAAGAGTTGGAAAATAATTCAATGCAGTTCAGAGTTTGCCCAGCCAAACAGACAGAAGACCCAACAGGATAGATAATTGCACTGGGAGATATCAAAGGAAGAGATTTCCATAAAAGGCTCTGCTACCTCTCTTGAATCTCGAGTCATTGTAAATTTTCCCCTATCCCATCTTGTCTCATAGACATTGGAAAACGATTTTCACTGCATGTAAAATGTGCAGCATGACAAGTTTTGGATTTCAGTGGTGAATGAAAGGTAATGCTATTATAAGCAGTCATAATAATAATAATTAGTAATTTTATTCTGAGTGAAGAATAATTTTGTCTCAGCAGGGGGCACGTCAGCCAGGTTAAATTCAACTTCTCCTGAGGGATTCCAGGAAATTGCCTCAAATTCCTTCACTCTTGCTTCCATTTTTGTCCTGTACACTACTTAGGAAGTAACATACAAAATTGCACCCATGCCTGTTATTTTAACCCTCAGATTAAGAGGATGGCACACCATATTTAGATATTAAAGGAATCTTTCCCTTTATGTGTTATTTTGCTGCCTGCTCTCCCTCTGGGTGTGCTCTCTAACTTCTCCACCCCTTTCTTTACAGCTCCCATGCACACATCACCCTGTTCTGGCTAGCTCATGGCCTCCCTCTTTCCATCCAAGCTTCCATGGTGAATTTTTTAATGGCTGAAGCACTGTAGCACTGCCAGTCTATCAATTAGTAAAATGCTCCCATGGCTCTGCCTATAAGCTCTGTTAGTAATGTTTTGCTTATTGCAAATCTGCTCCCTGCTGTTGCAGGCACCTGGCTGCCTTTTCCTCATGGCTACAATTGGGATGCATTGGAGATCAGGAGAAAATCTTCAGTCCGCTTTTGCTACAACCAGCCTCCAACCTGAGGGTGAAGAGGACACAAGGGGAAACGTGAGATATGGCCCAGGCAAGAATTTATGTGAATGTGCAATGCTCTTTGGAAGCTAGTACCAAGTCAACAAACTTTAAAGCTGCTGTCACTGGGGAACATCACTGGGAATGTTGTTGTGGTTTGATCCGGGTATTGAGAAGGGAGAGTAATGCTATTATTTTGGAGCCACAACTAATCTATCAATAAAACAGAGATTGGTGAGGAAACTTCAGGGAAGAAAAACTATCACTCCATTTAGGCACAACTATGGGCCTGAAATGGAGCAACTTGAAACATGTAATCTTAAAATAAAATATCTTAAACCAGAAAAAATCCACATATAAATAAGCCTCTAACCAGTACCAAGATTTTCCAGGAAGTGTAGGAAACATGGGCAAGTATAGAGAAATTACTTTTTTGGGATGTGCTTCAAGTCTCCAGAGACTGACAATTTATGGACTACCTGCATCAGGCATTGCTCAGCCCATTGAACAGATACTCTGTATTGTTTAGCTGCACTTGAAGAGTTTGTCTAATCGCTTCTATGGTGGCTTTTCTGCCCAACACAGAATAAGATCCTCCCTCTGTAACATCACACTTCTCAATTTATTTCCTGTGGCTAGTTGACAAATTCTGGGTGTTTCAGCACCCTTGGGGAATAGACAAAACCAGAAAGGATTGGTCTCCTTTGGTGAAATATAAGCCTGATTAGCATTCTGAGGAGCCAGGTCGGGGTTTTGTTTGGTTTGTTTTTTCTTTTTTTTTTCTTTTGTATTATCCCCAGTCTCTGTTACATGTACCAGATACCTCTGGGGATGTTGCTGGACAAGGTTCTATTCTTTCCCTGGGCTATTGACTACATGCCAAATAAGATTTCTCTCCAATCGAACACTTCTGAAGATTTAGGCACTGTCTCTATCACAATTGGTGGTGTCTAGTAAAACAACTCAGTTCATTTGCTGCACCTTGCCTGGGTCACTGGGGGAGTTAACTCTGCGGGACTATTAACACCCCATAAAGATACTTTCTTGGCTTTAAAGCACACAGCTCTGAAAAGTCAGCAGCACCTTGGTGATGGGCTGTCTAAAGGCTGCTGTTGTGAGCATAGTGTGTTGCTGACCCCGTGCAAAACTAAACAAAGAGACTGTGCCTGGAATGCTGCAGGGCAGGGCTGCAAATCTCTTCTGCAGGCATGAGTAGCACAGTTCCTATGGCCTAGGCAGACCACAGGCACACTAGCTACACCTGCACCTACCAAGAACAGCATGCTAAGCTCATCACCTCCTAAATTTGATGTCCTGAACTATAAATTTTTATGCCAGCAAATATGATTATTTGCATAATAATGCGACCTATAGTAATGAAGTAATTCTCTGACTCCTGTGGGATGATAATCTTCCATCTTATTTTTCAATAAATACCTGGCTTTGGTTCTCCAGCACAGAGTGGAGGTTTGTGGGTTTGTTCTGTGAGTAGCATAACTTGATTGAGTGCAGTGGAGCTTGGCTGAATTAAGCAATGTGGACATCAGTCCCAAGACCATGAGAACTGAAAGTTAGAAGGTCACCGCATCTCCAAAGAAATCTGACACACTCATGCTTAACTCTGCACATTACCAAACTGTCCTTATACCAAAAGCCCTGGTACAGCATAAGCCTCAGACTGGATTGGCTATTAGGAAAAATTTCTTCACATAAAGGATTGTCCACTGTTGGAAGAGGCTGTCTGGGGAAGTGGAAGAATCACCATCCTTAGAGGTATTTAAAAGTCATGTAGATGTGACACTTAGGGACACGGTTTTTGTGGCGGACTAGGCAGTGCTAGTGGGTTAGTGGTTGGACTTTATGGTATCAGAGATCTTTTGTAAACTGAATGATTCTGTGATCATACTGATCACTAAACCAATTAAGTTTTGGTCAAGCATGTAAAGTTCCTAGAGGTGAGAACTGTCACTGCTGCTTAGCCTAACAGAGACAGTCAGTCATGAAGACGGTGGCCATGTTCCCTTGATCCTTTCCAAACTCATACATTGAAATGGTACATTTCTGAGAGTGACAAGAAGCCTCCATTCATGCAGTTTGGAAGTCATTCACTCTGTACAGGACACTTTTGCTGGTGTCTAGAAGATGCTCCTTCTGTGGACACAGATGTTGGTTGGAGAGGATTTCTTTTTCATTCTTATCCTGACTAGAAGACTTCTCGCCAAGAGCCTTCACCTAAGTTGTGTTAGCAGTGGCAGAATAATCGACCCCAAATATGTAGGAAGCAGAAGAAAGCACAGGAGTTTTAGGTACTCACTGTTTTTTTCCTTAGTCTAGTATAAATATACATTAGTGTATGTTCCCGTCTCAAACACTTGCTGTCAGTTGCTCTTACATGACAAATTATGACTGAGTCCTGTCTGTGTTACAGTTCACAATATTTTCCTTTAATTCCTTTTCCTTCCTGCCAATGAACACCAGGGAAAATAGGCTCCAAATGGTAACAGATATTGTAAAACGAAAGGCAACCATCTTCTTGTTTTTTTTTTGTCCTGTTTATAACGACAAAAATTATTAGACTAATTACAAGAGAGATTTACTGGTTCAGATTCTCCATTGGTAAGAGCAGAGACTCCCTGGAGCTGATCATGTAGGAGGGAGCAGTCTCCTCCACCTTAACAGCATGGTCTAACAAATACGATGAGAATGGTTATGATCAGAAGGAAAGGAAAGGATGATGAAAGAAGGGACTATGGTCTTGTGATGTTCCCTTCAACCTTGTTATACACAGCACTACATAGTGCTTCACTGTGTTTCTCTCTTTATTCCTATTCTTTTGTTTTCCTTTCCTTCTACTGCTTCCTTGCTGTGCAGCCTGTGTCTGGCCAGCTCTGAAAATGGAGTTATTTCCTGGGCCGAAGCCATGTCAGCTCAAACTGTCCTTGTAATAGGAGAGAGCCAGTGGGAAGGAGCAAGACTGGGGAAGCCAGATGTTGTCTCAAGCCAGTGACATGAGCCAATATCCACTGGCTGAGAGTGTGAGCCGTCCATGTGTCCTGCCTGAAGCATCAGGCAGAAGCTTCTGTTGTCTTCCGCCCCCGTGGGCGTGCTTGCCACAGTTGTCACAAATCCAGCGCAAATCTTAACGCACACCATGGCAGAGTGGCTGTTCCAGACTAAGCTGCCTCTTCTGTGTCTCCCCCAGGGGCCGATTTGGGGGTGTAGACTTTCAGCTCCACTCCACACCAGCTGTGGGTTTGTCCCTCAAGGACAGATAGCAATAAATGTGGAAGTCTGGTTCTTTTCTTGCCGGGGGAGATGAAAATGGACTCAGTGCATGGAAACCATCTGGGATGAAGGCAGAATTGGCCCAAACATCTCTGGCTTAAAAGAGCCAGCAGCATGGAGAGAAAGTGGTGGGAGGGACCAGAAGAGGGGAGAAGAAGTGGAGATGGGAGATAGTTGTGTAAAAAGAAGAGTGAGGAATAAGCATCAGCTCAATCTCCTTTTTCTGACTGATTTTGACAACAAGGTGCCATGGCCTTCACTGACCGCAGCTCTTATCAGCCTGATGTTGATGTGACCTTATTGCTTCCCTGGTTTAAAACATTTTTTCTTCTATCAATGGTCCGTTCCTTCTCCCCACCCCCATCTCATTTTTCCTTTTACAGCCTGTTAATGAGCAAAGTGCTTATGCAAATGAGAGGCAGAAACAATTGCTTTGAATAAAGAAGGGAATTGTCAGGGTAGAGAGAGAATTCAGCTTCACTCTAATGAATGCCTCTCTACCTTGGCTCTCATGTCAACCCTCTTGCTTTTCTCTACACCTGAAACTACAATGTTGTTTTTTAACTTTTGTTCCATAATATAAACATTGATATCTGTCTTTCTGGTAACACCATTTCACATGCCCATAGAATTGTGGCGGCATTAGAACCAATTTTCATTTTCTTGCTGTACAAAGATAAGCCAAAGGGACGAGGGTTTCATCTCTCCCTAGCTTGCTATCTCTATGCAAATTTTGTGTCCATTCTTAATTGTTCATTTAGGAAAGTGATTTTATGTTGTTTTATCAGCCACCCTTAGTGTGGATGCGGTCACACTAACGTAAAAGTGCTGGAAAGCTGTGTTCCTTAGTCAAACTGGACTATTACTTGTATGCAAATAGAAATGAGGGTGCCTGAAGGGACTGTTTTGGTTTTTTTCCAGCATTAAAGCAATGTATATTCTAGTGTGAACAAATATTTAGAAATGTCAGAGCTGCTCTGGAAAGTATTGAGCTATTTCAGTAGAGAAAAACCTCAAGGATATTTCCTGTAAGCATTGCAGGGTATGGATGTGAATCCTTTAAGGAAGCTTTTCCTTTTACCAAGATGTTAACTAGCTCCTGAACTTAAATGTGACTTTTATCAATACTTGGGTAGAAAAAAGGCCAGGTAGAAATAGCAAGATGTTTGTATGAAGCTGAGAAGAACTAGCAGAACACAGGGTGCTGTTTAGATAAATCAAGACCCATTTGTTTTATTTGACTCCAGGAGTTAGCCAGATAACTCACAGCATGGGTACAGGGACTTCTTTCCTTTTCCTTCTCCCTTTCCCTTTCCCTTTCCCTTTCCCTTTCCCTTTCCCTTTCCCTTTCCCTTTCCCTTTCCCTTTCCCTTTCCCTTTCCTTTCTTTGAATTTTGTTTTATTTTCTCATCTAAAAATTAAATAATCTACTTCCAGGATGGATGAGACCCAAAAGGTGAAACGAAACTTCTACCTGGATGGCTTTTTCCACAAAACAGTTCAGAGCTTAATAAGATGTTTCAGACTTGTGCTCCTCTGTCAAACAGAGTTGAAACTGGCCTACTGACTCAATGGCTGCTAGGATAGACTTACAGACAGACAGTGTGATCACAAAACCCAAAGAAATCGGGATAAATTAAACAGAAGTAGGTGCTGTTTACAGGTGAGCAGGATCATTTTTCATCAGTCACCTCTTCTGGTGTGGAATCCCTTGGGGTCTTTGGGATGGCAGAGAGAACAGAGGTTCTGCTGGTAGGACACACAAGAGTCTAGAGTGGACACTGCTGCACCTTGAAGTCCTCATTGCTCAGGAGAGCACAGCCTCAATGGTGAGTGTTCACCACTGGGTGATGCAGACCTGGGAGGTAGGATTTGTTTAATTAATTCATGTAGTTAATTAGTTAGGGAGCAGTAGTTTTAGGGCTAAGCTGTTTCATCCTGTTGCTCCCTACCAGGCTATGTACATTTGATGTTTGGAGCCTGTTCACCCCTGTGTTGTCCAGCTGATTTTACATGTCTTTACTGGTGGCTAGGATTTTAAACATTTTCCTTTGGCCAACTTATTGAGGCTGCTAAAAAGGGTTGGTTAAGCTTTTGATAAGCCTCTTGATTTTTATTTTTGTTTTCCAAGCCTTATGTGAATCAGCCCTTTTGAATTCAGCCACTAGCACCTGGAAAGAGGCCACCAGTACTTGGCGGCTGACAACATTATTAATGCAAGTCATTATTTGTGTGAAAACGCTCCTGGCTCGTATGAAGTGTGCGGGTTCCCACTGATTCAAAGGAGATGGAAATACCTGCTATGTGCAGATAACCCAGCCCCCTCTGCCTGTTCTGAACCATCAACTCCAACCTGGCCCTCCCCAGCAGCCCTCTTGATCAGCAATGTGTATTTGCTCAAGGGTCCCTTTGTGAAACTCCTGAGGTTTTTAGCAGGGTCAGGATAACAATGTGTAGTATAATTTAGAGATCAATGGGAAGTTACTCATCTGAGTTGAATGACAATAAGAATTTCTCAGATTTGAGAGCATGGGGAGGAGAGGTGAAACAATAGCCAAAAAAAGGGAAAATATAAAAAAAAAACCCAACCAAAACCACCCTGATCCATCTTTAAATTGTTTTTTTTTAAAAATTTGTTTTCAGTTATTTGGTGTTTTTTTAGATTGTTCTCCCTCTTAATAATGTGCAGACATCTTTATCTGTGTAGACCCATTCTAAAAACAACAAAATGAAGTTTTGAAAATAAAAATAATTACAGACAGGGAGGTAAGCAGGCTGAATACAGTCCAGGTTTGTCAAAATGGAACCAATACATACTAACCAGATACTTTCCTTGAGGAGGAAAACCAGCTTTCTAGAGATAAAAACCTGTGTCAAATCTAATTTGTTTTGGACTTTAGGAAGGTGATACCTAACTGGAAAGGTGATACCCTACTTGGGAAATTACTGCCTAAATCTGCAGAAGATGGGGATTAGGAATAAATTTGCAAGAAAGGAGTGTGTCGATGTAATTAGCTGATGAAACAAAGCTGTCAGTCTCAGGACAAAAGTGGGATAGTGAAGGAAGCATTGGGTGAGTTTGAAAGTTATAGAAACAGAATAAAATCATATAGTGCAGAGTAAAAAGTTGCATTCTTGGGATTAACGTGAGAATTTATTCTATATGCCAAAATAAAAAAATTCATACATTCCATAAATTGCAAATAACAGTAGGGAGAAAGAACCAAGATGTTATTCATCCTGTGATCAGCTAGTACAACTGATCTAGCCACCTCTGGGATGCAGGTGAGAAACAAGCAAATGCAATCTTAGGATGAGTATTTCAGAGACAGACAGGGAATTTTTAATATCAGTGTTTGAGGTTTTGCTGAGGCATTATCTGGAAGACCATCTTGAGCACCAGTCAGTCACATGTCTGGCTGAGCTGCAGCAGGAGCAGAACAAGAAAGCTGCTGAAGAAGGCTGAGGCCATCCAGGAGAATGGAGAACCTGTCATATGTGAGGAGACAACAAAGTGTTCTACTTGTCTAATGAAACAAAGGCTGAGAAGTGAGATGATTATTCTCTATAAACACCTTAAGGGATAAACGTCAAGGAGGAAGAAGAGCTGTTTAAGCTAAAAGACAATGTTGGCACAGGAGCAAATGGCTATTTGCTCCTGTGCCAATTACAGAGGTAGAGGGAGGCATGAAGAGTGTCAATGCCTCCCATTAGTGATGGGTGAGCACTCCCATAGCTTAAAGACTTGTTCTTTAAGTGCTTGAGACTTGTTCTGTCTCAAGAGAGAGTATGAGGCTTCCTCCTCTTTCTCTCTGCCCCTACCCCATTATGACTGGCTCCTCTTGCTGCCGTGCAGGCAAATGCTATATCTGTGTTTAGGGTGTCATTTGACCTGGAGAAAAAGGTGTTTATCTATCATGGTGCGTGCAGTGAGAAACAATTAGCTTCTGTTCCTCCGTACCACAATGTTCCAAAGTATTTTACTTCTTCAGAATGGGAACAAACATTTCTCTCTTAATTCTACATTGCCACTTTATTACAACAAAGGTGACGTTGCATGATAAAAGTAGCTATGTTTTGGAGGGATTTATTTACTTCTTTGATTCCTCCTTTACTCCCCGTTTAACCTCTGAGCTAGATTTAATTTTTCTTTCTTTTTTTTTTTTTTTTTGACAATGGAAAGAACAACTCTGCCATTTAATAGATTTCTTTAGAGAGTTGTAGCTTCTTCACAGGCAAAGAAGGATTAGGGGACAGGGATGGTAAGTGAATTGTTCCTTCTCATTTCCTGTTGACTCACTGGTCTCTGCATTATGCTTACAACATGGCTGAATCACCAGGGGAATCTAGGCAAGGCTCCTCTAATCCCATTTAGGATACTTTGTATTAGTAAGAGAAGGAAAAAGATGAAACGAAGACAAAGAGGAATTTAACTGTCATAGCAGATTCCAGGTGCAATTCTTGTGGTAGATACTCCCAAGTAAGGTGAGTCAAGTGGATTGGAGAGGCAGAGAACATACATCTTCATTTCAGTTTGAGAGACAGAGATCAAGATATTGCATGCTCATAAGCAGAGTATTGCTGAACTCCTGAGAATTACTTTGACTAGTTCAAGGTCTATCTATCACATCTGACATTCACTAACACAGGATTTTTTCAACTTTCATGTCTCTCAGTCACCAGTCCCAACATTGCCTTCACTACTGGCTGTGAAGTAAGACCCTGTTTGTGAACATCTGTTTGCTTTGTGGTAGCAAAGGAACAGTAGAAGAAGAGAAGGAGCAGGAAAACTGCTTGAGCTTCAAGCTCTGAGTATGAGGATTGTACTGATCAGGAGCACAGAGTGGTGAAATCAGCCCCTAATGTTTAGACTCAGCCTAAGTTGTAATTGCTTATATGATTGTGGATGTATTCCAGTGCCCACAGAAGATTTAGAAAGCAGACTAATATCATTATTTTTAGTGCAAATACAGAATAGAGAGCAGATAAAAAGTCCCAGTGTGCTGCTATTCTGTCTTATACTGTGACTGTAGTACATTTAGAATACAGCTCCAGGTATCAGTTTCCCTTACTAATATGTATGAGCCCATCCAGGCCTTAGAAAGTTTTTTGATGAGTTATTATATTTCCTCTGAAGACTTGAAGTAATCACTTGCCAGCCCAGGCTGCGTCTTTCCTTGGACAGTGTGGGTACAGTCATTAATAATGTAGAAAAATCTTTGAAAAATGCTGACAAACCTGATAATGGTTGTGCTGCTGGCTTGCAGAGGGACTGGGGAAATAGCTTTCTGAAGCATATGTGAGTTGGCTGAAGCCTATCTAATGTAGGGTAGGCTAATCTAATTTTAATCGAGATATGGCTGTAGCTCCTACAGCTGTACCTGAATTAGACATGCATTTGCCAGCTCACATACTGCTGTCCTGTGGCTGCTGCAACACAGAAGTTGGGCCAGGCTGCAAAACCTCCCATGTGCTCAGCTCTGCTCTGCCATACTCTGCTGCAGGAAGTGGACAGAATTCAATCCACTGGGCAGGTTGTATCTGTCATGGATTGATGCTGGCCACATGCCAGGCACCCACAAAAGCTGCCCACTTACTCCCCTCTGCATCTGGACAGAGGAGAGAAAATTTAATAAAGGGTCCATGGGTTGAGATAAAGGACCAGGAGAGATCCCACATTAAATACCATCACAGGCAAAACAGGCTCAGCTTGGAGATATGAAGTGAATTTATTACTAAGAAATCAGAGCAGGATGATAAGTAAAATAGAACCTTCAAAACACCTTCTGTCCACCCCTCCCTCCCTGCTCTACCTTCTCTCCCAGTGGCACAAGGAGACAGGGAATGGTGGCTATGGTCAGTTCATCACTGTGGCTTCTCCTGCTGCTCAGAGAGAGGATTCCTTTCCCTGCTGCACTGTGGGGTCCCTCCCGTGGAAGACAGTGCTCTCATGTGGCTTCAACCCACAAGCAGCAGCTCTCTGTGAACTGCTGCAACATCCATCCCACAGGCAAAAATCCTCTCAAAATTATTGTGGCATGGGCCACTCTTCTGTGGGGTGCAGTCCACCAAGGACAGGCTGCTCCAGACTGGGAGCAGGGCTCCTCTCCCCATGGGATCACAGCCTTCTCCAGGCATCCACCCACTCTGGTCTGGGTTTTCTCCATGGGCTGCAGGTGGATCTCTGCATCCCTGTGGACTTCCATGGGCTGCAGGGGCACAGCTGCCTCAACACGGTCTGCACCTGGGGCTGCAGGGCAATCCCAGCCTGGGTGCCTGGAACACCTCCTCCCCCTTCCTTCTCCACTGATCTTGGTGTCTACAGAGCTTTTCTTCTTATATGTTCTCACTCTAATCTTCTCTGACTGCAATTACAACTTTTTGGTTTTCTTTCCCCTTAAATCTTTTACCACAAGGCATTTTCACCATTTCTGATTGGTCCACCCTTGGCCAATGGCATGCCCATCTTTGGAGCCACCAGGGATTGGCTTTGTTGGACATGGACGAAGCTTTCAGCAGCTGCTCACAGAAGCTTCTACTGCAGCCCCTCCAACTAACAAAACCAGGCCATGCAAAACCAATGCAGTATCAAATACCCAAGGGATTTGTGAATAACAAGAGTTTGTGGCACTGCTCTCATCTAACCATGCCAGCGAGGTTTGGGGATTTTTTTTTTTTTAACTAGCTGCTTATGTCTTGCCCACACTTTCCTGTCCACAGCATCACTGAATGAGGGCCAGAATGGACAGTTGTGGTCCACCTCAATTAGCCATAAGCCATGTTCAGTACTAGGCAGCCTCAAGTCCTGTCACCTCTCCCCTCAAACATTTAAAAATTTTTGAGAGGCAGCTCTTGGAAAATAACCAGTCTCAAGACATGATAGCTGCAGATGAAGAGTCTGCTATACCTTCTAAATAATATATTAGTATAGTACATGCAAGTGTTTGGCTTTGGGCTTTTCTAGATTTGCTTAGGATGTCTTTTTTTTAATCATGCACTCCTTCAAGGCTTTCCTACAGTTCTGCAGTAACCTGCGAAGAGAATATATTATGCAGAAGCAGGGTAATCAGGAATGAGAGTAGAGGAAGAGCTTAATAAAACTAGGAGGCCTGGAACAATTAAATTCAACCAATTGACAGAGCAAGGGAGATGAGTTGACAGTAGAAAGATAACCTGTTTGTAAATGCAGTCCTATTTTATCTTCCTACCAATTAAATTAAGTTCTCTTTGGCCTTCAGATAAAAAAAAAAAAAAACAACAAACCAAACTAAATAAACACTGTTATGCTGCATACATCTTAATATTTCTAATCTTCTGACTAGCAGAGCAAAAAATTAATATCTTCCTGCCTTGGTAAGAGGGAAAACAGATGCCATAGGGAGGAGGAAATGGGAGAGGATGAGCAGCTCTAAGTTTAAGTTTGTGCGCATACACACGCATGCACACACACACAGAGTCAAAAATAGCTTTGCAAAAAGAGTTTTAAAACACCGTTGTAATAATGCCCTTGAGTATGCCAAACAGGAAAGCAATGAAAATACAGCACTTTCACTGTGCCTCAGTGACCCCAGGCAAAAGCATCAGTCTGGCTCCAATACCTTTGGTCCATGGCAAAATGAGAGGCCTCTGCCTTTGCTGTGCAGAGGGTAAAGTGGCAGTCCTGAGGAAAAGCTCTATCTGCCTTTCCCCCTAAAGATGTGGAACCAGTGAATTGAGAGCTATGCCCTTTCTTACCACTGCTGCCTACAGCCTCAGGCAGCTGAAGAAGAACTCTGAACAATTCCAGCAGTGCTGGCAGAGATCACCAGTGCAGCTTTGCACACCCATGGTCTTCACCCAGCTGGAGTGACACATCAGGAAAGAAGCACTTGCCATGACCCTGGCACAAGGCCAGGGAGGAAAAATGCTCCAGGAGTCTCAAAGCAGAAGATAATGCATTGTCCTTTAAATGAAGGATGCTCTCCAAGTTTGGGCTTTTCCCAGTCACCCCAGTTTTTGTCTCACTTCCATGTGAGACAGCCTGCAGTGGTGGTTGTGCTGCTGCCAGCATAGCCCAATATCCCCACAGAGAGAAGGGGAAAGGAAGCTGACTGAATATTGCATGATCAGAGGGAGGGAGAGACACAGGCAGTGGCCTCACAGCATACTTATCTCCATCAGCAAATGTCTCTTTAGCCCTTTTACCCCCCTCTTTTATCCCACCACCTAACAGCACATCCCAATGCTCTGCACTGCTGACCATGGCTCACTGGACACCAAGGTGCTTGGGTTTTCTTTTTGGGAATTCAGGAAATACTCCCTGCTTTTCCCCACTCTCATTCCAGTGAGCGAGATGAGATGTGTGTGCAGCTCGTCCCCTTTGCCTTGAGGTGCCCTATTCCAGTGCAGGGCTTGGACCACAAGGACATGTTGTCAAACAAGAGCCTGGGCTGTGGCTTGACTTGGTTGTGCTGCAGACACAGAGCCACTGCTGATACAGAGCAGCCTCTCAGGGTGGTAGGGCTGGGTCTCTGCTGCCTCAGACTCCTGTGGACACAGCATCAGGGGCTTTTCCATGTCCTGCATCTGTGTTGATGACAAGTGCAACTCTGTCACACCGCAACCCCCAGTGCTCAGGCAGCTTAATGAGAGCTTACAGGGAGAAGAAACCATCTCCTCAGGAATCCTTTCTGTACAAGCAGAGCCATGGGGGATTGGAGCAGGAATGCACTGCAAGCAAACCGTGTTCCTTCTTCTCAGGCACAAGCATGTAAACTGCTTTATCCTGTCCCTTACCTGTCCTCCACCATGCCAGGCACACAAACACAGCAATTAAGAATCTCAGTACTCCAGTACCAGTCCGTCCACTCAAGTCTGACAGGACCAAATGTCCTGCTCATTACTGGAAGCAAAAAAACCTGTGGATCTGGGATCTCATTTAGACTGTTGGACACATCACTTCCCTTTTCCCTACCAGCTTGCTCAGCCATACAATAAGGAATTTACCATCATTCGTAATATTCCTTTATTTTGTGCCGCTGAGCATTGTATCTCCTCTGCAAGCAGTCGGCACATTTTAAAGCAACTCTGAGGCTCCTGCACACTACAATGGCTTGTTTTGTGTTTCAGAATTGTAACTACAGATAATAAATGTTGTGTCACTCCTTTAGATGCAACTGTCAAACTGGACAGAACTGTATTTGTTTCATTCCCTCATGTGAAAAAAAACTAGCTTAGAAATTTATGTGAGGGCAAGTCTGCCTTGATTCAGGCTAAATGTCTTCTGATTTCATTTTATCCCGTTGTCTTCAACTAGCCTGTTTTGAATCAGACTATTGTTACTTTAGCTTTTTATATGGAGATGATTTCTGTAGTTCTGAAAAAAATTCTTCATTTCTTTTTGGTTTATGTAAAATTCTCCTATTTTTTTCTTCTATATGGACCTCAACCACCAATGTTATTTTTATGTCCCAGATTCCTAAGCACCTCAGTGTGTTTGGTACATGCATGCACACAGGTACAAACCATCAGAAGAGGAAAATTATGTGTGGGAAGGTGAAGCACTCTAGATCAGCTTTATTTTCTTTTCATTGCCATTGATGATAAAATGCCACTTCTTGACTTCAGGGGGAAACAGAACTGAGTTAATGTTAAGGTGTTTTGAAAATACCACTCACACTGCAAAAAAATTTGTAGTAGATCCCCAAGGAATCCCCAAGGTGAAGGTTTTATTCACACAAGACAAGCAGTTCAGACAAAATGAACTATTGAAATAAACAAAAGGTATCTCAGATAACTAAATCTAGAAATTTGTAGGGTTTTTAAACCAAATTCCCACTGTTCCCTATCTGTCATTTGTTTATTTGCAGCGTTTCCCTTTTTCAAACACTATAACTAAACTAGTGATTTTTTGACTTTTCCATGCCCTTTCAATCTAAAATGTCTCTGTTTTACATTGAAATAGAGAAAAATACCTAAAAAGATCTTGGTTGAAAACATTAAAACATGTCCTTTGTGACATCGACATGGCTCTATCTCATGCAATGACTGTGGCTCTGTGGGCAGAGAGATGTCTTGGAACAAAGCATACCATGAAAAAAACAACTTCCTAAGCTGGCTGTCTAAGCAAGCGTCCTCTTGTATTTTTAATTCTTGCATCTAGTTGATCTGGCTATGAAGTTGATTAACAGAAATGAATCACACTGTGCTAAGGTGCACCATGCATTTAAATGCTAAAAGCTCTGTGGCAGCTCGTTTTTGTGCTTGTGCTTAACTTGTTGTAGGTCCTGAAACTGAGGTGAGAGTGTGCATTTGTGTGGCCACCATAGATTAGCTACTGCAAAATTAACCCACTCCAGGTAGACAGACCAGCTGTCCCTTGGGTAGGGAAGGGTAGAGAAGCAAAGCACAATTTTTAGGCATAGAGGCAGTATTTACAGGCTTTCTTTGTCTTCCTCAAGCTTTTGTGTTATCTCAGGCTTTTTCTATTTCAGTTGGATCTTATTTTTTGTATGGAACTTTTCTTCTGTTTAAAGTATTTAAAGTTTTAATCTTCCACTCCACTGCTGTTTTGGTAAGCTTGAGTCTCAAAGTGAAAGCATCCAAAGTCCCAGAGCAGGAACTTCCTCCCTTTCTGTGCACACCTTTGACCCTGGAGCTGCAGAGGCTCAGAGGGACTACAGACATTTGCCTGTATGGCTGTGATAGTGGAATTTCTTCCCAAATTCTTATGATGAATGTGTCTTGTGAATTATTTCCTTACACATTTTGCTTCGTGTGTGTGTCTATGTATTCACACTTACTGCAGTAAGTTCTTTTTGAAATGTGATCACAACTTGTTCTGTTTACAAAGAAACCTAAAAATGCTGCACATATATGCATGTAAGATTACAGGAAGCATTTGCATTGTTTGACAAGTAGTATGTTTTATTGTTCAGCATTGTGTGAGCAGGCAATAAAAAAGTTTGCCTTTTGTGTGATTCAGGCCTTTCACTTCCCTCTGTACACATTCATCTATTTATTTTTTTAGAAGAGGGCATAACATTTAACATTATTCTTACCCAGTAATGGTAGTGGAGAGTATATTTCAGATACTGCCTCCTGTATTTACATTCTGAAATACATTTATTTTTATTTAGGAAAGAGTGATGGATTTAGGGAACTAATTTTGGAACAAATAATAATGGATAAATGTGGAGCAGGTGCTGACAATTTACTCAGGGAGGAGTGTCTGCAAGGTGAGAACAGACTTTTTTTCCTGCCTACCCCATGGAGGCAGCATTAGCCTTGCCTGAAGACTGGTGTCCTTAGTTCTGTCCAGCTGCAGTTCAAATAAGAGAATAAAAACATTCTTCTGCAAGCAAGTGGGATTTTTTTAATGAACTGTTAGACAGTAAGATCAGGATATAGCTGGTAAAGTGGAAAGGGACTCCTTAGGGAAGTATGTTTTGGATGCTCTGGTGCTTCTTTTCTTTGCTCCTTGAGGCTCTTAATGGCTTTAGAGATGTGATTATGCTGGGACACCATGGTGTCCTTTGCTGCTGCTAGAAAAGCATGCCTCTCACCCTTCCCACAAACAGTATTGCAGTGATTTCCCTTATGAGCGCTGTGGGTAAGTGAATTACATGGAATGAGATTTTCCCTTGTCTCTAGATAACGCTGGGTGACCGAGTGTAAAATTGAGAGAATTTTGCTTTCCCACTCTATCACTGCCCTCCCTAAGTCCTCTCTGTTGCTTACCTGTGGGGCCTGACTTGCTGGAGTTTACAATGGTGTGAAGTCAGTGTAACAGAGAGGCTGCTGGCTCCTGAGTGTGAATGGTCTGTCCCAGTGAGACGGCTGTAGCTTGCTAAAGCTGTGGCCCAAGGGACTGCAGGTTTTCCTTCCCCTTGTTGTTCTTTCTGTTTCACTGGTGCAACAAGTCTCATAACGCTTACTGTAAGGGGAAGGCTGAGGCTGTGATGCACATGGGGAAAGCTGTGAAGTGTCTGGCTCCTTCTGCAAGGTCCATGAGCTCTTTGTACCCACAGCACAGCTGTGTTCAGGCTTCGTGTCAGTAAACAGCCCCTCTCTGGTTAAAGCAGCTAATCTTCTGATTGCTGTAAGCTTCTGTAAGACCTGATCCTACCTGCTCCTAAGGCCTGATCCTTCTCCTAAGAGAAGGACAATTGTTGGGCTGCACATCACATTAGCAGCTAAGAATAAAAGCTGGTTATCTCTCACCCAGTTACTCTAGAGGTCATTGAACCAGCATTAGAAATGGATGAGCTAAAGCTTGTAAGGAAAGTGCTTGTGATTGCTGTGTGGCTGGAGGGAGGAGTAAATACAAGGAGCTTTGGGCTCTGGTGCAGCGTGCTAGCTCCCTAAACTAAGCCTCTGCTTCCTTTGTAGGTAAGTGAAGGTTTGTAACAAGTTTCTGTGTTATAGAGGCTTCAGCAGTAAAACCAACCTAACCATGGGGGTCAGAAAAATGACCTCTTTCCGATCCAAGACTGATCTTTAGTTTGTTTGTGAAAACTCTCCTGAAAACTCTCACCCTCACCCCAGAGCTCAGTTTTCAAGCACGTTGTGAGAGCTGTTAAAACTGTCATGACAGAGGGCAGCAGCTTGTGACCTTTCCAGGTGAAAAGAAGAAGATTTGGGACAAACACAAGCTTCCAAAACTATCCTTCCTGTGTATCTGCACAGCATTTGTATGTGCAGGCTTTGGGATTCTCCTGCAGCTGTCTCTTCTGAGCTCACATGACAGAAATTCTACAACTGAAACCTGAAGTCGATGGCAAAGAACCTTCTCTCTGCCTAGAGTCAGCTGATTGCAAAAACCTCAGTGAAAAACAGTAATTTCTTTCTAAAAAGATCGTTAGTATTGGTTTTGTATATGTTCCGCTTGGAAAAGGCTAGGAGGATGGATAACTTGGCTGTTGTCCTATAGTCATCACCTGGGAGCCTGAGACACTTTCACTGCAACTTCCCTGCCCCGAGGTTCTAGAGAAGCCCCATCCTTTGCCTAATGCTGCTGGTGGTCTGATCTCAGCAGCCACAGGACTGCAGTAGCTGCTGCTCCCCTTCCTATGTGTTAATTGACATAGGAGGTAGATGTTTCCTTGAGCTAAAAGACCTCCTGCCACTGCCTGGTGTGACATGACACATGACTTGTTAGGTATTAAACTGTGAGATCGAAAGGAGAGGTGGCACTTTCTGGAACTGAAGCAAAGCTTCAAGCCTCTATCAAAGTGTTTTTCATCTTTCCTGCTTTTTAAGCTAGAGAAAATGATAACCTCTTCCTCTCTCGTTAACGATCTCGTATGCTATGAATCCATTGTGGATGGCTGGGGATGGCTGGATGGCAATGCTCACTGGAATGGTGTGTGTTGCCCTGCCATCCTCTGAGCCTCGGGATGGAGAGGGTAGGTGATCACGGTGAGGTGGCACAGGAGCTGCTTGGGCTGGTTTTGTAGGTGCCCATTGCATCTTCCCCAATCATTTGGATCAAAAGGAGACACAAATCAAACCTGACCCCTTATGGTGTGGAGAAAACAGGTGGTAGGGGTCTCTTTGATGGATCTGGCTCCTAATCTTTTGGCTGGCTGTGTTGCTTGGTCACAGTTTAGCTCCAGGCTCATTTACATTGAAAATGAAAGCCTATAAAACATGGAATGATGGCTTTGGCTGCGTCTCTTTTTTCTCCCCTTGGAAATATGATGAATGTTATTATATAATGTTTCCTGGACATTGGGACTCCTGAGAATCCAAAAAATAAAATAAAATTAAAGGTGGTCTCAGCTGCTGTTAAGTACCTCACTGTTTCTCTGAAGATAAGAACTCAATAGCCCAGAATGAGGGCACAGAAACCAGCTGTGATCACTGGGAGTCAAAAGAGCTATGTGTACCCCTGTCCTGGAGGAATGGAATTGATGGCAGCAATAAAAAGTGTTTGGCAGCTCCCTGATCAGCACAAATACTTGTAGTGAGTAATTCTAGCTTTTCCTGTGCTCCCTGTTCTGGAAGAGCAGATTTGCTGCTTCCTCCTCTGAGAAGTGGAGATCAGCATGGTAGCAGTGTGACTGACTATCTTCAGTGTGATTCTTGGTGTGTGAAGACAAGGTACTGCCTCAGAGAAAAGCTGCCAACTCCTAAATTGAAGAGATGGCTTTGATGGCTCCTGCAAGGGGAAAGTTCTGATGGAGAAAGGAACCTTCTCAGTGTTTAAATGGAGGTGGGTGGGGACGCCTAGCCTTTCTGAGCTTACCCTCTGTGCCATGTCAGCTACAACAATCTGTAACAGAGAACAAATTGCAAATGCTGTGAGGGACTAATTTAAATAAGCAAACAAACAAAACCTTCAGAATTAATTCCTAAAAGGCATGTCTTCTATTGAAAAAAAACTTCAGCTATTCATATGTTCTTTCCCCTTCTACTGCAGGCTTGCAGCTAGGATTTGAAATGCAGAGCCCTCCTTTCCTGTGAATTTCATGTTGATTCAGGAAGTACCTGGTTCAATATCCTCCTGGGACAGAGGCAGTATTAAACATAATATCTAGTGATTTGAACTGTGCAAGGAAGCACTCTGCTATTCCCATTCCATCGAGTGGAGTAATTTCAAGTCTCTAAATTGGGAAAGTAATGGAATAAACTGTTGGTTTTCAGAAAATCTAAAACAAACAACACCTGTCCTTAAGTCACCTGCAGGCTGTGGCCATTTCAGGGAAGATCAGATAAGCAGCTGAGGTATCCCCTTTGTGCTGGCTCTGTAATGAAGCAGTCCAGACTGGAGACCTCTGGGCTTGCCTTTGCCATAAGGCAATGCTGGATGTCACTAAGTGAGACAACTTCCTGATGTCACCTCACCATTTACTACCGGGCATTGGCAGCACCTGCAGACTTCAGGGACGATGACCAAGAGTTTGCTTTATCAGACTTGGCAGACTTGGTGTGCTGTTGGCTACAGCTGCTGGTTTAACTCCTAGTCCTGTGTTGTATAACTTATCCTGACAGATCACAATGTCTGCCCTGAAGAGCTGCAGTCATTAACCCTCCTTCTCCTGGAGCCCACTGTGGGAATGTGGCCTGATTACTTGTTGATCAGTAGTAGTAGGAAACACTTAGCTGTCTGCAGGGAAGGGGCACTTGTGTAAAGCAGGTCCATGACAGAGAGGGAAGCCAGAGCTGGCTCTGCTGTCTTTCTTCCTGATCAAAAGGAAGTATGAGGATGGGACAGGTGACAACTTTCAAATTATAACTTAACAAGGACTGCCTGCTGTCCCTCTGTAACAACAGAGAGTACCCGTGATGCTCACTTCTCTATGGCCTCTACAGGGATGAATGTACCACCATTAACCTGGACTTGTTTCATGTGACCAGGAGGCATTGAGAGCTGCTGACCAACAAACCAAAATAATGCCTTTGTTCAGTAACAATTCCCATTCTCTCCTGGTGGAACCATATTCAGATAGGAAGGGATTGATGAAGGTTTTTCTATAAAATCTTATTTCTTATAGGCAAGGTAATCTAGGATTGGGGAATCATATAAAATATGATCAGTCTCCCCTGAGAAAGGCACTAAGATAGCTCCATGCCTTTTTTAGATATTTAAGATAAAATAAATCAAATGAATGAAAGGAATGCAGTAGAATCAACTGCTGCTGTATCTTTTTCAGCTCTACTTCTTAACTTAAATAGGAATGAAATATTTTCCTTATGTGCCTTGGTCTCCTCTAGTGAGATTGTCATGAAAGTGTCCCCTTTCATCTTTCTCCCCACAGCTTCCTCGTGTCCCTACACATGCAGGGATGGATGCTCACAAGGGGGTTTGAATTTCCTTCTGAAGTAATGCCTTTTTGACATTTCTGCAATGCTTTTTTTTCTCTTTTCTCCAGTGCAGTAGGCTGTAGAGCACAGGATATGAGGATCAGCTGGTGGCAGATAGCAAATGTGAGAAGACAAAATATTGGGACGTTTGCACAGTGTAGCATTTTCAGATAATTTATTTGAAAACTTGTACAGGAGAGGTGTTAAGGATAGATGATCCTGTCCTTCTGAGGATGTAAAGAATAAAGGTGACTTGACAAACCCTTTTCTTAGCAAGTTTCTTCTGAAAAGTGTTTAATTGATAGCACTTTTGCTTTGGTGGAGTCTACCTTGCAGCAGGCTCTTAATGGACTGGTAAGCTTCACCTAATTTGAAGCTCCTCTACCACCCACATCAGGCCAGCAGCTCTGGTTACAAAACAAACTGATAGTGTTTGGTAGAATCCATCTGATATTTAGTAGTAATGCTTCTGAGATTTTTGAGGAGGGAGAGGTTATTGGCAGTGCTGTAGGCTTAAGCTCTGCTTTTGTGTCACTTATGGTATCACTGAGATACCACAAACCCCTCTGCAAAAATTCCATGGAGCTCTGGGTTGAAAACAGACTCAGGAAGATCCTGATTTTAACATTGGTTCTTTAAATCTATAATTTAATTTCTCTCTATCGATCCAGACTTTGCTGTTTTCATGTAATTTAGAGGGCTAAAACCACCCCAGCTATCCCCACATTTTAGTACCTCCTGAGCTATCTGCTAAAGGTTAGGGCTCATCTGAACTTCGGCAAATGATGAAATAATGCTCTATTTAAGTGTTAATGTGGGGCTAATAGCCCATGTGGATTCACTTCAGTTCCTTCTGCTTCTTTCCTCCTAGGTTTACTTTCACTGTGGTGCATCAGCCTGTGTCGAAGATGCTATGAAATCCTGCATACCTCACTGACCTTCTGAGAGGGAAAAGCTTGCTCCTTTTTTTTTTTTTTTTTCAAGTCATTACAAAAATAGGAAGCACCAAGGCTGTTTGCTGTAGTGAAGATGTGATTTCAAATGCCTTGACGTTTCGACTACCAGCTTAGACTGTACAGGGATTTCTGAAGTCAAAGAGTGTCAAAAGCTGAAGGTTACCTATGTATCTGTGTGTTTGTACTAGCCATCCAGGGAGTTTCTGAGCTTTCTGGAGCCTTTATGGTTGAACACAAGATGTGGGGTTGCACTGATTTCCAGGCAACTACTATATTGTTTGAGAATGAAATGGCATTAAAGACTATTTAGTCTAAAATGAGAGATGGCATGGAAAGCCATGAGCATTTGCAAAGATCCATATCTAAATAGGGGAGCTTAACTAATCTGTGGATTTAGTTGGTTCTTTTTGAGAATAGTTTCTCCTAACCAAGTGACTGGAAAGAGAAGAAAAGGCTGAGCCCATCTGTGTTCTACCTCCAATTTCTCATCAGGATCCAGGTCTATCTTGTAGATACTCTGGCCTATCCTAACACTCAACACAGGATCACTTAATGCTGCCTTCAGATTCTTGTATTCCTCCTGGAACTGCAGCAAGCTTTGGAGTTTGGAAAGCATTATAGCTGGGATTAACTTCCAGGTTCCTTTGGGTGAGCCCAGATGGGCTGTTGTTATACAAACTCTCCTTCTGTAGGGTCAAGTGTGTAAAGTAACCAGAGGTCTTCGGTTGTGGTTTAAGAATTGTAGTTCCTGGTTCAGTGCCCTCACTGAGACTCTCCCAAACCACAGACTGCTTGCTTGCTTCCCCCTCCCCCTCACCCTTTCTGTTCCAGAGGGATAGAGTTGAGAATTGGAGGCACAGAAGTTGAAGATCATGGGTTGAGATAAGAACATTTTACTGGAAACAGCAGTGAGATATGAAGGGTAACAGCAACAATAGTATTAACAAAAGTATGTGAAAGAGAGGGGGATTCACGTGCAAAAATGCTCACCAGGGACCCCAAGATAATGAACAATGGGGACAATGCTGCCATGCCTTTCCAGTGGAAGCCATGTCCTTTTGCTTGGGAACCGGAGAATTCCTTACCTGCAGCCCCAGCAATGATCTGAGGTGACACAGAATAACATCTGGGTCCCACCCAGAGCTAGGACGCCTCCCACGGTAGAATGCCTGCCTTAATCTGACTGCACAGTGGATATTTCCAAAGGGCTGACCTTGAGAGAGAATAACCAATGTTTGTAACAGCAGTGCCATCCTGAGGAGCAGGAGAACGATCTGTGTCCTATTGCAGTTCTGCATTTCACCAGAAGGCTTCTCTTAGCAGCTCTGGTAGTGGTTTATGTTGCTCTAGAGCCAAGTATTGGTTAAACAGAGCTTTGCTTCTGGATTATCTGAAGCTCTGGTTTTAGTTCTGATACTTGTGGCACCTGGATCCCCATCTCTGAATTACTAAAGCTCAGACAATCTTTGAATTGTTCTTGCTACCTTGAATGTGAAGTGTTAAAGTGCTTAGAACATTTTTAGAGGTCATGGTGATTCTATAAACAGAGTATGTTCATTTGATCTGTATGAATATAAGAAAGAAAATCTGGTGTTTTTCTCTTCCTGCCTCTCCTGTACCCAGATTTTTTTTTTTTTGGCCCTAATTCTGTAGCCTCACTCCTCTCTTCCCCCATGTTTCAAAACTCCTTCTCTCATACATATTTTAAGTGCATTTTCATTCTACAGAGACTCCAACCCTCATCTGCTCTGACAGCCTAAGATTCTTGCTGGTCTATTAATTTAATATTCATGAATATGAGCAGAAAGGGCTCCAGTCTCTTACCACCAACCTGTTCTTTGGTCAGGACAAGGAGAAAAGTCTTGCCTGCTGTGATCATTAAGTATTTCTTCTGAGGCCTGGTTAAGCCCACAACTGTCTTCAGGGCACGATACCATTTACTTGTGTCTGAAGAATTTAAGACTCAGCATGAAGTCTATTTGCACGCTTTGAATACTGACCCTTGCTTATAAGATAGGACACAATTTTTATGAAGTAGGATTTTTTCTGAGAGAGAGACTTAAACATTTTCTTTCATTTCACCTTTCCTTACCTGTCCAAGCCTAATTCTTGGGAGATTAGCTAAAAATGTAGCTTTGAAAGAAGCACTGAAAAGTGGAAAAGCTGCAGGTGCTAACCTGGAACTTGAAATCCAAGGCAGGATGGCAGGACAGTGTTATGCTTGTAGCCAGTGTTATTTCCTAAAGTATAAGTCAAGGTACTTACTAGGGGTAGTTGAGTTTTAACAGTTCCCTGTGTCCTCATAAAGGTACGGAATATACTACAGACACTTAAAGAAATGTGATGGAGAAAAGGCAGGTCCCAGAACTGCTGAAGGGGAGTTGGAAAATATGAGATCTCACAGCTTCTGAGTAGGAAGCAGGCGGGAAAAAAAACCCAAAAAAACCCAGTGCTTTTTTTGGTTTGTTTTTGTTTTGCTCTCTGTTGTTTGAAGGCAGCTGAGCAGCACTTTTGTATGAGCTCATGACACCTGTCTGTGAGTAAGTGTGTACACAGTCCCTACAATGGTTTGCAGCCTCTGGGCTGTATGTTTACTTCAACTTGGAAAGCTCAAGTCCTGTTTCTCACCCAAGGCCAACCTCAATTTGAAACACTAATATTCAGAAACTCTGCCTATAATAGCAATAAAACCTGTAACTATATATGTGCTAGCAGCTGAGCAGGATTCTTGTCACAACTCAAGCCACATGTGTCTAGTTTTGGTGACTGTATGTGATTGTCCTGCAGCAATGTGACCCTAGTTCCACTGAAGCACAACCCTCCTCTATTCCTTCCATGATGGTTTTGGGGTCTAGCACTGCTTTGGCTAGCTGAGACTGACTGCAAAGGCTAGGAAAAATTGATTTGGAATTCAAAAGGATTTTGATCAAGAGGAGATATTGTCCAAAATGAACCAGATGGAATTAAAGACAAGTGTAGAGATTTGCCCTTAGGAATGAGAAATCAAATGCGTGAATACAAATGGGGGATGGTGATCTCAGCAGCAGTTCTAAGGAAGATCTGTTGCATTAAATGAACTGCAAAAGGTAAGAATCTTATTCCATCTCCAAAGGCAAATAAATGGAAGACAGGAGAAACAGTCTTTGTATGTAGAGGAAGAGGGGAGTACTTCTATGGAGACTTTGGTGAGAACATCTTGTTCAACCTTGGTAACAGCTTGGGAGAAAAGGGCTTTAGGAAAAAGGGGCATTATGCTTCCTCTTAGAGGCTATCCTCACTAAAAACCAGATAAATGGAAATAAGAGAAGGCTGCTTTACTGAAGAGTCGGTGGAGGGGCAATGTAAAGTAACTTACCTTCTCTGTGAGTAAGGAGAGTATGAAGGGCAGACCACTTACTCTAACAGATGCCTCAAGAAAGCATTAGAATAATTCTTACTTTTTAAGTAATTGGATAAGGATCTTCAGAAATAGCCAAGGTTGGGCTGTCTCAATTTCCTTAAGGAAGGGATAGGAGGGGCTTTCTGGCCCTACTTCTAAATGATCTATCAATGATTAATCAGATTATGACTGCTTCATTTGACCTCAAGAGAAGACATGCTTAATTTCTAAATCAAAACTGCCATTCAAGAAAAATGAGTAGTGGCTTTGGGACCTTCCTGCACCAGCTCCTCATTTATTCCTTTCTGTGTGCAAGTTGTGTTCACCTGGTAGGGACCGCAGAGTGACTGTGGTGCCAAGACAGTCCTCTGGGGTGCCACTACTGGAGACATGACCAGAATTTACAGTCTCTGCCCACCTTTCTGCTTGTCTCCAGGATCAGTGTACATCAAACTTACTTGTAAGTCTCCCATTCAGGGTCAGGGATCAAAAGCCATCTACTTTCTGAACTCTACCCTCTGTTACTTTGTTTGGTGTTTTTTTTTAATTTATTTTGGAAGAGTTGTTAGGAAGTGGCAATAGTAGTGCGCTGCAGGTACCAGCTGACAAACTCTAAGCTGTAAAACACTGACCTGAGAGACATCTGGCAACTGAGACTGGGATATGAAAGTAGAAAATCCTGTAAACCACAGCTGTAAATGCACAGCAGATGAAATGGCCTTCCTTGCATTCCTGCAGCAAGTCTAGGGACTTTATGAAAAGGTAGCTTACAGGATATGTCAATCTTGTGTACAGCTGCAGTTAAAGAAAAGACAGGTCTTAATAAATCTCTACACTGAAATATGCTTTCCTTCTCTCTAACCTCTGCTGTCAATGGCTTGCTTTCAGTTACCTTTCCAAAAGGAGTGATTGTACGTTTTGGACAATCTGAAGATTATTTTCCTGCCTTTCCTCTCTTTAACTTGGTCAGTCTTTAACTCTGAGATGCAACAAAGGCTGTTTTCCTAGAGAAACTGGGCAGTAGCCAAAAGGCCACAATAGTTCAATGAAAATATTGAGTGGCTGCATGGAGGTGTTTGTACTAATGCTTCACAAATGTTCTGGTGAGAAGGAAAAGCATGGCCCAGGCAGTAGAGGCTGCTCTCCTCTGTGATTACGTAAAGTCTGGGAGCATGTACATATCACAGATACACTCTTGGTCCAGTGAATATGGAGTTAACGTGGGCAACCTTTTCTCTGTGAACAGAGAGAGAGGGTAATGCTGAGACAACAAAAAATCTGCAGGACACAGAGGTGGCAGTCTTCTCTTTTGTAAAATTATCTCTGGGAGTATCCTGGCTAACTTTTATCTGCAGCATCAAATATTGACTCTGGTTTTTCTTGAGGTGATCTCCAACTCCTGCTGTGACAAATGAAGTCTCATGGACCCATGCTTTGGCTGTCCTTCCTACAGCAATCACTAGGAGCTAAATAGGTTCCAGGGATCTTCTTGCCATGCTGAGCAGGGAGCAGAGCTGTTTACTGGATCACTAACTCGGAATCCTAGCGTGAAGTGCTCTTGAAGTATATAGTAAGTTTTTATCCAAATACTTCCATATTCTATTTTAATATTGTCCTAATTGTAGCAGCCATGTACGGTGAAACTTGCTCAAGATGTTCAGTAAAACGTCTGCTGACTCTTTCAAACTTGTGCTGTTAGGGAGTAGTTTAAGTCTGTTGCCCTGCTACCCAGGTGATCATAAAATCTGGACCATAGCTGCCTAAAGGTGGGTGGGGTAAAGGAGGATGGTGGGAGGGTTACAATTGCTGGTAGTTAACAGTCTGAGTGGTTTCTAACTGGCAGCTACAGCCAATACTGTGGCAAAAGGTATGTTTTGTTGTTCCCTAAATGTATAGTGATAATGTACAGTTGCTGATATGACTGCCTGAGGAGATCTTGGCACTTTCCAATGTAACATTAAGCCTTCTCCATGTACATCTTGCTGCATTCTAATGTCTTACAAATGCTCCAGTAGGCAGAGACTACAGTGGAAAAGGTATCATCTGCTTAATGGGAGTAGCTCCTGTGTGAGATGCGTAGACAGGCTGCCATGCTTTCTTTCCCATTATAGGGCCTTAAATTCATGCGATGAGGATGCCACAGGATCCTCTTCCCACCTGAGGAAATACAGCCAGGAAAATGTGCATGTGTCTGTTAATAAAAGGCTTCCCCTCCTTCCTGGTCTTCCCCCCATATTTTCAACATGTGGAAGCTTTTTTTTAATGTGCACAGTGAATTTACCCCCTTCTGCTGCAATAGTGAAATAAAGATACTGATTTGAGATGGGACTGACTGAACTCTGAGGTCTGCATTTTCATCCTCTGATTTCATCTGTGTTAGCCCCTGGTCAAGGTACTTTTTTCCTTGCACTCAGTGTTTTGCTTAGAATTAGATCATAAAATCCATTGTGAAATTTCTGAATTCGTTTTGCCAGTGGTGGACTACCAACAGGCAGTAGATGAACTCTGACATAATGAAAAGTCTAGCATAGCAGAAATGAGGGAAATCAGCATTTGACTGATCAGTGAGGAGTTTGCATCAGTTGCCTTCTATCAACTTTTGTTGATAGACTTTTGTCCAGATCCCTGTCTGTGGCCTGATATGCCTTGGAACTCTTCAATTGTCACTGCTTGTGCAATTTGGGATAGTTACACATCTAAATGAAATGTCTTCATAGATAGACATATAAGAACTTTAAATATAGGCTGTTTTCAGTTGAAAAATACTTTGATCAGAAACCAGAAAGAAAGATCTCTGTCCCTGTCCGAATACTAAAATTCAAAACAGTATCGCTCCCAAACTCTTGGGGCTCAAGTGAGGCTTTTGATAATGGATTACTTTGAATGGAAAACTTCAAACTGGCTGCTAATCTTTTCCAAGTCAAATGTATCAAATCGTACAGCACCACTTACCTTTTTAAGATGCAAGTCCAATAAGGGGAGAGCCTTATAACTACAACTGATTTAATGAAAACCCTTTAATCTCATTAGTCAGTGAAGGACTATGAGAGCCCCTTCTGTCAAACCTGTGCTTCAGACATGCTGTGGCCTCAGGCTATGTTTCGGAATTGAAATTTTAGCTTTCTGAATCCCAACCTGATCAGCAATTTAAGTGTAGTCATTAGAGTGGCAATTTTGAGGCTCTTTCCCTTTGTGGGCACTGTGGATGTGTTCATGCCAGAAGTGGTATAGACTCTGATGGGGTGAATTGGGCACCACTGGTAATAAACCTCATTCTCAAAATCACCTATTTCAAATTTCCCCCTGAAACAGTTTAGACCACAACTCTGAGGACTGAGCTGAAAACTACTGTTCGACCATAGGCAGAGGCAATATATGGTATTTTCACTCTTGTGTTTCCCATCAGGGTGTTAAAGGTCTGCAACAAAAAAATCTATTCACAGTCATGTGGATTGCCTTGATGTTTATACATCCCCTACTGTCAGGCTTATCTCTTTAAGGCAGAAATGCAGCTTCGTGTTTATTTACCTGTCCCAAATCCAGCTTCACCTCCCATTTTTTAGCTCATCTCTTCGTAGAGAGCAGGCCTGTAAATCTAGCTACAGAGCCATGTGTGCTAATGCTGTGTCCATGGTGTCTGCTTAGTCCAAGAGCAGAACTTCATGCCTGAATTCACTGCATGCCCATCTTGCCACTTTAGTGACAATGGCATCTCACAGTTTGGTATTCACAGGCTGGCTTTAGCTGGCCCTCTTGGAAGGAAAATACCCTGTGCAGCACTTCATTTCTGGTGTTTGTTAGCAAAGGTGTGAAAATGCCTTTAGCCCCTAATATGTTGCAGATTATTAATAGTAGGAAAAAAGACCCTTAGATTGTTTTTTTTTTTTGTTTGTTTGTTTCTTTGGTTTCTTTGCTACCCAGGGAACTGGTTCCTCACTGTTTTCTGGGAAATTCTCAGTCTATCCCTTAATATGACACTTGCCTGTTAATATCCTCACTGTGTACTTCCCTGGCTGTTTTGAGGGGCCTAGGGGAGATTGGAAAGAGGAAGGTTAATAATGTGCATTTCTTATATGAGAATGGGGTAAATAAATAAAGGTGCATTAAAGGTAGCATAACTGCAAGGGATGAAAGAGAATTAACAGATGTGCCAAAGATGGTATAAACAAAGAAGTAATGGGAAGGACCTGAAGACCAGGAGAAGGGGCAATTATATCCTGAAAGTTCTTGCTTGGTTTGCCACAGACATAGAGAATATTCAATAACTTAATTGTTTAAGGAAGTTTTACATGATATCTTGCCCTGTCACTTCTCTTTTGTTGAATGAGCACCACCCTTGCTCTTTGTTCATTGTTAAATTTTCTAGCACTCCAGTCATGCCTGTTCTCCACTGGAATAATTGTAATTGAGGGGTGTCTGTCTTAAGACAGAATGTCACCAAACTAGGTGTGGTACCTCAATTTGAGATCACCGAATGTGGTGGAAAAGTTACTAGAAACTCACTCATTAGTGAGGAGCCAAATCATTAGAGAAAACAAAAACTAGTGAGATGACATTTGCTGAGTAAATACAAGTCATTGTAATTGATTAAGGCTGAATACAGAAATGGGTCTACAAAAAGGTCCATGTTTTTCCCTTTAAAATAAAAAAAATTAGAGAAATGGACAAAAATTTCAGTGGTTTTAGGGGGGATCACATTATTTGTTTTGTATTTAAAGTTCTGAGAAAATTTGCTAGAATTCTAAGTAACAGGTTGTTTCAAAGTAAGTTATTCTGCTTTTAATACATCGAAGCGACATGTGGTGAAATTTGAAAGTCCTTTTTAACTAGTACACGTGGGTGAGGAGGAAATAAGTTCAGAAAATGTCCTGCTCCAAGTGACTGGCTTTCAAAGATAGGAGGAATATATGCACATACACATGCATAGGTTTATGGAACAGGTTTATGTATATAAAGTTTAACTTATCCCATCCAAAATTATTTTAGCCAAGCAAAAGAAAAGCAGCATCTGGTGATGCTGTAAGCATCAATGGCAGCTGCTAAACAAAGGATAAATCCAAGATTTATTCCTCCATTTAGGAACTTCAAGTGTGAAAGGATCCTGGCTTGGAGGTGGGAAAAACATCCTCTTCACACAACTCCAGTGCAACCACTTTTAAAATACAATTTTGCAGTTTGCACACCTGACTTCCAAAATATTTGACAGGTTACATGGAGTGCAGAGAAAGAATGTAATCAAAAGTTTGATTGACTTTATTTACAAGGACAGATTTAAGTATGTATAGCTTGGTTATGTTAGGAAGAAAGGATATAGGCACTAATAGTCTAGATATTTGGAGAGCTGGAGAGTACAGGCCTTGTTAAGATATCTTAATAAGCATCTAAGCTAAAATTTCACAGAAAAAGGCAGAAAATGGCATGATGATGAGGTGTCTTCATTTGCCAACAGGTTTCCTTGAGGGTGTCCTGTGGTGTGGGGTTTTTGTAATGTACCTGAAAAAGAGAAGCAGCAAATACAGGCATCCCTCCCTGTGGAAACTCTCCTGTCCTGGCCAAGGGTTCCACATGAGCCAACATTTCTTCTTCCAGATAGAGATGCTGCATAATGGCAGAACATAAGCAGAGCAAGCTGAGTAATTTATCTGCTACAAAATGTTACAAAGGCAAACTGTGGTTAAAGGCATGAGTTTTGATGGTTATTCTACTTGGAAGCATCCTGAATTTGTTGAGATACCCTGTTTTTTGGTTAAATTAACATCTCTGGATTCCTGGTTCCCGTCAGACTGCTCTGAAATCTATCTGAAGTGTGCTCAGTGACCAGAGAATCTCCAATCACAGAATTATTAAGGCTGGAAGGAGCTTGTCTAGTGTAACTCCTCTACTGAATGTAAGGTCAAGTAGAGTACATTGCTTTGACAGGGTCCAGATGGGGTCAGAATAGCTGCCAGGCTAGAGACCCCACAGCCTCTCTGGGCAACTTGTTCTAGTGTTTGACCACCTTCACTGTAGGAAAAAAAATCAAACCAAAGCAAAACCAAAATGAAACAAACCCCAAAAAACAAACAAAAAAAACCCCAGAAACTTTGTTTTCCTTATCCTTGAAGGGAATTTCCTGTATTTCATTTTGCACCCTGTGCCTCTTGCTCTTTCACTGACACCATTAAATGGAGTCTTACTGTGTCTTTGCTGCCTGCCATCACTTATTTATATTGGTGAGATTCACCCAAGTCCATTTTTAGAGGCTAGACAATCCCAACTCTATCAGCCTCTTGTGTGTTGTATGCTCCAAGTCCGTGATAACCTTAGTTACTCACTGCTGGGCCACCTACAGTGTGTCCATGTTACTATTGCTTTGGAGAGCCCAGACTGGGACATAGCACCCCAAACCCTGTACCTTCAGTGCTGAGGAGAGGGGGAGGATCACCTTCCTTGACCTGCTGTCAGTGTTTTTTTCACAAGAGGCTGCTGACTGCCACACACACTGATGGCCCCTTGTCAATTATTTACGCCATAGAACTCCAAAAGCCTCTTTTGTGGAGTGGCTTTCTAACCAGTTGAACCTCAGCGCATAGTGGTTCATGAGTTTTCTTTCCTGGGTGCAGGACTTCGTGCTTCTCTTGAAACGTCTTGAGATTCCTGTCATCTCAATTCTTTAGCCCAGCACAATCCCTCAGAGTGGCAGCAGCCTTCTGGTGCACCAGCCATTCCTCCAGTACTGTACTATCTGCAGATTTGCTGAGTGCTCTCTTCACCACTGTCCAGGTCATTCTCAAATCACAGTTATCACATCCCTTCCCTCCTTTTCTAGACTGGTCATTTCATTGTGAAGGATGATAGGTTGGCCAGGCATGCTGTCTGTTTCATATATCCATGCTGACTACTCCAAATTACTCTCTTTTTTTATCCTTAATATATTTGGAAATGGTTTCCAGAAGCATTTGTTCCATCACTTTCCCAGAAATCAAGGTAAGGCTGATGGGTCTGTAATTGCCCAAATCTCCCTTTTGAAGATGGGAATGAGTGGTTGCTGATTTAGAAATTATCAGTGGAAACGAAGTGCATTAACCCACTTTCCTTTTTTTAACTTGGTTTGGGAAAATTTGTGTTTTACCTGTAAAAAAATATTAGCAAGTCTTAAAGCTGTTTTTCTGGGCTGGAAGAAACACTTAAATAGTGAGGCTTGGGTGAGTGTAAGGAAGTCAGGGAGTGGAGTCAGATCCTGCAAGTTGTAGCTGGGAGTGGATGAAACTTGCACTGGAGTTCAATGGCACTGAACTAAGTGTGGCACTACTTTCTCCTCAGGAAGAGTATTTCACTTCTCTTTGTCATCCCAAAGGCAATTCTTACTGAGTAGCTGGACACCACATCTGTCCCCGGCATCTGTCTTGGGGTGACACTGGAGGGGTCCCTCTTCCAAACTGCTGGGCAGGAGGGAGCTGCAGAGCCGGCCTCTCCCCTCCTTGTTCTCCCTGCTGCTTTTGTTCCCTGCCTTAATTCCCTTTTGAAGGGCTGATATTTTATTCAGCAGCCCCTGCTGTGCCGGAGCCCGTGACAGAAGTTTCTCAAAAGCACTCCGTTGACAAAATGCTAACAGCTGGTCTTTGAAACTCAGGGAGTGCTAGTCGGAGAGGTGAGGGTGGCAGGGAGCAAGGCAGAGCAGGAGAGAGAGAGAGGGGGGGGAGGGCAGCAGAAAATGCACTGTTTGTTAGGAATAATGAGGCAAAAATATGACAGAGGTTTTTATTGCAAATAATAGACAGTGAACTTCAAACAACAGCAGAGAATCATTAAAAAAACCACAGCAACGGAGTTAAATAAATGCATAATTAGCCAGCGCCATGAAGGTGGAATTTACTGCACCGAGATTCTTAAGGGAGAGTCAATAAATTCACAGCTGGTTTGGGTTTTTTTATTATTATTATTCTTTTCCCTCAGGAAGAGAAGAAAGTGTGAATGAGCCCAGGGCTGTTCTCAAGGTTTTGGCGGGATTTCTCTTCTTGCTGGCACAAACTGCAGCCTCAGTCTCAGCGGAGAGAAGGCTGCCAGATCCACTCTCCCAAGGGAGAGTGGATGATTTGTGAGTGGCAGGGCTAAATGCTATGTGTGTTTGTGATTAAACCAATGAGTAAGCATGTCTGGTCCTAGGGATCTTCGAGAAAACATAGGGAAATGTGTTGCAAGTCCTGCATGCACCTTAGCATGGGTGTGTGTAAGACTATGTGGGTAAGTATTAGGCTAGGAGGGTGTGTTACTCCTGATCTTCACTTCTACATCAGAATCCTCGAGGCTGCTGTGTGTGGGTTTGTGCTATGGCAGTGTGAGCTCTGGCTGACATGTGCATGCAGAATCAGGGGCTGCCTGTGGAGCCCTGCACGAGAGGTGTCCTGTGGATCTGCTCTGCCGTGCGCGGGCATGGAGTGGGGCTGGATTGGAAAGGTAACAAAGAACGTGAGTCACTGCAGCAACAGCAAGATGGTATAATGGTGTATCTGCAAGAGATACCCCTCCTGCTCCTCTTCCTCCACAGTGCCATGAATACTAGACCTGTGTGAAAATGTTCCTCACAAATGCCTTTTTTTCCCCCAGGATAAAATACAGATTTGTTCTGAGCAGATTTCCGCCTGTGTTTCCACAGGGCGAATCACTTTCACAGACTGTCTTTTCAACACCCCATTCCTGCTCTGCACTAGGTACAGATGAATACCTGTAAACCCAAAAGGCAATGGTGATGCAATGAGTTTTGTCTGGTCAGCTTAAAGCAGGGCCTCTGTGAGTCCTGTGTCTCACTGTGTTCCTGGAGCCATAATCAGGCCAGGAATCAATTCCTGGAAGTAGCTGTGTTAGGGGGACATTTGGTTTGTTGTAAAAATTTCAAATGCAGTATTTCATGCTACTTCTGTAAAACTAAATACTTTCATTTTGAGGTTATCAAAAAGCTTTGTTTTGATAAAAAAAGTCAACATTCTGAATTGGAATTTCCATTCCATGGGGGAATGGAAAAACAAGAACAAAATTTTCAATTTTTCATCACCAGCTTACAATGAAAAAAATCTTCAGGTTTCACAACAGATTAAAAAAAATATTCATGTCACTGTTTTTCTCTGCATGGCAAGGTGACACCTGTTATATTACCTGTAGAACAGAGTTGGTTTTCTTCTCCACTTCTCACCAGCACACAGAAGAAGCTGCAGTACTTCATGACACTTGATTTGAGCCACTCAGCTTTGTGCTCTTAAAGCACTTGAGGTTCAAAACCTAAATCTGAGTGAAGGTAGTAGTGTCCTCTGTAAAGCTCTGCTGCTCCCTTAGCCACGCTGCTGATGGAGCAGACACCCACTGTTGGGACTGAGGGCACCTGCAGCTGCCAACATCAAACCTTCCACGTGAAGGCAGATTCAGTACAACAGGCACTTGGAGAGCCTGAACTAAGGAATTCGACTCCCTCTATTGATTCTCTTACACCCCAAATTCTTATGCCAAGTGTCATCGGGGTTTTTTTGGCTACACATGGAAAGATACAGACCACAATTTAGAGCTGGACAGCCAGTGTTGAAGCACAGTAGTATAAAAAAGAATTACTCTCAAATGACAGGGGAGACTGAAATTGTGAGACACTTCCTACTCCTATGGCTAAAAGACAAATGATTTCAAGAAGAAGCTTTCTCTCAGATTATCTGCCACGATAAACACTTTTCAGCAAAAAGGTAATGAGGAAAAGCTGTGCCTAACCCCAGAGGAAAGGAGAGAGACAACAGAGATCACATCATGCTATCGGTATTGCCACCAAGCCGGCAATTGTCGCTAACGACGAACGGACACGGGAGATAAAATCGGAGGCACGGAATCCTGCATTGAAGCCTTCCTCTGAAAAGCCTGTGCCTGCCTCTGATGGAGGCCCGGAGCTCTGCTTTCTCTTTGCACCACAACAACGAATGTGCAGCTTATCTCTCCCAGCAAAACGCTGAGCAGAACTGCGGGTGAGTGCTGCACGGGGCGAGTACAGTGCGCGCAGCTCTGCGTGCTGGAGAACATTCGTGTGCTTGCCCCGGGAGCGCCTCCGTACCTGTGGGAGGAACAGGACTGGATGTATCAACCCCTTTGCACCTGGAGCTAGGAGTTAATAGGATTAGCCTGAGGTTTTAAAACAGCTGCTGTTAAAGGCTTTTATGTTAGCTGAACGTGCTGGTCACTCACGACACCTTGCTCTGCATTCTGGGGGGTTTTGGTGGAAGGAATCAGAGTGGCCACATTACTGAGGAGCTGCTAGAGGATATTATCTTGCCACAGATGGTATCATTCCTGCAAGTAAGGCAACCAAGGGGAATAGGAATTGGATGTTGAGGTCACAGAGGGAAACAACATGAGGCACCACTTACATGCTGGGAGCAAATATTAAGGGATACTAAGGTTTGACTCCTGAGGATATAAAGTAGTCGTCTAACGTCACCACACATCACCTATGCCTGGCAGGAACAGGGAGAGGGAGGGTTGTGGGAATGAGGGGATGATAATGGGCACATTCTGCCTGTTGTCCCATTAGTCAAAGTTTCTAGAAGAATGATGGGAATGACTGGACCACCTGTGTGGATGTTGCACAGGGGCCGAGATGGGCTGGGCACTGTGAGTATAAGGACAACACGCTCACAAGGACAGCCACTGCTGCTTCAGTATGTACTCTGTGCAGGGTACCTCCTACTGCAATGCCTGGGTATCCTGAGAAAACCTTGTGGGGGAGAATTCCTCGTGGTTAGCAGTATATGAGGGAGAGGGCTGTGTTGGAAGGGAAGGCAACACAGAGCACAGCAGCCTTTCACTTCCAAGTGTACAGCATGAGGTCTTGGAGAAGTGGAACAAGGAAGGCAGATGTGACAGGCGGAGGAGTAATAGGGGAGAAAAAAAAGCAGCTGTGAAAATAACTCCTAGTGTTTCATGTGTGGGAGAAAGGATATGGATATTTTCAGGTGCTCTGGATGCTCGGTCCAGCCTTTCACACAGCAGGAGAGTGCAGTGATTGGCATGTGTGGGCAAACCAGCCTCCAAGAAGTGCTTGTGTTCTGCCAGAGCTCTAGTCCTGCTTTGCCTGCCTTGGAGTGTCTCTGTCCTGTCTGTACAGGGCAGGTCTAGGTCCAGCCGTTCAGGCTGCACAGCACAGCTCATCTCCCAGGGCACACCTAGGGAGGACAGGTTATTGCAAAGGTGAGGCTGCTGCACCCTTAGGCCATTGCATGCCTGACAAACTGCTTCTGCTGTGACAGGTCCACCCAGCCTGCCCTGACCTAGCCCCCCAAGCAGGTACATACTGCTGTTTGTATCCTGCACTGGTGCAGAGAGACTGAATCTCTGCTTCTGCTGGCTAGCAAATGTCTCACTGGGGGACTGTCACAGAGTGCACCAAATAAAAGAGAGAGAACAAAGAAAAAAGAAAATAAGACATATGTTCAGACCACCTTCTGGTTCAGAAAAGTTCAGGAGGTTTCAAAACAACCTTTTCTTTGCAGAAATCCTGAATCTCCCAACTGAGCTAGCACTGGTGAGACACAAAGCCATAAATCAAGCTCTGGCTCTCTTTGAAAGAATTGGAGTTGGGTTTTTTGGTGTTTTTTTTTTTCATCTATGAATTTCTATTTTATGATGGAATCCAGGAGGGTTTTGCACAGCAAGCCTGCATAATGCTGTAGAAAGTCAGGATATTCACAAGAGCAAGCTCCAGAAGAATGCCCCTGAGATGTTCCAGGTCAGCAGACCAGAACAAGCTCAAGGTTTGTTCACTGCTTAGGTGATGTGGAATGGTTTGAGGAACAGACTGACCCTGGAGTAGCCGTGGTCTGTTTTCCCCACCCTTTGCTTCTGCCTCACTGGCTCCATTTGGCCTCTGCTCAGGTTGTAAACTGTCCCTACTGCATTTCCTGTCCTCACAGTGAGGCACCTGTAGGCATAGGTGAAGGAGAAAACAGAGTTGTGTCTTCCCAGGGTTGTTTGGCTGTCATTGTGTATGGATGAGGCGTGAGGGCTTTTAGCATTTCTCACCCTTTGAGCTGCCCTTTCTGCCAGCCTGGAGCAGCAGTTAGTGGGATCCTGTGGAGGGGAGTAGGGTGGTAGATTGAAAGTTAAACTATACAGTTCATTCTGTGTAGGCAGTGGGGTCAAACACACACAGTTTGGGAATCATTTATTTTTCAAGCTGGGTCTCCTAGAAAGGAACAGGTGAAACCATAGGTTTAAGTAGCTGCTTACAGCCATCCCCGTGATGATGCTCTGTCAAAGCTCAGCTCTTCCTACAGCTCACCAGCATCCCCTTTACCTTATCCACCACATTTGTATGTGTTACCCATCAGTGCAATTTCACAGGCTTACTGAGGATTGCTTTGTGTGATCTCCCTGCACAGAGTTCACTGCTCAAAAATCCATCTGAGCCATGAAGTCAGCATTTACACAGCAAGCTTGTTTTTAGTCTGCTGCAAACATCGTATTTCTGCAAAGATCTAGAGTCTGGCAGCACAAGCTGTTGTAAATTTGCAGAGCATGGTGGCTTTTGCTTGATGAAGAGAAGTAAAGAAACAGACACGTGTGACAACAGAGATGTATGTATATGAACACGTGGTCCTAGCCACAAAAAAAGTTTTTGAAGAGGCTGCACTGACCCAGCTGGTGTAGGTTTGGATCTATAATTGCAGTGGTTCTCATGACACTTCCTCTTTCCAAAAGGTTTTGGCAGAGACAATGTAGCTGGCAAGAATGACAGTGTGAAATGAAGATAAATGAAGAATATGGGCACATGGATCCCTAGAAGGAGGCTGGGTTGATGTTGATGCAGATGCAAATTTTCAGGTACTATTTTTCCTTCTCTGTAACTAGAATAGCAACAACACAAGGAGAAACTGAAGCAAGCAGTGGAGGAAAAAAGCAGCCCTGCATTTAGTACGTCAGCTTAGGGTTTAAGAGAGCCTGGTTCATGCCCTGCTTCTCCTGTAGACTGCGTTTCGCTGCCCTGAAAAAGAAGAGGCACCCTGCCCTTTCTCTTCAGAGCCTCAATTTAAGCATATTTTGACATGCAGTTAAAAGCATGTGTGCCATTCTGGCCAGTACCAAAACAGAGGCTACAGCCTGGTGTCTCCTGTCTCAGAGTACAGATGGCAGTAGCACAGGGCATGGCTTTTTGTGGGTCTACTGCTTCTGAAAGACAGGGATCAGTGCATATCCAGAGCTGCTGTGAAGGGACTTCTGTCTAGGAGGATGGGTGGTATGAAGCTGTGGAGGCTCACTCAATAACTGAAAAGTAGATAATTCTCTAAAAATAGATGGGTGTTTAGGAGACATATCTCTGTTAGTTGCCCATAGTCATTCGGCAGTCGTTTTGTGACATGGTAAGTGAGAAGGATGCTCACCATGTGAAATCCCCCATCCAGTGGAATATGAAGACAGGTGAAGTCCCTATACAGATGAATTCCCTTGTCAGATTTCATGCCACCCAGATGTACCTATTTGGATCATGTCAGGAAAACATCTGCACAGTGGGGAGTTTCCCCTCAACTCTCCTCTGTCCTCCCCATGAATTGTGTACAGAAAAGAAAATTGCCCTTTTTGCAATGATAATTTGGTTCTGCTGTAAGCATTTTAATATGATTATGGGTCAGTTGGGTTCTAATTGACTTTAATTAGCAACCTATATATATGAGATGTCTTTCTCTTTTTCAAAAGTATTTTCCTAATTTTCTCTATTTTAATACTTTTGAAAAAGAAGAAAAAGTACCTCCAATCTGATCCAGCTGATGGTTGTTTCATCAACAAGACAAAGACATCTGTCCCCACACAGCCTCTATTTTTTGGTGGGGAGGCAGGTTTGATCTTTTGAGTCAAATGATCCCTTCAATGAAGATCAGTAAAATAGAATTCCACAGTATTATCAAACTGAAGACACAGCAAGAGAAGAGACGAGTACAGGTGAGTTGCAGGTTACTGATTCCTTTGTCTCTTGAATGAAGTTCTCTGAATGTATTAGAAAATGATGAATTCTCCAAATTTCCACAAGATCCATCTTGTTACTTAAATTTCCTTTAATTTTTCATTGTTTGCTCTGTGGGGCTTTTTTTGTTGTTTTGGTTGTGGTGGGGCTTTTAGGTTTGTTTTTTTTTTTGCAATTTGGCAACTTATCTCATGGGAGACAGAGGCTGACCCTCATCTACCATGACTTTAAACATCTGCAGTTCAGATGTCTAGGTCTGAACCCCTCACCCTAAACCACCCTGTGAAGTGTAGCTGTCTTTGTCAAAGGACAGTTCCCTTCTCTCGGATGGCAGGATCTAGAGGGCCTTCTGTTTCTGTGTCCTTCTCCTTGAGAGAGGTGTAAACTCCGTCAGCCATGGATAGAAAAGTCTTTCTGCAGAAAGACATGCTGCCTGTGGAGCCAGCAGTACGATAGGTGAAGGGAACAACTGATTACCCTTCCTTCTCTCTGAAAAATGTGATATACATTAGAATAGCTTTTAGATGTTTGTGTGGGTGGGTTTTTTCCATATCAGGCTATTTTTGTCGCAATTGCTTAAAAGGAAAGACTTTAACTTCTTAAGAAACTTCAAGAATAAATGTACTCTGAAACTGGATTTGAAGGAAGAGAGTCAGTGGGCCCCAGGGGAGAGGTTCTGCATTCTAAAAGGGGTGTGAAGGTGAATGGACTGGTTCTGTGGCCCCCCCTGGTTGTTGAAAACATGTTTTCTGATACATTTTGGCACTGAAATGAGGGTTCTGTCCCTTTCTAGTCCTCCTGCTGGCAGGGGAAGGGAGATCTAAACCCATGTAAATCAGACTTGAGTGGTTTTCTGCCTGCATTTGGAGGGACCCTGAAACACATCTGATGGGTGATATAGAGGCATTCTTCATGTTACTTGACTTTTGTTCATTTTGCTCTGAACCCTACCTTTGAATACTTTTAGTAGAACCAGTTCCCCAGCAGGTTTATTTCTCCCCTTCTCTGTCCGCTATAAATAATCCTTTTCCCTTGCCTTGAGACAGAACAATTGTATCGTCACTTCCCCTGATGTCCACTGTCTTTGGGAAGTTTTTGGTTTGGCTTTGTTTTTCACCATGCAGATTTTCCTTTCTTTCAGCACATTGAATTTCAGGCTGGATTGATGGTCCTGCAGAGCAATGTTTTTCCATGCGATAAATAAGAGAAGGAGTCTCTGTACTGATGAAATTAATTTGGGATTTCCAAGGTGATAGAGTCCATAGAAATACTGAAGAGTTTAGGATTAGCAAGCTCTGAAAAAGTTACTGGTATTGCAATTGTAGCACACCAAAAAGGCTTTTCTGTCTGTTTGCTTTCTCTTCTGAGGCTGGGGTGGATGTGGCTCGGTGGCAGTGTGCTGGAGTGAATGTTATCTCCTTTCTCTGTCAGCTGGAATATCTTTGCTTCCTTCAAATGAAGTTTGGGCAACCTGATTAAGTGCAAGGTGTCCCTGCCCATGGTAGGGATGTTGGAAGTAAGAGGCCTTTAAGGTCCTTTCCAGCTCATGCCATTCCATGGCCTGGAGAAAGAGAGCTGATTATCCAAACTGAGACTGTTTGGTTCATATTTTTCACTGTTCATGCTCACTTTGGTGGATGTTACCTCTTACCCATGACAGCTCAAGCTCAGGTGACTGCATGTATGCAAATTGGCAGGATGTTTAATGCTTCTCACTTCTGCCTTCTTACTCTGCTCCACATCTGAAAATCATTGTGATTTGGTGGCTGATTAGTTGCCCATCAGATGGGGAGATGAGATATAGCAGAGCCCTTCATCATCCCCCTGAAAAAAAAAATTGGTATAAATAGCCTTCCTGTTGGGCAGTGAGCCAGAGAGGGCTGGGACAAAATGGGACACAGAGATTGCAGTTTTTCTTCCTTCTGTGAGTCCTTTCTCAGTTTAATTGCTGAGGTTATTTTAGGGTAGGAAGGGAGTGTGGGAAAGGGAGATGGGATAATGGATGGAGTAGCTGGTGCTGATATTTCTTGCAGATCTAAACACGTAGGATCCTTTTAATCTTGCAGTTTGGCAGTCTGGTACCTTATGCTACCACAAAATTAACTTAAAGCCTCCACAAACCTTTGAAAGAGAAAACATAGTCAAAATACAGTAGAGCAGACAACAGAAAAAACGGTAAGGTATAACTAATCAGATACCCTGAGATCCCAGTGTTGCTCAATCCTCTTTGCAAAAATTAAGCTGATGACTTTGACCTTTTTAGGGCCTTAATTTTACAGATGTAATGCCAGCACTTAATACTTTCCATGTGCAAAACTCAAAGCAGCTTAAAAAATGAGGGTAGCTGCAGCAATCCTTTATTACAGACAGACTCGCTGAGAGAAATGATTTAACAAAGCCATTAACAGTCACAAGGCTTGCCCATTCTGTGAATGCACAAAGTTAACATATCCTCCAGCTTACCTCATCCAAAGTTATCAAGTAGCTCAGAGAAAGTGCTTCGTTAATAATGTTTTCCCCTCCAGCTTGCTGATGCTGTACTCCCTGCCTGAAATCCCATGATATACTGTTTTTTCCCGCCTCATAAAGGCATGCCAGGTTATTATGCACTCTGTATTTATCTGATGGCCTTGTCTATAGTGTGTGAGTTTCCCTTGGCAAAATGCTGGTCTTAAAAGAGGAAATGCACCAAGTGGCATGTTGATACAGGCTAATTGCTAGGACATTAGGGACAGTAGAAGTTGCAAAGTTCAGTTATGAGAGTGCATCAAGTACCATAAGGGCTGACTCCAGAGTCTCAAGGTCAGATCTGAGCCAAGACTGTTTTTTCAGTAAAGACAGTTGTGCTCAGCATGACCTGAAGCCTCAAGACCATGGAAACAGGGGAAGAGGGGAAGCTTCTGGAAGAAACCAATGGATACAGTCAGGCATTGCAGCTTCATTAATGTTTGCGTTTTGCAACCTGGTGAGTCCTGACAGAGTAGAGCAGTTAGTGATGAACCACAAGACCCTTTAAGAGATGTGGGGACCTGAGTGCATTGGTCAGATGTTCATTATAGTGACTTTCTGTAGTGGTGCTTGGTAGGAGGAACCCTGATAGATTTTGTCCCATTAACAGACTTAGTTTTCCTTTCCTTGCATTCTGTATTTGGTAGTGTTAGACAAGGTATATGCCCAGAATAATTTAGGTTGGAAAAGACCTTCGAGATCAATATTGAAGTGAAATTTGGACTTCAGGTCCAATCTTTCACCAGCTACCACCTTGTCAGCTATACCATGGCACTAAATGCCACATCCAGTCATTTCTTGAACACTTTCTCTCATCTTGTGTCACTGGTTGCCTGAGAGGCCAGCTGATACCACACCCTCCTTTCAGCGAGTTGCAGAGAACAATAAGAGCTCCCCTGAGCCTCCTTTTCTTCAGGCTAAACAAGCCCAGCTCCCTTAGCTCCTCACCAAACCTGTGCTCCAGATTCTCCCCCAGCTCCATTGCCCTTCTCTGGGCACTCTCCAGCACCTCAGTATCCTTCTTGCAGTCAGGGGCCCAGAACTGGGCACAGCACTCAAGGTGTGGCCTCACCAGTGCCGAGTAGAGGGGAACAATCTGCCCTTGTCCTGCTGGCCTCACTATTTTTGATACAAACCAGGATGGTATTATTATGCCACACAGAGGCACCCAAAGAAGTGGCTCATGTGAGGTTTGAACAAGCAAAGACCAGAGCTGCATTTCAAAGTCTCTTCAGGTTCCTGGTTGCTGCTTCTTTCATCTCCTCTGGACCTTTCTCCTGCCTGAAATGCTGGAATAAAGCATTCTCTGAAACGGATTGCACGCTCTGTTTCCCCCAGTGACGCCTAGTAGAAGAAATCTTGTCTCTTAGATATCAAATTTGAAAGCAAAAATGAGAGAGAAAATAACAGTTGCTTTAAATAATGAACAAAAGTACCAGGAGATTTATTCCTCCACCTTCTCCCCCCATCATGCAGATCTTCTCTTTAAAAACAGTTTTCCAAAGTGAGTTTCATGCTGGATCGACAGCCCTGCAAAGCAGCATCTTCTGTTCACGTACTAAATGGGAATAAGTAATTCGTGGGAGTTCAGACTTTCGCTCAGCAAAAGCAGCATGCCTTGAACTTAATATAACTAGAAGGTTGCATATATGTGAAAGTGTGGGGTTATCAGCTTAGTCCATTCCGTGACAAAATCCTGTGGTCTTCTGAACACCAAAGGTGAGAGCAGATGAGGGAATTTATTCATTTTCAGGGAGGTGATAAATGATCAATTAATGATTTCATAACAGCTACTGTAAAGGGTTTATGTGATAAACTATCCGTGGCTGGCCGGAACCAGGTGTCCTCCAGGTGAAAACTGTGGTTGCTGCTACAAATCTTCTTGAACCTGTTTTGCCTTTGAAATGGGCAGATTGGAACAACCTTGTTATTGTTCAACTCATGTTTTGTGTTTAGAAAAGTGGAATACTGCTGCTTTACTACTCTCCCCCTCCCTTCATTTTTTCCCCCTGCATAGCTCTTTCTGTCTTCTCTCAGTTTGGTATTGTGATTTGTAATCTAACACATAATATTGTTTCCTACTTAAGGGAAACTAGCAGGTAGCAGGTCCTGGTGTAAATAGTTGCCTATAGAAATCTAAAGTTAATTGCTGAAAGTTTTTGTGCCAGAAAAAAAGAATTTAAAAAAATGTAAAATTTATATTGAAACCACAAAAGTGGGTGTGAGGCCACTTGAACTGCAAACATTTTATCAACTCAAGCAATTGTTTCCTAGCATTTTCCTTCTGTCATTTTTTCAGACATCTTATAGCTGTGAAAATATACTAAGGGATATTTTTAGGATGAACAAGGTTAATCAGCTACAATGCAAATAAAATTTGAACTTTCTCCAAATCTCAAGCTGATCAGTTTTTGAGGCTCTGAAACTTTCAATTAATTTTTTTCTTTCTTTTTCATTATCACTGCACTTCCAAATGTCCAGGTGTCTGCAGATACCAGATTCAGGGAGCAGTGATATGCTCTGATAGGGTCTCTTCTCCTGTTGTTTCTAAGATAACCAGAAGCAGGATGAATTTGAAGTCATCTTTTGAAAAACGTTGGTACTGATGAGAATTCTTGTCCTGTTTTCTAAAAGTCTGGATATTTCAAGTCAGGCGAGGAGTGGATCAAGCACCTTAACTGGAAACAGGTATGAGCAAAGTTCATAGCCATTCTCTTAGTAGCTGTACTTGTATCTATCAATTTTTGTTGTGTTTGTGGAGCTTTTTTTATTTGGTTGGTTGGGTTTTTTGCTGTCAGCTAAGCTTATAATATTATTGCCAAATAAATAAACAGATCCTGCTTTATCCTGAACTCATAAATCCCTGAACTTAGGAATCTTGCCTACAATTTTTCCCCTTTGAGGGAGGCAAAAACAAAGGTGGTATCCAGAAGATGTTAAGTGACAGGGAAATTCCAACATTGTCTGGAAAGTTTTGACTGCCTGGACTTGCTGTGTTGACGGGTCAGCCAAGGATGTGACATAGAGACAGCCTTAATAGTATTGATGGATGGAGGAGATAAGACTGAGTCAAAGATCAACTATTTTCCCAAGCTTATTACAGAACTTACCTGTTTGTCAGAGCCTGTTTGCAGTAACTGAAAACAAGAAATAATAAACCCATATACAAACAAAGCCACAGTTTTTAAAAAACAAAGCTGTTGAAAAGCTGAGAGAAATGAGAAGGAGACCCAACCGAAGCCTGTTGTGGAATCTTAATTACAGTATGGTGGACTGAGATGGATGGATGCCTTAAACAGACAAGTGTGTGGACAGAAAACATGCAAGCTGCAAGATGGCCCTCTCTGGGAAGGCATTCAGAAAGTCAGGAAAGTCAAATATTTTTTCCTATCCTTTACTGGGAGTGGGAAATGGCAGGACTGTTTATTTTAGCAGTCTGGGAAGTACTTCCTTGCTAATGTGTATGATTTGGAGTTCTATTTTCTTGATGGGCTTTGCACTTTGAAAATGAAAAGAAAAGAAGTGAAGTTTGAAGTCAGAAGGGTAACTGTACCAGAAATGGCCTCCTGCCTCCCTAAGGTTCACGGGTGCATCAGAATGAGCAGGAGTTGGGTAGGATTTACAGTTGGAATACCGGAGGACAAGCTGATCATCTTCCCCGAATAAGCATGAAAGATGTGTTGGAAAAACCGAAATGTCCATATCCACCTTCCCGAGGACACAGTCCCCTGTGTGGATTCCCTTCCCCTCACGTTGGCTCCAGCAGTCTGGACACTTGTCAAATCCCCAGCATGCAGCTGCCTGCATCTCGCACTCCATTATTATTGCTGATGCTAATCTCTGACCGCTGAACACGGGTCAGAACCAGGAGATAATTGCAGCTCCGATCTGCCAGGCACGGTCCTTTGTGAGTAGTTAATGAGTGTTCAGGAAAATAAAGCAGAAAGAAGAAAAGGGGGATTGTGGTTTGCATACAGTGAGATAGGGAATGAATAGGAGATGGAAAGAGGGGATAATTCACTGATAGGGGAAAAAGAAAGAATTTGGGAAAAAAGAAATCATTTGCACTAAAGCTCCTACTGCCTTACTCTTGTTTAGCCCAAGCGGACAGGATCTGGCAAGAAGGGGACTAAGTCAGGATGCAGTCACACCCTGGACCTGTCAGTGATGCTTTGAGTCTGGGTGCCATAAATGCAGAGATGGGGGTCACCCTTTTCCCTGCCAGTCAGGGGTTACAACCACAAGACCGATGCCCTTGTGTTCTTTGCTCTGAGGTATTTGCTGTCCTTTACTCTGCATCTCACACTGCCTGTGTGTTTGAAGGTGCCCTCTAGAGATTGGCTATCTACTCCTAAAATTGGCTTTAGCTCTCTCTTAGCTTGAGTGGCAGTGACCTGTATCTCTCTATCTGAATCACCAAACTTTATTCCCAGCTCTATCTTTATATCACATACAGAGAGATCGTTTTTGGTATCTGAAGGAAAAAGGTGACTTTTATCAAATCTTTGACAGGCCCTTACTCCAAACAAAAAGTAGCTGCATCTAGTGATCCACATGACACTGTTATCCCTAGCACAGGGTTCTTTAACCCTGTGTGCAAGAAGCCAGTCCACACACAGAGTAGAGATATTTGATTTTATTTCATGTCTGTGCAGAAATGGGTGATAGGTGTTAAATCCACAACGCTGGCACCCCTTCAGTATGCCAGGTGCTCATTTTTGTACTCTTTGAACAATAAAAACCCGCCATTTCCTGTATGCCTAACAACCTAAAGATACAGTGTTTGGCTTTACATTCTCGCCTCTTGGCTTAAAGATACAGTGCACGTTTATTTTACTATGCATGCTCTAAGAAGAAGGTTCTTATATGAGTAAGGGCTCATCACAGGTTATGGATGGGCATTTTACTATGTTAATGAGCACAAAGTTCAAGCTAAATTGTTCTTTGGCTTTGTAACTTGATTCATAGTGTCCTCCTGTTCTTACTTTTCAGGCCATGGCTTTTGGTTGGTACAGTTTTTTTTATTCTCTCATTCTTCACAAATTCTTTTGTTTGTCCTGTACTACATGCCAGTGATTCAGTGAATGTGTAACTTTTAACCTTCTCATATGTATTTTATTTCAACAACATGATTCCTCATGAAGATTCCAGAGAGCATGAGTGTTCTTCCTTGCAGAGGAGATGGCACCACCTGCTCCTGTGACATCTGACATAGGGAATAAATTATGCACTATGGGGACACAACAATTTGGTAGTCTGGGCATGTCTGGGTTTCCGGAAACCAGAAACCACCTCAAAGGAGGGGAAGTAAAACTGCTTCCTGCTAATGAATTAGAGTCACTCAGGATGGAGTCTGAGGGGGAAATAAATGATTGTGGTGCATGTTTGTGTCCATATGAGTCCCCTCTTCCTAACGACCGTGTTAATGTGCTCATAAAAAGATATGGTGCAGGGGGGACGTGACTGTTCAGGCTGATTAGCATTTTATGGCAGAACTAAGCTCCATGACAAACTGCTGGCTGGGTGGACTGTTTTTACAACCCAGAAAACTCTAAGATGCTGAAAGTATGAGTTTCTTTTCCTTATTTTGAGTGCTATTATATTAATAATAATATTCGTTACTACTGACCTTTGAGGGGTCCTGCAACTCCCATGAAAACATAAGCTGGTGAGGGAGTTTCAGTGACTCAGGTGAGTCCTAACCAGAAGTGCTCTATACTGGCACAACAGGACAGGGCACTAGGCTCACAGAAATACCTGCAATCAGCTGCAAAGCATGACTGAGATTCTGGGGCCTCTTGGACCTACTAACCAGAAAAATAGGTATCGAATCCTGGTGTCTTGGCCATACCCAGTGTCCGTCTGCAGTTTGCTCTTTGCTTTCAGTAAAGTATTAATTCGGCTTTGCTTTCAGTCCAAGCTCCTGTGTACCGTGGTTCTGTATTGCTTTGCATTCTGGAGGCATTTTTCTGTAGTGTTGAATGACCTACATCCCCATTGTTTGGAAAGAGTGAGGGTAAGATACACCATGGATACATTTCCAGGTTTGGAGCAGTCTGTGAGGTGCTGCTCCAGACCCAAAAGTTGCTGGACCAGATTGATGTCAAGCGTTAATGCTGAGATGGGAATTTTACCAATAAACTGGTAAAATGGGGTAGCAGAGAAAAAAAAAGAGGGTTTGAATCCGTTTGCAAATGTAACCTAGAGAGCACCACTGGGACTACCGCAGATATTAGTGTAGAGAGTCTGTTCCTCAGAGCTGCAGAGCAGGTTCAAACAGCACGGCTTTGTGACTGAGGAGCAGCTCCTTACGTGAGGCAGCAAGCAGACAGACACTGTGATGACGAGCATTTATCCCATGTGCTCCGTGTTGCCTCTTAGTGATGGAAGGGCTTCATCTGGTTAGAAGTCTCACTATATAACTGCTTATCATATAATGTCACTTGGAAGTCAATTTTTTTTTTTGAAGGGGGGAAGTGACAGATATTGAATAGCCTAATGTCAAGAGAATAACAGGTTTTACGCCAAGAGATTTAGAAATGTGAGAGAAGTGGTTTTGAGGGCAGATCAGCTCTGTGAGTGAATGTGGCACGTTGTGCTGGAGAAGGGACAGAAGCCCAGCTGCAGTGAAAACTGGTGGGGGGATGTGCAGTGGAGCAGGTAAGCTGAGCCATGCATCCTGCTTATATGTCTGTGCCTATACACATATAATTACATAATTAGTAGTGAAGACCTCAAACAGCAGCCTGCCTTTATTCAGTCATGTGTGTAAGCCTGGGTTTCTTGATGTATGTGCTGGAAACTGTTAGAATAGGTCTCTGTGGAAAAGCTGGAATAGCCTTCTGGGCATAGGGAATAATTAATTCTAAGCACATACTCGAATGCATACTGAATGGGTGACCAGAGCAGTATGAGATACTTGCAAGGAAACCTGAAAGTATGTAAGACTCTGCACTTCTTATCTTGCTGCTGGCTCCATCCTGGAGCTTGGCAAACCATTAAGAAAAAAAGTAATTTCACAACTGTGTAAATTCCTCATAATGCCTTTATTGAGAGTGTGGCTGCCTTCCCTTCCTCCACACCCTCTTCTTCCCAGTGTGCTGTCTGGGAGCACAAGGGCTGTTATGTATTATTGATTTATAGAACTGAATTGCTAACTCACTTAACTTGAGGACTTTGAGAAGGAGTTTGAAATCAAGAGAATTTAGTTGAAAACCCCACAAGTAGGTTTTCACACTGGAAATGCTTATCAGCAGGATAATGGATAAGTTGGAAGTTACCAAACGTGGCCAACAGGGACTAAGCACTGCAGCTCACAAAATGAATATCTGGAGTCACTCTACCACCAAAATATGTGACAAAAAGTATATTTCTCATATAATAGTATATAAATTCTAATAGCTTATGGATGTAAAGAAATTGCCATTTGCACAGGGATCTTCCACAAGCTGGAAAAAGGGGAGAAAAAGACTCACATTTCATAGAGCAAAATATTTGTTATTACAATTTACTCTGTTTACCTTAGTTTGTCAAAGGGACCCCCTTTTATTATTTAGTGGGTTCTCATCTTGCTTATGGTCTCCTTTCAACCTCATGTGAACGTTGCAGGCAGGATAGAACCAAAAGGAATGAAAATGGGAATGTTTTACCAAGCCTTACCAATAAGCTGCAAACACCATGCTGAGGTGCCAAGATGAGGTCCTCACTGCAGTTCTCAATAAGGTGTTTTGCTTTCTCCTTCTATGAGCTGAACCAGCAGTGAAGCAGTTAATGGCAGTGGCCTTTCCACTGCCAGAGAGACATGGGAGCCCTTGAGAGGTGTGGGAGAGTTCACTTCTCTGAGCTGTAGTTTTGAGGTTTACTTTTGCCACACATTTTGGCTGAGAAGTTTAAAATCTCACTCATTCACATTGTGACAGCTCCACAGCCCTGTAGCTATGCTTCCCTGAACCTCTGAAACAATTGCCCAGAGAGCACCCAGGAATGTTCTTGCACACTGTAATGGGCACTGAAGCCTTGGTGAAGCTGAATCCAGCCTTCAACCCCTGCCTTGCAAATGACTGGTATTCCATCATCTTTGTTGATGGGCTGTCAGAGGGTGTTAGCAAACACACAGGAGCCCAGACTAAAATTCAAGACACTGGGAGATGTCCTTGCATAGGCCTGCTTACCATTAGCTACCAGGTCTGCTCCTGATTGCAGATCCCAGCACTGCAGAGCAGCACACACAAAATGAGCTCGCAACCTGCCCAGGCTGCATATGGTGGCTGGAGATGGGGTACATTTGGTGAGAAATTGGGAAGCTGCGATGATAGGGAATAATAGCAGCTATTTCTGCTATGGGATCATTATGTCCTGAGCAAAGATGTGCTTTTGATGAGAGTGGGATGAGTGGTAGGATGTTTTGGCTTGTCATACCTACAGCTTTGTTCATCTTTTTTGAATGAGTGTGTGTAGTGCTAAAAGTGCATCAATGGCTTTCTTCTGGGGAAAGGATGACTTTAGTTCTATAGCAGAAGCAATGAAGGATGTGCCTGAAAAAGAAGTCCTATCAAGAAGCTACAGCAGTGACATCCCTCTTGGCAGACATATGATGAAAGCCATAACTGAGATTTGGATCTTTTCTTCCAGGCAAAATGAAGCTGTCCTTTCTTGGAGATGAAGAAAAGGCTACTGCTTAAGGCACGAGGCAAAAATTATGAGGGCCAAGAGGTTTCCAGGATAATAGCAGCAAAAGCATGGATGAAGTGAAGTGAGGGAAGTTGGGAATGTGTCACTGAAAGCGAGCAGGCAGATAAGATGTGCAGGACACAGGACTAACTGGAGAAGTAGACCTGAAAATAATGAGGGAGAAAACTGCATTCATTATGGTTTTTGCTACATTCAGGGAAATAGGGCTTGACACTGGACTTTTTTGGAAATAATCAGGATTATGCCAGTGAACTGACCCAATTCAGTTCCAGGCCTGGAGTTCTCCCTCTGTGAATATGTCTTAATTGCTCAATGCAAAGGAACAGCAGCGCCAAGGCCACCACTAAGGTCTCGGTCTCAGTTCCTTCATCTTGATCTCTGGTGTCCTGACAGAGACTCATGGTATTGAGACAGCTGTGCTTGAGTTTCCTGTATGAACCACAGTCTGCCTGTTGCAGACTTGTACAAGAGCGTGTTTGGTACCCAGAATGGCAGGCATGATGAAGAAATCTCTGCCAACCAGATTTCATTTTTTCTCTATTTTTCTCTCTCAGGAAAAATCTTGCTTTTTTATTCTGCATTTTCATGGGTTATGCCACACTGTAATCTTTTGAGACTACAGGGCATACTGTAGAAGAATCTGGAGAATGAAACTTATGATTTAAAGCAGTGTACTGCAAGATTCTTATATGGGGAGAGAGAGACATGAGCTTAAGGACTTTCCCTGTGTTTCTCTGAGGTCTCCAAGAGTTCTTCACAGCAGCCTCTGGTGAAAGAAAGTCCAAATCTTTCTACTGAAGAAGGACTTCACTGCTTCTTTTATAGTGTGGAGTGGTCAAGGAGAGTTGTCACACCAATTTCCCATCATTTGTGCCTTTCCCACCAGTACTGCCAGCACTCAGTTTAGCACTAAACCAGGAGATACCTGCCCATATAATCCAGAACACCTCTTTAGACCTATGTACACTGGTGGGACATGAAGAACCAATGTCTGTGACCCTCCCTAAGGAGTGTGTAAAGGCACAGCCATGAATCTAGACAAGGACTGGCCTGAACTGGGACAAAACATTTAGTGTTGCATTGAGCCATGCAGAAGTAACACAATCAGGGTTGGAGCACAGCTTCAAGTCAAGGAGTAAAATGAGATTCCACAGTGTGGTAAGTTCAGCCCTTAATTTCATCTTTGTGGCCTCTTGCCTGCTCCTGGTGGCTAAGAAGCCTCAGTGGAACCACACAGGATGTGCGCCTTGTATCTAATTCACTGTATATGGAATCTTTTATGCTAGCAACAGTGCTGAAAACTGGCCTTTCTAACAAGAAATCACCAGCCATACAAACTCTTGAAAGCATGGCTAGGAAGCCAAAGCTGGAGATGATGCCCAAGTGTTGTAATATTCAGATTTGGGTCCAATGTCTGAGCCCAACCCTCTCTATTTCCAGTGCAGAGCACTGGGTTCTGGTAGCAGGATTCCTATGCTGCACACGAGGCTGGAGCGCTGTAGCAGAAACCAGAAGTAAGAGGTTTATTACAGAGCAACCAATCGGTATCTTAAACTCACTAACACCAGCCTGGCCTGAACTCCTTCTTTACTAACTTAAATAATTGCATCCTGCTAGCCTTTGATGCCAGAAAGAAGGAGACTGCATCTTTAAATAGAGGAGAAAATGATAGGGGTGAGGTGATCTGATTAGTCTGTAAGATGAGCGGAAATTAGTTATTTTCATCCTTAATCACCCACAGGATGGGCCAATTATCGAGCTGTTAGAGACCTATTAGATGGTTGGGAACTCACCCTTCCTCACCTTCCTCCCATAACCCGGCATGAAATTATTGAAGTCACTCAATTTCACTCTCATTGAAACCCATGAAGAGAGATCTCACAGCCGAGTGTGGGGTGGTTTCAGAGGCCTTTTTCTAATGACGGGCGGTACTCTGGCTTCCAGAAATTGGTTTATTGATTTTACCCAAACCACCTCCCTGAAATGCAACCTGCACTTTAGCAGGAACAATTCTATCTATATGTTTGTCTGTCAGCCTATCTACTTGTCTATCTATCCTCTTGTTTGACTAATCTGAGAGAGACAAACAAACTTTTAACAGCTGCCTGTCTAATCAATGCAGCATGTTTATCCACTCTTGAACAAACCTTCATTTTGCATGTGTATTTGCCAATGTATTCAATGAGTGCTGCTTATGAACAGTTGCATCCTGTGGATTCCCCACTAATTGGATTACCTAAGTGTGTTTGTCACTTGGTATTGTGTGGTAAAAGATGATGGGTCAGATCCATTTACATAGCATTGGTCTCCTCCTTCCCTATCTCTGGCTGGGTAAGAGTAATTAACAAAATGGAGAAGGCACACAGAAGCCGTTGTGCTTTGGAAGAGGGAATTAATAATTTGAGGAAGGAGGAAGAGTGAAATTAGGGTTAGTTTTTTTAGTTAAATTTGAGGCCCCACTATTACAAAAAATATTTGACATGGTGGAGTAAGAGTTGAAATGATTTCTTCCTATCATGCTTACAGAAAGTTCCATGTCCCATTCCTGGAAGTGTTCAAGGGCAAATTGGGTGAGGGCCTGAGCAACCTTGTCTAGTGGGAGTTGGCAGGGGGGGTTGGAACTAAATCTTTAAGGTCCCTTCCAACACAAACCATTCTATGAATTTATGACAGAGTTGATTGCAGAGTACTGAAAGCTGTGGCTCCATCCTTGCCCTTGTGTAGCCATCCGTATTTCAGCACCTTTAGCAGAGTGTTGAGCAGCACCAGAGGCAGAGGATGTAGTTGTATGCTCCTGTGCCTAATGCTTGGCTGCATTTGTGCTGTGCCTCTGTCTGGGGCTTGTAAACTCTGCTCCTGCTTGGAGCTCTGTTTGCTATATGGTGCAAGCACCAGGAATTTTGAAAGTCACCAGAGGTGACAGGATGCTTTAATAGTCATTAGTGCAGTGAGTAGAAGTTGAAATCCTGCATGCTGGCTACCTTTTGAAAATACCCAAATGTGTCTAGCTGCATCTTTTACCTCTTCAGATGCAAGCCCACGTTGTTTCACATAACAAATGTGTTTATTGAATATGGTCTGCAAACTTTTGCCACTGCCTGACCCTTGCCATAGCAGTTGTCAGAAGAAAAACCTCTGAATTTCTGACCTAATAGCTCAGTTCAGTTGTGTAAATTTAGCTGCCTTTTCCCCTGCTAGATGCACATGGGTATATGAAACTGCTGCAGATTACCAAAGACCAGCAGGACACCTGTGCCCTTCCAGAGTGGTAGCTTTATGGTGGGAATTGTTCTATGGCTCTAGATGACTGTTTAAGCAACTGAATGGAGCCTCCTAAACTCTAGGGAAGGAAAGAGTGAAAGAAAGACTTCTGTGCCATCAGCACTGTGACAGACAATCTGGTGGCTTCTCTTGCAAGTCTCTTCCTTCACTGCAAGAGTGCATCAGCATTGTACTGAAAAGCAGCAGTGTGCCCTGGGAGACAGAAAAATAGCTAGAAGGATTTAAAGGATCATGCCAAAAGAAAGCTTCTGATTCTTTTTAGAAATGAGATGATTAGCCCTAGTCTGATTCAAAGTGCATATCCCTTTCTGGATCCAGCTGGAGCAATGGAAGAGGTTGCCTACCCTTTTACAGCCATCTATGCCACACTGATGTTAGTGTGAGCAGTTTGCCAAAGCACTCCCCAACAAAATGACCCCACTCAGCTCTAATCTGCTTTATTTTAACTGCTGAGGGTTAGGGAATGATCACATAAGCAATTTCCCTGACAGGTCTGAGAGAGTGGTAACTTCTCCTGTGATTTGGTAGCAGGCAGCTCTGCAGGCCCTGCAGACAGTAGCCCCAGCAGACATCTGGTCTGTCTTACACCTTCAGTCACCAGATGATAGCTCAGTGAGTCATGAAGAATGCAGCCTCTGTCTTTTGTAGACCTTGGGAGAAATGCTCATGGTTATATGCAATGAAAACGAAATCAATAGGAGTGTGGGATTTGCCATTTTTAGTTCAATGGGCAAAAAAGATCTTGGGCATATTATTCATGCAGCATATCTCATTAGCTTAATAGCCAGTGTAAGAGCTACTGGTAAGGGTAGATTTTATATAACAATCTGGGTGTTCCTGGACCCTCTGCCTGACACCATGGTCCTGCTGTTACTGCAAATATTATTTGAGGTTTGGGATATTTAAGGAATAGAAGTTAGTTTCACCTTTAGCAGCCTTTGGGCAGGTTTTGGTCCCAGTCATACCAATACCCCCTGAAGGATTGTGGACTGTCTTCAGAGTTGTGTATAATTGAGATGAGAATGATCTCCTTTCTGCCTGCTGCATCTTATCTGTGGAAGGGAGAGGGACAGATCACTCTTGACTGCTTCCACTACCTTTGTTTACTCTTTAATTTAAATCTTCTGTTCATTTACAAAACATATCCCACTCTGGATCTGCAAGAGGTTTCATGGACACATGCAAAAGCATCACAGCAGGTGTTTATGGACACAAAAGGGAAGACTAGGCTTATTCAAACCAGTCTTATGTTTTGGAGTGTTTTCTAGTTGTTTCATACAGCTCTGCCTTTTCTTTAGGTAACTAATATAGTGGAGTAGCTAATGTGCTGCAGATAGCACATTGGGCAAGCAAGCACAGGGCTAACGTTAATGATATGCTACCATCTGTATAAACCATTTAGGTACCATGGTTTTGGGTAGTCTGTAAGGACCTGATAAATGCTGTTGCTGTATGCTGGAAGTTATTTGATTGAACTGGCTGTTGCTGTTGCCATCAGCTCCTCAGCTGTTAATCTTTCTTCTTGTGGCATATTCCTGCTTGGCAGGAGCTTCCTACCTCTCCCCACTCCTGTCATCTGGGCAGGATCTGTGAGCCTCCATCTCCATGCTTACTTCAGCTGGCAGGTCCTCCTCACCCTCCCTCCTGATCCCTACTGGACTAGACCCACAGGCATAAAATATCATTCTCTTCTAGCTCCCTGCTTCTGGGTTAAGCCTCCACCAGCCTCAGTTTCCTTTCTTATATTTGCCCCAGTTGAAGGGCAGCATGTCCTTGACCCAGACAAAACAGATGGCATCTCCCTACGTAGCATTCAGGCACGATTTCTCGCACAGGCTGAAGGAGAGGGCTCAGACAGGTCTGTTCCCCCTCATTAGCTTTGTCTGACATCATGCTCCAAGTCATGGGGCCCAGGAATGGTTGTGTGGCTGTGCAGAACCGTGCCCCTATCCATTTCTCTCCTGGATGTGGCTCTGGCAACACTCATGTCCACCTTTGTCTGCCCTTATATACAGATCCCATGAGGCTGGGCCTTCTCAGATCCACAATTTAATCACAGAAAGCTGACATGATGCTGAAAGTGATTTGTTGTGGCCATGCTGGCAGTTAAGTCATTGCCAGCAATTGCATCCAAACTCCATAAATTGCTAGCATGGACTGCTGATGGGAAAGTATCATGGCTGTCATCTCAGCACTCGCACAGCTTTTCACCCCAGCCAAGATTTTGTGCTGGGGATCTAATGGGTTTCAAATCCTGTACAACCAAATTCTCCATCAATATCCCTTCATGGACTTGCACAATGGAAAATTTTCCTCCTGTTCTTAATGAGGAAGTAGCCTTAAAAGAAAGTCCTGGGGGGGGGGGGGGCGGTGGGGGGGTTTGGGGGGGGGGTGGGGAGGAAGGTGGAATTGTGATTTGAAGTATAAAAAACAGGTGTCATCCAAAACAATTCAGTGCTACAGAAAAGAAGATCTGAAACAAAGGAGACTACCATCCTGCTCCCCAGCCCCAAAAAGTCTGAGAAGGAAAGCGTTCATAACTCAGAGCTTGTGTTTGTTTTAAAGTAATCTGGGATTTACCTAACTTTTTACAGTTTTAGTGCACAGCAGCAGTTTCAGCAGCAAGGACATGAAAAACGTTAGATCCAGGCAAATAGAATGTGGACCAATCTGGAGTGGTAAGAACCATCAAACTTATCTATTTTATTTTTTTTAAGAACTAATGGGGAAAAATGTTTTTTTTTTTTTTTTGGTAAACCCTTGCCCCCTTCCCCAGTAAACCATGGCTTTGGACAGTACATGTCACAGAAACTTTGACAAACAGAAATCTGGGTACAAGCTCATTTCCATGTAATGGGAGTATTTTGACAGTGCTTTCAAACTCATCTCATTCTGTGATCCTGGGCAGTCAGGTCTTGTTCTTACATCCACTATGGAGGACCTTGCAATTTATATCCATGAGACATGGATAGGGCCAGGGTATGTGATCAGGTGTTTATACTCTACTACAGCAGGGATTTTACTTGAGAAATATCTGCACCATTAGAGCTGTTCCCTCTAGAATAATTAGGAAGAAAATGTTCTCCATGAACAAAATTTATCTCTGACTGTCATGGGAGGTGTTCTCTGAAGAAAGCTGGAGGAAGATAGATGCTTAGCTGGACATCACTGAGATTTTTCAGGCGTGCATAGTTTCAGGTGAGTTTAGTATTGTGAAAAGGGCCAAATGGAGAAGTGTGAAGACTGATGGTCTGATATTACCTCCTCCTAAATTTTATATAAGCAAACTTTCCTTTATCCAGACCTAGCCATAACAAGAGGCTTTTTCATCCCTATCTTGGTTTTTGTGCTCAGGAAGACCTGCTGTCCTTCTAACTCCTACTCAGTCCTGCAAAATGTGTGACAGTGTAACAGCATTGACTTCAGTAGGGTTGCTCATCTCTGTCACTTGACTTTAGTAAGAGATGATGTAGGTCTCCTGAGCAGAGTAGGAGATCACAGGTCAACACACTTGGTCTGGATCCCTGATTTCATCACTGAACTGCAACATGATCTTGGATGAACACTGTGTTGTCTCCATTATTTAATTCCTACCTCTGTATTTAGTGGCCCTTACCCATGGCCAAATAGCCCTTGAAGTGTTGTACACCACTAGTGTACTAAATCTTGTTTATTGAACACCAAGTGGTGCCTAACCCCACGGAGGTGTTTTATTAGCTGTGGATGAATTTGTTCACCTGTTGTGTTCATAATGGTGGTTCCTGTGTGCAGCTCAGTGTCTGAGCAATCTGCTTCTATCCTGGTGTCTAGAAAGAAGGCCACGACCCCTCCTGTCTCACCCCTGAGCACAGCAACCCACTGCTGCCACAGACTGCTATTCCACCTGGTCATTTCCCCAAATCTTTAATCAGATTTTAATATTCTCTCCGTCTCTCAGCTTCCCCCACCCCCATTTTTGTAGAGCTTTCTTTTCTTAGCACAGCATTAAAAGGAAAGATAAAAAAAGAAACAAAAAATGTGTCAGAGCCAAAACACATGTGTCCTCTCTCTTTCCTGTGCTCTGAGAAGTTGATTTCTTGACATCCAGTCCCTCTGGGTGACCTATGGCTCCATGCCAGAGACCTGTGCCCTCTGATTTGTATCTCTTCTCCATTAGCTTGACTCCCTGGTCAATGGAACAGGAAAGAGGAGGTTGATGTTGCCGGATCTATTCAAGACCCAGGCATGTGAGGACTTCTCACACTCAAGCTGTGGGGAACCAGCTTGGAAAAGCAACAAAAGAGCAGGGCAGATAAAGCAGTCTGGGTCAAGTGCCTTGTAGCCCAGACAAACCTACTCTGACAAACCTATTTCGAGGTTGCAGGTTGTCACAGGAAGGAAGACCCTTCCTATCACAGTGTAAGATAGGGCTTTGTTGGCCCTGTTTAGCAGACTGATTTCATTTAATAAAGAACCTCCTAACCACACACAGACATCCTAAAGCCTCCTGCTTGTTTCTTAATCGGTGTTCTGTACTTCAGCCTGTTACTGTAATTTGTGTTCTCTCTGCCATCCCTCCTCCTCCCCTCACTTTCCCAGAGTAAAGCCTTGATCCACCATCCTGGAAAGCCCTTCTACCTCAAAACTCATGCCTAATAACCTATTAAGCTCTTTTTAAAGCTTCCTTACCTAATCCTCCAAGTTAGATGTTCTTCTTAAAAGGTTCATGCATGTAGATGCCATCTTTTAACATGGGGAGGCAAAGCCCCTTCCAATTCCTTCTGCCACCTGTCCCTGGAGGATTTATATATCTTACAAAGGCCAGATTTCCGATGCTGGAAGTCTGGGGTCCTCATCCCTAATGTCTACAGACTTTGCAGTTTAGTTACTGGATTTTGAACACTACTACAACATAATGTTTTTTCTCACTGATACACTAATGGTGTGTCCCTCCTTCAGCCTAGGGGCCTAAGAGTTAAACCACATGTTTAGGCCATTGCTGTTTCCACTGGGAATTTGGATCTTTAGCTTTATGTGGATATCAATAGAAGTAAGGCTAATAATTTTTCTATATGGGTATCAGGGATGGGTGTGTGTGAGAAGGGAAGGGGCTGAACAAAGGTTTTAAAAAATAATTAGCTTTTACGCCCTCTCTTGCCAGAGGTGTCAACCCTCTTTATCACAGCTCAGCCACATGAATAGTTCATTTCTCACCACAATGACAGAGGTGGAAGCAAACAGCAGGCTGGGGACAAAAAAGTGTAGATGAGGGCAGAGTAAGGCAGTAATATGGTTTTACAGCTGGCCCAAGGTTCTATTCCACCAGCAGTCCATCTGCTTTGGGAGATTCTTGCCTCCTTTCCTTTCTTCTAGCTTCTCCTTTCTGCACCTTTGCTTTTACCAGAGTCTATCTTTACTGTACTGAGTCAACTAGTAGTACTGCTCCAATATATACAAACAAGAGAGTAGAAATCTCTGGTGCAGCAGTGGAACCTTTTAAAACACAAATAGAAAGCTTTTAACTGGTTCCCATCTAACAGCCCTAATTAGCAAGGCTCCTCCTCAATTTAGCAAAGCTGGGATCTGCTGCATCTCACCCTGCACATGGATGTAGATGGGGACTGGAAGTTATTTTCAGTTTTGGGATTGCTGCCTTGCACTGTGCCCTGTCACACAGGTGACCTCTGCAGACTGCCAGGGACTGTGGAGAAGACTTGCTGCTCTGTGCCTTTCCCAGCTCAGGCTTCTCTCCTGCTCAGATGGAGCGTACAATTTGCTCAGCAGCTGAAGACTCAGCACAGGGCCTTTTGAAGAGTCTCTGTGCAATTAGTATGGCAAATTGGAGCTTCCCAGGAGGGTACACAGCATCACGCTCACCAGCAACAAGATCTCAGCTCCTCCGTACAAAAGGAACCTCATTTAATGTATTAAATATTTAATTAATGAACTGAAGCTTTAATGAGGTGGTGATGAAGATGCCAAACAAGATACTGGGACAGGAATATCCTACCCTGGAGATAACAAAAAGTTAGCTACTGTTCTCCCAGTAGTATTTTTTTCATTGGCAACACAACTGCCTGGGGAAACCCTCAATACCTTTAAGTCTCATTCTGCCTAGGTGAAGGGAATTGCACAGGTGGGATGCTTCCCAGATGTGGGAAGGAAAGCTCCTTTATTGCCTCTTTTATTGAGCTGGTATAGAAGCTTTGGCTGGGAAATACAGGAGTGCTACAGCCTCTCTGCTGCACGTAGCAGGATAGGAATTGCTAACATAGAGATAAACAGAGGTGGAGTGAAAAATCATGTAGGGAGGCATGCCACTGCTAGAGCCATGAAAGGTCAGATTTCTCAGGCAAGGAAAGGCAAGGTTTTCAAGTTGAAAAGAGTCCTGTTTTTCCCTTGCATTGGATCTACTTGATATCACTGATGCTACATTTACTACAAACACCGAGCCGCTGGTCTGGGCTAGGTGTCTTCCCAGAAGTGTTGGAAGTGAACCTCTTATGCCTGGGATTACTCACTGAATGTTCATTTCTCCTCCTTCAGATGGGATATTGCTAAGGTTTTACCTGAGTGCTGTCCTTTAGTGGGGTCAGGTCTCCTGTCTGGAGTGATGAGGGCCAAGGGGCTGAGGCACTGAAGGCAGAGGGTGTTCTTCAGGCAGGAGGCACTCAAAGAAAAGGCCATAGGGAATTCTGGTGGTGTGACTGAAGGATGCAAGCACCAAAATTATTCTCACTGTTTCCTCTCTGTGTGAGAATTGCTTTAGCTGATCAGCCCCTGTTATGGGAACCCTGGGATTTGGAAAGGAATAATAAAAGATTAATCGAGAAACTCCTGAATGAATTCAATAAAAATGACATATGGAGTGTGCACCATGATATTTTTATGATTAGGCTGGCAGATAATTGGAACGAGCAGATTCTGCCCCACGCTTGATCAGGTCTGGTGTCTCAGAGATGCTTCTGATTTCAGTGTTTCTTTACAAACGAAAAATTAGAGAGGAAAAGGGAATGAATGGAAAAGGAGGCAAGACCAAATGCTTCTCTGTTCACTTTAGGACGAAGCTCTGGGAAAGCTGCTGTTTAAAATGCATTTCAGATTTCAGAACACAGTCCTCTATGCCACAGGTTTTTGCTTGATTCACACAACATCGTTAAGCCCAGGGCTGGGCTGGGATCAGGGTTCCTCTGAATTTTCAGCCTTTCTCTCCTTGCTTCCAACTGGCAACTGCAAGTACTCAGGCCCAGCATAATGGTTGAAAGGCAGCGTTTAACAACCTCCCAGCATCCCTCCCAAACTCTACAGCAGCAGGTTGTTTCTCAAGAACAGCATTTTCAAGCCAGGACCTCAGCTCAGAGCTAAGCACTCTCTTGCACTGGGTGTTACAGCACATATTCTTTGGACCTCTACAAAGGCTTTGCAGGACACTGTGGCAAGTGACACTCTCTGCTGCTCTGCTTTGACAATCCTCTGTGCAGCTTTCCTTATCCCCTCCCTAACACAAGAAGTTAGTTTTGATTCAGGGCCCATGACAGCCTCGCTGCTCAGCCATGGAGGGTCAGCTCTGCACCCTGGCCAGCTCCCCTCTCTGGTGCCTGTCACACACTTGTCAGGTTTGCAGAAGAGCATCTTCCTGCCTTCTTCCCTGCTTGTATCTGCAGAACACCTCTGTGTTCTGCCCTCAAATCCTGCCCTTAGCAGCAAGGTTTGGAATGAAATTATCTCTAAGGTCCCTTCCAACCCAAACAAACCCATTTTGTGATTCTGTGCTTCTATGAATGATCTCATCAACTCCTTCTTCCCCATCTGTCTCTAGCCAGCCACTCTTTTGCCTTATATTTAAAATTTTCTTTAGACAAAGACTGTATTTTTGTTCTCTGCTTGTTCAGCACCAAGTGGAATGGGACCTTGATCCGTACTCGATGGATCAGAGAGTAATGCAGCTTTTGTGATAATAAGTGATAATAAAAAGTATTGACTGGTTCGCAGCATGAGGCTGTGATGAAATGATGGAAGGTTATATTGTACCTTTTATCTTAGAAAGACAAAAGAGAGGGGGAGATAGGCAAGGACATGTGGATTTAGTTTATCTTTCTTTTCTTTTTTTTTTTTTTTCTCTTAATTCAGAGTGGATGGAGTTATTTAGGTGTGTTATGAAGCCCTAAGAATACATACATTCTTTTTACCCTGTGTTAGTATCCTGCTACCTTTCCTTTAAGGCCACACATGAGATAACCCTTCTCAGGAAAAGTGCTCTGGAAGATCTCATTTTACCCATTTGGGATATTCCTAGGCAGTGTGCCTTGCTTTTTGTTCGATACAGAGCTGGCCCCTGGATGACATGTCCCTGTTGGAGCCAGGGGTGTGATTTCAGGGTGAATAGAAATAACCACCCTCTCTGATCTGAAATGGTGGTCAATTTCACAAATACTAAAGTGAGCCAACACTTCATTTACAGAGCTTCTCAGATGAACTTTTATACAGGCTTGTTTTAACTTTACTGTTACCCATAGCAGCAGCATGTGAGGTCAAGATACCTCAGGTATGTCCATGCTTCCTGCAAGTTACCCTGCAGTATAATTACAGTAAAGATGTTATCCATGTGAAAGACCAGAGGAGACTTTACTAAGGCTTTTATCTTCCAGATCTTCCCAGGGCATGAGTTTTCCCATGGAAATGATTCTCTGAGGGAAAACACCGTTTTCTTTACTATTGTAAATAAAATACAGCAACTTCTGACAGCTCAGAAATGTTAGACTCTGAACAGAATGTTTTGACTTCGATTGGTCCAAACATTTGCAGTTGCTGAAATGAATCAAAGCATTTTGGTGTACATTTATCTGAAACCAGGTTGTGCCTGACCACGGGGCTGCGGTGCCTCATGGGAGCTGTAGTTTGGATGCATTGTACCTGTGGCTCTCATGGATTTATCTGCTGGTCTGAGACACATTTCCAATAATCCACCACAGATCTGCACTGACTGGGCTGAACAGTGCAGGGTGAAAGCCAGAGAACAGCCAGGTATGGTGACAGATCAGTTCCAGCACAGGCAGAAACAAGGCTGTGAAACATTCAGTATAACATCCCCAGATAAAATGTTTGGTTTCAAGGAATGCCAAAATACATTTTTTGGATTGGGGAAGTGGAAAAAAGACTGTATTTCCTGTTGTGGGTTTGGGGTTTTCTTGTTGTTTTTGTTTGGTTTTTTTTTTGTTTTTTAAAAATTATTCCTTTGGAAAAGTATGTGTTAATTTAGGTTTTCATTCTGACAAATTATTGTGTTTTTCACGGGCTGGATCACTGAGATATTTTCTTACCCAATATAAGAGTTCACTCTTGCTACAGATGTAATGGGATTGATTCAGTCTCAGCCACTCTAGGAGTGGAGTTAACCCAATGATTAGTGACACAATTAATGAATTTTACCCTTGTTGCATGAAGAGATGTGTTTCTTTGTAATTTTATTTGTATTACGCTTTTTTTTTCATTCTGAGAAATAATTTTTCATCAGAATTTCAAAATAATTTGTGATGGATGGAGAAAATACCTTCTTGCTTTACAAACAATGTAACCTCAGCCTTCTTGCATAGTCCATATTAAAAAAATTAAGGGAAAAAAAGCATTTTACTTTGAATAAAATGTCTCAGGGGGAGAAACCCCACTCTTCCATACCTTTTGTCTTCAGTGCTGCCCCCTCAAGCTTGGTTCATCAACTGTTAAGTAACAAAGCACAGCACACAGAATGCTGGTAGAGCAATGAAAACTTATGTCTTCCCCAGGTGGAATTGCAGGAAAAAGCTTCAAGAGAGATGAATATAGAATTTGCCTGGGATATATAGGCCAAAATCTAGGGAGGGAAAGCAAGCCAGGACATCATAAATGGCGGCAGATGATCAAAGCCCAAATTATGTTTTTCCTCTGAAGGATGATACTTTTCCTAGGATCCCTTAGACAGGGCTGCACACGGGGCAGCTCTGTGCATACTGAGTGGGGCTGCTCTGAGCCTGTGATTAGAATGCACCTATTTAATCCTCTGAAGCTGCTGGATTAGGGTACGGGCACTCTGATTTATTTTGTCTGTTTGGGCTGTGTACACACTGTGTAAAGGAATTTGGATCTAATCTTTGCCATCATTATAATTAATTATATGCTATTCTCCAGCATGTAATGGTGGCGATAGAACTCTTACATGGATCTGTGTGTTCCTCACATACTCTGCCACAAGAATAGATCTGCTGGGGAGATATTTCTTAATTAATTGTTTAGTTCATCAAAACACCATGCTGGGCCAAGTTCAACCCTGGTGTTATACTGTTGATTTTAGCCTGGCATCCAATGAGAGATTTAGCCCTGAAGTTTTTCCTCCCTTTCATTTACCTTCTAATGTTTTTTTTTTGATTGTGCTGCAACTGGCAGCTAAATATGCATTTGTCCACGTGGCCAAGTGGCAAGCATGAAAGGGAGGCCATCAGACAGCTCTGTGTTAGGCTATTAGTTCAGCTGTGTTATTCTTCTTTGAACAGAGCTTCAGAGGGAAAGAGGGATGGAGGAATGGTATGAGCTTTTGAAGACAAAGAGCACCTAGTGGATGAAGAAGCTGAACCTCAAAGAGGAGGGCTGAGTTCCTAAGAGCTAGGCAGACCTTGCCCAGTGAGATTTGTGACTGCTGGTAGCAGACCGGTAAGCAGGTATTCCTATGCCTACGACTGATTTGCATCTGGCAACTGTCCCATTTCTCTGTGGCTGCATGGGCTGTGGCCAGGAGTACCTGTGGGTGTAGATGAATTGTTCAATGGTGTGTGTGGATTTTTATTACTGAGTCTGTGTGGAAATCTATTTGGAAGAGGTTTACATTTGTGCTGCTGTATGAATCAGTTACTGCACATAAGTTTGTTGGGATTTGGAACATGTGCATGTTCCTGAGAGCATGAGATGGTGTATGAAGTCTGTCACTCAGAGTGTGGGTATCTTGTATCATGTGCCTGGCTGCAGACATGCATGCCTGGAATTGTCTGGGCCTGTGCAAATGACTGCATGCTCATGGGAGTTTTTATTCACACTGGAGTTTCTGGTAACAGCCGCCTGTGGAGTCTGAGCTTTGGCTGCCTCCATTTAGGGTGTCCTTCTGAGTGTTTCCAGCCCCTTGTGTGCCTGTGAAAGGCTTGTGTGCAGGGGTGCCACAGAGAGTACCTTTGGTGTACACATGTAATGGGCATGTTGTGCTCTGTACTCCTGTGACCACACAATGTGCTCTGTGTCTGGATGTGTGGAAGAGATATATCCTTTCTCTCCATAGCAAGAAAACTCTTTAAATTCCTTTTCCCTTCTCATCCTCCTCCTTTCTGTGGTGCACATACTAGTAGCTTGTAGTTACATCTCTGTAGCTAGTTGCAGCTATAGGGAATTTCTTCCAAGCATTTTCTCTGAAGCATGTAAACCTGTGTGGCAGACTGACAGAAGAGCACAGTGTAAATGTCAGCAGGTGGAGTTCATGTCTGAGTGGAGCATCAGTGGGCACAAGGTACCAGCTCCCAGAGGAACTGAAATGGGCACTGTATACCACTTCATGCCTGTGTAGCTGTGAGACATATGAATAGAGGTACTAACCTGTGCTAGCAATTGTCCATCTTCATCTGGACACTTGACTCAGACATCAGTGGATTTAGACTAAGACTTCAACAGACTTAGGCTAGAGTTGACCCCAGTAGTTGTACCTTTTCTGCCTATGCTCCAGAGCATGCTGTAAAGGCAGGTTATTTTAATGATGAGTCTCACATAGCTGTATTCTCCATGCAAATTTTCCATCAGGCCAAGGGCAGCAGTACTGGCACTTTTGTTATGGAGCTTCATCTGAGGGAGGACTGCATCTTCCAAGAAAGGGCAACACAATTACCTGTTTCTACAAAGACAGCTGTGAGAGGGGAAAAAAAGTAAAGAAAAGAAAGAAAGAAAAAGAAAGGGAAAGACACAGAAGTCTCATTCCTTTATGCTCTGGGTTCTTTGTAGTTTTCTTTGTAAAGGTCATAGTTATCTCAAGAAATGGGAAATTCTCAGAATCCTTTAAACTCTAGTCCTTTTACTTCTTAAAGTGGCCTAATTCCAGAGAGCTTAAGGTCTAACAAGGGATTTGATCCTACCTCTCTCTCTCTCTTTCTCTCTCACAGCAGGTTTGATGGCACTGAGATTGCTCATTTGTATTTTCTTTTGTGAGGCAAAGCGCTTTGGTTTCTCTTCCAGCTGTCATATGTGTGTTCTTTCCTCTGCCTGTCTGGAAGGCAACATTCCAAAGTAACTGGCAGGAGAAATCTTTTTACTTTAATTATAAGAATAGAGGTCAGAAAAAGGCACTGAGTTAACCCTTGTTTGAACATACCTGAGATGTGAAGGTCTGATGTCTGAGGGTGCTGACCAATGTCTCTTACTGCACGAGATGCTGCTGCTCCTCTTCTCATTATAGCCATGGCTTTCTTGGTAGGGCTTTACTGAGCATCAGCAAGGACTGGTAGTTTCATTTTGCCCATTTATGCATTTCTCCAGTAAAGATGCACAGCTTAGTTTGACCCATCTTTGCATTTCCATTGATCATTTGCTTACATGGATCTGTGTTTATTTGCCCATGGTCACAGCAAAGGTAGCAAGGTGCTAGATGACACAGAGATGTTTGAGTTCCTTGGATCTTTCCCAAATACTGGGGAAGAGACAGAGTGAAAAACACTTTTATTCTTATTTTTACACTGTGTCAGTCCCCAGAGCCATGAGAAGGTTCAACCTGACAAGTGGAACTAACCCCTCAACAAACACTAAAAGAGGTGTGGCAGGGTCTGAGGTGGGGAGAAAATGAAAAAGCCAAAACTGTGGATATACTTAGTCCAAGTCTGGTAAAGAATTACGGCAAAAATCCAAACTACCAAACCCCTGAAAACCTGGAGGGAAAAGAGCTAAGAATTATTGTAAATGTCAAAACATCTTGGATTTGATTGAAGTATTTAATTTTTGAAACACACAAATATTTAATTTTGACTTTTTTTCACAGAAATATCTTTGTTTTTTGAAATAGCATTAACACTGATCTACATTAAAAATAAAAGATTAGGCAGCAGTTTGAATAATCCAGAGAAGAAAAAACCATTGTGTTTGAACGGACCCAATTTGGGTTTGGCCAAAGATGAAATGGTTGTGGTTTACTTTTATCTTGCTGAAAACCTTTACACAGTTTTCTTTCTGTTTGAATCCAACCTATTGTTTTTTTCTTACTGCGTTTTTCATTGAAATACTGCAAAAAAACCAAGCAAAATTCTTCTTTGGTCCATTTAACCCCTGGCTACTGCAGCTGCTCCTCATTCAGGCAGGAAGAGGTGGGCAAACCAGAGTATCCTAAAGGTGTCAGACTTGAGTGATACTAGCTCCCAGGCCCAAATCCCCTTGTCTCACTCCTGATGTATGTATGTCCCTGATGATGTAGGGCCTATTAAGAAAAGACCATATCCTCAAGACATTCTTCCCTTAAGTGACACACTGTCTCCAGTATTTTTATAGGACAGCACTAATTTTTCATAATGAGACACAGTAGGCTACAGCCCTTTAATAGGCTTGTCAAGTCTCATGTATCCAGGATGAAATGAGCTCATTTGGTTTCTGTCTCTCACACCCCTGTTGTGGTGCAGCTGAGATGCAGATGTGCACTGCCCTGGCCCTCTGCTGCTCCAGAAGGATGTGCCCAAATGTTGCCAGGAGGTCTGGTGCTTTCAGGAAGCCAAGGAGCACACATGGCTGCTGTGGTCCTGCAAATAACACAGTCTGAGCAGTGGCTGCTGCAGGATCCACCATCCCTTGTCCACGTCACCCACTGTCCCTGTCACTTGCTGTACGCATGTTTATGAGAGCCCTGTCCACTGGCTCAGAACATGGATAGGAGGGGATAGCCTCCCAGTGGAGGGTCCTTAGACTGGGAATTCGCTCTGCTTTTTCCACTGATAGAGAGGATCCATTACCATTCCTTCGTCTTAAAGATGGTCTGTCCAGAAGAGCCTGTTCCCTTCACCTCTCTTTCTTGAGGCAGGACCTTCCCAGCACAGCCTGCTGGGACAGCCCCAGCTCAGGATTTACAACAAGAACTTTGAATGGGGCTTTCCAGCTCACCTCCTCTAATGGGGAAGGCTTGCTCTTACCAACAAGGGCTCAATGGCATATCATCTGTGAGACCTCCTTAACCTGAAGCCTTGAATCTAACAACTTTCACGTGGGCACATTTCTTGGAGCAAAATTTCAAGGCCAATGCTGGGAATGGAAGCTTTGCAGGCTCAGATGTGTCACCACACCAAGTAAGTGAGGGTAGCAGTTCTGTGGCTGAGAAACTGGCTACTCCCCTGATGCTGAGAGGCTTTATTGTGACAAAATCCCACAGCTTTTAGAAGGAATAATACTGAAAGAAATGGGATTTCTAGTATGTCACCAACATCCTGCAGACTGCCCTGAGAGTGGCATTCCTCAGCAGAGCCGGTGACACCTACCATTTGTAATTCACAGCAGCAATAATCCTGAGAGACTCAAGCCTGTGCAGCCAAGAGGTGGGCAAGGTAAACTTGTCCTTCCCAGCTCTGCTGGGATTTTTGGTGCATGCCTTTATGTCACTTCATCTCTTGCAGGAATAATGAGAGATACTCATCTAACACCATAGTGTATAGTGAGGAAGAATGAAGGGACTGAGGAAAGAAAAGATAAAAATGGCTTTGGTTAGGGCTTGAGCCTGCTAAGTTGTGTTCTTTTTTGGCTTTCCCTTGTGCACTGGTAAGCAGTCTTCTGGCACCTATCCCTGCTTTCTTTCAGCCCATCACATGTGCTACCCCTGTGTGTTGTGAGTGGTATGTGTGCAGCGGTGTCTGTGCTGTCGGCACCCCTGCAGCTGGGCTGGTGTGAATGCCCGTCAAAAAAGTCCCCCTCCAACAGCTGGCACTGCCAAAGAGCTTGCCTGCCTTATTAACAGTCCACTTATCTGGAATCTGCTCGCTGAGCAGAAACTGCTCCATAAATCCTCCTGCAATTTGCATTCCTCGTCGCTGTCGCTCATTACCGCTGACCTCACTTCTGCCGGAGCTGATCAGCCTCCCGCCGTCCTGCCTGCGAGATGCTGCTCCATCGCCACAACCTATTAGCAGCGGCAGCGCCTCCGCGAATGAGCGCACCGCTGCTGAGTCAGGAAACATCCCCAACTCGACTCCTCTCCCCCGCTCCCTCCCCAGGGCCCGGCAGGGAGGCAGTGACAGCGAGCGCAGCTCAATTGCTCTGCCTTGAGTGTTTCAAGGCCGGGCTCCCATCCCGGGGAGCTCCGCGGGGTCATTACTGGGCTCGCATTCCTGCATGCCTGCCTGGGAAATGAGGTGCAGCGCTGGAAGCTCTGAAACCACGAGCGCTTGCTAATCAGCCGTGGGGTTTCTCGAATAGCGGCTCACCCACTTGGTGCATGTGGATGCAGGTTTCTTGTTTAATACCTGATTCCTCACTCTGTGGGAACCATGTCACTGGTGCTTCCTTCTTCAGGAGCTGAGAGGCAAAAACTTACAGACATCCCAGCACAGCCATGAGCTGAGCGAGTGCCTGAGGAGGCTGAAGCAGCCGGTGCTCCCCCAGCTCTGACCCAAGAGGTCGTTCTACAGGGGCTTGTGACGGGTAGGTCAGGGACAAAGAAAGCAAGGATTCCTGTTAGTGCTCTCCTTCCTAAGTGCCAGGGCAGCTGGAAGTGTGAGAGCTCACGCTGCCTCCTCCTCTTTGCAAAGACGTGTCAGCAGCAGCTGAGTGTTCAGCTTCCAGGCAGGGAGGCAGAGTCAGGGACAGGCTCCAGTCCTGCTCAGGGCTGCAGTGAAGGATGAAAAAGGGACTGGCGTTGTATTATGAAGCTATTACCCTTCTGTATCATGTAGGGAGTCCCATGGCAAAACAGCACATCAGATGTTTCCCAGAGCCTCTAAATAGTCACACAATACTCTTGTAGTAGTCCTGTTCTGTAGCCATGTAAGACTCTTGTTTTTCAGTTCTCCGTCCAGGATTGAAATAAAAAATGGCTGAGAGAGTCACTGGCAGAATAGCTGGAGGTATGCACTGACTGGAGTGCTTCAGTTCAGAGCAGGCTGGAGAAAGAGACCTGGCTGTTTTGTTTAAATCCAGGTGTGATTCCTGGATTTAGATAAGTTTTAGAAACTGGAGCATTATTTTCAGGTGAGTTGTCTGGTCTCTGATTTCCTGTAGAGGCTCAAATGCATTGTGAGCAAAATGGATATAGCTCATATTGCTGTAAGTTTGTGAATGAGCATTCATTCTGTTATGTGAGGAAGGGTTTTATTTTACTGGGAATGGAGGAAGGGGTGTGGGCAGAGAAAAAGCCTCCTAGTATTCCCTAAGCTCTTTTCCCTTCGGCCCAGACAAGCAAAGCCTTTCTTTGCAGGGGGAGAAATGTGTTTACTTAGTATAGCAGAGGGACTAAGATCCAGCCTCATTAAAGTACAGCTCACGTATAGCCAGGGGTTTCATATATAGCTTTCTTTTTTTTTTAACCTTCTCTGTCTTGATGGAAACAAAAGGAGGAGAAGAGGAAAAAAAAAGAGAAAGAAAAGGAAGGAAGTGAATTGCTTAATGGAGGTGCTCTGCCTGCATATTTAATACCGTAGTTTTATTGAATAGAAGGTGAAAAAGTGCACCTTGTTTGTTGCTTGCCTGTCAACCCATGGCAAGAAGGCATCCTTTCCTCTGGCTGGTGCCTTTTATTAGTCAATGGTTTCCAGAGTGTAATTATACCGTAGATCTGAGATGCATTATACACACAATTACAGTTCCCCAGCTGAGCCTGTTATTTATTAACTGGGGAAATATTTGTTCAATTGTTTTGGAGGGCTAAGGTTTTCTTTTGTTTCTTTCTCTTTTTCCTGACCCCTTTAAACTGTAACACAGATCCTTGGGAAAGGTCTGTGCTTTGTGTCTCAGTGAGGGTAGGGTGAATGTCCCATTCTGTTAGCACACCATGTCACCATGTAAAAGCCTTGGCAAGAGAAGCTGCAGTCTGGGACTGAACTTGCAGGGGCAGAGCAAAAGGCACTGAAAGATCTTATGGAAATTTTTCTTTGCTGGGTTCCTAGTTTGCTTTCATACAAGAGAGATGACCTCTGTGCTTTGCAGGGCCCCTGTTGGGGGGACTGCTTGTGGCTGAAAGCCTAGCAGAGCTTTGCCAAAATCTCTTCCCTCCTGTGCATTTGTGTAGGTCAAAATCCACTATTTATGTTCAAGTCAGCTTTGCCATAGCAGAATATACACCCAAAGCCAGTTTTGACTTCCTTTTCATTGGGACTACTTAAGAACCTTCTTTATTAACACAGAAGCTACAGCTTGGCCTAATATTTGAAAAGTGGATTCTAGGAGTCCTTCAGGGCAAACAGCATCTCTTTCTAGATTTTGTGTGCCACTCTGGCCATTAAGAAAATACAGTTTCTGTAACTTATCTTGGCAAGAGCACAAAGGGCAAAGGAGAATGACAAAAAAATGCGAAGACAGGGTTGCTGGCTTAACCAAACATTTTAGGACCATGGACCACAACATTATTGGCCACAGATTGTTCCGATCCAGTGTCCACCTTGCATTGTCTTGTCCTTTCTCTGAAAGCAGCTGATAGCAGTCGAGTAGGCAAGGATAAAAGCTTTGCAGCCACTTTCCCTTCAGAAATATGTTTCCTGAAATGTAGTGAGCTCTGTTAAAAATGCATCCCATCCATCTATCATCTTAGGTGCTGTCCTGCTGGGATTTTTCCATTTCCACAATATCCTCACTTTAATAAGGTGACCAGAACAGGGCGAAAATCATTTCCTTGTTATTAATTATTACCATGACTGCTGTATAGCAGTGTGCTCAAGGGTGTAGAGCTATAATCCCCAAGAACCTCCTCCTGAAGGGCATTTTATCTTCCCTAACACTCCTAAACACTGTACGTCAGACCTGCCCCTTCAGCTTTCCTCTCAAGCTGTGCTTTAGCCCTTCTCCCTTTGACCCTGCATAACCAGCACATCCTCCTGGCATGTGCCTTATCCCTTTCTTAGACTGCCTGTGTGGGAACATCCTTCTAGTATGACTGCAGAGGTAGATTTAAACTGATAGGGTCTATAGGTATAATTCTTGCACAGGGTGCAACTTTTTGGCTATTAGGGGAACCTATTTCGTCAGGTTAGCTGATATTATTTGGGAATACGTTTGCAGCCCTCTGCCCCTAAGACCTCTTTTCTCACGTGGGGATAATGGTATTCCTGCTGGGATTCGTTCTGCTAAACTCCATATCTGCATCCCCGCTGATGAGACTGCTGGAGGTCTCCCTTGAAAGCAAGACCTCGGATTACACTGGGCTTTTGTTTCAATGTGGGTAGCAAAATGTTCCTGGCAGCTCTGGTGTTCAGTGTTTGGCAACTTTATTGCTGCTACAGCCACCCCCTGGTGCCTACCCCACTCTTCTGCTGGGTGTTTCTCCCTCTGGAACCAAAAAACAGAGACGTGGCCTATTTGCTGTCCAGTCACTGCAGCTGACAGCCAAAAAAAACCAACAGAAGCTGCTGGTAAGTGTGGCTTTGGGCTGCTGCTGAGCATGGTAGAAGCTAAAGATCAGGAAAGTTCTTGTGCCAGCAGCTATTGCAAGCAGACTGACTTGGGAGCAGGCAGCCAGGGAGAGGTGACTTCTGAGACCAGCACAGCTGTTTGCTGGTGTGCACCGAGCCAGGTCCCCACAGAACTTTCTGCTCTTAGCCTACAGACATCCCAGCAGTATTTTCTCCTGGCAAGGAAAGACAGCAGCTAACCTGAGAGAAAAGCTTGGGAGAACCAAAGCAGCTGTTGTTTTGAGATGAGTAAGGAGCTGGGATCCAGTCTTAGTTTGCACTTTCTGCAAGTCTTTACTTTCCTTTTACTTCTGTCTTTACAAGCCTTTTGCTCCCTGCTGCAGGATGTCACCCACTGAAGTTACGCTGAATTAAGAGCCTAACTTATTTTTTTCCTAACAAAGACACGATCCACTTTTTGTTGGGATTTGCTTGTTTCCATTTACACTGAAAATATACTTGAATGGGAAGCAAGAGGAGACCCTGCTACTTTGAAACAGCATCTGTATTTTACTCCCTTTCATTAAGTGAAATGCAATGTCCATAAACCACATTGTGCACAAAGGTCTTTTTCTCACCTTGATACATAGCAGAACGTGGTGTTGATGACAGCCCTCACATCTATTGGTTTCCTCTGCCAGGCTAAATCCAGTAGCAAAAAATGATAGAAATAACTTTTAAAGGTCTTCGTTTCAGTCCCAATACCCGCCCTGTGTCTGAAAGATTGTAAAGATGAGATACTGGGTGAAATGTGGTGTGGTGGTGTGTGCACAGCATATGTGATTTAAGATAGTGAAACCTAAAGAAATATAAGAAAAGCAGGTCGGAATTTCAATGGGCATCTTTAAATGTCTACTTTCTAAGAGTTCCTAAATCTTCATCTAAAGCCATTATTTAACAAATCCATTTTTCCCTGATGCCAAATTTGAAAATTGAATTCAGTAATTATACATCAGCCAGTGTAAATCTCTAAACATAACCTTATCTGTGGAGCAATTCTGATGCTGTATACTAGATCCCACAAAACCTTAGGACTGGAATTAAGATTTAGAACTAAAATTAAGACTGCTAGAAAGTACATTCCCCTAGACATAAAGAAGGAGGAAAGAACTGATTAAATTAGTAAATATTTAGGTTTTCATTTTGTTTTGTCAGTCTCTGTCACTTTCTGTCTGTCACCTGCAGTGGATGCAGCTCATATCTCAGCTGAACACACAAATAGTGCTTGTTCATTTTGGAAATGTTTATTTGTTAAGCATCCATTTGTTTGCATGAGTTATATGGCTTCCATCAATTACACTGTACGTGGTTCATTATGTGAGATCATTTTGCAGTAGCACAAGAGCATGAACTGCAGTGTGATTCCTTATAGTGGCTGGGGATATGTTGCCACTACTATTCAGAGAAAATAATGGCAGTGGGTAAACCTGTACCATTATTGTTTTTGTAATTGTTGGTTTACATGATAACAGTTTGAGCACAGAAATTTCAAAAATTAATAAGATATTTAGGGCTGGAGCCTCAGTTTTGGATCAGAGTCTGCATTTCTCAGGATATAATACAGAATTTTCCAAGGATGGGGACTTTCGTGGAAGACATTTTGCTTTCATTACAAAAATGCTGCTGCTCATTTTCTTTTGGAGTCTTGCTTTTACAATGACTCCCTGAATAGCAATTACAGGAGAGCTGCAAAAGTTTATAATTTTTGATTCAATGCAACCACTTCACTAGTATTAAACTTTCTTTTAGAAATGCTGCTACATACTGCACATATAACCATTAATTTGGCTGTGACCAAATCAGCAACAGTGTTCTTAGACACATATATCTTATGAAAAGGGGAAGGTGATGACTAATTAGCATTAGAAATACGATCAAGGGTTTATATCTTGTGGTGTCTTAGATCAAAGATGATGTGGGCTTGGTGTTCTCAGCCTGGATCCCTATGGGCATGTGTCTGTGTAGGAAGCCACATTAAAATCTGGATAATTCAATATGATTAGCTGATTCTGTTTAAGCAAAAGCTGGTTTAATAGGCAAGGGTCTCAGAAAAGAGAGAGGCTTCAAATTCAAGACAAGATGCAGAATTTTGAGGGGAGTTCAGGACTTGAATGACAAGGAAGAAGTGTTGCAAACAGGTGGGGGTGTTAGTGGGGGACTCCAGCTCTGGGGTACCAGGAGTACTTGTGGCTGCAGGGCCACAGGTCTGCAAAGGTGGTGGGGAGAAGGGGGGCTGCAAATCAGAGGAGAGCTGACTGCACTCTAATTAATAGCATGAGTTTTAAAGAGCGTGAAGTCACCTCAACACCAGCTCATGAGATGTATGGGATTAGTTTGTATAGTAATGAAAGAGTAATAACCAGAATTTAATTGTTATGGCTGGTGAACTAGCTGACCCCTCAGCCCAGTGGGCATTTAGATAATTTCCAGAACTGCAGTGAGCCTAGCTAACTCCTCATATGGGGAGGAGGAGGGGGGATGGGATGTGGGGGACTCTGGCAAGAAATATTTAATGAAAAGCAAACTAGTAATTGCAATGCTGCGTTCTCATGTTTTCCCTGACATCCTAAACCAGGGGTGGGGGTCTTTGTCTACCAGCACTGTCTTTGTGCATCAGACCAGCAGTGTGTCCAGCTTGGCATCTTGGCTTGTGTCACAATCCAGTATCAGATGCCTGAGGAGGTACAAGAAATCCCCTAGAAACACAGGTCTGGCTGCCTAAATTCAGACTTTCCCTCTGGACTGCCTGAAGACACCCACAGATATGTGAGCAGTCTGTAGCCACTCCAGCTGCCTCTCCAGAGGGACAGGACCCTATTGTGGATTTTTTTTTTGTCTCATCCACCTGCCCTCTACAGACAATTTAGCAATTCTTGGACATGTCAGATAGTACTGTGGTCTGATGTTTATACATTTGAATCCTTCCCCAGGTGTTTGCAGGATTCATTACTGTTCTTCCAGGTCCAGAATCATACCAGGTCTAGAAAAGTACCTAGTCCTTCTTGCCCCCTGTTTACTTCCTAGCTACTCTTGGACTAATTTAGTCCTCAAGTCTTTCTGGGATTGGGATGATAGGGAACAAAAGTCCCAAGTGTCTTGTCTTCCCAAGCCTTCTCCCTGGCTGATAGTTTCCCTTCAGTACAGTGTTCCCTTGTGATTTCTGATCTGTTGTCACAGTGCACCCATGAGAGTGGCACTGCTCAGGCACCAATTCCCACATGTCTGTGTAGTCCTGAAGGACCCGTCCATGGAGATCTCCAAGGTCCCGAGTGACTTCTTAATCTTAGGCAAAATCTGTTGGAATCAGTAGGAATGTCCCTATTGACTGATTAAAAAAAGAAGAATGGATCCTACAGTTAAGAAGTTTTACTTGACTTGGAAGAGCTGGGATCTGAGGAAGGTTATTTTTTTTCTTCAGTCCTTCATGTTTATGGCATTACCTTGATATGGCTGGTTGAGATAGCTGTAGTAGCAAACTAAGAGAGCCCTTGAATGTTGTGGACATAAAAACTGTGTCTCTATCCTGCTTAGGACTGACATCGGAAAAATTCCTTCAATTAGCTATTTTGTTTTAAAACATACCTATTGGTAAACTGTTACCATTCTTAGTAGTACTTTCCAGCTTGCCCCACGGAGTTCATGAACAGCAAAGTCTCATTCATGAAGTGGGATTTTTGGAAGCAGCTGTGTGGAACTGGAAGAGAAATTGTAATGGCATTTGGCAGGAAGATTAAGGCTGAAGATCCTATGTCACTCAAGTTCCTTTGAAATTCTCACAAGGTCAAGGGTAGTAGGACTGGTTCCGGTGCAAGGGTGCCAAGTTGTGGATGTTGCTACAACAGCATTCAAGTTCCACTCTCTACATTTTAGCATTTACCTGCAAACATTTCCCTGTACATTTGCTTATGCATACAAGCACAAAATAAAGAAATTCACTAATAAAAAATTAATTTAAGAAACAATAATCCCAAAGATTATAGGAATGGATGGCTCCTGTTCTGGCAGATGTTATCTAGCTGTGGCTACAGTGGTTCTTTGTTGTTGGCAGTGCCATTTATGAAGTCTGTGGGATTACTTGTCTGGCTTCAGGGAGCAGAGAGGTGACCCTAGCTTGTTTCTGAATAGGAAGCAATCAGTAAAACTGTCAGGAAACAGCTTCTTGTTGAAGAACGCTGATGTTTCCATCCACTGAAACCTAGATGCTCTGTGGGAATACAGGAGATTCTGTACATTTCTAAAGGAAGTCTACACTGGAAATGGTCTATAGCATGTGCATTCTTAGTGCCTGGGACCTTGGTGTCTTCTGTAGGCAGCAGCACAGTTGGCATCCCTTAGGCAGCAGTGAGGGACTTAAACCACGAGAGATCTTCAGGGAAGAATGAAGAGATTTGTGGGTGTCCCATGCTGTGCAGGGTCTGGCTGGCTGAGAGGGAACTGCTGTTCAAAGGGATTTATTTGACAGGGGACCAGGCAGCCAGAACTCCTGTTGTGCTGGAGAAGGCAGTGGGGAGCTGCAGAGATGACAAAAGACACTGAAACGTCTGTACAGAGTGTGTTGAGGGCCACAGGCTGCCACAAGTGAAATCTGCAACTTCTGAGCATGTCTTCCAGGCTGGACATTTTACTGCCTCACCATCATGTGTACAGAGGAAGAGAAAAGGCCGATGTTCCTTTTTGGAAAATGATTGCTACAGCATCTTTTGATTGAGCATTGCATTATGTTGAATTGAGAACATTATTATTCATGAAAAGGCATCCTAGAAAGCTTCAAAGAAGGGTGGGAAAAAAACTTCAGGTTTTAATACTAATTAGAGGAGCCTGTCTCCCAGGTGTGAGGTGTTTATCTGTGAAAAGCAGGAGATAGTGTAGCAAAGAAGAAATGTACACTAGAGAATAGAAGTTCCAATAAATGGTTGAATGGATTAAAAAAAAAAAAGGATGAGGAAGAAGAAAGAAGACCAACAACAAAAAGGCAGGTAATAAAATAAGATGTTTGCACTGAATATGAAGGGTTTGCAAAACAGCTCAGAGTTTATTTCCAAACCTGCAAGAAAATAACCCTGAAAATAATACAGCAATGTATCTCAATAAGGAGAAGGTTCTTTTTATTTCTTACCCCCATTAACAATATTTTCCAACTCAATTTCTTTTTCACACCAAAAAAGCACTTGTGTCGTGAAAGCTCAGAGTTGGCTTCAAGTACAGCCAAAACAGGCTGTGTCTGGAGCTGTTGCACCTTAACCAAGCACTGACCTTAGTCATGCTGCTTATTTTGGCTGAGGGTTTTCCTGGACAATGTGTGGCTTACCTCTGTCATGGCCTCAGCTTCAGCTAGCACTACCCAACAGAAGTGGCTGCTGTGCTGCCAGTCTGTCCTGCCACATGTGCTTGCTGCCACCCCTCCTGTGGCAGTGTCAGGAGCATTGCCCTGGCCTCAACACTTCCCTCACTCCAACTTCTCCTTTTGGCCCATATGGCTGGACTCACCCTTCTACTGACCTCAGGTGAAGTGCAGTGAAGGGAAGGGAGGAGGACCTGAGATGAGAGAGGCCGTGTTTCTGTGTGGTGGCTTTGCTGGTTTGTATTCTCAGGTGTGCAGTACACTTGTAGCCAAGTGGATGCAGTGTCTGACAGGTTGTTCTATGCATGTACCTTACCATTTTCCTGCTGCTTCCAGCCTGCTGTCTTGTGAGTTAAGGAATCATTGCAGGTGTGGAAAGCTTGAGAGAACGGATGTGCTTTCATAGCTGAGTGAGTGACAGCTGGCCAGCTTTAATTGCCCTTTGGTGTGCCCCTAGAAGGTAGTTTAAGTGAAGAGATTTTTTTTTTCCTGTCTCTGTGGACATGAAATATGGACATCTTTGCTTCTGTGGTTCAGCTGATGAACAGTAACCGGTTAAGCATCAGAAACTCGATCACTTGTGATTGCCTACCCATAACCTCTGCTAGTGACAAGATCTCATGAGGGAGCAAAAAGGAGAGCAATGCAGGGATTTGACTTTCTGCCATAGGCTTTGTGCTAGTCCTTTTGCTGAGGCAATCCTTCCTCTCTGAACATCACTTCAGAGAAGAATTTAACAGAGAAAAAAATCCAGCAAGTTTTTTCAGTGTTTTTTTTCCTTATGGAGCATTCCCTTAGATGACTACAGAGAGATGCATTCAAACAGAACATTAACGTTAAACGAGGTGACACAAGGCTATGTTTAAAAATAACAGAAAGTGTTTCAAATTCTCCTTTGATAGGAGTTGGGCAGCTATATAACCCTAGCAGCTCGCCACCCTAATGACAATCCCCAACAAGAATCACAGCCTGATAACGTGCACTAAGACAGAAGATGGGAGCTGAATTCACAGGCATGAGGAACTGCAGGAGATAGCTGCTGTACAAAGATGCTTATTCAAAGCAGTTGGAAACCCCCATCTTTCCTTGAACCTTGCATAACTAGATGCATAGAATAAATATCTACAGCGTAGAACAGAAATTAACATTAAAGATGTAATGCCATTATACTGATAAACCCTCACCTTTCATACTTAGCTAATTTCTGATCAGCTTATTTTTTATAGGGAAAAAAAGAGAATATAGCAGAACTTGTAGATAGGCAGTGAAAATGGTCTGGAGGCTTGGAAGGATTTTTCAGATAAGGAAAAACTGAAAAGATGAAGGAAAATACTGTTCGAAGAAGAGATGAATAAGAAGGGGTATGTCAGAAGTATATAAATTATAATATTTAAAAGGTTCTCAGTACTGGTACAAAAGGATATCCTTTGAATCAAAAAGCAATGCAGATCTGGAAGTGTCGAGGTTTTTTTTTTTATTGTACCCTATTAAACTGTGGAACTCCCTGCTGCAGGGTGTCACCCACTGAGCTCATGGCCTTAGTGAAAGAAAAAAAAAAGAGAAAAAAAGAAAGCTATTTTTGTGGACAGTGAGAACATTCACAGTTACATTAGAGAAAATAAAAAATTTATAAGAAATATCAGCCCTTGAGATTCAGGGCATAAATCCAACCACTAACTGCCTGGGGTTATAAAGAAACTTCCCCAATGGACATATTAGTTAGTTATTTCCCATTTTAAGTGTTTTACATCTATCCTTGATGCTAGCCGCTGCCTAAGAGGAGGTGCTACAAGAACTGGACAGTTGGTTTGATTTGCTATGAAGGTTGGCATATCCTTGAAAAACATGGCAGCTTTCTCCTTCCCTTCCTCACCCTGTCCTCTGAACCACCTTACCTTGGCATGCACCAGAGAGCTGACGAAAAGAAAGGGCTTCTCCTCTCTTTTCAAGGCACTCTGATGTGTGGGTAACCCCAGCTGGCACAGTCCTGTGGGCAGGAGAGACCAGCTCAGCTGGAGAGCAGGCTCCCCACTGCTGTCCTGGCTGCAGCAGGCTGGAATCAAACTGCCCTGGCAGAGACCTGCTGACACTGCCACTGTCCCACCTCTCTGACCCCAGGGAGGACATACAGCTCCCCATCTGTAGCTGCTTGGCTGCACCTTTGGCTTTGCTTGTCTTCTCCATGGATTTCTCTGGTCCTCAACACTATGGCAGCACTCAGCAAGCAAGCAGGAGATGTGGGCCACAGAGGCAAAGCAAGGCAGAATACCTGTCTTGCTTTCCCTTCTCCCTGAATGCTTAAATTTGTTCTTTGTCTAATCTCCTCTGCCAGGCAATTTGAGATAATCAGTGTGACTTTTCTGCTATTGTTCTTCTATCCCAATCTTTCTCAATTTCTTTTGCAAATGGTGCCCCTTCTCATTTCCCTCATTTCTCTTCCTGTGATACCTCGAAAGGGGAAAGCTTTGTTGCTCCAAGGCAGAGGACTGCAAACTGGTTATAACCACTCTGTCAACGTTCATGACCCTGTGCTAGAGAAGCTGAGCTGCTGTCAGCAATTAAAACTCCTTAGAAGTTACCTGATTAATTACTTGGGGGAAGTAATTGCCACTTCTCACTTGGAAAGGAAGGTGCTGCGTTGTATCTGACCTCAGGGACTCAGGTATACTAAGAATCACAAAATCACAGAATATTCTGAATTGGAACAGATCCACAAGGATCATCGAGCCCAACTCTTAAGTGAATGGTGAAATCCTCATGTGAAGGGCTCAGTGTGTCTTTTGCAATGGGTCAGTTGCAGCTGCTCTGGGAAACATTCTCACTTCTTGGCCATCTCTTGCCATGGATTCAGAGACCAACATGTGCCAGCTGCATTGCTGCACAGGACACTGAATTGCCATCCATGTGGCCTCAGCAGCTGAAGTGATGAGCCTAGGAGGAGAAGTGGTAAATTAAGTATACTGTTCCCTCCTATATGTAGGAACACTGGAAGAGGTAAAAGGGGAGAGATGATTGTGAGGTAGAAAACAGGAAATTGTTTTTTCCCTACAGGTGAACTTGGTTACAGCCCTATAATTGTCTGATTTCACAGTCTCATGGGAGGACTCTTTCCTACGCACACATACTCATGCAGATACTCTCTCCCAGAAGGATGATCAAAGGGTTTTAACAGTGAAGGCTTTTAACAGAAAATAAGTTGGTTTAGGTCAGAAATTAGGAGGAAGTTCTTTGTTGTGAGGGTGGTGAGCAGTGCTCAGAGAGGTTGTGGATGCCTCTTCCCTGGAAGTGTTGGAAGACAGATTGGAAGGGACTCTGAGCAACCTGATCTAGTAGAAGATGTCCCTGCCCATGACAGGGGTTGGAAGTGGATGATCTTTAAGATTTCTTCTGATGCAAACTATTCTATGATTCTGTGATCCCACAGGAGGCTGGTGGGTTACTCTGGTGAGTGAATTTACTCTTCAGACCTCTTTGATGTGAAACTTTCAGTTCTTGACTAATTTCTTTACTATCTCAGTGTGATGCTGGTCTTTGCTGGGAAGGGCTGGAGGGCTGCACAGACCCATCAACCTCCACCACAATCATCTCCACATCAGGATCTGCTTTGGTCTTCGTATATAACATTCAGGGTGGGGTTGAAAAAGAAGTGGAGATATATTTTTTTTTGTTTTTAAGCAGTGCATTTATTCCCTGGCTCCCCTCTCAGTTTGGCTTGGACTCTTGGCTTTTCACTTTCATTTGTGCATTCAGTTCATTCTTCTCACTGAAACCTTCCTGACCTTGAACATAACCCAGCGTGTTACAGCCTCACTCAGATAAACTCCTAGACCTAGGTTGAATACCTAAGCAATTTAGCAAGCCAAGACTGGCACCTAGATTCTCCCACATCTCTTATCCTGCATGACCAACAGCAGCCAGACTGGATCAAATATTGTCTCTGTGTGGACAGCTGGACACCTTCCACTATGCCTGATTGCATCCTCACAGGAAAGGACCTAGGTAGACCTTGCCTTTTCTTGTCTTCTCAGTCAAACAAGTGTCTGAACACTATGCAAATATTACCTTCCTGTTTCTTCTGAAGTTGTTTATTGGCATTATTGCTCTCTCTTATGATTAAGGAAATAAAGATTTAGAACAAGGTGTAATGATGGTACCCAAGTTATTAAAAAAAACGGTGCCAGATCTGAAAATAAATCCCTGCTCTCCTAGCTTCTCTGCATAGTGTTTTGTTGCAAGACTGGGTTTGCCTTAGAATTTCTCATTACCTGCCCTGATGTACTTGGATGTATGAACTTAAGTTGTCTATTTAACTCTTTACATGCTATTTATCCTCTTTCATAGCAGTTTTCTGTTGGCATCAGTGTGGTGGAAGATACTGCTAAATGACATCCCTTTGAATTGAACTAGCTATTGCACTCCAAATCTTTCAGGGTTTCCTTAGATTGAGTTTTGTTTCCAAAGTTCATAAACAGGGCTGGGGCTGTTTTCCAAAGGTGTGAATCCTTTCGGAAGACAGTTTGTCTGGGAGTCAGGCTTACATGATAAATTAGAATGAACCTGAGCTCTTAAGTTTGGTTTTGTTTTTGATAGATCCCCCATAAAAAAAAGGTGTCTGGATGATGGGGCTATTATTCATTATACTGCAGAGACAGGAGCATGGTGTGATGCTATGGTCTGAATAGAACTTTATCTCAGGCTGCTCCCAGTCTCAGTTCTGCCCTAGCCATTACCAGAAAAACCTAGTGCTGAGCCTCAGCCCTCTCCCTGTCCCACAATTTACTTTTCTCATACTGCAGAAGAGTTCACCTCGGTACAAAGAAGGAAGCCTGAACACAGTGCAAAGGAGCAAGCTTCCAAGCAGGGCAGAAGAAACCAGCTTTGGCAGAATGCCTTTGCTTGGCACTGGTCAAAACAAGCATATGGGAAAGGGAAGTGAATGAGGAATGCTCTGTCTGGCAAGATTGGTATACATGGTCAGAGTCCTGCAAGACCAGCTTTTAGACAGGAGTTCACTGCTGTTTGACATGCCCTGGGGACACCTGAGTGCTCCCACACTTCTGAATTTTCCTCTGGACAGCATTTATCAAGAGGACATGCAGGCAGCATCCTCTTTCCCAACATTTCTTTCCCTTTTTCTTGCTGTCTGTTTTACACTCAGCTGAGCAGAATCTGCAGTGGATGGCAAATTTAGCTGCTTTGCTTTGTTTTGCAACCCCCACCCCTGGCTCCTGTGTTGTCCAGCTCCCTGTGCTCAGCAGCAGTTGTTTTACACAGTGGGTTTGCACTGGCTGACCTGCAGCCTCTTTTATGCATGTTTTGGTGTGGGAGCTACTGCAAACCCTCTGCTGTGAGTAGTCAATATTCAAGATTCGATATTCGGGTGGTGTGATTGGTCAATGAGGTGACAGAGCCTTGCCTTTGTTCCCTGATTAGATGACTGAACCTTTGTTAATTACTTCTGCCAGAAATGAAGTCTGTTTTGTGATTAAGTGGTTCTAAGCTACAGGCTTGAGATTTACTCCCTGTGAACTCTTGTTCCAATGGGACTTTGCACGTGTGAGGGTTGTCTAAGGCATGTATAAACAGAGTATAAAAATGGCCAGAGTCATATTCTCTTTCTAATCTATTAAAAATGGTTGACCTGCATGTCTTTGCTATGCATTTGGCTCTAGTAACGAGAGCCTGCCCTTGCAGAACACAAACCCTCCTTTGGCACGTGTTCTCCCAGGATGTCTGCAGTCCCAAAGCCACATCACACACCACAGCATGGAACAGACTGGCTAAATTCCCTGAAACAATGCAATAGCAGCACATAATGCACTAACAAGCATATGGAGTGAGCTGGGAAGAAAAGAGCATCTCGACTCTGAGGCCATGTGCCCTGAGTCTGAGACAATTTTGACCTGGATTGGGTGCGGGCAAAAATGGACCTGTTGATTGAATAAGCAAACCAGAAGATACAGAAGGATATTTTTTTAATGCTGCCTTTATGCCACATAGTGAAAGACAAATGGTATCTTATACTAAGTAGAGTCCTTTGGAGCAAAGTTAAATCATAGAAATGTTCTGGTAAGATTTTCAACCAGCTGAATGAATTAATTCTGGGTTGTCTCTTTGTGTCACATAGCCCCAACTTTTTCAACCCACTGATAAAATAGTGGATGCTATTAACTGTTAATAACTGTATTATTAACTGTGTGCTCAGAGCCCCAGTATCATAGCAGAGAGTAACTGGAAACTTAATTATTTGGGTGAGATTTAATTATCAGTCATGTCAGTTGCACCTACTTTCTATACTATGTGAGAAAGCACAAAAATGCTGTTTTCCTTAACCAAAAAATACTACAAATCCCACTGTTACTCTAGATCTGATGGAACAAGAAGCAGTGATTTCAGCATTTCTTTTGGCTTTTCTGAATGTAATTCTCACCCCAGTGTATCAGAATGTACCTCTGGGAAAAAGATGCTTTTATCCAGCCTGTGGAAAACCTGAGCAATGGGTGCTTATAAATTCCTTGGAAATGCAGGCAGAAAGAAAGCTACTTTTTATTTAGCTCCCCTGCTCAACCTTTTTACTAATCTAATGGAAAAAGGCTAGAGTTAAGATTCAGAGCAACCATATGTACAAGAACTGCCTTAATTTAAATGTCCTGTTGAATACAATATGATCTTAAAATGATGCATGATGGAAATTCTTCTCAGAACTGGTGCAGTGCATTAGCATTAGTCATTGCAGTTAGACTGGGTGGAGCACATTAGAAGTCGTCACTGTGATGGATGCGTGGCATGCATTAAAATGAAAATCATTGCAATGGACCAAGCAGAAAACACAGGAATTAAAGGTTCTGTGATGGATTCTGTGAAACACATCAGAATTTGAGTGACTGTGAGTCATAAAAGGCATAAGGGTCTGAATGTCCCTCATCCTGAATGGGTACTTTCTAAAGGATGAATGACAGGGCTGCCTGTTATATCAATTACCTGCAGTGCTGTGGAAAGCCTCATGGATGGAATAACTGATGAGTCAGGATTCCTTGGTTCTGCTGTCAGCTCTGCTGCTGACTCATTTTGTATCCTTGAGTGATAAACTTCCCTCTCTCTTCCCCATTATGTGCATGGCAGTGTGTTTACCCTTCCTCATAAAGAATTGAGACCTGTTTCTGCCACAACTCTCATGTATGTCTAATATTATGCATTGGAAATTGTCCCAGTGCCCTTATGAATGAGTCTTTGGAAGGTGGAAGCTGTAGAATATGCAGATGAAAAGTGCTAAGTGTAGTCATGAACCACCAGATTTGTGTGATTCTTATTTTTGCTGTTTGATGCTGTTTCTCATTTTCAGGATTTTTTTTTTTTTGAGAAGTCCATGTGAGACTGACCAGACATTAAAGAACTCTTTGTGTTCCTTTCTTATGGACTCTTAGATTGGTCTTAAAGATGAAAGCTCCATTTCATGACTTTATCCACCTATCCACAGTATGTTCCCAAGCTAGTTAAAATTAAACTTAGCTATCAAAATGCTAAAGTTGATAGCTCATTTATCTTTCTGTCTCCCAACTCTACATTACAATACAGCAGTGATTGATCTTGCGTCTTCAAGGTACTATATAGTATAAAAACTAAGAGAAGATTAATTAAAAGCCGTCGCATCCAGACAGGTTTTAAAATAAGTTTTAGATTTAGACAATATATCAGCTGAAGCAAAAAGATTCTGAGACCATAAGCCTGTAACTTCAAGTAAGTTTTTCTTTCCTTCAGGACACAGAAAACCCCATTTCACCATAGAATAACATCAAAGTCTGGTTTGGTCAGGCTGGCCGGTGGCAGGAGGCAGGAAGCTGTCACATTTGTGGGCTCTCCAGCAGTGGTGAAAGTGATGTCCTTGAGGACTTCTGCAGGCTCAGGGGAGAATGTCAGCTCATAGCTGAATGGTGAGTTGGAGATGGTTCCGAGGCAATTTTTTAAAGCAGCCCCCAGCTCCTCCAGGCACAGAGAAGCTTGTCTGGGCAGCATGTCTCAATGACTTAAATTGAGCCCAAAATCAGAGACAGCTGCATTTGAGCTGTCAGTGTCTGACTGTGGGAGCTGCAGAACAACACTAAACAATCCAGTTTTATGGTATTTTTGGCTAAAGAAGGACACATGATTGCTGGTCAGTGTCAGCTTTCTGGCACCACTGTTTATCCAAACAATTGTTAAGCTATGCAGGATCCTCAGAAGCCCTCAGTGCTTGCAGTTCTTGTGCACTGAACTTAGGGACTATCCAAAAACTTGGCTTTTCCCTGCCAGGAACTATCAGGGGCTGAATGCTTTGGAAAGACCCTTACAGCAGTGCTGAACTCCTGAATATCTGCCTGTAGATCACTGAGTGTTTAATGACCACTTTGTTCTTAAACTTTGCTCTTGCCCACCTTTAGTCTGTGTCAGCAAACTCATCTTGAGAAAGACAAAATGGTGAGGCTCTTACATTTTCATGAGTTTGTTTAAAGGGAGACATTTAATCCACCTGACAGCTAAAATATGTTAGCAGGGTGTGGGATGTCTGCTGTGAGAGTGTTCAAGAGCTCCCCATTTTGCTTGTACAGTGGCAAAATGCCTTGATCACATCCAGCTGATTCAGGGATTTTTTCCTTGGGGGAGCACAAGAGAGGGGAAAGCAAAATGAATGGCAGTGATTCCACTTTATAGGGGGGTCAACAAAAATCCCTGCAGCATGAATTTGGTCCAGCTATGTCCCCTGTTACATGCTGGTGTAATTATTGGCAGAACAGGGTTCTTTGTCTCTAATTTACAGCATTTCATCTATTACCAGGAATGAAAATGTATAATTTTTTTGGGTCTCTTTCTCTCCCACTCTTTGTTTTCCTTCCACTTCAGTTAATTTCAATAAGTAGATGATTTCTGTGCTGTTTGGTGTACTCCCTAAAAGTGCCAATTAACTTTGTATGAAATAAGATAACTCTTTTGAATTTGCATTAGTTACATGTTTGTGTCTTTGAACGTTGGTTGTCAGGATGCATCATCCTCTGAGTTTTTTCCCCCTGTGTTTTGTAAACAGGATATGTTTTACTTTCACTGCTGAAAAGCAATTTGAGTCAGGACGTATACCGAAGACATGTCTCCTTTCACTCTTTCAGAATTTGATTGTGTGTTTTTTATCAATCCCAAATTCATTTAATTTCCCTTAACTGAGCTGATTGTACTGTGTACTTCCTCTTGAAGAAAATTCTGCTACTGGGAAGATGGCAGTCAAAGAGCTAATCGCTGGGGATATGGCAAACTTCTCATGCCTCATATCAAGCTGTTGCATGCATCAGATGTGCACACATTTTAATTCAGGTGTTTCCCAGTCCATGCTCCCCTTAGGAAAGAGAAGAACAGAGAGACTGGTGAGAAAGAAAAAACAGCTATTGAAAAAAAATGAGGTGAACAGGCAGTTGGGAATAAGCTAGAAGGAATGTGAAATATGGGACAGAAATGGGAAGAGGGAAAATAAAGAGGAAAAATAGAATATGCATCAACAGACTATAGGCAATATATCTATAGAAGGTTAGGGACCTATGGCAACCTAAACATAAGAAAAGGCTTTATTAGTTGCCCTTGGGCAAGCTTCTTGTTTTCCTATAATATGAGGAGTCAGGGTCTCAGTCTGACAACCATCTGAGTGTCTTCTGACTTCTATGCTGAGTTTCCTTTGGGACTTACCTCTTGGGTAATGCTCTCAGTCTTTTCAGCTGTCAGCTTCAAACTGTCTGCAGTGGGTGTTGTTTGGTCTTTGATATGGTTGATCTTCTATCCAGTATATTCTTCTGGAGAGTTTGGAGGCTGTTGGTGCTGGAGGAGCAGAAACACAGTAGAAGGACATGAGATTGAAGTATATATTCTCTGGAGCCACCCATCCTGGCCGTTTGTCACAGGTTTTGCAGTGAGTGCAGCAGCTTTGTCAGTGCTTTAGGTCCAGCCTTTCAATCTTCTGTGCCTATCTGCTTCTTCTTGCTCTGGGAGATTTGAAAAACTTGGTGCTGTATGGTAGTCTGCCCCAGCCCATTTAAGGTATTTCTAGCCTTCATTCTGCTTGCCAGTTTTGTTTCCCTTCTATCTTGCCTTCTCCTTTCACCTCATCTTTCTGCCTTTGCTCTTTCTTCTGCTCTTCCTTAAGATGCTAACACAAGTTCTCCTACTAAAGCCTTGTTTGTTCCCTCTAATGACTTTAGTCCTCACTGCCAAAAAGGAGCAAAAACCATGAGGTGTCAAAGACAGGGAGAACCTGGAGGAATGGCCACAGGTAAGTGATAGGCCTGCAGTAAAAGACCCCATACTATCATAGAATCATAGAATGTGCTGAGTTGGAAGGGGCCCACATGGGTGATTGAGTCCAGCTCTCAGCCCTACACAGAATATACCAAGAGTCACACCATATATTTGAAGATGCTTCTTGAACTCTGTCAGGCTTGGTGCTGAGACCACTTCTCCGGGGAGCCTGCTCCAGTGCTCAATCACACTGTAGTTGAAAAACTTCCTCCTGGTATCCAATCTAAACCTGCCCTGACTCAGCTTTATGCCACTCCCTGTCACTGGTCACAAGAATTAAGAGGTCCTGTCCTAAGTTTCCCATGGTGAGTATGTTGAAGAGAATGAGGTCTCCTCCCTGCTACCTCTAAAACTCTGGGAATGGAAAGAACCTGCCTCCTCACTAGTTTGTTTATTCCACTTACCATCAAGGTTAAACTTTCTTCTGTAACCTTTACCAATTCCTTTCAAGCTGCTCTGTGTAGTTCTGTGTTGCTGTATGTTGTAGACACAGCTATGGTATTTATCTCTCATTTGTGTAAAATCCTGAGTGTGGAAGTGATTTGTCTCCTCTGAAAACCAAGAACAGGGAGAACTGAACTACATACAGTTTTGTAAGTAGACATGTGCTCTTCATGTAGTATTTCAGTTTCTGACAAAACTGAAAATGCAGTAGAAACAGGTGAGTTTTCACTTGGGACTGCCATGCTGGGAAGAATGGACACAGAGATGAAATTCCTTCAGTAAGGCAGGATCTCATCTCCCATGGCAAGAGCTGATTGTGGAACCCAGTTCATCTGGGGCCATCATCCAGACCATAGCTGCTCCTAATGACCTGCAGCAAATAGTAAAACAACTGTCTCTTATGGTCAAATGCTTCTGAAACAGAAGTCAGATTTGGCAGTGCCAGCCTGGTTGTTTTGTGCCTGCCAGTGGTTCAGACAAGAATGTGAGCTGTTGATGTCACTGATACAAGACTCAAACACAGAGAGATTACCAAAGAAAAAGGTAGTAAAGAAAGAGTATGTTTTACTTGAAGGGCCAAAAGCTTACATCTTAATACCAGGTTGTGATTCAATTCTGAGCACAGGTGAACACAAGACAAGTACTGTGAAAAATATGTCATTTCCAGGGAGGTTTGTGTACAGCCTCCAACATACGTTTGTGAAATATACACAAGATATCTACATAATGATAACAAAATGATTTTGAATTTTCAAAGTCATTGGAAAGTTATGCTAAACATGCAAACAGGGGAATAGTAAGTAACAGGTGGAGGGTTGAACAGAAGAAACACTTTTCCTGCTCAGCTGTGCCAGGATCTCATCATGGGCAGCAATTTTAGTTTGAGAGCATCTGATAGTTCTTGTTTCCAGACAAAACTTTTCCACACTACTGTATTTGGTTCTGTCTGGAAGCAAAGAGAAGAATTAAAAAGGTGAAAGACATTTCTACTCCCAGACTTCCAAAGCTTACTAAAATTATTTCAGGTTGCAGAGTCTTAGACAAAATTTTAATCTTTTGTAATATGAGAATTTCACTGTGGTTCTAAAATCAGTTTAATTTGGCGTTATGTCATTCCTGACATGTTTGAAGACATGCTGTTCATTTCAAGCTGGGACAGCTCTCTGCAAAATTTAGATTTAGTTATAAACTCCCTCAGTGTATTTATGTCTTAAGGCAGGTACGTCTGATAGCCTTGATAGATTATACCAACATCTCCTTCTCGTAAGGAGGAGCATGGGAGAACTGCCACCAGCAAGGGAAGAGACAATGCAGGAGCAATGAAGGACACCAGCATGTGGCTGTCAGTCATAGTGGCCCTCGAAACTCATACACATCCAGATTTAGACTGGTTCCAAATTGCTCTCAGTCTGCTGTATGTTCAGAACCAGACCTGGGTCCAAGTTAGGGTGTGTTGGTGGTGGACACATTATTCTGGGTAGAATGTTTTTGGTGTGCAGAGTTGCCCTGAACATTGTCTTCTAGGAGACATCCAGTGAAGGGTATTAATTGTGAAGGATAATATTGAGCAGATATTACAGTGATGTGGATGCTGCATTTGGAAATTTACTTTCCCTGCTGCCTTCCAAGCATGTGGACTCAGAGACCAGCACGTCTGCCTCCAGAGTTCTCAGAAAATGGACCTGACACATGTATTTTTCTTTCCTGACCAAGAAAAGAAAACCCAAAACTACACCCCCCCCAACCAGCATGTGAAGATGACAGTGTGTGAGAATGGCTGCCGGAAAAAAAGCCACAGTCACAGGAAATTACCTTAATAGAGTGAAAATTAAGAAACGACCGACAATGTAGTCTGTCTCTAGGATACAAGCAGTATTTTCATGCTTTGCCAATTATTCTTCTTGCATCAATTTTGGTTTATTTTTATTAAGTTTCATGTTTCTTTTTTTTATTTTAAGAGGTGATATAATGAAGAAAAAAAAAGGACGAAAGCTCAGAAAGTATTTAATTTTTGTTTTAATAAGGAAATAATTATACTTTTAATTCCATGAACAGGAAAGCAACCAACCAATTGGGTTTTTCCATCTTTTTCATGTTATTTTATGCTTGTAAAAAGGTTGAGAACTCTATTTAAGTGGATTATCTTGCCACTGAAAGGAAAGTGAGAAATGAGTTAGAGAGGTAGGGTTAATTTCTTTCACAACTATCTAAATGTGTGCATACATATATTTGCTGTGTGCTATTTGAGAAATGCACTTATTTAGCTTTGCAAGGTCACCTTAACCTTAAAAATTAATGGAACAGACCATTAGCTACAAGAGGATATAGAAGCAAATTCCCTAACAAATTGTGCACAGATAATGCAAGCCTGTTCCTCACTGCCTACCAGGGCCCCATTTATAGCTTGGAAAGGGATGCAGGGGAGGACTTGTCTCACTTAGGGATGGGTATCTATGTCCTAGATTTACCCCTGCTAGGCATCTGCATGCCATTATTGTTAATGGATACTGAGGAGAGTGCCTCAGCAGATAAAACATAGGTGTTTGTTTTAGAATGAGATGAACTGCACCCTAAACAGCATTAGTTATATTGATTAGAGCTTTACTGACTTCCAAGGGAAGCTTAGAATGGCTTCCCCAGATGCAAATTTCTACAGCTCATGTCCCTGTATTTACTTGGGCAAATCCCACTGTCCATACTGTAATTAATCCTTCTGCTAGTCCAAAATGGTCAGTGAAGTGCAAGATGTAGTGATTTCTCTGTTGGTCCATTCATTAGTTCCAGACAGTGACCAATTTTTTGTCCTACTCACTCATCACTGGTACCAGACCACCTCTGACCTGAAGTGGAATGTCTCTCTGAAGTGGAAGATAAGGGGTGTGACTTTGCTGCTACTGAATGAAGCAAGAATGGTCTCCATGACAAAAGCAGAGGATTACATCCCTAGAGAACATTTATGAGGTTGTACATGATCTGTTGAGCAGGGAGGACAGATCTGGTGCATGAACATCCCAAACGTTTCACCCAGGTGATAACTATCTAATATAACTGCTGTATTTCAAAGGACTTCATCTGCTGCATCGCAGCAGCAAGGATTTGTAGTTTGGTCTTCTGAACCTGCAGCTTTCCTGATTTTCAGGTTTGATAGGCAGAGAGCTGCATTTATTAACATGTTTGTCGCTTTCCAGAAATGTAATTGCACAACAGAGAAGACTAATTTCAGAAATACAAGGGAAGAATAACTTCAGTTGTGCAGTGGAGATTACCTGGGAAAGCCAAAGAGAGGATTTGCCTGAGATCTGTGCTTGTCCTGGAGACAGAAGACAGCATTTTTCAAAGGAAGATGAAGTTATCTTCTCCATTCTTCAGAAAGCTTTCCACTTCCTCAGAGGAGATTTTCCCTGGGGTTGTTGAGTGGCTGGCCAGTACATTTTCCACTGCTGCCATGGCAGGCCAAGTCTCTGTGCAGTGACTCTTCACCTTCTGGTGCCCTGTAAGGCAGACAAATGTTGAGAACAGCCACCTTTTTAAAAATCGGAAACAACCAAACATTTCCAGCAGAAATTTTACCCCATATATCAAGTTCAAACCTAGCAAAAGGCACTGTGCTTCATGGGTGATTTACACAGGCTGTGGACCTGCAGCAGCCTGCAGGTCACCAGTGTGAAACCGCAAAGATTTGAGTGTGCTCTCTTGAGAGAGTCTGACCAGAGAACTGCTGAAATTGTTACCACTCGCTCCTTGAACTGTTTAGTAACACAAGTGACAATGATTGTACTTCCAGCAATGAAGGTTAGAAACTCAACAGAAGATGTATTTGACTTTTTTTTTTTTTTTGTGGTATAAGGATTTTCTATTTGTAAGGGCTGATTTTATGGAAACTTCAGGGTCTGTAGAAATGTGCCCCATTTGATGAAATTTCAGTCTGAAAATATATCAACACTTCCAGGAGGTTGAAATGTTTAATTTAGGCTTTTTTTATAATGTCTTGCTTGGATTCCTATTTTCTCTTTGGAACTACAATATAATGTAACATTAAAGTTAAAATACATATAAAACATTCAAATTGACCTAAAATGATCAGTTTTTCACAGACACTTGCTAGATTTATTTTGTTTGGTTTTTCCTTAACAAAGACAAATATGAAATAGCAGATCTTCATTTGGCATAGAGATTCCAAATTTTGCTCATGTCTATTAAATCTTTGGATTAGATATGTACACAGATAATATTTTTTATACTGCCACCTTCCATACAAAAACTGCCAAGTCCTAGTGGCAGATATTCACAATTGCCTTGTGAAATGGAAAAGATCATGTGAGATACAAGGATATAGGAAGTCAATTCTGTGTAATTTCCCATTGGATATGGTATTTGGCAATCTCCCTGTGAGGTAGTATAATTGACTTCTATGTCTGCTGTACCTTGGAGACTCAGAGATTCTAAATATAATTTTTAACAGCATATCTCTTGGGCCCTATTTTGCTCTGTTATTTCTTCTACTCTCTTTTTGTCCTTCTTATTTTCTTTTTTTTTTTTTTTTAATTTATTTTATTTTTATGGATATCATGTTCCAGGTGCAATAGGTTAAACTACATTTCAAGAGATCTTGTGTCATTTTTACCTGACTTGTAACAATATTTCCTTCTAATAATCTGTAAGACTAAAAATTTTGAGGAAAAAAATTCTCTTTTAATTTTCTCTTAAGAATATAACTGCACTTGAAACTTCATGATGTCCTAAACCTCCAGGCTTTTGGAAAAACTCTTTGGATGACTCCATACTTTGCTCTCAACATTATCACAGTCCTCTCCAGAACAGTTTCCTTGCTGCCACTGTGTTTTTCTTCTGTTCAGTGAAGATTTCTCCACAAGGGCTAGATGTGATTACATGGCAGTTTTCCACATCTATGATCCCAGCTGAATGGAAGGAAAGAGAGAGAAAAAATATGGACGTGCTTGGGGATACAGATGAAAGGTAAGGATCATTCACAGAGGAAAACAAGAACAAACAGGAAGACCCCCAGCAGACAAATCAGCAAATGAGAACAGTACACTGCCATGAGTCCCAAAGGCTTGGTTTGTTTTCCAAGTGCTGTCTGAAGCATCATAAATTTCTCAGTCCATGCACCTCTCAGAGCAGGCTACAGGGACAGAATAGCAGAGCATCCACAGAGCCTCTCATGCATCCAAGACACTCCAGGCCCTCACCTTCCTGCTACCCAGTTCTGTACTTTCTACAATGCCTCTCTCTCCTTCCCCTTCATCTGAGCTGCGGTTTGCTGCATGACAGTAAGGATCACAGGTGGCTGAGTCATTGCCCTGAATGCTTCCCTGCAACTTCTGTCCCTTCCTGTCCAGGCTGCTTCAGCAAGGAATCCTCCTGGGCTTTGGCACAAATTGTTGCTTACATTTGAAGATTTGGCTTTTGTGTGGTGTTGTGTGTTCTTCCACAGCTGCAGCCCAGGACTCATTGGCTTTGTTTTGTCCTAGCAAGAACATTGTTTCCTTTTACATCCAGTGGTGAATTCCACAATGAAGATCTGTGAAACCAAAGACCATCCTGTGAAAAAAATGTGGTGGCTGTCCTTCAATGGTGGGACAAGTGTTACTGCCAGAATTCTGCTAGAGGAGGTTAAAAATGCCTGTGCCATTCTAAGGAATGCGTTCAGATCAGTGAGAGAAGCTCAGATGACATACAGTGAGATTTCTTGCATGCACAGAGGCAGTAGGAATCACAGGGCTGATATAATTGGGAAGGTTTTCAGAAAGCCTAACCACTGAGAGACATTCCCAAAAGGAGAGTCATCCTCCAGAGAGAGATGATCCCTGCATGCCTGAGAGACTGATATCTGGCATTAAGACAACACAAATAATAATTAGATTTTAGTCTGGGAAAAAGAGTGAAAGTTCAGGAAAGTCTTGTAAAATATTTGTCCTTGTGGGGTTTTTTTTGGTATTTGTTTGTTTCTGGTTTTTTTGTTTTGTTGTTGTTTAAAACACAGAAAGAGCAACATGGGTAAAAGAGTATATAACAATAGATGGATGTGTAGCAAGGAAGAAAATGAAAACGCAATGAAAATGAGAGCACGAATGTTGACTGGTAGTGAAACTAGTGATAGTGTTTGGGGAACACTTGTACACAGTTTAGCTGCGAAAATGGGCAAGATTAGACTGAAACAGCCAAGGTGCATCAACATTAATCCAAGGAACATGAGAAACAGCAAAGCATCTGTATTATAAACCGGTTATTTGAAAAATATTTTAGTCACAGTCATGATTGGGACATAGGTATTGAAGTGTATATCATTTTCAGGAAAGACAGAAACAAGGATAAAGTTAGGTAAGATTATGCCCATTAAGCGTGTGATGGACAGATGAGTCATAGCAAACTAAAGGCTTGGGTTAAAATCACATTGGGAAGGAACTGAAAAAGTGTTACTCCTGGATGTGTATTTTAGCCCATGGGATCTTGAAGCACTTCAACACATAAGAAAAAGGAACATAACTGGGAATTGAGTCAGTTTAGAAGGCTGTATTTTCCAAAATGTAGATTGTAAAATAAGGGCTATTAATAAAAGTAGGCCCCGGTTATTCTTGAATGTGATAGCTAAAAGACTTCATCACCAAATAATCACTGAGCCTCATCAAAGGTGCTGCTATTGTAGCCTTGATTTCAGTTAGCAGAGAGAATTTTACAGGAGAGCTTTATGTGGGACCTAACAATAGATTGATCATGAGTTGGATAGCAACATGGTAAATAACAGGCAATTTGATTTTGTCAGGAACAAATTGTATAAAGCCAACCTGATTTCCTACTCTGACAGGTAACAAGCCTTGTAGATAACGACAAAGCACCTTGACTTGTTAGGTTTTGACACTGTCTTATGTGAGACTTCCATTAGCAGTCTAGAGCAATGCAGCCTGGATAAAATTACTATGGTATGGATTCCAAACTGTTTGAAAAACTGCACCCGTGAAACAGTTATCAGTGACTCACTAGATGACTAGAAGGATGTATCCAGTTGGGCACCATGGTCTCTAATGACAATTTATGGCATAAGGCATGCCATTAATAAATTATAGAATAAAAAATCATATACATTGTAGAGGGAACAGGATTAAAATTCAAAATTACCTGGATGAATTGGAGAAATGATCTGGAAAAAAAAAGAAAAAAGAGATGCAAATCAATGAAGATGAGTACAAGCTAGTCAGAAGCGATCGATAATACCGGCACAACATGGGAACAGCTGGGTATAGTTCTGCTGAGAAGTATATAGAGGGTTACAGTGGATCACAAACTGCCTGCGAGTCAATAATAGTAAATCACCTGTTGCAAAGAAAGCAAACACATGCTGGGATATATAAACAGGAGCATCATGTGTAAGGTACGTGAAGTAATCCTTCAGACTCAACTGCATCAAGTTTTGGATGTTACATTTTAAGAAAGATGCAGGTTTCCTGGGCTTCAGTCCAGAAAACAAAACAAAGAATTCTCAGAGATTTAGAAACCACAAATAGTGAGGAAAGATTGAACGAGCTAGGAGCTGCTTAGCCTGGGAGGAGAGGTCTCAAAGGGTTTATGAGGAAGGAGGAAGCTGCCATGAAGACAATAACCTTTTCTTTGCATCCATGGCACAGAGGACAAGTAATAATGGCCTTAAATTGCAGTAAAAGAGATTCAGATGAGACATTGGGGAACACTTTTTTGAGGTGAGGGGAAAGTAATACAAGGAACAGATTGCTTGGGGAGGTTATAGAGTCTGCCAGTGGAGGTTTAAACAAGCAGGTTAAACACATGCCTGTCAGGAGTGATGGAGGTCTGGACAGCTGATCACTGCTTGGGGCAGAGATGGACTGTATGAGCTCTCAAGATCCCTTCAAGTCCTACAGCTATATGTTTTAGTTTAGAATGAGTGGTCAGACAAATAAGAATGAATCATGAATGTGAGGTCCCTTTTATTTCCAAAGGGCAATTTTTAATTTTTTTTTTCCAAGCAAAGAAAACAGTAAGTCAGCTGGATTTGTGAAATTAGAGACTTTAAAGGAGGAGGTGCAGCATAATGCATTTAAATAATACATTCAAGCAGGTACTGCAAAATGATTTGTAATTTGCATCCTAGGAAAAGAGAGTAAACCTGGAGGAGATGAATAAGCAACTATTTTTAAAACCTTAACTTTAAAAATGTCTCAGCCACAAGCAGAGAACCTAGAAGGAACAGAGGAGGGCAGAAGCAGCACGTAGTCTACAGTACTAACAAATTTCTGAATGCTGCCATCCCTAAATACAAAGATCAAAGAAATCATTTGTGGTGGCACTGCAGAGCAGATGTGAGGTGAATGAAGACACAGATGTGAGGTGAGTGAAGAGGAGCTGTGATGCTGCAAAGGAGTTGTGAGTATTTTAAGGCAACTGTAGTTAGAGAAAGGAGCCTTCTTCTCTCCCTGAAACATGTCAATCACTCAATCGCTGTCATCTCAAAATGCAAATCTGGGTCTGTTTCCCTCTGCCTCCAAAGGAGCTACCAAAGTGCCCTGTATCTACTTTTGAACACAAAGCAGACACCCATCTGTGCCTCTCAGACCACTGCTGACAAGTGTGAAAGGGGGATTCCTGCCTTTGGGAGGGGAAGCAAATAATCAGAGCCAGGAGTGGGATCTGAGAGAAAGGTCTAAGTTTCTTCTCTGACTGACATCCAGAAGAGCAGAGGGTAGGAGCAGCATTTCCCTGAGTTTAAGGGACATTTTCCTGCAGCAGTGGCAGCTGCCTTGCCCCTGTTTGTGTTGGCAATCACAGCAAGGCCAGCTCTGCAGAGCTTGACATAAGCCAAGAAAGCCAGAGGTCTGTGGACCTTTTAGTACCCCCCAGGAGTCTGCTGCACTTGATAACCACCTAGGCCACCTGCACATCAAAGCAGCTCGAAAAGGGGATTAAGTAACAAGGAGAGGTATGTCTTGGGAGGTCAGAAAGTGCAGGGATGAAGTGAGAATTGCTAGTAGTCAAACTGAGTCAGTTCCTGCAAATGAAATGAAACAACAGAAGGATCCTTAAGACTACAAATGAAAAAAATAAAGAACTGGAACCTCTGCATGTAGTGGGAAAAATCTGCACAGTTCTAAACTAGAGGGTTACTTTGCCCCTAAGAGCAAAGAGTGTGGGGGCAAAGTTAGGTGGACTAATGGGAATAAGTGCATTGAAAGGGCCATGATTGCATGCAAGATGGAAGCAATTCGGAGAGCTTACTGTGCTCAAACAAGGGAGGTCAGGAAATCACCCTCCCCAGACACTAAAAAAATATGCCCATGAAATTGCAGACCTGGTAGATGGGATTTTTAATAAATCTGTCCAATCACTGGGGGTTCCTCTGCCTGGATAATAGCAAATGTGGTACCCATATTTAAGAAAGTGAGGGAGAGCAATCTAGGCAGCCATGGACTTGTTATTTTGGCCTCAAGGGCATAGATGGATTCAGAGCAAATTATGTCAGAAAGAATAATTGAAGACATGGAATAGAAAATGGGATATAGTGCAATATGCCATTATCAAAAAGAGATTGTGCCAGACTAACTCGATATCTGTCTTTGATAAGGTAACTGATGTTCTAGACAAGGGAAAAGTAGTAGATCTTCTCTATCTGTACTTCATTAAAATTTGGTTTGGTGCCACCTGGGAAATTATTAGTTAAATGAGAGAAGATGAGGATTAGTACAAGGGTTGTGAGGTGAGTAAGGAATTGGTGTAAGAGGGGAAGGAGGCAGCTCTGCTGGAAAGAGGTTGCTAGGCAAGTTCTTAAGTCTTGGAAAAATTGGTTTTAATGATAACTTTTGCCCTAAAATTAGGAGTAGATTAACAGGCAGCATCAGCAATGCTTGGGATCACTAAAATATCGCACAAGCTTGTGTGGAGATGATTTTAACAGGAACATGAGGAAATGCAGCAGCACGATATGCAAGGCCACAGATTTGGGCTCTGTGAGCAAGTGTTTCACCTGCACATTGAAAATGTACCAGTTTAAAACAAGAAAACAGAAGACAGGCTGGTTTGTAGCCATCAATCACAGCTCAGCTATGAGCTCACAAGTTAAATGTGAGGATGTGTTCCATAGGAGGAGCACATGCTAGACACCGTGGAGTACCGTGGTGGTTGTATAAGGAGGTGTAGCTATCACCTGGAACAGAGTTATTCTTGCCAATCATTTGCAAGAGAGAATTAAAACTGTAGCAAATGGCAATATGGAAAACCTGTATGATCAGGGAAGAGCAATCCCACCATACCAGAGGAAGGGAGTCTGCCCTGTTCAGTCTAGATGAATGGAGACAGGGTGTGGGGGTGGGGATGACACAGTTACTCTCTGTAAACTCTTAATTGGGTCATACACAAGGGAAGGAGAAAATCTACTTTAACTGAAGCTCGTGATTCTCACAAAAGTGGTCAGCTAAACTTGTCCTGGTAATCAGATGGTTTTGATTCATCACAAGAGAGTAGACTGGCCATGTAGTTCAAGGGTTGCAGTAGGGGCATGCAGTGTGAGGTGCTACTGAAATAAATGGGCAGGAGATCTTTCTCCTTTTTAATGCCTTTATTAAGAAGAATCAGCTCAGGTGGGAAGAAATCGACGGGTTGCGCCCTCGCCGCCGCTGCTCCCAGGCGTGGCACGAAGCAGGAGGATGATGCAGTTTTGTCCGCTGGTCTGCAGACAGAACTGGGGACTCTGTCCTCACGGGAGAGTCGTTGAGTCCTTGGTTTGTTGGTTTAGAAACCCGGGGGGTCTCTTTAATCAGTTTCTTTTCAGGTCAGGGCGAGAAACAAAAAGATTTAAGCAGGTACGGGACAATGCTCCCATCCTCAGACGTCACTCTAAGTCACTTATTGGTTCGTGATTTTAGGGGTTTTTCTTATAAAAACTGTAAAACTGTAACAATCCAGGGTGCACTGCGTTTCTTATTTGCATGTTGTCTCTGGTGTCACTGCCTGTCTCTTGACCCTGGAGGGTTTCCCTTGGTATCTTCTTGGCATGCAGCCAGCATCAGGGAAACAATCAGTTAATCACCTGCCATTAACAGGTCTTTGAAAAGCTTTCCTTCGGCAGCGAAACTAAAGGAGGCTGACTCGGTCTGGCTTGGTTTTTTTAACTCTGAAACTTTAAAAAAAATACAACTTTCTATTCATAACAGTTCCCCCCTATTTTTCTTTGATCAAGCTTAAGCTTGCATCAACTTATAATTTTTGGTTCATTAACATAGAATTTCCTATATTTTTTGTATTGATCATACATTTCCTCAGCACTTTGGTGATCATATTTACTAAGCTTCATTACCTTTTTTGGTTTTTTCAGGTTAATTCCTTTAGAGATCCTTAGGTTATTCTGTACAGCAGATTTCACTATTTTTGTTAAACATGGAAAGAAGAACAGACTAACAAGTGTACCCACAGTGAAGGTTATAGTTTTCCAACTTTTTTTGAAAATCCATAGATTATCCCACCAACTGGAATCAAGTGTAGGAGTTTTTTTGATTTTGTAAATATGCTAGTTCTTTTATTTCGTTTAAAGTGTTTCTAATGACTGCCACAATTAATTTGATTTGATAAACTACTGTTTTGGTTTGGTTGAGTTGGTCATTAATATGATTAAGAGCCAATGCGGTCTGATTAGATATTACTTCCAATTCTGATTGTAGTTTCAAAATTTTGTTTAACATATATTGTTCCTTCAGTTTTGTTTTTCTCAAATCCTCATATATAGGAACTCTTAAACTTGATCCAGATTCTTTGTGTATTATAAAGACAGTTTGTTTTATAATTCTAATGATGCCACCACTAGACCAGCCTCTTGGCAATTCAGTGGATGTTGTGGTACCATTGACCCAAAACAGGTGTTTAGGGGTTTCCTGAAAGATATTAATTTTTGTCCTGCCTTCCCAATATTTAGAAATACTTTTTCTTTTTACTAGATTTACCAGGTTTGCTTCAGTAGCATTACGTTCAAAGCACCACCAGGTTTCTCCTACAGGGTGCTCTCCCAGGAGTGGCTGCCTAAAGGTGGCGGTGTTCCGGGTCATCCAATATATTTTCTTATTCTCTTGATAAGAGATCAATTGGGAGAGGTTAACACAATTGTTGTGGACTCTCAGCAAGGAGCTTACTTCTTTCTCATAGAAAGGTTGGTAGTACTCATTGCACAGCTCTCCTGGGCTCTCCAGAGCACCACCAGCAATCAGAGCCAGCACTACTACCCTTCCCAAGAGTCCGGTATGGGTCATCTTGCACAGCCTGCCCACCCGGCCTTGCCTCTTGAGGATTTTACTGAGAAGAAGTCTCCAAGTTCTTTAGAGTCTCTTGCTCCTCTGGTTAAACCTCTCTTGATCTGTCCCTGCTACTTTGGTCCCTCCTAGGGGAGCACTCTGGAGAAGATTAACCTGGGGTCTTTGGTATCAAGTTGGGACGACTTAACCAGAATTACTTATTAACAATTTTTAACTTTTACAAATTTCTTAAAACACTTCAAGACATGTTATGATTCTAAACTTTTTTCTTATGCAGTTCATCAGTCTTTTTGAATGTCAATTTTAAGTCATTTGGTCCTTTTATAATAGTATACTCAGCTGAATTAACTCCCGATGCGGTTGAATCTTGTCCTGAGTTAGAGTGTGAGGGTGGTGTGGAATCTGGTCCAATACCAGAAGGAGACACTGACGAATCTTGTCCAATGCCCGGGGGTGAGAGTGGTGTGGAATCTGGTCCAATACCAGACACTGACGAATCTTGTCCAATGCTCGGGGGTGGGACTGGTCCTTTAATTCTCGTAATGTGAGTCCAACCTTTTTCTCTGGTTCGCACAGCTGAATTAGCGATGAGGAGTACCTGAAAGGGGCCTTCAAATTTAGGCATTAATGGTTTATAATTCCAGGATTTTATTAAAATCCAATCTCCTGGGTTGATGTTGTGTGCTTTTGTATCCAGAGGGGAGGTCTGGGGGAGGTATCCTCTTTTTCTAAGTCTTTCTAGGGTTCCTCCAATGACTTCTAAATATTTCCTTGTAGCTTCTTCTCCTTCCAGGTAGTCTCCTGTGCTATAGGGTGTTAACAAGAATGGCAGTCCAAAAATCATTTTATAAGGTGAAATCCTTATATCAGACCGGGGTCTTGTCCTGATGCGCAAGAGCGCTAGGGGTAAACACTTTAGCCAATTCATTTTTGAGAATTTTGTTCATTTGTTCCACCCTCCCAGAACTCTGGGGGTGCCACAGAGTATGCAATCTCCACTTTATTCCTGAAGCTTCAATTATAATTTGCAATGTTTGGGCCACAAATTTGGACCTCAGTCTGAGTCTAAGGTATTCACTATTTCATTCTGGTTCACCTTTTTGGCAAGTTAAACACTCTTTTATAATTGTTTTTGCTAGGTCATATCCGCTTATGCACAGGTTATTTCTTAGGAAATAATCACATCGTCCTTGGACTCCCCAGTAGGTTAGTTTCTGTAGTTCTGTTAGCACTATCCCAGCAAGTGCTTTGTTTAGCAACACCCGTCCGTCAGATATTAACCACTCCCCCATATCCCTTGATGTAACTTTAAATTTCACAAAATATGAGTTCTTTTTTTCTTTTTCCCTACTCGGGTGTGGTTTCTGCTTAAAAAAAACTTTTACTAGATCTTCTGGTCTTAAAGCTGCTTCCTTTGCTATCTTGATCAGCTAGCAAAGGTTTCACAACTTTAGGCTAAACAGTCTTGGGGGGGGTCCAGTTGCTCCACAGTAATAGCAGCAGCTTTCACTCAAAGGGACTCGAGGCCTCTCCATGCCTCCTGTCCCTGACAGTACTGCCGTATTCTTGCTTGCTCCTGGTGGTGTACTCCCCCACTCTTTTGTGGCCTCGTACTGTAGGAAAGGGTTGTTTGCTCCCACACTTTCTCTGGCTATAGAAAGCATGATCTTGGCTTTGGCCTTTGCTTTTTCTTCTTCTCTATTTTCTCGGGCCATCAGATAGTTACTCAGCTGCTGACACATCCACTTGTCTTTCATCTCACACCATGGCCATCCTCCTTGCACTTCTAATTCTGGCCACACTTCTGAACAGTAATGAATCATCTTAACTTTATCTAATCCTTCTGTACTTTCTATAAAGTCCCATTTCTCTAATAGTTCACCTAGGGGACTGTGGGGAGGTATATTCTTTAATCTTTGGCCACTTTTCTTACTACCGCACCCTCCCATTATTTTCTGCCAAATCACAAGATGTCTTTTTCTCTAAAGGAAATATATCTTATTTAAGAAGTCTCGACCTCCTGCCAAAACTCCAATTTCACTGACCCTTTTCGTCAGGACTTTGTTAAGACCTTGGCTTTCTTGCCAAGACTCAACAAACAACCAAAATACAAAAAAACATCCTCGAGGTCTTGACCTCTGAGGTTCGCCTGACCTCCTTCGTCAGGACTTAGAGAGACCTTGGCCTTCCCTTGCCAAGGCTCAAACAGTCAAACCTCGAAACCCTGGCTTCTGAGGCGCCCTTTGTCTGGGCCAAACTGCCTGATACCCTAACTTCTTTCGTTAGGACCTGTATCAGGGCCTTTGGGGTGCGTGCCACTCACACAGCTATTTCCTCCGCACGCCCGGAGGGGTGCGTGCCACTCACACAGCTATTTCCTCCGCACGCCCGGAGGGGTGCGTGCCACTCACACAGCTATTTCCTCCGCACGCCCGGAGGGGGGTCCTGTGGGGTGCGTGCCACTCACACAGCTATTACCTCCGCACGCCCGGAGCGGGGTCCTCTTTACCCCTCTGGAGGCGCCTCAATCACCAGTTCCACTCGCTTCCCCCTGTTCCCGGCCGGCCCCCTCGCGGGGGTGCGGAACCGCGGTACTGAAGGGTCCTCACTCGCTTCGAGGAGCCGAGCTGCCGGCTCTCGTCTCACGCACACACACTCGCTCGCCTCCCTCTCCCGCCGCCGGATATTCTCACCTATCCGACGCTGCTCCGTGTCACTGTCCCAAGCCGATCTTCTCTGGTCCTGATAGCCAGCTGTCCTGCAGGTCCAGGGTGGGCGGCCGTCCCAGTCCTGGTGTCCTCTTCAGGCGTGGCTATCCCGGACGAGTCCCCCAAGCTGAAATAAATGGGCAGGAGATCTTTCTCCTTTTTAATGCCTTTATTAAGAAGAATCAGCTCAGGTGGGAAGAAATCGACGGGTTGCGCCCTCGCCGCCGCTGCTCCCAGGTGTGGCACGAAGCAGGAGGATGATGCAGTTTTGTCCGCTGGTCTGCAGACAGAACTGGGGACTCTGTCCTCACGGGAGAGTCGTTGAGTCCTTGGTTTGTTGGTTTAGAAACCCGGGGGGTCTCTTTAATCAGTTTCTTTTCAGGTCAGGGCGAGAAACAAAAAGATTTAAGCAGGTACGGGACAATGCTCCCATCCTCAGACGTCACTCTAAGTCACTTATTGGTTCGTGATTTTAGGGGTTTTTCTTATAAAAACTGTAAAACTGTAACAATCCAGGGTGCACTGCGTTTCTTATTTGCATGTTGTCTCTGGTGTCACTGCCTGTCTCTTGACCCTGGAGGGTTTCCCTTGGTATCTTCTTGGCATGCAGCCAGCATCAGGGAAACAATCAGTTAATCACCTGCCATTAACAGGTCTTTGAAAAGCTTTCCTTCGGCAGCGAAACTAAAGGAGGCTGACTCGGTCTGGCTTGGTTTTTTTAACTCTGAAACTTTAAAAAAAATACAACTTTCTATTCATAACACTACGAGCACTCTGTTGGGCGATGAGCCCATATGGCTCATGATATGGTGAAACCAAGAGCTCAGAGCCCCAGAAGGTCACTTTCTCCTATCACACCCTAGATAGGCTGGCGAGCAATTTCAGGGTATGTGTAATTAATGCTTGGGTCCCATGGAGCTGTATCACTGCCGGTGATATCTACCAGCATATCTAAAGGTGTCAAATCCATGGCTGCTCTCCTGGGGCTGTGGCTCTCTCCCCTTGCCCACAAGTACAGTGTAGCCATGATATTTTATGAAAAATCCTCTGCTAGGATTTTTCCCCTCCTGAGGAGCTGAGTGCCTCAGGAAAGAAATGTAAACAATAACTTTCTGCTGCTGTGGAATGCAACAGGTCCATCTTCCATTGGTCCATGTTTTCAATTGATGACCAATCACAGCCACCTGTGCCGAGGCTGTGAGCAGTAACAAGATTTTGTTATGCATTCTATTCTATTCTTGTTCTTTGTAGCCTTCTGATCATTCTTCTCTCTCTGTTCTTTTTAGTATAGTTTTAATGTAGTATTTTAGTATAATATATAACATAATAAATCAGCCTTCTGAGGAAAATGGAGTCAAGCCTCATGTCCTCACACTTGGTTGGTCGGCCTCAACAGTACAGTAAAGATTTGCAGGGACAGAGGGGTGAAGCAGTGTCAGCAGGGTGGGAAAAACAAAACAGAGACCGCAGACAAACTCAGAGACCCTCCTTATCATACCAAGAGAAAGAGGCAGCAGGATTTACATTCTTTCCCTTGCTCCTGGTATCTGTGATCATTAACAGATACCTATAACACCTCTTCTTCATCCCAGTTGTGAAAGGAATTCCTTCCTAATGGGAGTGGGAAGAAGGGTGAGGTTGCAGCCCTTCCAGCTGGTCCAGTAAATTATCCTAAAATCTGTACTGGCTCCCTGGGATGTGCTGTGGTCCAGGTGTTGCACATCTATGATGGCACAACAGGCTGCATAGAGACTGGAGTGGTGTAAGCAGGCCAGATTTCTATCAGGACCAGAAACAGAGATTCTCTCATGAAATCAGACTGCATATGTGTGAAACAGTCAGGGTGGTAAGAGAGCTGTTGATGGAAAGAGAACAACTATCCCTTGTGGGAATAATAGAAGAAATATCCACCCCATTGCCTTGTGCACTCAGAGGGAAATCCCACCTGCCACTACCAGTAGTGACTGATGGCTCTCCTGTACTGGTTGGTGGATCTTTGCTAAAACTAGTGTAAACAGCACAGGTGCCATCACTGTCGCTCCTTCTATCCTTCATTCCACAGGGATTTGCTCCTGTCATCCCCTTTTCTTAAGCTGGTGAAGGGAGTATCACAACCGCTCTTAGTCAAAAGAGGAGGGGGTGGAGGCCCATCTGGGCCCTCGGTTTGATTTCATATTTATGAAACAGCTTAAATGTCAGCTTGAGTGAAAAACGACACCTTCCCAAGCTTCTCATATTAATGCCTGTGGCTGCCACTGGTTTCTTTAGGAAGGCAGCTTGTGGTTTTTCCTCTTGCTCTGCCCCCAAAGGCTGCAGGGAAAGATGAATTGGACTGATAGATGAGACTGCAACTGCCGATAAACTGCTTTGCTGACAGGAGAGGGAGAGGGAGGTGGGGCGGGTCGCTGATGCTGAGGAGGGAGGGAAGGAGGGAGAGAGGAAAGAAGGAGGGAAGGAAGGGAGATGGAGTGAGGGAGAAAAGAGAGGGGGAGGATTGTAAAGAGGTGAGAAAGTGGTCTAATCTGAAGGGGAAAAGAGATGGGGAGAGAGGATGGTTGACTGTAAGGAGAAAAAGAAAAAATAAACGGGCACATGCTAAGGTAGGTGAGATGCTGAGATGCAGTGGGAAAAATAAAAGTCGTGGGCAAGGTCAAAATACACTGTGGAAGCATTAATTATGCACAACAATGTATATATGCATAAAGGAATAATTAAAAATACACCCACCATTAGGAGAGGAGCCTCCTCCCAAGGTCTGTGCTAAGCCTTGTGCTGGGTTGCTGGAGACTATAAATCATTTGAGACCCTTTAACTGCAAGTGTGTTTGTGTGACACCCCAATGAATCCTGAAGAGACACCCAAAGCAAAGCTGAGCCAGGCAGTTCTGGAAGCTGACAGGTCTCCTGGGTACTGTGTTGCAAGCATGGTTAGCTAGCCAGGGCCAGTTTCCCAAAAGTGCTTCTCTACATGGCTGCACACTGATACAGAAACCTGAACTTGCTCAGGCATAACTTGGGTATCTTCACATTTCATGGTGCACATCTGACAGAGGTGGTTTGTTCTCCTATCCAGCTGCCTGAAGGGACTGAAGCAGAAGATGCCATTATCAGACCAGGTTAAAAGGCTTCTGCCTGAAGCCAGCTGTACAAGCAGGTTATGTGGGCCAGAAAAAGGTGGAGGCTAAACCTTAAGTGGACAATAAGAAAAGAGCTTAAAATTCGTTCATTGGAAAAAGAAAATTGCTTGTCATTCTCTCTGGGAGGAGTCTGATACACTTCTCTCTCTTTTTTTTGTTTTGTTTTGGTTTGGTTTTGTGTTGGTGTTTTTTTTTGTTTTGTTTTGTGTTTTTTTTTATTTTGTTTTGTTGGGGTTTTTTGTTTGTTTTGGGGTTTTTTGTTTTTGTTTTTGTTTTTTTTAATTACAAACATAGAACATGGGTTGAGTCTGAACAACATTGTTGGAAATGAGGATACTGGTACAGAGAAACAGCACGAAAGCAGAGTAGGGACAAACACTCTATATCTTGTTCTGATGTGAGGGGTCAGGACGTGAAAGGGATTTTTTTTGGTCTTTCTGGATTAGTCCTTCAGGGACAGAATTTGTCCCAGACAAGAAAAAACCAAGGTGAGGGCACACTGTGAGTATGCTGGGGTAAGGGCAGACTCTCCTGCATTTGTATTCCAGGGTGGACGCTCACCTGCCTTTCCACCAGCAGTCTCTGAAGATGCCTGTGGAGTCTGGTGCTCTCAGCACGAACATCTGCTCCCTTTTCTGCTGCTCTGCCTTTCGGTGAGCTTGTTGGTTGTTTTTTCACTTTAACCGAGAGATGTCTCTGAAGTCTTACTCTGTCTGGGTTCACGATGCTCAGTACCTCTATCAGCTGTTACACTGTTTTGAGCATCATTCTTGGCAATAGCATATCACTCACTTTTCAGCGTCTCAGTCAGTTCTTGTCACTTTTTCTCCCTGATTGAGATACTAAAAAAGTCTGCTTCCATTTCATCTTTATCCCCTATGATCAGCTCTGTTTACAGACTCACTGCTTTTGTTTTTTTTTTCTTGGCAAATCTGGTTCCTGTGGTCTTTTTCTCCAGTGCTGCTGAGGATGTGAGTCCCTCTGTGCTGACTCTTTTGTGGCATTTCTCACCTCTGTTTCATTTCCCTGTTTAATCATCCTCCTTCTTGCCGTGGGTCATACTGGATTGGTTCCTGACATCACATTTGTACACCATCTGCTGACTAATAACATGCAAGGGCTTGGTTTCTACTATCAACAAGCCAGTCTAGTTTAAGATTATTTAATGATAGTGAACCTTGCTTCTCAGAAATGGGCATGCAAGCCAGACCTGAATGCTTCCCTTGTCACCTCTGTTCTTGTCACCCAGGCTCTACAACACCCGCTTTCTAAGAGCACAGAAGACTTTTTCTCCCATGGCTAAGATTCTTTGTTCTGCTTCTAAGTTGGACTCGATCTGTTTATTCCCTTCTAGTCTGAAAGGCTTTATCCAAGTCCAAGAGAGGGTCCCATACCTTTATGGGGCTCAGCCCAGCTGAGGAGAGCCTGCCTCAGAAGGGGATTTTCCCTTCTCTTTTTTGAGTGGTCCTGAGCAGACTTTTGATGAAAAAACCTACTTTTGCACCAGGGAATTAGATATGCTTCCAGAAACATTCCCTGATACTGATGCTGCTTGGCCTGCAGTATTCTGCTTCCATGCAGCAAAGTTCTCCTTCCCTCCATCCCAAGGCAGCTGTGTACAAACTGCCTATGGAAAGGATTCCTGGCCTATATCGAATCATAGGCTGTGCCCAGGAGTCTTTTGGGATGCTGCTGGCTGGCCTGAGCCAAAACCATGCCGGGGCCACACCAACGATTTAGTAATGTAGACAGCTCAGTTCCATTACTGGGAGCATCCCTGTGCCTTTATAAGTCACTAGCCAGGAAAAAAGAGGATCCATTTGTTTCATAGGACCCAAAACCCTGAGGCTTAACACCAGTTTACACCTCAGTTCTGGCACTGAGTTATTGTGCCAAGCTGCAAACTTCTGTTCAGATTGGGATTTCAAAACCCATCACAGACAAGGAGGGGTGAGTTGTTCCCAGGAACTACATCTTGCCTCCTTGCTTGTCCTTCTGTGCCAGGGACCTCAGCAGCATTCTTGGGAAAGCAGTCAGCTGCAAGGGGATGCAAATTAGACAGAAGGGCTTGAAAAGGAGCCTCAAACCAAAGAGGTTTCTCAGAAAAGCCTCTCCTGTGACTGCAGGGAAGGAAGAGGTCCTCTGCTTGGAGACAGCATCACTTTGGATCCTGGCAGGTTGCAGCCTGCAGGAAAGGCTCAGTGAGCAAGGGGTGGCTGCCTAATCCCAGGAGTGGGTAACCAGCAGTGAGGCTGCACGTGGTCTAGATTCAAATGCAGCCCTAGGGCACCAGCTCTCTCCTATGAATGGTGGCCAGGGAGCGGCAGGAGGCTTTGCCTCAAGCTTTCCATCTATCCCTGCTGCAGTCCTGTTCTCACACAGCACGTGCCTGGCTCCTCATGGGATCAGGGAATTAGAGGCGCTAAGTGCTGGAAAGAAGGGCAGCACTAAGGCTGCAGCCTGGAGAAGCAAGCAGCTAATTCTGGGGATGAGGGCTCCTGGCCCCCCTACTCTCCCAGAAAATCCTCGCCAGCAGCATCCTCTGCAAGCATGCAGGGAAGCAGGCAAGATTCAGCTGTCTCCAGGTGGAGCTTTTACTCCAGCTCCTGCACAGCACTGACTGAGCTCTGCAAAGGATGCAGCGATGCACAATGTGAAATTACCTCGGTGCTTGAGCACACATGAGCTCTAAACAAACCCCAGTCTAATGCTCAATCCCCATCCCACAAATCCTAATTAAACATCCACCAGTAATTCTTCTGTTAACCCTCTCCAGTCAGCGATGAGTTGCAGTCTTTTGAATTGGGCCTTCGGGCTCTTTACACTTCTGCTCTGTATCCCCTACCTAGAGGATTTAATTAAAGCGACCCAGTTTATGGTTGGGAAGGCAAAAAAGAGTAACTCTCTGCTCCTTCCCCCATCAGCCCTTCTAATAACGCTTGTCAGCACTGGCAATATTGCTCTGCACTTTGGGGAGGTGGGAAGAGGCACTCTAAGATGCACAGATGGACCTTTTCTCTCACCTTTTGCATATTTCCTTTTTCTTAAAAAAACCTCAACAACTGTTCTATGGCTCCTTACTCTCAGAACAAGTTGGCACTCTTGGGGAAGCGTGAGAAAGGGCCTGCTATCTAAAATTGGTTTACAGGTGGGGAGGGCCCCAGGGTATCAGCTGCCTCCTGTTTCCTCTGAGTAAGCAAAGGATCAGGTCACATGAAACAGGTCAGGTATTTTGTGCTACAGTAGCCTTCTGTTCGAAATGAGCTTTCATGTGATGCCGTGAAATTAGAATGTCATCACTGATGTTTTTATTTTATTGATTGGGGGAAGGAAAATGGAACAAATGAAAGATAACTAGGGTGGAAGAAAGAGGTTAGACAATGTTTAAACAGTACCCATAATAATTTTCCTTTTGAAAAATTATTCAGTTGTTGAGAAATAAACTTTCTTAATAAAAATAAAGGATCAAAATGAAACATAGCTATAATTTCATTATAACTAGTGCGGTTATTGTATTGACACAAAATGTTATGTCTACATTTTTCTGCTGTGTTTAAAACCAGTTTAACTAGATTATGCTTTTACCCAACTCCAGGCAACCTCTTTTGTTGGACCTTCTTTTGTGGTATTTATTCCTCCTCTTTCTACAGCACTTGGCTCTGGAACTGTTTGTTTTAGGAAGTAATTTCCCTGCTGTAGAGAACAGACCACATTTGAAATTGTGTTTGTTAGGACATTTGCACCAGCTAGAGAAAACATATAAACTAACCAGGTTGTTACACTCAAGCCTGGACTGGATTAGCTACTTGCAAGCACTGGGAAGAGAAGGCTGCATTCAGGTTAGAAAAGAAACAAGGAAACAGCCTGTTATTTTTATACTTGTAGAAAGGATCCAAGACCACCCAGTCTCTTATTCAGTAGTCTTTGGGAATCAGGGGGTCAGTTCCTGTCAAAAGTCTAGATAGGATCCAGCTTTGCAAGCCCCTCTGCCTGTTGCTAGGTTGAGCCTCTCCCCTCCCTGCCTCTGCAATTCTTCCCTGCACACAGGGACAGGGCTGTGTGTAATTTCTTATGACTTGCTCTAATATTAATATCTCCATGTGCAGTAGTCATTGCAGTGAGAATAAACTGTTATTTTTTATTTTAAATGGTTAATATTCATCAAATGTTTATGAAAATACTTAACCCATAATGATGACAAACACAGTGCCTAATAAAGATGGAAGTGAAGATCCTCTTTGTGAATATGTAATCAGAAGAGTAAAGAAAATTACATTAAAAAGACTTCATTATGCCATTAAATGTGTGAAATGACTTTTTCTTCTCCATTTTAATTTTAGCATATTTCTCTTTTTTTTTTTCTTTTTAAATATCTCTGACACTTTCATGAGATGGGTACATAAAGAGGCGCTGGCTGCTGTAGCAAGAAGAACTCTGACTGGTGGCATCCATCATTATCATAGAAATATTAATTTCATCTATCATTAAGAGAAATCAACACCATTTCTACCAATGATTGTCATTTTTTTCCTTTATTTTCTGGAGGGAGAGAGACACATTTGTATTACAGTTTCAAATCCAAGGCATTGTTTCAAAACCCTCAGTAGAACTGAAGGCCCAGAATTATTCTTCCTCAAATCAGGGCCTTACTGGTGTGCAAGCACACGTGCACATGAGTTTGTCTGACACCCTGGGGCTTGTAGCTGGCCCTTCTGTAACTAATAGGATGAACTTCTGCTGTTTGAAATAGAAAAGAAAGGGCTTCTGATTAGCTCCTTTAGGCCCATATATTGATACACACAGACAAAACTGGACTAGACCTAGTAGTGTGTGTTCCCCCACCTAGGAAGCTGCCCAAAACTTCACAGGACCACACCAGTCCTAAATGATGTGCGAGCTCCCAGCTTGCTGATGCCCATCTTGCAGAATTGCACTGTGATGGTAAATCCCTACAACTTGAAGGAGGGAGCATGATTACCTATATGGGGGTTGTGACAGGCAGATGTTGTCCATCTCCGAGGACAAGGCAAAAAAGATGCCACTTAGCACAGCCCCAGTGACCAAAAAGAAATGTTCATGAGGAAGCACAAAGTGAGGTGCACTGGAAGCCTCCCCAGCTGGCAGTGCCCAACCTCATGGATCAGCTGGTGAGAAGAGGCTGCACAGCTCCGTCTTAAAGGACAGCACAGCACATGTGCTCCCAGGGAAGGCTTGGGAAGCAATCAGTTATGGATTTCTTTTAAGAAAAAAGGAAAGGAAAAAAAAGAAAGTATTTATTTTAGTTGCATGTTAATTGCAGTGTTAATTTAAACAATTAATGTTAGCTTTTGGCAAGAAACTAGTGGCTCTGTATTTAAAATGCACCTTTATTGCAACAGCTCTCCAAAATAAATCATATTCTCGTCTATTTAGGCTCTTCTGTTGCGCTCATCTCCTTGGCAGCCAAGTCTCACACCTCTGCTGCACCACCCCAGGCATGTCACTTACAGAGGTCTAGGGTGTAGGACTGTCGCTCTTACCAGGACTTTTTCTGAGAGGTATTAAAACTGGCTCTGGCTCTTTACCCATTTCCTAAAGACATGTCTTTTTGATAAGATAGGCATGCCAAATGCCAAACCTCATGGCTCCCAATTTATGAAAGATTTGTAAATCACTGCATTGTTTTTCTCCATTTTGTATTTTCAGAAATGTGGCTGCCGGGGACATTGTGTCCTTTCACAGCACTTTCCTGCTAGCTCTCCTTCAAAAGCTAGTGAGGGATTGTGATGGGAGGTGAATAAAGCACAGGTATTCTTTGAATAAACAGCTTGTGAAGAAGACTTGAAGAGTTATGAGGGGGAGGAGGGTTCACAAACCAAACCTGTAATGAAGAGACTTCCCAATCAAAATGTGATCAAAGAGTCTGCTGCCTTCTCTCAGCCTACTCTTTTCCATCTGAAACAGCTGATGAATGGTTATGTTGTGTTTGCAATTACAGTTCTCTGAAAGTGATAAATTATTGCGATTATTCCTAAATACAGGACTTTTACATGTATAATTAATACATAGAAGAGAATATCTGATAAGTGGTAGGCCACGTTCCAGTTCCATTTACACCATAATAGATCTGGAGTAGCTCCAGCTGTCCCTGTTCATGGAATGCGGCTGTTAAATTGGGCTTGCACACTTGGAATACCTTGCAGAAGTCTTCCATGTCAGAGCAACAGAGAATGCAGTACAGCTCATGAGTTTTAGCCCCCACATCCAAAAATCGCAGTTCTAAGATCTCTCTATCCTGATGGTTGTCTGACAACCTTCTGAAGCGATAAGAGAGGGCTTATCTCTCACTGGTATATCCAGTAGCAAGTCCTCCCCTGCCAGCTTTAGGCTCAGAATGAAGCCTAGCCCTGAACTCATCTTATTGCAATAGGACATGGGTATGGAGCATGTACCAAATCACCAGCTGCTTGTGCCAAAGGACAAGATGTACAGCCTCTGCCATGGGAACCTGCTTCTCTCCTGCTGTCTGTCAGTGCTGAGAAAAAGCCAGTCCTACATTTCTTCCAGCTGAATGCTTTCCTAGAGCACAAATGTTGTGCTCCAAGCTCAAAGTCTGTGATGTAAGGCTGGCACTCAGAGCAAAAAAAAAAAAAAAAAAAAAACAAAAAACAAAAAAAAACCAAAAAAAAACCAAACCAAAGAAAGCCACACACACACACAAAAAAAACCAAACAAAAAAACCCCAACAAAAACCAACAACCCATCTCTAGACACAAAGTCAGCATAAGAATAAGAAAAAGAAATTGTACAGTAATATAGTCTCCTGACACGGTTACCCATTAATGCCAGCTTTAAAGGTTAATGCAATTTAACTCGCTCTCGGCTATTACTCTGAAATAACATGCCAAAGCTTTCTCTATAAGCAGATAACAGATAAGGATGCTTTATGATAAACACCCACAATAAAGCTGCAGAACTTCACAGTGTTATGCTTGCAAGAGTGGCAGATTTGCCTTTATTTGTGCATGTATGTGTATGGAGGAAAGCAGAGAGGAGAGGAGAGGAGAGGAGAGGAGAGGAGAGGAGAGGAGAGGAGAGGAGAGGAGAGGAGAGGAGAGGAGAGGAGAGGAGAGGAGAGGAGAGGAGAGGAGAGGAGAGGAGAGGAGAGGAGAGGAGAGGAGAGGAGAGGAGAGGAGAGGAGAGAGCTGGAAGAATTCTTGGCTCTTAGACTATCAGATAGCTTGATAAATCTGTCTTGTGTGTGTTCCTTCTTGCCAATACAATGGAAATGAATTGACATATCGCATGTCTGCTGCAAGTTAAGCTTCCTTCTGCACTGGCAGAAACAAAGGTGCTGTTCTACAACCCACTCATGAGAATATTTGTTGGGTTTTATTTATATATTTGTCTTTTTACAAGGCAAAACCCATCAACTTTACTGTATAGCAGCAAAATGTAGAGCTTTATCTATTCTTCCACCTTCTGTTTTAAAGTTCTGCAAAATGCTTCAATGTTGAAGTTCTTCTTCAACATAATAAGAAAAAGGAAAAGCATAATCACATTTCACTACAGAAAGTAGTGAGGCAACTTAGTGCAAGACTTCATCTCTTTGTGGAATACACAGAAAATACATAAGCATACACTGCCTGGGGATTATTGTAACATCTCATTAATATTCTTAAAGCACTCCAAGATCTTCCATTATATTCTTTAGCAGGTTAAAGGACAATATTTGCATGTCTATGGGACAGGGAAATATTTTTATTAAAAAATGTTAGCCTTAAAATTTTAGGGTTCAAAAAAGACACTGTGGGTTTTTATGTCAAACACATACATATGCAACACACACACATGCACCCCCACGCATGACGGGAGTGCTAATTCTTAAATTACTGCTTGAAAAGCACTCTGGATGGACAATCCACGAGTTCTGCTGCAGAGGGCCTGTCCAGGATGAGACAAATCCAGTCACCCTGCCTTCCTTGCACTCAGGTTCCCCGGGCCAGTGTTACACTGTCAGTCCTGCTTTTGCCAAAACGCTGACATTAGCAAGAGTTGTCAGAGACTTGGCATGAAGCTGAGAGATGGTGCAAAGCTAGAGCGCTGTGATTTTGTACAGATGTGCCTTGCCTCAGCTTTCTGACTTTACATTATTCCTTTGAATTACCTTTTCTACAAAGCTGATTATGTCTTTACATTTGCAGGGCAGTTGGTTTTTTGTCTTTTTTTTTCCTCCCTCCAGAATGTCTGTTGTTCTTCAGGATGCTTTCTTTCCTTCTTTTTTTTTTTTTTTCTCCTTTTCAGCATCTCCCTTTTCTGCTTCACATTTTCTTTGCCTTTTTGCTGGAACATGACATTGCCTTGAAAAGGATTAATGTGATGCTGGGATATATCAGGCAAGGATATTTTCAGAAAGAGAAGTATTTTAGTAGTACACTGATATGAGGGAATGAGGAGGCCTCACTTAAAATATTGCGGCCAATTTGGGTCACTTCTGGTCAAAAAAGGGAAAGTGATGTATGGAAAAGGGTTGCGAGGATGGTGAGGGGAAGTGACAGACATTTAGAAAGTATATGTGGGAGGCTTGGTTTGACTTGCAAAAGAAAGATGAGAAAGAGTTTGTTTTTTCCTCAAAAACACACTCTTTGTAAACACCAGGATGGAGAATTGTTTCAGCTGAAGTAAAGCAGTGCTAAAAGATCAGATGAGTATAAATTAGCTGGGAAATCAGGAGAAGGTTTCTAAACTTCAAAGGAATGAAGTTCTGGTCTTCCATACAGGATAACAAGGGCAAGGAACTTAAATAATTAAAAAGTAGAGCTTGCTGAGTTCATAGAAGGAATTACACTGCATTTATATTTTAATTAATTAATTTCATGCTTCAGAGCTCCCACTGACCACTATTGGGTTAAAGAAGGAAGTCCCTTCATTTCCCAGTTCTTTATTCTCTCAGATGTGTATGCAATGATGGGAGGAATGAGGAGTGGGGAGAGGGCAAATTGATCTTCCTTTGAAGCATTAAATTACCCAAACAAGAAATAGTCCAAGGCTAAAGACAGAATAGTTGGTGGGCTATGCTGGTTCTCCTAGTAGTACTGCCTGACTGATGTGTCTTGAATTAAAAGCATTGATTGTATGTGGCATTGGGAAAGATTTTCTTCTGGACTGAAGAGCAAGGATTGTTTAGAGTGACTGCTCCCCTGGTCTTCCTCTATAACCATGTTGAGCATGATGCATTCTCAAGAAATATAAAGATGTTCCAACCTGCCTGCAACTGCAAGAGTCTGAATCCTTCCTAAAGCCCTTCATCCTTCCCATTGTCTTGGCAGGACATGTTATAATCACTGCAGCATTTTCTCTTTTACATCAAGTGTTGCGAGGTTTCAGTGTTTTCTGACTTAGAATAGGAATGGGGATTGAAGCAGAAGTTATGGATGTTTTGCAATTAAAGTCTCTTCCATTGTTGTGTGTAGTATTTGGAGGCTGGAATTGATAACCCATATGGTTGGCTTCTGTTCAATGTCTGCTCAGCGAATGTTTTCTCTCCTCCTTATTTTTGCAACTACCTTTGAATTATTTCAGTTATTTTCATGTGCTTTTATACTTGCTCCCCTTTCTTTTTCCTGCTTTGCTGACCTTCCACTTTTGATTTCTTCACCCATTCCCTGCTGGCTAATCTTGTCTTGTTCGACTGTTCCTACTTCCCTCCTTCTGCCTGTCAGCCCCTTTCTCTAGAGTGTCTCTGTTGCAGCTAAAACAGCTCCTGGCACTCGATAGAAAGAAAAATACCATAAATTTAATTTTCCTTTTTTTTTTTTTTTTTTTTTTTTTCCTCATCCCTATGGAATAAGCCTTTTAATACACACTGAGTGGGGGGCATGCTGCAGCACTGCCACATCATTCCTTTGACCTTCACATCTGTCTGGGCAGTTCTGAAGTGGGGAAGCAAGAATCTTTGTGCATGTGTCCTGGCTAGTGACAGGCATCAGACAGAGAAGACTCTGGATCTCCTGCTTGATGTTCTTATGCCAAGAAGTTCTGCTGACTAGCAGCGGGCTGGTATCACATTTATTCCTCTTACATGCCTGCCAAGGTGGTGAAGCTGTGGATATACCAAGCTTCTGATGATGCCCGTGGACTCTGCTTTTCCATGCTAGCCTTTTATTCTGGGGAATAAATCCTTCTTCTGTTGTGCTTTCTCTGGAAAGCAGCAGTGAAGACACATCCAAAAGACCTTCTAGCTATCTTGGCTAAATACTTTATCAGTAGAAGCAGTTCTGAATTATTCCACAGAAATCTTTCTATTACATTCCATGGGAAGTTTCAAGTTATTAGACACCAGGTATTTTTCTTTTCTTCTTTTCAGATGAGTAAAAGATGCTGCAACAAAGTAGAGCCTGCATTCCTCGGTGGAAAATACTCCCTTTCATCAGTGAACTCTGAATGAAACAAGAAGCATACCTGAAGTAAGTAGGGTCCTATATCTAGTCTCACCAATCCATCCCTTCCTTTTTGACAACAACTGTTTCTGCCTTGGGAGAGACTGGCTGCTTCAAGAAAGCTGTTTCCAGTGATTTTGTCTGATGTAAACCACCAGAGGAGAAATGCTCTGTGAGATCCCACATTGCATGCAGCAGAAGCCTTGGAGCTACTCAGCTAAAACTGTTCAATTGGGCAGCCAAAGAACTGGGGAAGAAACTCATACTGTCCTGCAGGGTGATGGCTCATTAGGAGATTTTTGAGCTGGCCCAACTTCACAAGTGCAAATAAGCAAGGAGTGAGTCAATGCATGATTTCTCAGTTCTCTGCTCAGCAGGTTCCAGCTCTGGCTATGGAGTGAGAAATGCTCTCCTGTTTTTTGTATTGCTGTGAGGCAGCATATTCTCAGTGGGACTCCAGACCTAACAAGACAGCCCCAAGCAATGTCTAGGGGACAGGAAGTGCAGACAATGCACCCAGCTCTGCAGTCAGCTAGAGAAGGGACAAAACCAGTAATATCTGTCCCTTCTCCTAAACATTTATGCCTTCGAATGTCAATGTGGCTGCTGAGCCTTCAGCTTGCACATCCCTCAGGCTATAGCAACCACCCCTCCAGAGACTTTTTAAAGAATTGAGTGATTTCTTTGCAGATTTCTTTGTTCTGAAGCAGATTGATTTAACTCCTTTCTGCCTGAAACTGAAACTCTCTTAATTGATGAAGCAGCAGGAAAAATGTCAGGTCAACAGAAAATTCTGATGTTCTCCATCTGCCCAATGCCAAATGAACCAGAGCAATCACAAGAAAACAAATGTCAGACATATAACCCATTCCACCATATTTCTGTCCCTTCATCAGGTCTTTTTCCTGTGTGATGTCATGAATGGGAAGAGAAAATATTCTGGAGGAGCTACAGCACAGAAAATCAGAGGAGAGTAGGCATTGTGACAGGTGAAAGCCAAGATAGAGAGACTTTCAGAGATACTATTTTAGTATTTTTTTAAGACTCTGGCTTGGTTTCCCCTACTCTTTCTGACAATTTCATACATGTTCTATGATGACTGCTCTTTCTGTCCTCTAAATTCTGTTGATGGCAGGACAGCACATATTGTATTTCCACTGCAAATCAGGAGCTGAAAGCCCTAGTGAACGAACTTGGGGATTGTTCTCTCAATATAACTTTTCTTCTCTTGCATGGCCTCAGGTGAATTAATTTTTTTAAGTCCTAGAAATTGCCTGCTTAGAGACTTGTAGCTTCCAACCACCAAAGTCCCGTGTGGCTCTTCTTAATTGTCCATATAAATTGCTTTCTATTTTGGACACCATGAATATCTCAACAGCATCTGTTTCTCCCTTCTGGGCACCACCAACTGTGCATGATATTTCCCCCAAAGAGGCCAGGTAGAACTCTTTCCCATTGTTGAAAAAATAAAGGAATTTACACAAAGGACAAGCTGGTGCCCCACCACACTAAGCAGGTGAAAATGCAATACGGTCTGGTATTATGCCAAAACAAAGAAGATGCCAAACAGGACTAAGTCTGTTCATAGCCACCTTCTAGACAGAGTGAGAATCATCATGCTTAACAGAATTTTTACCAGGAGTTTTTTCAATGCATTGCTTTGCAGCAGTGACTCTGTACTAGACACAGACAGGAAATAAATGAATGTATAGCTGAAACTGTGAGAGGATTCCAAAGGATGGCTATGGGACGCTTATCTTCTTCAACTCTGTTCTAATAACTTCCACTCTGCAATCTCCAAGCACGTTTGCAACTGGCATTGACTAGTCCAGAGTCTGCTGCATGGGAGAATTGGTTATTGTTCACTTTATTTTATTGATGAAGAAAATGAGGCAGAGAGAGGGGGACTAAGTGATGACTTTGGTACCTCATGGAAGTCAATGACAAAGCCAAGAACACCACTGACATTTCTTGATTTTCAAATTAAGCACAGTACCACCTTTCCTAAAGGAAAGTCTTCCAGGGAGCCTAGAAGAGACAAGACTGATTAAAAAGTAGTTGAAAATGTCCTCAGCACACTTGTCACCATGAGGGTGCACCATCAAATGCATCCTAGGACTAGCTCTGCACTGGTAAAGGACTAACTTAGAGTGCACTCATGTGAACCAGAGTCTTCTGAGAGTGAAGATAGGACAGGACAATTTGGATTAGCAAGCACAGAGTTAAAAACATTTATTCCTATTTTCTTTAACATAGACTACTCTGTGAGAAAATGCCTCTCCTACATCTCTTTCTGGGAAATGCTGGGCATCTCAGAAGGTGTCTTAATCCAACATTGCATAGCCCCCAGTCCTCCCCTTCTGTCTGCCAGCTTGACCTTTTGTTAGGAAATATGGCAAAAGCATTGCCCAACTGATACGGCTTCAGGCATGAAAAGGAAGAGTGAAAAGCTGCCAGACACAGTGCCAATCTTATTATTATGAGTCAAAGCTGCATTTTCTGCTCGGCATATAATTGTGCTTTGGACTAGATGGGTATAAATTGAAGATTGGCTACAGCATAAATGTTCATTAACTTGAAACTAAAACAAAGCTAAATTATCAGAGTCAGGGAGGGACTGTTTTCCTAAGCACTGTGTTGGCAGTGCCACCTGAGTGCCTCTGCGTTATGCTGTTTTCATTTTCCTCTTTGGAAGGAAAAGATAACAAAAGATGTGGCGTGGAGGAAAGAGGTGCTTAAGAGAGTGTTGATTTTCTTTTCATTGGTCATTCTGCTGTCTCCCTCCACTGTCCCTTGCTATTTTTTCAGGCTCTGAGTGCTAAAGAAATTGCAGAGGCTGAGTTTGGGAGAGGTGGACCACAAGTCCACCAGAGAAGGCAAAATCAAGTAATTTGCTGAGAATAACAGAGGGTGGTTGTGTTTGCTGTTTTTTTCGGCTGGGAGCTCTTCAAAGTCACTTTTTTTTCCCTATAGATTAATACTTGCCAAGGAAGTTCTATTTTATTCCCTCACGGGTAGCAGTTACAGCATTGACAACTTTTTATTTCTCTATTTCTGACCAGGCAGCCTTCTACTCACAGATACCTAACTTAACTCTCCACATGCAGCATAGATACCCCTGCTCCCTACTTTTGATATATTTCTGGGTTTTCACATGGCACAAGGTGCAGTTCTTTGGATTCCTTATCCTTGCTATGTTTACTGTCCATCATGCTGAGAACTTTATTCTTGGTCCTTTTACCCATTCTATTATCCTTCCATTGTCTGGCTTGGATCAATCCAGTAGGTGACAGTAGGCCACACTTGGAAAAAGGATGTTTCTTTCCTCTGTCTCCGTTACAGCATGAAGGTTCATACCCTGGGTGCTGTGTGGTGATCTAAGGCACTTTTTGAGATTGTGTTTTTGAAAGCATCATGTGCTACAGCTCCTGTGCTCAGCCAGGCACGTGACTAAATATTTCTTGGGGTTGGAAGGGGACTCCAGTTTCCTTTCTTTCTTTCCCTGGATACTGTGAATGAGAGTAGCTTTTATAAAGGGTTGGTTATGGTGTGTCATTTCAACTTCTATGTGTGTAAGTATTATTTTATAGCATCTAGTTACTTTGTTATAGGTATTATGACATAATAAATAAATAAAATATTATGACTTACTGACTGCAATGCTGATTCTGTTAACAGGATTATTCTCCCTCTGTTACCTATATTTGTTTAAAGTGGCTTCATTTAACATTTATGTAGGCTTTGGTGCAGAGAAAATATGTTACAACAAGAGTTTGTCCTAAGGGATCCTTCCAGTACTAACAGCTACACTGTCTATGGAAGCAGATATTGCTAAACACTGATGTGAAAAGATATCATCTAGGTCACTTAAAATCATTTTTTTACACACTTGTTTTGCAATGAAACTCCCTGAAAGTTAATCTCAGTTTATTCTTTTGCCTCTCTGTTGAAGGCAAAGAGGTAAAAGCATTACCTGGGCACAGGGTGGAAGATGAATGACATCAAATTGGTCTGATACAGCTCCAGCAGAGTAAATTGCATTACTGCAGTCATGGTACATGAAGAAAGTTCACTTTCTCTGCTCAGCTGACTTCTCTACCCCTTTCCATCAGTGGATTCCAGCCTGAACCTGGTCTTAGTCATCTTCCCTTCAGCTGAGAGAAAAAATAAGTGCCAGCCTGCAGAGGTAGGAGAAAATAAAAAAAAAAAAACCAAAACAAAACAAAAAACCCAAAACCATAAATCAGGAAATCTTCTTTTCTGTTCATTTTAATGTTTATTTCTCATTATGTGATTTCAGGCTTCATCTCATTATTTCTTTGTACTGCACTTTTCCCATCTGATAAGTTGGGTTGATGCTAATAATTATCTGCTACATTCTGGGTAATGCTAAGAGCCTGCAACAAGTTCATGTGAAAATGGCAATTCTTACTACTACAAAATATTTATTTTCTTCTAGATGCCTCAGAACAGTTCCCCTTCATGGCAACATGCATTAGTTTGCTGTTACTACCTTCTCTTGGGATCAAACATTTTTTTCAAAGATAAAAGCATGCATATTCATCTTAAATTTGGGTGCTAACAGGCTGTTGTGCCCTGGGGATAATGATTTGAGTTAGAAGGTCACTTTTTCCTGAAAGTGTGAGATCACTCTCTAAGCTCACTCTGTTTTGGGATCTTGCTTCATATTCCACACCACTAAGTAAATAATGGTTTGGGATACCAAGAAAAAAATACAGTCTATAGGGCAGCAAAAGAAAGACTTGGGAATACATAAAATTCAGAGTCAGAAATAGCCTAGAGAAAAAAGACCAGTGAGACAGTTGTGGGACAACTGGTTTTGTAGAGTGGAAGAGACTCCCATGGCCCTGATGGATAGCGCAAAAAAGTAAAGGGTTTAAATTGCTTAAAGGTCAGAAAAGGTTCAGGTAGCACAAAGATTTCTTCAGGAGGTTGTGCAGTTTTTGTCATTGGAAGTCTTTTAAACACATTGGATAAATAAGTTTCCGTAATGACCTAGGTGTATTTGATTCTGATCTGAATTCTGGAAGATGGACTGGATAACCTGTCATGGTCCCTTCCAATCCTCTGAATAAGGCAAAAGAATTTGATACCTTGAGTATAGTAAGAATGTTGTTACAGCTGTGATGGCCTAAGGATATCAACAAGACAAAGTTTTATCAGAGAGACTGAAACAGGTCTTTTATTACACTGGGTTTAGATCTAGAAGAGACACTATAATTGGAAATTTTCTGCTTCCTATCTGAAAAAAGCAGGACTTTTATGTCTCTTTTTCACACCATTTTTCTCTATTTGCCTATGAAAAGATGCTACCTTTCCCTGCAATCTTTGCCCTGTTCAATCCATTCCTTCCAAAGACCTAAGGGTATCTGGGGAAAGATTTGGCATTTCCACAGTGTCTTTGTTTTTCAGGACAAATTGTAGGAATTATTTTTGTATGTGATTTTGAACAACAACTACTGGTCAAAATGGTCTATTCAGAATATTTGAGTTTCATTTCGGCTCTGGCTATTTGCAGTTGTTCCAATGAAGCATGTGATATTCAATCCATTTTCAGTTTGCACAAATCTACAGGTGCGTCTTTCAGGATGTGAAAGACTTTGAAAGGCATTGAAATACATTTGGCCTTTAAGGTGTTCAGGAGACAAAAATAAAGAAAAAACTACCAACAAAGAACTGATCACACCAGCATTCTTGTAAAGTGTGTTTGGAAAGCACCTATGTTGAAAGGCAGAGTTTGTAAGGAAAAAAAATCAGGTATCTATCAGTGACTATTTTTTTCCTGCACTATTATCCAAGCTTTTAGGATCTGCTTAACTGTGTAATACCTGTTCTGGGGACATCACTTTGTGCTGAAAGAGGACCTCACTTGTCATTTTTATTTGAGGTCATTGTGTCAGGATATATTCCTTTCCTGCCATGCAAAGATCCATCTCTCTTAGAGTTTCTCGATGCCCAGCATTTCTGTAAACATCTCTTCCCACCTACAGAATATATATCTTTTAGCTCTGCAGAAAGACTTTTCATAATACAGGAGTGAAAGAGAGAATTAGTTGTCACTGGAAGGAGTGAAAGATGGTTTGTTTTTTACTACCAGTTCTCACACTCTAAGACTGGAAGTTCAGCAGCTTGGACTTAGTTGCATCTAGTCTAATCTAAAATTATTTTCATAACTAGTTCCAAAAACACAGGGTATTTGTGGGTTTGAAACAACCTTATATACCTGGAAACCTGGTACTGGAATGACAAAATTCAGAACAGTCTTTGACCAGAAAAAGTAGGTGGGACCAGTAAAAGAGGACTAAGACAAAGAGACAATTCACACTGCTCAGAAACACACATTCCTTCAACCAAGTTTATCTCACTCCCCTCACAATTAGAGCTTCTTTCAATATTAGGAGAGGGACATTTCTTTATAATATTCTTTAAATATTAAGACATTTTACTGAAAAAGTGGGATAAAATCATCCTCTGTGTAGTATCCTAAAAGTAGCTTTGGGCTGAGCAAACCCTACATGTTACGAGAAGGGACTGTTTGTGAAGATGCAGTTGGCTGTGGACTTCCCCGGGAAATCACAGGACAATGGCTTAACCAGTTGTGCTCATGAACTAAATCACAATAACTGTGTTCTCTGATGTACAACACTAGCCAGCTAAAGCACCTTCCAGTCAAGAAGAGATACTGTGGAAACACAGATGGGCATCTGAGCACTTAGGCAAATATCAGCCTAATATCTGAGCATCTGCTCCATGCTGATTTTCTGCTTCCATCCTTATTGCAGAAGAGTATGCACTGGCACTAGCAAGGCATTGCCTATTCCCATGAGCAGAACAGTGCATTCCATCTGATTTTAGGACTTCAATATTCTTTAGCAAAATCTGATTTTCACTTAGCTTTTTATTCTTCTCTTTTTAAATACATGTGGACAGCAAATCCACAATTATACTCAAGATTAGCAGTGCTGAAGAAACAAACTTGGTACCAGGAATGAAAACTCATAAGGTTTGGGACCATCTGTAGAAGAACCACCAATATTTCTCACATTATCCTCCCTTGGTACCAAGAAAATCCATCATTTGACCACTGAAGTATTCCTGTAATGACAGACTCTGAACATGGCAAAGAACTGCATCTGCAACTGGGAGCCTTCTGCAGTGTTTATAGTATCTTGGGCCCAGTATATGAGGATAAAGAACAAGACCAAGAATGTTGCAGTAAGCTCTGAGGGGAGTCAATGTAGGCAGCAGGGGGCAAGAAAGACACGTTCAGAGTTGTTCATATTGCTGCAGGGAGCTGGATCAGCTGAACTCTCCCAAGGCTCATCGCAGTTCTGTAATCCAAACAGAAGGTGACAAAAGCCTGGCTACCCAAGGCCAGGATACAATGTGCCAGGATGGAAAGAAATCTTCTAGCCAAGCGGGAATGGCAGAGATCTCTGCCTCAGTGTGCTCTGTCCATGACAGAGGACTCTGGGACTTTTCCTAGAGCACTGCCTGAACAGACGGTTTGCGGCTGTTCACAGTGTGCAAAGGCTGACACAGAGGGTCTATAAACTATTCATAGTGCTTTCTTCTTCCTGCCAGCATAATCTCCATCTTCCTTGGGTTCAGCTTGCACAATCTGTTCTTCATCCACAAAGCCCATCATATCCAAGAGCTGAGCCACCCTCATCTAATGGGCTCAGCATAAGTAAGGAATTAAAGCAGATTTCTCCAGGTCTCAAACTGAGGCATCTGGGTTCACATTCTTCCACCAGATGTTTGACAGGAGTGCACTGAGAACCGTTCCAAAGGGTCTCTGTAGGTGGAGCCATGAAGGCTGGCAGCATGCCAAGAGTTTTGGTATAGACCTATAGGCTACTTACCAAGGTTACACATTCCACAAAATAGAACAGGTTATTCCCAAGCCAAATACTGTTCTTTATTTTCTGACATTTAGGCTGCATTCTGTCCTTATTAATGCTACTTGATTTTCATTAGCTGTGTTCTTCATCTCTTACCACTTCTGCTGTAGGACCTTTAATTATTGTGGTGGCATGTGTTGTGTGGATGTTTTAAGAGAAAAGGGAGGGATTGAGATGCAGGTATAGGGCTGGCACAATGCTGCACTTTACAAGTTGTAGCCAACAGATCCCTCAGGACTGAAATATATCACTCCACGTCTTTGAGGTGCAGCAATCCACAGATTTCAGATCCAGATCTGAACGGTCAGTACAACCTTAGCACAGCAAGTTCTGTATAAGCTTGTGGTTTAAACTGCCTTAAAGAAGGAGATGATTAAAAGAGACTTATGACAAAATGTGTGGACATGGCTGGACAACATTTGAAGGGTTAAAAAAAGTTCAAAATAAGAAGTCAACTGAGTGAAAAGAAGATAATTTCCTGGTTGAGCCAAAAATGCAGGTGAAAAAAGATATGTTTTGGATGAAACCAGAAAATGTGGCATGGATCAGGAAATAAGCTGTTTATTTCACTGTAGCCTGAGAAATTTAATTTACGTGTCCAGTGTTTCCTTTGAATGTCAATGTCATGTTTTGCTTTGAGTTATTTAATTCCATTTTAAAATATATACATATATTTTTCTTGTTTTCTCTGCTAGGTTGATCAATTCTTAAAAGAGTATGAAAAGGTTAAGGTTTGTTTAGGAAATGTCAAAGTGAAATATTTCAGTGTATTAAAAACTTTTTTAATGAAAATATCTCATTAGAACTCCTCCATTACCCAGGTTCTCTGTTTATTTATTGTAAGGATTTTCCCTTAAGGACAGGGTAAAATAGTAAGAAAGGTGGTTTAGTCAAACCTATTTGCTACATCAGAATGAAACAGGACGGTGTTCTGCTGTCCCTAGTCTCTACATTTTCAAGTCATTTTATGATTCTTCACTATGTTATTTTCCTTTTTTTTAGGGTAAACTATTAGCTCGTCATTTTGGTGTTCACTTTTAAAGCACTAAATCCTGCTTACATTTCTGCCATGTAAGTCACAATTTAGCCCAGCCTAAGACTTCTTCTGTGTAGATCTTCTGTAGCTCTAGGCAGCAAGATGAAATCTGACTGCAGGTGGCAATATCTCCAAAACCCAGCTACAGTACTTGTGAGCTTGCTTTGGCCCAGAGTATTTTTCTTTCAGGAACAAAAAAAATTGTAGAGACATAATATTTTGAAGCTTTGCCAAAAGCTCCTGGAGTGACCTGAGGGAGAGCACTGGCAGGTTTTTTGCATTGGTTCCCCATCTGTAAAATGGAGACAAATGACACCAAACCACACCACCAGGGGGTATTTTGAGGCTAAATTATTTAATGTTTCCAAGCTCTCAAAGCATATAGTGGTGAGCTCAGTAGAAAAGATGACATGTTGCATAAACCCATTACATGGGCCTGTGCAATTAGAAATTATAATAAACTTTCTCTATTCATGTGCGGGAGACAGTTTTTAAATATTAATAATGTGGGGGGGCTGTTGATGTTGTTGTTTTTCCAAATGCCAGATGTGTTGCCTCTGCCTCCAAAATGAAGAAAGGGCAGTGGGAGCTCATCTGAAAAAGCAAAGCCACTCAAATATTTACATGTTACATCAGTACAGTGAGAACTTCAGCTCACCAGAAGTGGCACCAGTAACCTCCATTAACAACTTTGTAGAGACAAAGCAATTGTTGTTAATCTGTACTGGCTTTTGGAGGTCCCAGACAGTGTTGTTCACACCTCTGCTTCTTTGTTACCAGCATGAAAAAACAAAATCCAAGAATGAGTTTTCCTGACAACAATGTCTCAATATAATGGGAAGTGTCTCCAAGGCTCTCCTTTCTCCCAGAGATTTTATTTTCCTTAGCAGAGCGCAAAGCTGCTGCCAGCAGCACCCGTTTCTCCCCAGGATGCTGCTGTGTACTTCATAATTGAAAGCTGTAGCCAGAAGCTGGGATAACTCAATTTGGGGTTACTCTCACTGCAGATTTCTGTTGTGTCCTCTTCCTGCATCCATGGCCAATCATTTTATGCACTGTGGCCGAGTGCATTTTCACTCCTGGGCTTTACAAGGATGTGTTGTACAAAGTGGGGATTAATGATGCTGATGGACACTCAGGAGGAGGATGGATGGCACAGGGACAGAAGAGGTGAAGAACACACATGCAGTAAATCATTTGGCTGCAGACTGGGGAACTCAGTCATCAGCCAGAAATGGAGCTACACATTTCTTGTTCAGCCATCTCATGTGGGCACAGACCAATGAACTTGCTTCAATAGCCATATTCTCTGTGTTGATCAGCCATGAAAGGAGATAAATACCCCCCAAGTGTGCTGAACATTTGCCCAGAAGGTCTAAAGGCTGCAGGAATGCAAAGTCTGTGCAGAGCTCAGTCCATAATGAACCCATTGTCAATACTTACAGGCAATATGGACGTGGCCAGGAATAAAACTCCGGCTGAGGAGTTGATGCAAAGTTTTCTAAAGTCTGTGTCTGTTCTTCTAAAGACTAGAGCAAGAGCCCTCTTAGGAAGGTAGGCAGGGGTGGAAAGTGCGCTATTCCTCACGGCTGTTGCATTTGCAAAAGAATGCAGCAATCACAGCCAGCCAAATTATTACACATGTTTTTGAGGAGCTGGAGAACATGTCTGCTGTGCTTCAATGGAGCTGACTGCATACAAGTCTAATCCTCTTACAATTTCAGTCGGTGGAAGTGCTCACACTGATTTCAAAATAACCAGGGGCTTGGCTCAGAGTGACTACTGACCATCACAATGGCGCAGCTTTAGCTTACCTTACAGAGGCTGAAGAGAGCAGAAAAGAAAGGGGTGGTGATAGGGAACAAAAGGACAGAGCTTAAAGTTAACTCCTGCTGAAAAGGACGTGTGATAGCTGCACTTGGATGAGTTTTTCCAAAGCACAGAAACAAAATCTACACCCTGCCTAAACAACATGAGCTATGCTCATCCTGTAAATAGGAAGGCAGAACAAGCAGGCTCTAATTGTCTTGCAATAGCCCTCCCCGAATCTGCAGCATTCTTTACCTGTAGTCAAGCAGCTCCTGTAAAAGCCTCAGCTCTTTTCCCGCATTTGCACACATCAAAGAAATGACTCCCAGTGTGATCCTCACAAGAAAAGTGTCCTAATGATCAATGCGGGAGAATGGCAAATGTGCTTGGCATCCCCGTGTAAAGTCAGTTTTGATCCATGGAGCCATTCCAACCAGCGCCTGTGATTAGTAAACCGCATTCTGCAGTGCATGACATAAGATTTCTCCAGTTGAAGAAAGGACTAAGTCGTGTCTCTGGAACAAATGCCTCCATGAAATCTCTAGGCCATCCATAAACCAGATTCTGGGATGAAATTTCTGCCTTAATTCCAGCCTCTGTGGGAATATGAAAAGGGCATAGTGATATGTGTTAAATCTATGCATATTTTTCTTTCCTTCTGCTTCCAAGGTTTTATAAGCTGTTCCATACAGTCTGTACCTTTTGAGAAGCGAGGCTGTCAATACATATTCTGGGAGAGGTGTCAGCAGCCCAGTTTTGATCTAATAAAGCCATATCTTTCATCTGGCATTCTGGAAGGATCTGAAACACATTTTAAAGGCTCTGAGAGAGACTGCACCTGGTCCCAGCCAAACTTTACAGAAGATAATTGCCAAATCACTATGATAATTAATTAGTGTAATGAAAGATTAATAATCTATGGGCATATCAATAAACTGAAGGTATAATATGCTGTGTAACCTGAAATATTTACAAGGTTAATAATTGGGCATGAATCCTGCAATAAGACACTAGTTCAGCCTTCTCTGATTTTCCCAGCATAGCTATTCTGGGATGGAGAGCTGCACTGTAGGTGTAGCTTCTACAGCCCCCAATCCTTTTTTTTTTTTTTTTTAATCAAGGATAGCTTGGGCTTTTCAGCCCAGCTCAACTCTGACTGGTTTGTGAATGGCCACCCTGGAGACAGGGAACAGAGACCAAGCCATCAGCTCCAATGGATGCTGAAGTCAACCACGGACAGCAGAGGAGGGGCTAGTGTGGAGAGGTATGGTGTTCCTGTTCCTCTGAGGAATAGACTGAGGGGTGCTTTACAAGAAAACAGGATATGCAGAGCCTTCAGAATTATGGCTGGAAAATAGCAATGAGGCTGTGAGATCAACGTGGGACTGGCCTCTTCAGGAAACCTTCTGCTTGTGGGGATAGTAGGGAAGGAAAGAATTTTCATGAAAGTGAGAAATGGGCTTAGCAGATATATCTCTTCTTTCTAAACCAAATTGCTGTGTTTATTCCAGCTTCATTCTTTTTTCTGACGGTCCAATAATCTTTCTGGATTAGCAGACAGAGTCACCAAGAATGCATGTGGGCTTCTGTCTGGAGTTGCTGTCCCAATAGTGTTGTTTTCCAGTGGAGACTGACATAAACAGCTAACAGAGAAAAGGATTGCTTTGGACTCATACTTCTCTGGGTTATATTTCCCTCCCAGGGGGTGTTTGGCACAGGTTCAAAGTTTGGGAAGGGGTTCTATCAGAAGTGCTGTACGAATGGTCTTTCACCTGGAAGGCATAAATGAGAAAGGGAATGGCAAGAAGTTCAGAAGTTATTTATGGAGAGTTTCAAAGGTTATTTATGATCAAGACTGTGATTCTATACTCTATATTCTGGCATGTCTCCTGATGGGGATGTGATGAAGAAAAAAAGACAAGAGGGCTTTGAGGTTTGTGGGTGATCATCTCTCAAACATTTTCTATCCCTGCTGTGTCTTCCTTCCAAATATTGGACTTTTAGGTACTTCCATGCCAAATGTAGATTAGTCCTGGCTGTGAAAGGCTCTAGTATCCCATTAGCAATCCCCTAAACTGTTATTAAAGGTAATAACAATAGTGGAGCTCAACATCTTCAGTTAAAGGCTATGGATAGGCAATATATGTGAATTAGCACCAAATCAAGACAGGATCTGTAGTATTTGGGGTTTAATGCTTCACTTGCTTTTAGGTCTGCTTAGATCTAGTCTGAGTATTTGGTTCTGTCTTCAAGTATTGCCAATGCTTACAGTGGACAAATTTTAAAAAAACCAAAAAACTCAAAATAAAACAAACAGAAAAATAATTTTTGGTATGTCTTAAAAGGAATATTAAGACGATGTTTTCATTGTATTTTAAATTATGATTTGTAAGTGGATAGGCAAAATAAAAGAGGATCAGAGTCTTCTCCTTTAACTCATCTGGTATGACAAGGGCAGCTTTCAGAAAGAGCAGAGTGACTGCCTCCAACTGCTGGTTGCAGATGGTCCCCAGCCTGACCACAATTTTAATAAGGCCAACAGTAATTCAGGCACACCAAAAATTCAGCACCATCAGCCACCAAATGCCCTGGGCTGTAAACTTTGTAGTTCACTTGTGTAACTCTCTCCTCTTGGTCAGTGTGAAATGGTCTTTTTGCTTCTGTGGTCTAGCAAGCACTTGCAGAACTAAAGAATGTACAAATTCTGCTCAAGGTCACCTCTAATCTGCTTTGAGCTTACTCCAGCTGCACCAGGGTGTTTGGTGTTAAATTGTTTGTAATCAAGGTCCTGATTCTAACAATTAGTCTGGGTTTGTTGGGATTGACTTGGGTCATTGCCATAAGTAAGACAAGTTCTCAAGGGTTGCCTAGGGAGTCTGGTTAGGTTTGTACCTGATGAAAAGTCTGTAAGGTAAGGTACTTTTCTCCTTGTATCTGTTCCTGGAGCATCTTGTCTGTATTCAATGTGAAATTAGAGAATCGTGCCATGGTTGGGGTTGGAATGGATCTCTAGTGATCATCTAGTCCAGCACCTCTGACACAACAGGTTCTCTGGAGCAGATCGCACAGGACTGTGTCCAGGCTGGTTTTGAATGTCTCCAGTGGAGGAGACTCCATGGCTGCTCTGTGTAGCCTGTTGCAGTACTCAGCCACCCTCACAGTAAGGAATTTTTTCCTCATATTTAGATGGAACTTCACGTGTTTCAGTTTGTGCCCTCTGTCCCTTGCCATGTCACTGGGCAGCTCTGAAAAGAGCCTATGTCCTTCCTTTTGACCCCAGCCCTTACAATATTTCTATGCATTGACAAGATCCCCTCTGTGTCTTTTCTTCAGGCTTAACAGAGAGACTAGACAGCCTTTCCTCATAATAGAGATGCTCCAATCCTCATGAAACATAGAACCACAGAATTTCCTGAGTTGGTGTTTTCCACCAGGATTCCCAGGTGTCTCTCTGCAGAGCTGCTTTCCATCAAGTCAACCCCTACTGGTACACAGGGTTATTCTTCCCTAGTTGTATCTCACCTGAGAACATGATAGCTCTTTGTGGGCTGAAATCAGCTTTAGTTAACTCAGTCTTGTAAATGGCCCTTGTGATCAATGAACTGAACAAAAAAACCTCTAATCAGCAGAGAAGATGTCTCTGAGGCTTGGACTTCTAAAATTAGAGGAGGGATGGAACCTTAGTTATTACACTGTGGATTTTGACACATTCATGGAAATAATTGTGACAGCAGAGATGCAAACCTGGAATTAAAACTAGTGATGTGAAGACTGCAGTGTCAGATATACTAATTTCTGGAAGGGGGTCTGAAGGGAGACATTACTGAAAGGTACCTACTACATTTAATCTGTGTTTCTTCTGAAAAAAAAAAAGTGTGGCTTTTTTTTTTCCTCGTTCTTTCTTTCTCATTGGCTTTTGAGTTAGCTTTCAGACTTCATAACTTGTTTGGAGTAGAAGAATGTTCCTGAAAAAGAAAAAAAATGTTTGATTCTGACAGTGTTGTTTCAGAGACAGAGTTGAAATTAGAGAATGAAAGAAATATTTAATCCAACCCACTAACAGGGCCTATGAGGGTCTTTTTTTTTCAGCTCGTTTCTCTTTCTTCCATGTTAGGGGATATGGATTCTTAGAATAATACCTTGGTGAGTTCTTGGGCTGGAAAATATCTACTTGTAGAGATCAGAGTACTCTGAAACATTTGCATAAAAAATTACTGAGAAATGCAAACCTGTAATAATAAATAGATTTGCTACACAGGTATCATTCATGTACTACAAATACTGAAAATATTTGCAGTAGACCTCCATACTTTATTTGTCTAGCTTTTAAGAAGGTTCAAGCTGACAACCTTGGTTCCATGCTTTCTCTATCTACATTTGAAGGGAATGGAAGTTATACCTCAGGCTATTAGCTGATAGGGAAGTGTACTAGAAAAATACTAATTGTAGTTGATGGTTTTAAGTTTGACATCTGGTGCTTGTAGTCTTTGTTTGCAGGGCTTGAAGGACTCAAATTGTTTCTGCAGCATACGATACCATGGTGTTCACTGTCTTGCACTGACTCTCTCAAAATATCATAAACACACAAGATTCCTGGTGTAGTAAAGAGGTAGGAAAAATATGGGCTTGGGACAGTCACCTACACTTAGAAGCATCCCATTTCAGCTGAGAATGACCATGAATATAATCATAATCCCTCACTGAAGGTGACTGGGAGCTGTGCAGGCTGGCAAGATGGTCACCGATGGCTAAAGAGTTAATGCTTTGCTAGTGAAAGGACGTATTGCTTATATTCATTTGCATGGTTGGGAGCAAGCCTGGACTATTCGTATGAAATTACTCCAGCTTTTGACTTCTTGCTCTTATCTGTTCCACCAGACTTTCTCTCGTGACCCCATCTTTTCCTACTCATAAGAATTTCCTGCCAAAAGAAAAGTATGCAAGGGAATGCTGTCTGCTGCTGCTTGTGCTCTTCCTCCTTGACTAAATAATGGTTTGCCTTCAGGCTGGAGACTAGCAGTAAGCTGACAGAGGAATGGTATCGGGCTTTTTGTTCCTTGTGCTCTCTGTTGTCCATACTCATGATGTCCCATTGATGATAGCAACAGTGAAGACTCTAAAATAGACAAGAATCCTCAGGCTAGGGAGTGTGCTTTGAAGTGGCGGGTGGCCTTGGCTGAATTGTCTGCTGTTAAGCTCCTAATGTTGCCATGGATGCAGCAGTGGGAGAAATATGGGGAGGGGGGGAATGGCTCTCTGGTCCAAAGTAGCTTAATACTGTAGGCAAAAGCCAGCAGCAGCAGAGGGGAGTTGATCCAATTTATATGAGCTGGGAAAGTAGTGCTTAGTTCTGCTGGCTGTCCTTGATATCTGAGGACAGTTGATGTACTTGCTAGATGCATACAGGGTCGTGTCTGCCTCCTCTGCCTAAGGGCAGGTGCAGTGTCAATATACTTGACAACTCACAAGGTGCTGGATCATTAGCCTGTAATCTGCAGTGACTTACTGTGTGCCTTCTGTGCTGCACTCCCTGAGTGGTCTAGGCAAAGTGAGAGTGCTTTCAGGTCACACAGGTCTCTCATCACCATCTCCTGTTGATCTCAAATCAGCACAAATTTGAGGCATGTTGTAAAGAGAGCAAATGTTGGCCACTGCTTCCCTCCTCATTACCATGAGTAGCTGTGTGAATCACTGTCCTGCACAGCTCTCCCCTCTTGGAGGGTGCACTGGCTGCAAAGAGTGCTGGCAGTCTCACTCCCCATTCACCCTGACCTGCCTGTGTGTCCCATGGAGAGACAGGGAGGGTGCAACTCTGACCTCCCATCCCATATCCTTCCTGTCATGTCAAACAAGTTCTGCAGAGCTCAGTGACTCCTCCTCACGTACCGCCAGAGCTGCCTCAGCTCTCCCACCCACAGCTCCCTGTGCCATGGATTAGGAGTTACCAACTCATAGAGAAGATTTCTGCAGCACAGTTAGATCCACAAGGAAACTGCAGCTCTTTGGTAAGTACCCAGAGCAGACTGGTGCCTCTGAGTTTCCATAGCAAAGAAGAAATCCATGCAGACACATCCTCAGCTGTTTTTTATCTCTTTTTCTGTGTAAGAATGTGGGTCTGCCCAGTGATGTTCCAGCATGAACCAAAGCTCCAGCTCCCTGAGAATCAGCCAGTAAGCAGGGCTTTGCTGAAGTAATCTAAACCTAGTAAGATACTCCTCTAGTTCCACTGATCCTAATTCTCTCTTTTCCTATCAGTGACTGTGAGGAGAGAGATTTTGTGTCTGACACAGGAAATATTATTATTTTCCAGGGATGTAGTGTGGTGCTATTCACTGGTGTTCTGGACCTTTGCCTTCTGTACTCAGCACACATGTAGGAAAATGGCAATATACCCATTTTCCTGGATGAATGGGATCTTCAGCAAGATGCCAAACTAAATATTTCCAGATCTAGCTAGTGCTCATTGCTGTATGGGAAGAGGAGCAAATAGTGAGAGCAAGAATACTGAATTTCCATATGCCTTCACTAAGTGAATGGTTTCAGAACAAGTTGTTCCCGAGTTATCACATCAAAGGCATCAAACTATCTGCAGCACAAACACACCCACTTTAGGCAAATGAGCTTTTTGTTCACTCAAAACTCAGCACTTCATTCAAGTATCAGCTTTTCCACATCCTACTGTCCCTGAAGCTATGGATATATAGAATAATCCTGCAATGAATGCTGAAAAGCCTTAGTCAAGTGCTGAATTCCTCTCTAGAGCAATGTCTTAACAGGGGAGAAATGGCTCAGTTTGTTCCAAACTGAGATGCTCAGATCTGTAATCTGGGCATAGCAGAAACTGAGGTGCCCAGATTTGTTAAAGTGGGGGCTGGCTCCATACCTGTTGGGTGTGAAGGGAGCAGCTTTCTTGACTTGCTTGTACTAGAGAGGCTTGAACAATATAACTTTTGACAGCAGCCCAACAGCAGCTCACACAAATCCTGCTGTGCTTAAAGGTAAGAGCATAGCATATGAGGAAAGCCACAGGGCTTGTGATAATCAAGATCCACTAGTCTGGAGAACTGGGATGAAATTTATCTGGGCTTCTAAGATAAGAATTGAATGTTACAGAGAAGGCTTTGTGCACAACACACTGGATGGCTGCATCTGCCCCTTCAAGATCGCTATGTAGTCTTTCATAGTGGGACAGTGAGAGACGTGCTAATCAGAGACCTGTTCCCATAATCTTGTGGCTGCAGAGAGCTAACTGCTTTGCAATGTCTCTTTTCTATCTCCCTTCAAATTTAAACTTAAAACACCTGCTCAGCATAACCCTCTCTCCCTGCCTGCTCTCATTTGCTTGATATGTGAAGGTTTCAAGTAATTCTTTGTATGAGGTTTCAGCGACACTGTCTTGTTCCATTCTGCCATTTGCTTAGAACTGATTGTAGTACATCATGAGGCCATCTGCAGGAGACACATTGCTCAGTGAGTCTCAGACTGAGCTGTGCTGCAGTGTTTTGTTTCCTTGTATTGTGAACGAGTTGTGCCAGGGCAGGTACAGAGAGCAGAGTAAGAAAGTTATTGTTCTCTGAGGCAGCTGTGTCCTCTCACACCTAGAGTTTACAGATGCTTCCCATAGAAAGCGAGTCTGGTGACAGGCAGCTGTCCAGCTGGTGGGCTTGGACCTTTCACAATGCACACACAAGGTCTCATGGCAGCGGGGCGGGTGACAGTGGGACAAGTGTGCCTGCTGAACCAGGTCTCCAGGGTCAGCCAGCCCCCGGACACTGCTGGCTCTGGGACAAGTCAATCCCTCTGTGCATCCATGCAGGTTTGTTTCCGGCGTTCTGTCTTCTTCTTTTTAGTAGTACTGAAACCTCTGGAAACAAAATTCCATCCCCTGACAGCAGGCCAATTCAGCTGCAGATTCCTTTGTGCCTCTGCCAGCAGTGCACACCAAATGCAGAGCTTGAAAGAGTTGCAGCATCCAAGTCTGCTTCTATTTCCTCTGAACTTTCCAAGTGATTCCTCTTTCAGGATGAAATTGCTCACACTTAGCCCAAGCTCAAAGGTTTTGTTTAGGAGTTGTTGGGGGATTTTTGACAAAATTGATCTTTCTATTTCTGAGTTACACAAGGGCAGAATTTTTTTTAAAGGAGGCAGAATATATTGCTAAGAAATATTTAAAGATAAAGCTTATCAGAGATTTAAAAAAATTGATTTTATTTTCATATATGATTGAATCTATTAGTAGCCATGTTTTTCAGAAGTTAGTGAACTACTTAAGCTCTCAACTAGTGAACTCAAAATGAATCACAAGCACCAACATATCAATGAAAATGATTTTTCCTTCAAAAACACCATGGAAGTGACAAATTGCAAGTAAGAATGTAACCATACAGCTGGAAGCTGTATTTCAGAAGCATTTTCCGCTAGCCTTATTTTCGTCAGCATAATTTTAAGGTTAGTTTCAGTCACCCTGTTTACCAGCCCACACATGTGTGACCTACTCAACCACATTTCTTCCCAGAGCACGCCTGCTCTGCCCTTTCCTGTCCCCACAGCTTCCCATCAATATTCCCACTGACACCATATGGTTCAGGAGAAAAGATACAGGGACACCTTCTTTCAGTGTATAGCCACAGGCTGGAGAGACACCAATTCACATCAGGTCTGGATTAATAATTCCTGAAGCAAACCATTCACTCACAACTTAGCTAAGAGTGTTCAGTCAGGCTAGAAATTTTATTAATGAAAGGTTAAAATGGGAATCTTTTTCCAATAGAAAATACTGACATAGAAAAGAAATTGCCTGAGGGATTCATTTGGTATATTTAAAAATTTCAAGGAAAAACATTTTCAAAAAGTCTTTTAGAAGCTTTTTTGTCAGAATGAAAATACATGCTAAGTACAGAAAATGACTGGGATTTTTTTCATACAGGCCTTAAAAGTGATTAAAATAAAATGTGTTCAGTAAAAATATTTTCAATTTTCAAATTCTTCAATTTAATTTGAGAATTAAATTCCTATTCATTTTGGGCTGAAGAAAATAAATATTAATCAGCATGACATTTATCTTGCATGCTTGGGATATAAGACAAAAGGAGCATGCTCTGTCTGCAGAACCTTCTCCTTCACCGAGAACTTTTGAATTTGTCCAATTTTTTTGCAAAGGACTATGGAGAGAAAAGAAAGATCTACTTTCTTTTCATACAAAGATTGAAATATGAAGCACCTGTTACTAAAATACAGAGAAGCTTCTTCCAGCTGAACATTGCCCAGAGGAAACCAGACTTTGCTAGTCATCGTGAAATGTGTGAATGTGGTGTTCTGGGGCTGCAACAACGATTTCAGGCCCAGCTCTGATTCAGTATGTTTGAATTAGGATGGATGCCAGGAGTTACAGGTAAGGATGACACTGCTGAAGAGATCCACTGGGAGCAATGAGCTAATCAGGAAATATGTCTTTGGTTGACAGTAGCAGCAGAAGCAGCATGCCTCTATCTAAAGGCATGTGTTTGTAAAGAAGTTATAACCTCAGTAAATATACAACTTCTACTAAGTAGTACATGTGACTAAGCAGTCTGTGCTGCTTTGTGTGTCTGCTTCGCTTCATGGTGTTGGACAAGCTGTTTCACTTCTTTCCTTTTGGATATCTTTGTTAGATGGTGTGGACTTCTCACTTGCATGTTTATTCAGCATCTATCACAGTAGGAGGCCGTGGATGTGACTGTAATACAAACAACACTGACAAATCCATGTTTCCATGGTAGGCAAAAAGTCTTTTCCTTCTGTACGAAATAATGGCAGGGGTAAAAAGTACTTACTTTCCATCCATAGATCAAAAACCTTCCTGAGCACTTCCTGTAAAAGCTTTCCTGTAAAGTGGTACTGACTTAAATTGTGCTATGTGAATTGGCAGCCAGTTGTGGTCTGAACTTTTATCTCCTGGATGCTAATTTTGTGAACACTCTCAGTTTCTGTGGGAAGAATGATGGTAAATCTTCTGCATACTTTCCCAAAAAAATAAGGGCATATCTTTTGGTTGCTATGTCCAAAGGTAAAGAGGGGCAGTGATTTTTACCTGGTCCAGCTAACCAAAATCCAGCTTCTGCATTCCAAAATTCAGAAGAGCTGTTGCATGGTGGAAGACCAATCCCTTGTAGTATGTACATGAGTCACTCTGAGAGAGAGGGTATCCTCCTCCTCCTTACAAATATAAAATGGCTTTCCCTTCACTGCATTTTGGAAAAATGCACATACATACTACATTTCCAAACTTTTTGTGCTCAGCTGGAGAAATGCAGGTACAGCTCATGTCATGCCTTTAAACCCTGTTCCCTGAAGAGGCTCCATGGTCTGGGTTTGCTTCCACTCACCACATTGGGATGGCTTCCAGGAGGAGTGTCCCTCAGAGCTGGACTCCACACACATGTGTATGGGGCTTCACACAGTACCTGTCTTCCTCTGGATTAAATTGCTATCTGTGAAAAATATTCTGCAGTTTTTCCCTCATCAAAATCCAGGTTTTTTGATTCCCAAATAGAAAGCAAGAATTCCCAAAGGAGTCCTTACGCATGAATACCAGCATGATAGGTAGAAGAGCTTCGCAAGACAAGTGAAAAAGCTGTTAAGTCTCACCTTTCCTTGGCCTGGTTAAGAGCAATTTATTTCTCTGCTGTGATGCTTGTTTGGGGCACATAGTGCTTTTTAAGCACTGCCATCAAGTTTTCTTAGTTTGAAGCACCTGAGTCTTGAGGGAAACATCAGTCTTCCAGGACTACTACTGTCTCTCTTCCAAACACAGTTCAGAAAATGGGTTTTTTTCATGACAATCTTCAGTAGTGTTGGAATGAAAATACTGCAGCAGCCTTTAAGCATAAACTTCAGCCTCATCTTTTCAGCAAATTGAAACTCGCTTCTCATGCACTATAACCTGTATATTACTTCTTGATCTTGATGCAGTTGCCTCTAGGCTGATGGTTTTTAGACACAGCCAAGTGCACTGGACAACTGACTTCCTCCTTCCTCAACAGCAGGTCTTTTTTTGTTTCCAAATATATATAAGAAAATACTGCCTTTTTACTATACTTTGGCTTCACCATCAGAATTATTCAGTACAATATTTTTCCAAAGTTGTGGTTACCTCCATTCCTCAATTCCATATTTGAAGACTTCTCACAGGGTTGCTCTGTTCCTTGTGTTGTTCCAGACCTTCAGGCAAGGGATAGCACTATTTAAAACTCTGTGCATCTCTAAAAGCAGGGACTCAGGAAGAACAGTCACTCTCCATGTGTCCTCTCCCAAAATGTCACCAGCCAAGCACATCTCTGATCTTCACAGGGAGCATGAGGTGACCACTCTTGCAAACTTTGCTTTCTGTCTTTGGATGGGACTCTGGCTGTAGATGTCCCAACATTTTCCTGCAGTGCTGCTGAGAAAGGAAGCACATGCTATTTTGATTATTAGATTCTAGCTTAGAGTTGCAGGAAAGGGCTGAAAGATCCATCTCCCTCTTGAAGCCGGATGGATGAACTGAAGCAGCAGACAGAGCCTGGAGGGAGAAAAGAAAGAACTGGTATGAATATTAATACATATAAAATATATACTATGTGATGCATCTCTCTTCTCACACATCCAATGATCATCTATCCTCCTTCACTCCCCTCCCCTCCGCTCTGCTTCACTATGTCTATGGAGTAAATGTTGGATTTACATTTTCAGTCTATTTAAATCTCTCATTTTTGCTGCAGTGTAGCAGGGGAAAAGCCTTAACTCTCTGTTTGCTGTGCTGTATCTGTCGTAAGTGGAAGAAAGCAAAGCTTTTCTCAAAGGACTTCAAATGTTTATGCAAACTTTTGGCCTTTATTTCCTATAGTCCCAAATGGGCAGAGGCCACTGAATCTAGCCACACATGCCCTGCACTTTTTTGGATTCAATACTTTTTTTCCACCCATGCATGTTTTTAAAATCAAATGTTTACAATACTGCATGGTTACCAGTTAGCAGTTCTTGCAATCTTGCAAGAAAATTTCTTGGAATCTTTGCAAGAAAAGGCCTTCTGCATCTCTTGGCCTTCTGCAATGCTGAGGAGAGTTAATTCACTCGAGCACAAACGGTTCAGTGATGTAGCTGAACTTGCCACCTACTTGTCTGGGAGATCCCAAATGGAAACCATGTGAATTTATTTTGCATTGAGCCTCCTTCCATGGGCTGTCAGGGCATGAACTGTAGACCTGAACCTGCTCTGTAGCTGTTCCTGTGCTTGTAAATTCTGGGGTAAATGCAAAAGCCTTCACATTCTGCCTGAATTTAAATTTTTGGCCAAAATTGCTTCTGTGTCTGAATAGATTGATGCATCATAAACCTGACAGTTATTTTGTTCTGCATTTGTGTTCAGGAGACCTTTTCTTGGTTATTCAATAGGATATTTTACGTTTTCAGGAATGGTTAGAGGAACTAGAAACAAAAAAATAAGACTGGAGTTAAAAAAAATCATGGTATTAATGTTATCCTGAATTCAGGTTCCCTTTCAGGCTTGACTAAGCAAAAGATTAATCTACTGAGAACTTCAGCATTGGCTTCCATCCTTCCTCTTCCTCTTGCAGCCTTCCTTAGAAACAGTTGCATGCAAGAGGGGAGAGGACATAGATCTTTTTAGGCAGATGTCTCTCTGAGGCCACTCTGTAAGCTGTTACTGGGACTGGGGGAATATTCTATCAAGAAATCAGTAAGAGATGTTACAACTTAAATTCTCAAGAATGCAATAGGAAGTGTTGAATAGAGGGCAGGTTTTGCAAGACTGGAAAGCATCTCATGGGCTGAAGGGTGCAGCCAGGCACTGAGGTCGATCATCACCCCAACAGTTAGCAGGGATGCTTCAGGCACAGGCAATTGGCCATTTGTCTCTTTCCCACTTGCTGTGGAAATGGGGAAAACTAAAATAAAATTGTTCCAAATCTGGTGGACAGGGTGCTGCCAAGGAAAGGCTGATGAGTGACTAATACTCTGACAACTACACCACAGTGCTGTGTGTGTGACATGGTCACAATTGTATGGCTCAGTGGGAGTGGGTGGCAGAGACAGGAGAGGAAAACAGGGACCTTGTGTGGCGACTGAGCAAATCCTGCAGACCCCCTAAACTCCACTGTTGCATTTCCCCTCATATAAAGATACAAGTAAGCCAACTATCTTGTCTCTCACCTCAGAAGAGCTTCTGCTCTGAAAGGCTGTGTCTCTCTCCATGGCACAGGGTCAGAGGAGGAGCAAGGCACTGCTGCCTCTCCTGGCAGCCAGAGTGCAGACAAAGCAGCCCTTCCTGAATAACTGCCTCAGAAATCTACTTTCCATACTGGCCTGAAGGTAGATGAAGATGGATTCCAAATATAAGGGCTGCTGTATGATCACCTGGGAGGTTGGAACTTTGGCCGGTAGGGAAATGGGAGTAGGTCCTAAATTTTTTGCTGATCTCCATCTTCCCCTTCTGCCAGAGTTGCAGTGAACACTTCCAGAAGGTGGTGGTTTTTTAAGATGTATTTTAGGCATGCTGGGCTATATTTCACAATGATTCTTTACCCAGCCTTTGCATGCCGCATTGCAATAATCTTCTTTCCAGACATGCAAGAGCAGGTGGGTGGCAAGTCAAGTTGTGAGGCACCCACTCACAATTAAAATATTTCACAAATATAATATCCCTTAGCCCATCATTCCTCGTAGATCATTGCCCAATATGTGTGCCGAGTGTGGAATGGGCTTTCTGTGCACCGCTGTAGGATAGGGTTATTAAAGGCCTTGATAAAATACACATGCAAGGTGAATTGTGGAGTGGGAGGAGGAAGAGGGTGAATTAAGGTTCCTCAAACAGGCTTAGGCCTAAGTGTTTGCTAACAAGTGAATGCTTAACTTGGCAACACTAATAACACTCTTTTATGGTAGGTTTATATATGAGCAAGAGGGAAGATGAATCACATTGCAGAAATAAAGTCAAGCACTCAGCGATGTTGAGAATTGGCTTGGCTGGTTAAGGAAATAAAGGGCTCTTCAATCAGGGAGCAGAGAGCTAATTGTCTCATTAGCTTATCTGCCTGGGTTGTATTCCCCTGAGGACAGGGTGGGAGATGGAAAGGAGACAAATTAAATAAATGAAGCAGGCCTTTGGGAGAGGATTTTGCCTAAGAGCAAGGGCCAGTGGCTGTACTGCAGCATGCCTGGCTGCAATGGCTTCAGGGCTTGCCTGCTTTAAACGGTGAACCTTGTAAGGTGGTGGGAAATACCCTGGAACAAAAGAGCTGGGGAGGGGTGAAGGAGAATGACTGGGACAGCTCTTCTCTCTCTGCTTCAAGCTTCCCTGCCCCACTCTTTCCTCATGAGGTTTTAGCACCTTAACATCATGGTACTGTGGTTTTCATACTGAGAAGTATTTAGCAGACTTGAGAGACCAAGCTAAAAGTAATATCTCTGGAATAATCCCAGAACCTCTTGGCAAAGCCACTGGGGATCAACTTGCACTGGCATATAGCATCCTGGGAACAATAGTACCCATGAGATATTTCCATAATTCAATATATGGCTTTAGGACGTACCATTCATATTGTGCTCGATCCTGCAAGGTGTTCTAACACTATTTTAATACCAGGGAGCAATGTAACACAAGGGGCCTTTCCATCAATTTTAAAGTAAGATCTTTGCACCAGCAAGTTTATATTCAGCAAGACATATCTTCTGTGTTTTTTCATGTCTACAAATCTACTTGCATGCTTCAAATATCTTCTTGCTTTTTTTTTTTTTTTCTTTTCCTTTTTCCTCCTCTTGGAAAGGAGTGTATCTAGGGTTGTTTCAGAGCTTCCAGAGAAGGTGTTGGATGCTGAATCACAAGATTTATTCTGCCACTAGAACTAGCAGCAGTGTCTTTTGGAATAGCTGCTCTTGTGAAACTTCCTTACAAATGCTCTGTTAAAACTGGAAGGAAGTGAATTTCAAGGGCTGTGCTGTTCTGCCTACAAGCCCTGGGGCTTTGGGAAGAGGAGTTATCAGGAGATGCATTCTAATACAGACCTTCGCCCAGCTTGGGAGGCTTGCTGAATACCAGCCTGCTGAATTTAAGCTTGCTCCTGAGATAATATGGCATTAGTCCTGGTGGGTATAATCTTATAAATTTATAGGGAAATACAGAAATAAAAGGAACTCTTGTAGATACCAATAGCTGTGAGTCAGGCTTTCTATGAGTCAATGGATGCTGACTGCTGAGATAATTCTCCGACCTACATGTTGCTGTGGAACCTGGAACTGCATTCAAGCTTCTTGTTATTATCCATCACAATCATTAAACAGCCCAAAATCATCCTGAAATGGATGAAGACGTGGCTTCCTAAACCCTGGACTTAGCAATGTCTTTTAGTGTTACATTGCTGAAATATCACCAGGAGGAAGATTGTCTTCAAAACATGACTTGATTAAAAAACACCTTTGAAAGAATTTATATTATTTCTGGTTTAAGATAATTTCCTGGTTCCTTTTTAATAGCTAAGAAACCAAACTATTTCCCTTGATAAAACCTGATAAACTGCTTATTTGATGTGAAATTTAGTGTTCTGTTATGGAGTGGGAGGTGTAAGGTGGGGATCCATTAAAATCTGAGGCTTCTCACAGCAGGAAGCCATTTGCTGTCTAATTCCACTGATTTCATCAAGTCTCTTAAAAGCTTCCAGCCTTTTAAGAAATGGTTGCAAAAAATCCATCCAGAGATGGGATGGTGCTTAAAATTTTGACCATGGTCTCAAAGAAAAATTCCTTTAGGACAAGGGCTTCTTGGGAGGTTTTCTCAGAGATGCTATGCTCAGATATTTTTCTTACTGTTTATGAAAGTTATGTTTTGAAAACCAGGGTGCCCATCCTATGGGTGTCCCTGGAATGAAAAAGCTGTCCACAAGGGAAGCTAGTAAGCAATAGCTGCTTTGCCCTCTCTTCCCCCTGCTGACAGCCTCTCAGAGGGATACATACCTGTTTTTATGCCATCTGCCATTTTCAGTGTTTTCTCCCTACTCATGTAGGTGTCTGTTTCTATCTCTCTAAATCCCTTTGCCTTTTCCAAAGAGGAAAATGTCATGATAACAGGGTGTGTGGGGGTAATACAGGCTTTTGGAGTCTGCAACCATATTGGGCTGTCATCCAGCCCACCACTGATCTCAGAGGGAAAGAATTCACCATCTGTAGAGAGTCCGTGTCTCACTGCAGCCATCTGTTAAGCTCCTCAGCCCACTTGCACTCTGAACAATGGCAGTGCCTTTCAGAAAACCTGTAGGAGATGGTCCCTCCCTCCTCTGGGTGACAGTGCACTCCTCTGAAGATGAATATCTGTGGCTCTGCCTGAGACACAGCTTTCTGTGGCAGAAAAAGTATTTATGCTCCCAATGGTAAAGCACATGAAGGGCTGAGCATGGATACCTTGAGGTGACTGAGTCTCTGGGACTACTAACTTTCTCATCATTCTTTGGAATGAGGAAGAGCTCGTAACCTGCTCAACTTACCATGCATTCATGGTTCTTCTCAACCTTCTGTTTCAGCAGGACAAAACAACATGAATACCACCAACATCAGCAAAGGTCCTGCTCTCTTTCACTTAGAGAAGGCACCACAGATGAAATCTTGGCAGCACCATGGTGTTGACTTCAAAGTGAAACTGATGCACAGACCCTGCCTACTCGGTTATTCTGGTGCATAGTTTAATGGGAATAATTTATCAATCAATCTCTTCATTCCTGGAAGCACTCTTATTTACCTCTCATGTTGTAAACTGCCAGGCAGCAGGGTGTAAGTACTCAGTGATCTCCAATGTCACAGAGGCAATCCTGATATTGCCCTTATTAAAAGGCTTAATCTGTCATAAACTTATGAAGTCAGGCTATTTTGTTCAGAGGCTCTTCATTAAGGGATGACTTAATTCAGGCATGTCTTTTCAAATTTGTTACTGCACTGACCAGTCATCTGCTTTGCCTGCATGGAGCTAAATCAGAAAGCTGCTCTGTCTGGTGGTGGCTTCTCTCCAAAGGCAAGGACTTCATCTGGACCCAACACCAGAAAGCTGAAACAGCTTCAGAGACAGGGCTGCCTAATTCCTCTACTCCCACGTGTCTTCTTGGCTTACCTCAGCTGCCTCCTAAGAGCTGCTGCTGCTTCTAAAACCACGTGATCCCTGGGTGTGCAGGGTGTTCCCAGATTTGCTAGGTAATTCCTGTCTTCCTCCACCCACACACACATTACTTGCCAGACTCTGAAGGAAAGAAGAAAAACTTCTCAATTAACATTTAAGAGAGAAACTTGCCTTTATTTCACTAGAACAGAGATTTGCTCTTTTTGCCACTGTTCCACAACCTCTGTCCTTTGGTGGAGTCCAAGTGGGAAGAACCTCTCTTTATTATCGTCTCATCTGCTGCTATCTAACCTTTGCAATCTTCATACCAGCCCCAGGGCAGCTGTCTTTCCAAACTCTGGTTTGGGAAATTAAGTCCTCACAGAAGATAACAGAGGGGAAAAGACTCAGATATGAACTGAAACAGGGAAGGAAAATCTATTGTCAGCCAGGAATAGGGCTTTGCTTGCAAAAAGGGAGGGTGCCCTGATAGAGATGTCTTCTGCCACTGAATGCTACTGTAAACAGGGAAGTTTACAGTCAAAATGTTCTGTCAAAGAGCTGTCAGGGAGTCAGACAAATATTTAAAGAAGCAGATTTCCTTCTGAGGGTGAAGAAACACTTGACAGTGCAGCTTGGTAGCTCCCAACCCTGGGGACAAATTTGCTTGTCATCCCTGTATCCAAAGGTTAGTGAGAGAGGGAAAGGAGGTGAAAACAAGGAAAACAGCCAAAATATTTCCTGCATCCAAGCAATCATGCATGAACAAGAGTCCTATATCTATGATGAATCTTCATAGAAATAGGTCCTTCTCTCTACAGCCTTCCTGGGGAGGTGTGGACATGCATGTAGAAGATCAGCCCCTCTGCCAACCACCCTCTGCAGGAAGGCAAAGCTACACGCAGAGCTGAGCCCAGAGGGCCGTAGCACATGCACCATTACCTTGGGAAGTACTCAAAGATGTTCCCATCTATTTACATGCAGATTCTTCACAAGCCACACACTGAAACTAGTTCATACATATGAGCATGCACTCTGAAGGGTCTCCTGCTGTGGAGGAAGGATCTTTGTGTAAACAAAGGGACAGCATTTAATATCTTCAAATGAAATGAATTTCTAAACTTATCTGAGCAAGTAGGACAAAACCATTGGTCTCAACAAACCTGCCAGGTAAGTAAATTGCCCTGTATTTGATAAACAGCTCATGCACCCTAAGGAGCTGAAATCCAGGTCAAAGCTACACCTATGCCCCTGGCTCAGAGATGCTGGTCCAACTCTTGTCCACTTTCGAAACTGGGGTGTGACCCAACGGACCAGCTACCCAGGGAAGTGAAGAAAAGGTGCTTATACGCTCTGCAAATGCCTTTCTGCATGAGATTTCCCTTTTCCCAGACATTTACTTGAACGTCACACTTTCCGCTGCCCTCGCAAGAGAAACACAGTTGTGAATCTGGGCTCTCTCCTCTGTAAGCATCAGTTGTGGGAAATTTAAATATTGTCCCCTTTGGCTATGCTGTCTGTGGAGATTAGTAATCTTTTCCCTTCCCTGCCTCCCCCATGTGAGAGGCTGGTGCTGTAGCTCCTTCCAAGCCACTGACCTAGTTCTCCCTGTCCCCAGGGATGGGCTATGCATCCAGGTCCATCCCATGCCAAAGGCTGGGCCAGCAGAAGGGCAGGATGGATGCTGCCTGTGGATTGGCAACACAGACAACAGCAGCAGCAACAGCAGCAGCACAGTGCACACAGATTGAAAGTGGATTTGAATATGGGCTCTTGAAAAATATGAGATAGCGCACAATATGTTTTCCTCGGTGCTGTAATGTATTTCAAACAGCTCACTTCCATCTCCTGCACTTTAATTAGCATGAAAATTGGCCAGTTCTACAATCCCTTTAAATGCATTCGGTGTGTTACCAAATATATTTCAAAAGCAGTTACATACAGGGAGGCCAGGGCCTGGGGGTGGGATACAAAACTCTCGCCATTTTGATCTAACTCATTACTAACCTGTTTTGTGGCCTCTGAGAGAACAGGCTGGTGGATTCAAGTTCAATTTTTGGTGGGAAAATGTCACCAGAGAAAATCTAAGTACATCAAACTGTACCTTTGGCTGCTGTGCTGAGGGGCTGCAGTAAGAAGGCAGGAAAAAAATGAAACTGCTCACATCCTGCCCTCTCCCTAACCTGAGGGAAGACCATGGAAGAAGAAGCTGTCAGGATGCTCTATGGTCCTGGGGACAGGTTCCTCTATGATCCCCCAGCTATCACTCCAGCCACCAGGACTATCTCTAGAATGTATCTATCTGCTGGAATCACGACAACAGACTGCTGCAGGAAGGAATTGCTCATCAAATGCATTCTTGGGTTTTGTTATGTAGTGAAAAACAGCATACCTCATCTAACCCCAGACTCAGACTGTCTCCAGGATTACAATTTCCAGTGTCTCTAAAATGGCTGGCAGGTGGCTCACACACGTTTCCCCCCGCCACCATACATTGTGCCCCCAGTGTTTCTGGCTTCCCCAGTGTGGGGGCTACAATGCGACCTGGGGTTCCTGGGATTGTCCACAAATGTAGCTGTGCTGACACAACTGAGAGGAGCAGCACAGGGCTGGGAAGGCAGCAAGGTATGACAGCCATTACAGAGCTGGGAGATGCTGTGCCTAAATATTTTGTGATGGCAGTCATTCACTCAGATGATCTGTAGCTGGGTTTCCCTTTCTTTGTGGTACCCTAGAGACATCACTTCTGCCTGTGGATAAAAGCCAATATTGCCCATGTCTTTTCAAACATGCTCTTGGCTCCAGTTTGCAGTCACTCTCCATCTCTGGGACAGCCTTTTCCCCTGCCATGCCCTCCAGAAAGCCCAAAGCTAGTAATTTTTACCACCAGATCCTCTTTCCTTCCTTCTCCAACCCACGGTGTTCCACAGGATGCAAAGCTTGCCTTGCCCCAGCTCATGAGAGGCTGAGAGGGATCCCTGAACCCCACAAGGACTGGAAAGAACACATGGCTGGGCACTGTCCCCTCAATTGCATGTGATGAGGAACATGGACAGTCAGGAGGAGGATGGACTTTATTCTACCTGCTAGAAATTGTTCTCCCCAGTCTCCTCCTGGCACTGCCAAGGAGGAGAGAAAGAGATAGGGAAGGGGAAAGGAAGAGAGGTCACAGGAGATTTCCTGAAGCTGGTGGCCCATGTCCCTGGTCAGACATGAATTTCCAGTGGGCTATGGAGATGGCCCAGAAATTTCCTCCTGTATTTTCCCAGTGCTTTTAGAGGTCAAGGATGACAGAATTTATGTTTTGTTGGGATGGTGGGAGAAGACAGAATTTTGGGAGTCTTGAGGAGGAGCTGCAACTCCCTTGTAGCATCACTATATGCAAATGTAGGTAATTTCATGGAAATGTATGTAATTTTATGCAGATTTAAAAGCTATTGACTTTCTGTCACAAGATGTTGGCAGCTATGATATTTGTTTGAATCTTTTTCTTTCCCTTTTGAGTCTTTTCTTTTTCTTTTTTTTTTCCTTTTGGAACTTAAAAGAATTAAATATTCATAGAAACATTTCTATGAGTCACAGGGAGATAGTACATCAAGCTGAAAAGTTCAGATGCGTATCCAAACTTTCTCAAAGTGCTTTGGGATAGGAAGTGGGATCTGAGAGCAGGCAGTTTTCAGATGCAGTCTGCAGGAAAGCCTTTTCCAACAGAACTTAAATTTGGGCTTATGGTGACCCAGCAACTTTTCTATGAATAAATATGGCTTGTTCTTGTTTAGTCAGAAAGAATCAGAGAAAATGCAAGTGGAAGAGCAAAGGAGAGGTTACTCCAGCTTTAGCACAGAAGCAAGCCACAGGCAGTGAGTGTTTTGCCATTGCTTTCTGCAGCTTCCTTTGTATTGCCTGGAGCTGGAGATGCTTGCTTTCAAGACTCAGGACAGTGCATAAAAGAGCAGAAAGGATTTGATCACCCATGAACAAAACAGGTGTCAAAGCAGAGATTACATTCCTTTTTTATTTTATCCCTGATGTATTTGCAGGGGTAAGTTCCCTTCTCTGGAAGCTGTTGGATAAAGACCTGAACTTCTAAATAAGTATTTTAGGATAGGTGGCTTTGTGCAGTTTTAGATGACTTATAAAAGTATGTCAATTGCTTGTTGGACCACTGCTCACCCTGGCAGAGAGGGGGACTAAATTCTCCAAGAAATCACAGGGACCTTGGGTAGTCACTCCCTTACTTGGGTGGAAAGGCCTGAATTTCGTGGTCTTACAGGCTTGATGCAAAAGTCATGTATTTTTAAGAGGTGGTTGGAGAATGGTTAACATAAATATTCTGAAATAGCAGTAATAGAAAGGAGGTCTTTGCAGCTGGCTGAATTGATATGAGTTAATTTGTTCCCATCTGAATGTTTGTTTTTAATGATGCTGGAGATATTATTCTGTTTTAAGACTAAAGTATTAAGCATGGTTAGAACTCTTGCCTGAATTAGTGTTTATCTGCTAACTAAACCTAATGAAAAGTAAATCATGTACAGCCAGACCTTAATAAAGCCTAGGCCCACTATATCCTTCTCCTCTCGGTTAGAGTATCGTGTTTTGTCTGACATAAACCTTGGGCTTAAATAACAGGAAAGATTTTGTTTCCTTTTTTAACATCTTGATTCAAGAGGTGTCTAACCACACACTCTGTAACATTTGTCCTCTTTTGACTTCCTAGCTGGTGAGACTTTTTAACAAGTTAAAGAATTTGCATCTTGTAGTGGATTGACCCTGGCTGAATGCCAGGAACCCACCAAAGCTACTCCATTACTCTCCTGTGCAACTGGAAAGAAAAGGGGAAAGAAAAAATAGCAAAAGGTCCATGAATTGAGATAAGGACCAGGAGAAATCACTCACCAACTACCATCATGGGCAAAACAGACTGAGGCTGAGGATATTAATTGAATTTGCTGCTAACTAAATCAGAGCAGAATAATGAGAAGTGAAACAAACCCTTAAAACCACCTTCCCCTCCATCCCTCCATCCTTCCCAGGCTCCATCTCCTCCCCCTCAGTGGCACAGAAACACAGGGAATGGGGGTTATGGACAGCTCACCTCAGGGAGAGGGGTCCTTGCCCTGCTCCAGCATGGGGTCCCACAGGAGACACCTCTGTGACCTTCTTCAACGTGAGATCCTCCCACAGGGAATAGGTCTTCACAAACTGCTCCAACATAGTTCATTTTTCCAGAGGATGAGTCCTTCAGGTAACTGCTCCAGTGTGGGTTCCCTACAGGGTCACAAGTCCTTCCAGCAAACCTGCTCCAGTGTGGGCTCCTCACTCCACGGATCCACAGGTCCCTGCTAGGGGCCTGCTCCAGCACGGGCATCTCACAGGGTCACAGCCCTGTCTCAGGTATCCACCTGCTCCAGCATCTACAGGCTGCAGGTGGATCTTTGAACTTCCACTGACCTCCATGGACTGCAGGGGCACAGCTGCTTCACCATGGTCACAGGATGTGGGGGAATTCCAGCTCCAGCACCTGGAACACCTCCACCTTTCCTTCCGCACTGACCTTGGTGTCTGCAGGGCTGAGTTTCTCTCACATCCTCACTCTGCTCCGCTCTTCCCTGAGGTCAATTACAACTGCACAAAGCCTTTCTTTTCCTTCTTACATAATATGTTATCACAGAGGCATTACCAGCATCTCTGATGGCCTCAGTGGTGGATCCATCCTGCAGCCAGCTGGCAATGGACATGAGGGAACCTTCTGGCAGCATCTCACAGAAGCCACCCCTGTATCCCCTCCTGCTACCAAAACCTGGCCATACAAACCCAATACACACCTGGATCTCAACTTGAGACCCTCTGATGCTTCAGGCAGACAGGTCTGTGGTGAGTAGTGTCCTGGATGGTGTAAACTGCTAAGTTTGGACTGAAGGTTTTGCCTTATCTTTCAAACACCCCATGCCTTAAGTGGCTCGGCCTCTGCTTTCAGATCAAGGAAATTCCTTATTGTTTAACTTTAAATAGACAGAAAATGTTCTAGCCATGAAAAACCTACCTTTATAAAAGCTGCAGTGTTTTATTTTTTATGTCTCCATTGCTGTGGAAGTTGCCACAGAATTGACCTCCTGTCTCTGAATTGTTCTTTGTTTCAGTTCCATTTAAAAAAAAATGTTTTCTGCCCTTATAAAAAAAAAGAAAAAAGAAAAAAAAAAGGAAATAAATAAAAAAGCTAGAAACAAGTACTGGAATATCAGTTGAAAATAACTCTTTGTTCTAGTATTTTCTAGAATACAGCTTCAGAAACAGTAGCTTTGGATGACATGGGTCTCATCACCTGCCCTAATAAATGACTAATTCTGAAATGTGCTGATGTCATCTTCTTCATCTATATACATCTACTTCACTTCCGTATTTTTTTGGTGTAAATGTCATTAAATGCTTTCTCTTCTGCTTGGGGTTAGCTGCAGCCGCCCATTTCTATCTGTGGAAATTCCTCACTTCCTACCATCCTGTCACACAACTCAAGAAATGAAATAAATCTAGTGTCATATTGAAAATGTATGGGCTACATAGATCTATTATCTAGCCAGGCTATTGTAGTGCACCTTATATGCCCCAGAGGTTTTGTGTGGTGATTTCATACATGTGATTAACAATGAGAACATCCCACATACTAAATTTATTTGAATGCAATTGCCATCCCCTTGAAAAAATTATTTTTTTTTTCTCAAAACATTTATAGTTGTCATAGTTTAATACATGCAGCAGCAGAGCAGTCCTGTCTTCCTGATACAAGCAAATTCCACACCTCTTTCCAGAGCTCTACTTTGGACACAGAATAACTTTCAGGAGCAGAAAAGCCTTTACACCCCTATGACTGGTCATTGCTTAGGCTAGGCAAACACAGAATATATCTGCAAGAGACAGGATCCCCCACACTGCAGACTACATGTGGGTAAATGGAGAAATGTCTGCATGAGAAGTGACTCAGAAGACACCATCAAAAGGAAAGGTAACAGCCAAAATAAAATCCTCACGCTCTGTGATAAAGGCTCCTTGAAGCAGAAATGTCAGGGGTTTTGGTTGGGTTTTTTCTTACCACTGTTCCTCTTGTCTGTATTTGAATACATGTTAGTGAATGTGGGTTATTTGTTTTAAAGTCTCTTTCTTCCTTATCAAAGGCTGTCTTCTGACTTCACTCTGTGTTTTGCTGGAAAGATGCATTTAGTAATGTAAATGTGATTCTTCCCTGTGGCAGCTGCAAAGAATGGCACAGTTCTGTCTGTGCTTGCATTAGTAGTACATATTTGCACAGAAAGAGAGCATTTGATGGACGGGAGGAATGGCTCAGAGATTTTTACTGTTGTGCCCCATCCTTTCAACTCCAGAACATCAGTCTGCACCCAGCCCTGATTGAGTTCCAGTGTCCAACCAGAGGGGCAGAGCAGGACAACCCAAAGCTGGCAGGAGCAGGTGGGCAGAACTTGAGAATTTGATTTGATCCTGAGCCTTCACAAGCCTGCAAACATTTCTCTTTCGTAAGTGTTGGTTTGAACAGTTAAATGCAATGCAAATTTCCTCCCTTGCATGTAGTTCCTTGGTGTGCAATAAGCTACTGGAATTTAAATGATGGACCCTGCCCATCAATTTTTGAGGCCTTATCTGTTTGCTCACTGCAGTGATTCTTTAAAAAACTAGACCTGTCAGGTCTCACAGGTCTGGAGAAGACTCTGCCCATGCCTATCCCTTGGCACCCTTCAGTTTTTCCCATATCTCAGGGGCTTCCAGCACAGCATCCTGCAACCTCACCATGGGTTTTTTTGTTGGGATAAACTGATTTCCCTTCAGGGGATTGGGGAGCAGGAAGGGGAGTTCTTTTTCTTTTGCTATTAGGATGCACAATTCCAGCCAAATATGTGGTCCTGCTGTACCGTTGTGAGACTTTCTACAGAGCAGCATTAAGTGGGGACTGCAGGCACTGTGAAAGATATAGGAAACCCTGTGAGAATCAGAGATTAAAGGGGTTAAAAATCCCTAGTGCGATTTCTCTGCTTCTTTTTCTCAAGGGAAATCAAAGCCTGTGGGATTTTTTCAAGGCCTACACCTGACTATAAGAAGTACAGAGGTTTTGTTTTCCCTCCAGTGGGGGAATGGAAACCATAGTATGAACCTATGATTAATCACAACAAACCAGCAGCTCATGGCTAGAATACTAACTATGGAATACACAAGCAATGCTTTTGTGATCAATCTGCAAGGGTGGTTTTTTAAAGGGGAAAAAGAAAAAAAGCCCTGCCAAAAATGTGTTGAGTATTTTCAAATAATGAGTACATTCGAGGAAATTTTGATTTTGCTCAGGGACCATCTGTGAGCAGAGAAAGGGACTAAATTCTTTCAGCAAATTACTGGCTGCAAATTATTTTCTCAGCACTAGTTATGAATGTTGTAACTGCACAGCTGAAAATGTATTATTAAGCTGAGAACTGGGGGTTTAGGGAACACAGATTGTGAATTCTTTTATTTTAGGTGTTTTTTTAAGTGTCCCATGGCACAAGAGACACCTTCAGCTGGAAACATCATGAGGTTCAAAATGAGCACCACATGCTAAAGTACTCCAACATCATAGACAAGGATAAATTTTAGATCATATTCATGTGGGAGCATTTGCAGATGTATAAGGGTTGGGGTTTGGATACAAAAATGAACTATCTGAGCTGCTGACGTAGAAAGATATTGTAAATAAAATCTGCTGAATGGATTTGAAGCAGGAGAATTTGATGTTTTGGAGCTCATAGATTGCTCAGTGCTGGGACTGCCATGGCCCTCAGATGGGCACCTGAGCAAGGGCTGGTCTGAAGTTACAGGGTGAAGTGGGAGTTTCCTTGCTGGCCCCTTCATTTCACTGTGGTGGGGAAGTGAGATGGATGGTGGAATTTCAAAATGGTCCACGGCCCATCAGTGTGCTGGAAGTCACTCCCAGCATGGACACAGCTGCATCTCACAGGTAGGTGGCTGCTGCCATCCCTCTGTCTGGCCTTGTGCAGATCATTGCTCCCAGAGGCACGATTTAGTGAAATAAAACCTGTGACTACCCGCTCTCAGGATTCAGGTTTTTGAAATATGGGCTTGACATGGAACTGAAATTAAAACCCTAATTCTTGAAAAATGTTTTCTATTAAAGAATATTCTGGGGAAATGATTTTGTGTGTGTATTTAACACTTGATTCAATATGTATTTTATTTTGATGAAAATGAAGTGTCTTTCATTTAAACTGTTTCTTCTTCTGTTATATAATGTGCCAGAGAATACATTTTCTAGAATTATCTAATGAAAAACAATCTTGTGAAGGAAAACCAGAGATACTTTTCCCTATTCCTTGCTTCCCCCAAGAAATTCTGGCTAAATTGACCTAATTTTCTGTCACTTTTTTTATTTCAGAGTAACAGCAAGGCCTGCTGTATAAAGCCCTGTAATCACCACTTGCTCAATTTACTGTAACCAAAAAAAAAAAAAAAAAAAGAAAAAAAAAATCAAATCAGATTGCATGATGTGAAATAATCCCATTGTATTTCAGTTAATTGAATCCAGGAATACTTTAATCAAGCTGGGTGTAGACCAAAATGCCTGTTTGAAGACCTCAGAGATGTTCAGATCTCAATATAAATTTTGCAGATTAGTTTGAGCTTTGGAACACTATTTCCAATACTTGAAGCTTTGGCTGAGGCCTGATGGGTAGGGGAGTGGAGGCAAAATTATCTCACCTGTCTAATGTATGATTCCTATGCCTTCCTCTGTTGTAAATGGTCTTTTCACCATCAGGAACAAGATTCTGGGCTTACCTTAAGGGATCAGAATCATCACTCATTTCCTAACCTAAACAGGTCTGAACTGGTCTTCTTCCTCATCTGGAAGGTTAGTTGATTGCAGACTGAATTATTGAAATGTAACCCAAAATCCAAAATTAAGACTAATTTGTAGTCCTGTGCAGGTGATTGGGAGAATTAACAGAGATATTCCAAAGATTGTTAGTTTAGCGTGAGATACAAGAGTTGAGGATTATGTTAAAATGAAATTCAGCAAGGTTGTACAAAAGTTTTCTATTGAAACTCCTTGTATTTACTGCCTATCATCCACACCCTCCCCCAAAGACCAAAATACCTTTCTTTTCTCTTATTTCTTTCTTTTCTCTTTTCTCTTTGACTCCTCTCTTTCATGCTCCCTCTCTTTCTTCCTTTCTTCCCTTTCTTCCTTGATTTCTTGCAGCAATGGACTACTGAATTTCTTTCTTCCCCACACAGGATTTCAAGTGCTGAGAGGCTTCTGATCCATGAAAGACTTCATGGGAGGAGGTCATTTACTGATTCAAGAGGCATTTACAAAGATAATGTTGATACTAACAATAGTCTATCTGCACCTTTGAAGGGATGAATATCCCTTCTGGGACCTTACTTCCATGCTGCAAAAAGTGCCTTCCCTCGTGTGAAACAATGTAGATCCTCCAAAAAGAGTGAGGAAGAGGAAGAGACAGAAACTGAAACAATCAAGTAAAAAAAGGTGAAAATTCTGGGAAGAGTAGGAAGAGAGAGGACAAAGAAATGAGAACAGTTAGGGAGACAGGGACTTGGGAAACAAGGGGAAAAGGGGGAAAAAGCAATGGGAAAGATCAAAAAAAGAAAGGGGAAATGGTGACAACATGCGGGCACGGGAAATTAACATAGTGGCTGAAGAGAAAGCAAAGGGGTGTGTGTATGCATGGAGGGAGAGATTAAAAGAGGCAGTAACAGAAAGAAGTGAAGCTGTCTAACATTCAGAGATGGGTAGTGACATGTTTGTGTGAATTCGGGGGCTGCTCAGCCCGGCTGCACTCTGGTTTCTACCCTTTGATCAGCTGCATGGCAGGCTGGTGTCAGATCAGAAAGCAAATGAGATGACAAAGCAGCTGAAGCTGCAGTGAGTTTAACAGCAGCAGACTGGCAGGGGATGGGAGGGAGAACTGTTGAACGAGATGAATGCTCCCTGTGCTTTAATTCACAGAGTCCTGGCAGGGAATGCAGCTGCCTCCTCTGCCCAGAGGTTGCAAATGTCCAGAGCAAGAAGCTGCACTGCACTGGTCACCTGGAGATAAAGGACCTGCCTCGATGGGCTGGTACCACTGTCAGCAGCACTCTTGCCAGCTGCAAGCCTGGTTGAAGCCTTGAAGAGGGTTAGTGGGATGACAGAGTGATTAAAAATATCAGTGCCTGCTTTAGCTCTGCTTGACTTCCAGCTTTTGGGTTTGCTGTGCCTAACAGAAATGCAGGAAGTTGTGAGAGGCTTTCCTGTGGCTGGTGTTTCTGGGCTAGGGATAAAGGCTAGAGAAAAGGGAGGCTTTGCTCAGGGAAGAAACAGTGACTATCTCATTGACCACCTCAGGATGTCACTGGGGTTGGCACCGTATTTGGAAACCCCTGGGAGGAGTGGGAATGATTGGTCTGTGAGTGGAAACTCAGGGCTGAAGAGGAAAGGACAAGGATCACCAGCAGGCAGCTCGATTCAGGCACACACTGATTGCATTGCCTTTTCTGTGACTGCTGGTGCAGTGTCCAAGCAGAAGGCTTGGAGGTAGGGCCCAGGTCTGGGATGGAGTCAGCAGAGCTAACAGGAATTGCATGGAGATAGAGGTGATGTTTTCTGCAAGGTGTAGCAGGCTGTTTATTAATCCTGAACACTCACACATGTGTAAGGTGCCTGGAGGCATTGCCATCATGGTCCACACAAACCCCTTCCCTCCAGTGTTCAGTGACTCTGCCTCACGTGCCCAGTGTCCTTGGAAGATCTACATTAAGGCAATCCATGAGAATGTAAGCCCTGTAAGATTTACAAGAACCTACTCACAACTGTTTTGGGGATGCATGGCTGTGAAAAGAAGATACTAGGAGTTAGAACTGCTTGTTCCACTGGGTTCCTCCTCACTTAGGAAAAACCTTGTCTTCTCCCATCAAGGGGGGCAGGCACCTGTCCTGGCATTGTTATTGATAGGCCAGACAGATGCAGGTAGTTTCATATCTCTGCCTTGCGTTTTCCAGCTCATAAAATGGAGTTTACATGTCCTATCTTTGCTTCTCTGCAGACCCTTCATTTTCCTGGTCACAGATTATATTCCAGGCAAGCAGCGTCCTGATTCAGGAATCCAAGTACTATAAACACTTTCTGGCACAGATGCTGGGCTTTTGACAGCTCCATCATGCCATTCCCAGAATGAGGATTTCTGCAGTGAAGTTCTGGGGGCGGAGGTTGAAAGAAGTTTAGGATATCACAGAACTAATTAAATGCAAACTAGGCTGCCTGCAGAAAGCTGTGCGTGCTGGTTGCTATGTTTCTGGCAGGAACAGACTGGGAGAAGGGGGGGTTTGAGGGAGGGCTGTTTGTTTTTTCTCTGTTTAAAATGAAGATGCCGACAAAGTTCTGGTTACTCACCAGCCTTTGAAAGGTAGATGAGATGTGAATTCTTGCAGCCATAGAAATAAGAAAAATGAGAAGGGAAGGTAGAGTTAGAATGGGTCAATGTATGGATATATTAAATTGGAAAGGGGAGAGGGGTTTGTTTTTGTTTGTTTTCATATGTATGTCTGCATTTACATATGCTTTGACTTCTAGATCATGCCCAAATAATATGGAGGGTTTGTGGTGTCCTTTCCAATGACATCCTTGTAAGCGACCTTGAAATAGAAACCTTCAGAGCACGTGAGGTGGGACATAAACCTACACTGTGCCTATGTCAGCTCCCCAAAAGTAGTGAAGTTCACAAAGGCCAGCAGGACTGGGTTTCTCCTTTGAGGGGGAAGACTAAAAGAATTAAATGAGCCTGCAAACACACATGCATCCAGGCTCACTACATTTGTCTGTATTACATTAATTCTTCTGTGGGTAATCAGAGGACATGTTAAGCACAGCTTTCAGCTGCTTCACCTGAGCAACATTTTGGGGGGATAATTAAGGACTTGCCTGAGAGAGCAAAGAGAGGCAGAAGAAAGAAGGAAGGGAATAAATAAGCTAATTGGGATCACTTCAAGAGTGAAGTTGGCTTTGAAGAACATCCACTGAAGGTATTCAACTTGCTGGAATGAATGCATTACTCTAACACCCATGTGGAAATCAATATTGAGCTACCTTGGGCTGCTTTCATGTAAACCCTTAGGAAAAGAGGACAGATTAGTACAGAGAATGGGGCTTCAGTTATGCTATGCTATGCTTTAGACATCATCCTGGATCTTGGCACAACCTGGCCAGTGACAGAGGCCAGACAGAATGACAGCCATCAGAAGCAACACGGGATACAGAAGGAGTTGGGGGCACCTCTCAGTCAAGTATTACACTCAGGAAATCCAATCAAAACAGAACAAGTTAGAGCTGGACCAGATGTTTTGAGATCAATGAGAGAGGCAGTCCTAAATGTGAGGGACAGTGTGCCAGGTGTACTGAATAAGGATGGCCAGCATGATTCAGAGACAATGTGCCACCTGTCACAGGCAAGGGCTGTCCAGCCAGCTGGCAACCTCTGCCATGCCATCCCAACGCACATGTGTTAGAGGGTGAGCACTTTATCCTGGTGGTGAGGCAGTGTGGCTTGCCAGCAGGCAGGGCTGCCCAAAACCTGGTCCAAGTGCAAGCAGGGTGTGCTGGCACACTGCAACTGACCTCACAGTGCTGAGGACATGTGAGCATGTACATGTGGCAAGGGCAGGTTGACAGTCTAGAACTTGACCCGTGATGAGTTCTTCTGCCTCCCCTTGCTCTTTCTGCCACATAGCTGGCACTACCTGAGTTCCTAGGACACAGTAACAGGTCCTCTCTTCCCCCTCCATCCCTGACTACAGTCCTGTGCCACAATGTGAGCAATGGCAGTGTCCCAGCAGAGAACTGGGAGCCCAGAAGACAGAAATAATAGGGTGGTTTGAACTCACGCTTGGCATGTCCAAATGGTTGAGGGCAGAGACACAGCTGCAAAGGGCTTCTGGACATGTGGAGAAAATGTTACGCTGGCACAAGGCATTATAGAAGGTAGGAGAATTTTGGAAGAGCACAGTGTCTCCTGCCTTCCCCAACGTCCCCAGCACAGAAGAAAGGTAGTAAAACTTCGTTGCTCACTCCCTTGCAAAGGCTGCACCCACTGTAGAGCCTGGAGCCAGCCCCTTCCTCCTGGAAATCTCTTCCCCTTAATGACAGCACAGTGCTCTAATGAACGACACTTTCAGTGACAGCAGAAAATAAATGGGGAACACTCTCAATCTGAAGTTTGTATTGAATTAAATATTACAGCATTGATTGGGTTATTCATTTAGCATCTCACTCAATAAACATCTCTTGCAGCGCATGTTTCTCCATTTATCTTACCTTGTCGTGGAACCTGTGCTTACCCACCACGCTTGGCACTGCTGCCTGGCTGAGGAGGGAGGAGGGAGGATGCATGGCCCAGGAAAGCTTAGTTCAGCATTTCTTCCAAAGAGAGAGAGGTCTGCTTGTGAGTCACAAAATAGACCAGAGCTCTGGTCTGTGGAGGAGTGGTGCTCCCTTCTCTCAGGCCTGGCTAAAGCCAGCACAGGTTTCTGGGGTCTCTGCTGAGCTGTGACTCCAGCTCAAAACTCAGGACAACAGAGTCATAGGGACAGCAAATCACAAGGAGAGCTAATGCAATGCTGAGGGCTTATCTGTAAGATGTGCACATGTTTCTCTAGGGGCTCTTATTTTAATGCCCCAGGTAAGTAATTTTTGTGTCTAAAAAGAATGCAAAATCTAGTCTGATCCTGTTACTTAATCAGCAATATTACAAGAGGACCAGAGCTATTTTGAACTTCACTCCTTAGAAAACACTTGTGAAGCTAGAAAACCCCATAAAAATGTCAATGCAAATGCAAACGCTCAGTGATTTGGGTGTAGGCAGTGAATCCACTCTCCTAGGCACAGAATGGACACTGTAAAATGCTTGGCAGGCTTTTGGGCTCCATAAGTAATCCAGGAGCCATTCTGGGAGATGGAATGCAATTACTAGGACTAGTTGATACCAATTTATTTAGTAAATGTGCTCTATTCTGCTCAAGATCTGATCGCAGCTGCCCAAATTTGTTTGTTGTTTGTATTTGTTCATTGACTTATTCATGCAGGTAAATTATAGCTTATTAATCACGTTTATTATGACAGTGCCTAGGAATTGACCAAGAATGCACCCCCTCTGCCTGCTTTCTGGGTAGTGTGCAAAGACAGAATAATAGGCAATCCCTGGCCTCATTTATGTTTGAATTGAGTGCTTTCATTATTTGCTATTTGTCAGTTGTTGGCCGTTCAAGTTGTTTAGCATCCTTTATTTTCCTTAAACCTGGTAACATAAGCTCTTCAAGTAAGAATTAAATGTTTCAAATAAATCACTGGAGCTTTGTTTTTCTTGGAAGGTGGGTGGTGGGTTGGGACAGTGGAGGGGAGAACATTTACTAGGAGGAGAGAAAGAACAGTTGGACCCCAATTTTTCCTAGTAGCTGCTCTCCTTGCTGACTGGAGGAGTGGGAGAGCTGCATGCAGTAATGACCTTGTGTTCCTTCTTCCTCCATTAGGCTGTTTTGTTGCATGTACCTTTACAGGAATAATTCAGTGTGTTGTAGCTTTAGCTGGGTTCTTATTTGTTTGTTTAAATAAAGGAACTCAGAGCTGGTGTCACAGATTTCCCCTTTAAGCTGTGACACTCCACTCTCCAGTCATTGGTGTCTCTCCTTGGCAGTCCAGATTCTCTGGAACCTCCTTTGTTGCAAAAGCCAGGGCTGCTCCATGGGTCTGAAGAAGTGCCTTTCCCAGCCATAAGATGTATTCCTATAGCATCTGAAGTCTGATAAAGCCACTCCTTTGTCTGTCATCTTCTCTGCTTCCAACACAGGTTGCTACTGAGTGTTTTCCTGAAGTTTGTTCTCCGAAGTGACTCTCCATCTTCTCATCATGTTAGATCCTTTGCCTTCTCGGTTACCCATCTTTCTTCCTTTTTTTCATCCTTTTCCATGCCTAGTCTATTCAATTCTCAGCACCTTTTAAACATGGACATACAAATCTGTGCCCTGAGCTTGATTAAAAGTTTGGGTTTAGGTTTTTTTTTTTCTTTCAGTGGCTAATTTAATTTCCAATTCCATCTTGTTCAGATGATAATCTAAAATTCTTAAACTGGAATTCTCATGAATATCACAGAAGGCCAAAAATGTTATACCAAACTCCTGTCTGCTAAGGTCCTGTTCACCACAGTTTTTCACTTAAAGCTGACCTCAAACAAGATTTTGTGCCAATAAACAAACAAACAAAAAAAAAAGAGAGAGAAGTTTCTGTTTAAAACTTGAAACTGGATTTCTGCTTTCCACTTTAAACACCAAACTTGAAATATTTTTCTTCAACCTTCCCAAGCTGTAACTTAATATGGTGCTATAGTGGCAAGTGTAGCCCTTCAGATCTTCATATTGAGACTCACTTCTAAACAAAACCCTCTCCCAGAGGATAATGGAGTAAAGCTCAACTCTCACATGGCACTTCAGCAGCTCCAAGGCATAAAACTGCTTTTTTAAAACTTAATTTCCTTTTTAAGTTTTCGTTAGTGAAAATCCCAGTGTTCAGTTAAAGGAAAACAATCTCAGTGGGTGCTTTTTGACCCAGCTGTTATTAAGACTTTTGACAACCTCTTGTATTCAACACTATAATTCTACTGGGTATTGAGGCCAGATCCTTAAAGCTTGTATGGTCTTTAGGATTTATTCTTCTTTTCCTGTCTTTTTCTCTGACATACAGTTGACCACAGTGAAGCTTTCTTTGACAGTTTGCTCATGCTCATTATTTATCTTTCCTCCCAGGCCTTTGAGCATCCCAGTTTCCTTTCCAGATAAACAGTGATCCTTGGGGAATGCAGAGAACTGGAGCTGAGAAGAGCAGAGGGAGGATTAGTCCCAGAGAATGCCGTGATCAGCTGAGTTCTCAGTTTGAAGATCTGGGCTGTATTCCCTGGTGGATTTGAAATAACTGTAGGTGTGGAAGTTTGACTATGATGCATTGGGGTTTAAATCCTTTTGCATTCACAAACCAGGAGTCACCACAGTTTCATGGCACAATGAAATGTGCACACTGAAATGAGTAAGAGCTCTTTGTCTGGGGAGGGAATAGAGGCATTTCAAATCATCCCTTTGAAGAATGGTTCTTCCTGGTGCTTATTTGATTTTGTTACACATATACAAAGTGTTCAAGCTAAATGCCTTTTCTAGCTCAATTACTACAGTTTACTTACCAAGGCTCTGTAAAATGCTTTCAAGCACAAGTCCCTTTTGTACCATTAAAGACACTTTCCATTTCTGTGATACTGTATTAAGCTTCACACTTCCACTCCTGAGCGGACTTTGGCTTGTAACTGGATCTTAATACATCCTATCACACAAACCAAAGTGATCATGGAGGGCTGTGCTGCAGAAAGACTATTAGAATCCACTCTTCAAAACTTCATGAAGCAGTCCACTTGGTGCCAATCCTAATTTCCCAAATTTTCCCCAAAGTCAGATGTAAGCCTGGTTACTTTCCTGACACCACATTTTTCAGTTGTTCACTGCATCTCAGTTAACATGGTGGCTGGGATGGGGAGAAAAACAGCACAGTCTCCTCTTAGGAGACTCTCTGACTCAGTCACTGTGCAAACTTCTGATCCTGCAGTCCTGGGTAATACCACAGGCAGTTGAAGTGGACGATGAACTGTAGTTGTGAGGGAATATTAACAGCAGGAGAAAAGGGGAATTCCAAATTCTTCTGCTAAGTCTGTGACAGAGCCCTCCCATAACATCTGTGGCCCTGTGTGGAGAAGGATGAAGCTACATCTCTTGTTGTCCAACTAATCTCTGTTGTAGTTTCCCTGGTGCCTCAGGACCAACTTTTCCATTGGTTATCTCCCAGAGAGTTAGCTGTCTGCAGACACACTGCTACCCACATGTTTATTCACAATCCTCCCCAAGGCACATCCACATGTCCCACAGGTGCGCCTTAGTTTAGGTATAAAAATAATCAGATGGAAACTTATGCAGGTGAAGTCACTAATCACTGTACTGTGTCTAATAAAAATCCATTGATGAGAACTGGGCTGGGATATGACTTTAATGTCTAACCACAGTGGAGGGAAAACAATAGACAGGTAATTGCTTAGTCTGTGCTTCCTAAAATACAGTTTTCGTGTGTGAGAACACTCCATGTTTTCTAAAGCGTGGGCCACCTCCTACTTGAGAAGCTGCCTTAGAGATGCCTCCCTTACACTGAGAACCACGGGGGATGTGTTTCTTCTCATTGGCAATGTAATAATACCCCTGTGACAGCTCCAGTGATCACTTGCAGAAGGAAGTCATATGCTCAGGGTATTTTGTGAATTGTTAACATCTTTAAATGTGATTTAGCAGCTGGAAACAAGGAAGAGAAGCTGGAACCACAAGACCATCAGATCTGCATCGCCTGTGTTTAACATCTGTGAGCACAGAAATGTAGGAAAGAAATATATTCTCATTGTTAAACTCTGCCACAAGACAAATGAGGGGCTGTGGTAGAACTGCTGGGTGAAGTCTCCCTTTCTACATGCAGCTGTATACTACCTGGCCATGCAGAGGTATCCCCATGGCACCAAATAAATAAAATAATAAAGAAAAGTACACAAGATAATGTCTACTTGGAAAGAGAAAGATGTCCTTTCTATAATGCAGATTAGATAAAATTGCCATGTAAGTTCCTCTGAAACAATCCCTGAGGCAAAGAGACTCTAGCTGAACAAAAACTCCAGACTACACCTCAGAAAATATAAGGCAGATCATGGTCTCCTTTTAAACGAGGTCCAGGAACAAAACAGAAATCTTCTCTGAAAAGTCCTGGCAAAAATTCTGGTTTGACCAGAAAATCATTGACTCTGTCTGCAGGCAAGCAGAAAAGGTTAACTCCTTGATGTGGAACTTGGGTCACCTTAATAATTTCCTCTGTTGTCTGTGTCATCCTGTAAAATTGGGGTAATTCAGTGGATGGAGAATGTTTTTAGGTGGTGTGCACTTGAAATTTCTGGCAGCAGTCCCCTGAGCTCTGAGATCCCCCTGCCTGCACTACATGTGCCCAACCACAGCGTTATCCAGATGCCTGCAGGAGGGAGGCAGACCTGCCCCCTCGCTGTGATGTGACAAGTGAGGTATGAGCACCACAGAGAAGAACCCCTCTGGAAGCTGCAGCCCCCAGCTGCCATCAGTCAGACACCCACTGCACAGGAGGGCTGGGAAGCCTGCAGCACAGCAAGTTGAACCAGCATTTGGGCTTTTTGTACCTGAATGGCAAACATGCCAGTCTCACAGTGGTAAGCTGCTGATACAGTGCAAACTCACACTGATAATCGGGACATTTTGATGGGGAAAATGTTTCTGCAGGCTTTGCACGGGAACAGGGGTTGCCTACGCTTTCTTGTTCTTTAAAAATTAAACCGGATAATTTGGTGTCCTGTTTTCTCATAACTGCCATGAGGCAGGATGTGTCCCTTATTGCAACCATGAAAGAGATGTGCCTTCATGTGCCAGTGCCTGGTTCAGCTCACATTTACACAGCTGGGGTCACTGGTGCTGTACAGATATGGTACTGAAAGGATGCAGGTGCGCAACTTGAAATGCTGCTGTATTATCCCCTAACTCTACTAACAGCATTTTCTAGAAAACCAAAATCTGAGTGACAGGCAGGCAGCTTTTATTTTTTATTGGTACAGCAGCAGGAAGCCATTTGTGATGGTGGGGAATCCCTGCCCTGGATTTGCTGAGGCTTTGTGGCATTGCATTGGTGGAATAAGCCTACACAGTTGGGTACTGATCTCTAGTAGTTGCACTGGTATAAATTACCGAGGTAGAGGCAGAATCTCACTTATTCATGCTTCCTTCACATTACGCTCCCAATGTTCAACCCTGTTCTTCCTGTTGGCTATTTGATATCCCAAAGTTCTTGGTCCTTGAGCCCACTGTCAAGCATGAACAGTGACAGAAAGGCATAAATTCATCCCCAACCACAGGATTTAATTCCTGCAGTGAGAATGCAACTGACAATGAAAAGGACCTGAATTACCAGGCAAGAGATGTGCAAGGCAGGGAGACAGCAGGTTCACATGAGGTCCTGTGCCCAAGCCCTTCCCTTCCATCCTTGGGACCATCAGTAAAGAGGCTGTTTAGCCAATACATATTTTCCTCTTTAGTACATAATAGTAACCTGAATAAAAGGTTTGAATTACAAAGCAGGCTCACCCAGCACATTCTCTGAGCAATGACTGCCATTTGTGTCAAGAAAATAAAGAAGGAGAGAGTGTGCTGGCACACATGGGCAGGAGTGACTGAGAGTGAGGCAGAGCGTCGATTGAGGCAGCAAGCTGGAAGTGAGAGGCTTACCCTGCTAAAGCAAAATTAAGAAAAGCCACAATGACAAAGGAAATTTGATTAAAAGAAAAAAAAGTAGATTGTTATTATTGGAAAGTCGAGTGCTTTGTTCTAGCAGCAAAGCAATATCGTTCACCAAAGCCTAAAAGCAATTGCCTCTCTTCCCCGTTCCTGCAGCTTCTCGCCTGCCTTGCCATTCCCCACAACCAGTGAACCAGGGGCAGGGGAGGTGTGGGGTGCATGGCAGCTGGCTGTGGGGTAGGATTGCTGTGAGGCTGAGGCAGTGAGCCTCCCTCTGTAAATCTATGATGACCACATCCTTCTTCTCCTGCCACCCCTCTTCTTGCATTTCTCACTCAGCCTCTTTCCTTGCTCCTCTGATGCCCTTCTCTGTAACTCTCTCCATCTTTGCCTCCCTCCCTCCTTCCCTATGTTCTCCTGCTTCACCCTATTTTTCCCTTTCTCTGCCCCCTCCTTCTCCTCTCCCTTTTCTTCTTTCCTGTCACTTAGCTGTGCCTCTCCTTTCCCCACTTCACTCTCCCCCTCTCTCTCCCTGGCTGCGCTGGGTTACTAATGTGCAGTAATGGTATGGCTGGAAAGTCATTTGCACTCCCCTTCTCTTTATTTTTTTCCTGCAGTATTATTAAAACTGTTCCATCACTGGCTGTAATGGGAGCGTCTGTATTTTCTCCCTCTCCCGTATCCCTGACATGACATAATGCCTGCCCTCTCCAAGACGCTATAACACCGAGGTAATTGAAACATAACTCACCGTAAATTACAGGCCGTTGTTCCAGGCAGGGGCCCGGCCATGCTTCCTGGAGCTCATTCCAACTGGAAGCTAAACATTACTTGAAAAGGGATGCTTAAGCAAAACAAAGCCATTTAAAGAGCAACACAAACACGGAAAGGGAGGGGAGCACGGGACTAGGGCTCTCCTGGAGAGGTGAGGTCCCACCTGTGTGGCAGCTGGTGGGACTGAGCAGCCAGCAAGGGATTGTGGTGACTTCTCTGTGCTCTGTGTGTTCCAAACCAGGGAGAGATGTCCTTGCAGACACAAGTGTTGGCACCAAATAAGCACCTCTGTCAGCAGGGAGGTTGAGGGCAGAGCATGCCACGTAAATGACTTGTAAGCTAAAAAGCTCATCTAGTAGGTCAGAGGTGCACGGCTTTGATGGGATTCCTGCAGAATCGATGTGCTCTAACACCCACTGCAGGTGTGGTAACCTGAGGCTCTCTCCATCCCTGTGGGATCTGAGTTCTTCTTGACAGTGATGAAGCTGCAACCTCTGAAAGGTCTAAATTAGTGTGGGCTGCAGGATCCAAAACATTGCAGAGGACATCCCTTCCTCCCCATTCATAAACCTAGCAACAAAGTCTGTATTCAGAAGGGAATGTTTGCTGACGTAAGACTTGAAAGACCTTGAGTTCTTGTGAGTTCATAGTTTTAGATTCAAATCTCCTACTGGTCTCCTGAATAACCTCAGGTAAGTAGCTTCACTTTCCTCTATGCCTCAGTTTCCCATTCTGCAACACAGGACAAAACGACCTTTGTCAAGCAGCCAGTGACCCTGTGATAGGACAAGGGGGGGATGGTTTTACACTGGAAGGCAGTAAATTTAGATTAGATATTAGGAATAATTTTTACTGTGAGAGTGGTGAGGCTCTGGCACAGGTTGTCCACAGAAACTGTGGATTCTCCATTCTTTGAAGTCTTCAAGACCAGGTTGGCTGGAGTTTTGAGCAATCTGGTCTAGTGTCAGGTGTCCCTGTCCATGGCACTGGGGTGTAACTTGATGATCTTTAAGGTCCCCTCCAACCCAAACCCTTCTAGGATTCCATGTCCCTGTGATGTACCAAAAGCATATGACAGTGAGAAAGGGGTGATTGCCCCACTGCTGCTAGGAGCATGAACTGCTAGGAAACATCATTTTGCAGTCAGAAGACAGCCCTGAAAACCCAGGGTCCCTGTGTTTTGGGTTTGGCTCCTGCTTTGGCTGGTTCTACATTCATCAGCAAGTTTCTCTGGTACCCCCTGACTCAGCTGCCCCCTGCCCTACAGTATCATGCAGAGAAATACCTGGTTTTGGATTTGAATTCTGGGAAATTTTGAACAAAACCCACAAACCTCAGAATGTGCAGTGATTTTTCTGTAGTAATGGAAGTGAGTATTTGGAAACTTTTAAAAGGTCAAGATTAAACAGAACAGCCTATCTCTCACAGGCACAAATTGGGGTCTGCCCAGGGCCTTTCCATCTATTGTCAGTGGACACTGTGGCCCAAATTTGTGCCTTGGTGTCATACGAACAACAGGGTCTTGTGAGAAACAGCTCTTGGAGCACTGCTTCACAACATACAAAGGATTTTATTTTAGGGGATGAGATTTACTATTTGTCCAGGATGAAATGACAAAAAACTCAGGGAACTATGACCCTGTGACTGCTCTGGTTTTCCCTGGAGACCTTCACAGTCAAAACTATTACAGTCAGCAGCCTACCAACGGCTTCCACTGCTCTGGAAGAGCTCTCTTAAGGGTGGTCAAAGAGAGGTTGCTCTGGTGCAATGTCGTGTGCTAGGGAGGTCCACCGTGTCTGGGTAAGTTCTAGCCTTGCACGGGATGGCTGCAGAGCCACAGGGGACAGGGGACATAGCTGTAGAAATAAAGCTTTGGTATGGGCTTTTTAGCAGTGTTAAACGATGCACGTCTCAGGTAGTTCTGGTACCAGAGACTGTACTTGCTGCTGAGGTCACAGGGCTGCTGCACAGGTGTCCCTTGCTCTTGGCCAGCAGTGCCTGCACTTCTGGGCTTCACACCTCTAAGGAAGCAGAAGTCAAGTAGGATTGCAGGGCAGGAAAATATTGTGTGGAGAGTCCTGCAAGAGCCCACATCCCCTGTTTACTCACACGCCATGGTTACAGCCCCTGAAGCAGGTTGATGCAGCATTCATTGCCATCTTCTGTGGCAGCTGCAGCAGCCGTGGTGTGGAGGTGGCATAGGTGTGTGGTCTCCCAGCCCTTGCCTTTGCTGGTGCCTGGCTGGAGGTGATTGCTTTCTGTGAGGCCTGCCACATGCCCCTTGAAAGCGTTTCCATCAACCCTCTTACTGTAGCTAAGGTTTCAGCAATCTCACCCCTCCTCTCTTTGACATTATTGGTTTATCTTTGTCCACTGGCAAAGTTCCCAAGCAATTCAACAATAACAGTTGTTTCTCTGTGGCTGAAAAAGTCATCTCTAGGACTGGCTGTTATTGATCATCTTACAGGAACCGGACATTTTCTTTTCCTTTCCCATTTTTTAAAATACATATTTTGAGTTTCAGTCAATTTTAGTGCTCATGAAAGTGAAAGACTGATGGTGTTGACTAGAGCTAAACTTAGCTCTTCATGGCTTCCCCTATGCACACATCTCTCCTAATGCACCACATTACTCACTTGCATTAACTTCTGGCCCTCCCAGCCTGGGGCTTCCCTCATCATATTGCCAGTGGCCCCTCCAGCCCTGCAGCCCACCCATCTCCTCCAGCGCAGGCATCCCACACCAGCCCCTCACTACTCTCGTGTGCAGTGCTGATCTGATCCTGCCTAGGTGGAGATATGGGGCTGGACTGGCTGCTGTGCCCCAGATGATGATGGTGAGAGATGCTGTCAGACTGCCAGGGGATTTTCACTGCCCAGTGTGACAGTGCATCCCTAAAGCAGCCAGTCAGACTTTTCCAGCCTCTTCCCTGCAGCCCTGGGGTTCTGTGGGGACAAATAGTAGAGCACACCCTGGCACGCTGCTTTTCTTTCAGGCTGAGGTGTGCTCTGTCTGGATAAACCTAGCAGAACTGGCAACAGGGCAAGGTAGAACAGGTGAGGGCAATATGCTTTTCCCACCTCGCTCCTCTTCCAGTAGCTCCAGAATTTATAATACCAAAATTAGACTGAGCCCTTACTCATCTCATGACACTGTTCCCAACTTTCTCAGCTTATGCAGTTCTACTTTCTCTGAGGGAAGCCAATGCAAGCATACAGTGTCTGTGATGCCTCCTGTCCTTTTGCCCCATCATAAGGATAAAATGGCCCATCAAACCTTTAGAAATCAGATGCTCACTCCATCCAGAAAAGTACTAGAATGTAACTAGCATTTCAAATCACCATTTATAAATGAAATGCCAAAAAAGTCATAACATGTAATTTCATTTTCAGGCTATTGTTTGCTCTCTTAAAAAGAAAAAAAGTTTAAAAGTCCAGATTTATATTTTAGTGTGTCTGGTGTGGGGGAAAAAAAAGGCATGAGAGACTAAACCAAAAACTGAGATTTTGATTTTGAAGTATTGATTCAAAATAGAGAGGAGGAATTAATTTTGAATCAATTCAGAATTTCTGTTGAGATCATACCCATTATTCCCTTGTCTTCTTTCTCCTTTCTTCTCCCCTCCAACTGTAGTCTATCAGGTAAATTAGGTAAGAAAAAATAACAGCAAGCAAGGACACACATCAGTGATGCCAGAGTTTTCATTAAAATGTTTTAAGTTGGGACAATGGCTCTATTAATCTTCCACCCTCTGTGGGAACACATAGCACACAAGCCTCTGCTGTAGTGAGCCTGAGAACAAAATGGCTGTTTTCTCAGGAAACCAGCCGAGACCCCACACTTTTAGAGCACAAAAAGTCTCCCTCTGGTATCTGCACAAACAGCTGGATGTGTACAGTAGCACCAGTACCATCTCGTTCCCTCTCTACCGTGCAGGGGTTTTGCCACCTGTATTCCACCTGAGGGCTCAGTAGGGACTGAGCTCAGGGCTACAGACTGCCACAGGGTGCCTGTCCCTCAGAATCTCTGCCCCAGAATTCTGAAGCCAAGACACCTTGCATTTAATTGTTTTGCCATCCTGAACTTGTGTTCAGCCTGGATCCTGTTTGTCCTGGATCCCTGAGGACAGCTCTGAGCTGCTTGGTTAATTGGAAGTGGCTAAAGTAATGGAAGGCAGCTATGGAGGTAGAGGGGGCATTGTTGGGTTCAGTTTGCAGAGTGTTGGAAATCTCTTGCTTAGTTTAACAGTCATTCACTATTAGTGTGAGATGCTGGCCTGGGTACCTGTGGGAGATTTCTGAGATGTCCCAAGGGACTGTGGAAGTGATGGCAATTATCTTCATTTGTGCTGTGTTTTATTAAATAATGGTGAGAACCATGAGAGCTGGAAATGAGGAGAGGAGGTAAATCTGAGTGTGAGGATGTTGGAAAAAGTGCATGTTAGAAAATAAAGGGGTAAGGAGCATGCTCACATGGTCAGGTATATATTAGAGTGAATGATTAAAGGGAATGGAGAGGGAAGAATAATGAGTGTGCAGGCTTAGTCTGTGACGGACAGAGGGTAACGATCGGGGAGGCTGGAGTTAAAATGAAAAAAGAAGGTGGTGTATCAGTGGGATGGGGCTCACTCACATCCCTTCCGTGGCACAGACAGAGAGGAAAAAGGCACAAAGCAAAAGTGTGTGTGCATGCATGTGCGTGTAACAAAAGGGAGGAGGAGAGAAGGGGCTGTGTGATGCCAAGCCCATTCCATGGTAATGGACTCTGCCAGGGGGAGGGAAGGGGCTGGAGCTGACAGAGTGCGAGTGTGCTGGTGAGGCATTTCCCAGCCCTGGAGTCCAGAAAGGCAGCTGCATTCAGGTTTATGCTGATGACACATCTTTCCACTTGGGCAAATGGACGGATTCCCTCTCTAAATCACTCCAACGTGATTTTAATAGCAGGCAGAGGTGGCTTCTGGATAATAAATGGGTACTAAACCCTAAAGAGACACAGGCTGTGTCATACAGAACAGATGGTAAATTAAAAAGAATGGAAGCCCGTGACTCCGCTTTGCTGTGCTCCAAGCCGGGGAGCTCTCACTCTTGTTATACCAAGTATTTAGTATTTACGCTGCAAGGTTGCTTCTTTGCCTACCCTGACTTGGAAGATTGCAATTATGTATAATAACAGTGAGATCACACTGATTAGAGAGGTGGCAGGAATGGCAAGGCTGCATGATGGTGATGATAATCATCATTCTTATTAGCGATCATCAATAATTAATAATTGCATTGTTTATCCTTCATCAGTGGCAGAAAAGACACCCAGACATGCTAAAAGGTTTCAAAATCAGCTTGCTTTGTTTTGTTTACTGACAGAGAAAGTCTTCCTTTGCATTTGCTTTTTACTTGGCCTTGCCAGGGCCGTAGGTCCCTGTTCACCTTCCAGAGGATATTTCAGTCAGTGCTCAGTGCCCTTTGGCTTCAGCAGGATGAAATCATGTGTTAAGAGCTAAGCACATACTTAAACACGATGCAGAGCAGTGACTGAAGTGAGCTTGCCTTTGGAGTGGTGGGAGCAGCGGGGCCAGAAAATGAATTAATAGGCAGTGACAGACCAGAAGTGCAGCTGCAGTAGGAACCCTCTGCAGGAAAGCTACCGGGTGTGACATGGTCCTTTGAAGCTGCTCCAGAGATTAAGATCCAGCTGTCACTGTCGGGGCCTTCCCCTGCCTTCTCCTTGCTCACAGAACAAGGCTGACCCCCCAGGAGTTCCAAGCTGAGGTGCTGTAGGAGGGTTGGCAAGCACCCCTGCGGATGGGAGATGCGTCCTGGTGTCAGCCAGCCCCTCTGGAGCGGGACAGCACATGAGCTACTTGGCATGCTCTAGCTTTGACAGTAGTAGTGCAGAGAATGTATTGTGGTTGTCACAGTGACAGGGTGTCCCTATTCATTATTCAAATGTGTGCTTCTTGGGCTACTTCACAGCTCTGTGAACTGGGATAACTGGGATGGTGTGGTAAAATTCGGCAAGGGATCCCAGCAAGAAAACATGGCAGTGCATGAGCACAAGAAATCATTGCTTTGAACACAACAGCAGCCAGGTAAGGCAATGCTCTTATTGCTTCTCTGTCTGATATACGTGAGAAGGAGCAAATCCTAAAAGCAACTGAAGCCATAAAAGGCAATCACTTAACCAAGGCCATACGATATTGATCTTCCCCCACCTGAACTCTGTCAGGCCGGCATACTGGAAGATGTTTGCTCCTTTTAAACAGGTATATGATGAGGAAAGAGTGAAGGCAGCACTATTAACCTGGAATGTTGCTTGGGAGATCTAAGAAAAAAAATCCTTCATCTTCTGGGACCTCAGTTCTGTTACAACCTTGCTGGAAAGAAGCTTTAAAGAGAAGTACTCATGGCTTTGTCGAGCTCTTAGAGGGCAATGAAAAGGAAGAAGATGACTGCATTTATGTTTTGATTGCTGTTCCACATAAAAGGCATATTAGGCCCTAACTTTACTATTGTGAAGGCTCCTAATCCTCACTAATTTAGGGCAGTAGTCTCAAATTTGCAGATAAATCCCCCCATACAGTAAAACGATCAGAGAAACCTTTGAATAGTAAGAGGAGAAACTGTAAAAAAGAATAAATTATGTTGAATGTCTTTTTAAAAGTAATTATTTTTAATTTTCATCTCCCTCAATCTAAGCACTTCATTTAAACTTTGGTGATTGTACATTACGTATATGTTTGTAAAATAAAATAATCTTCATAGAGAAAAAATAGCTTTAGTAATTTCAGAGAAAAAAATATTCCAGCAGTTGAAGAAATCTCCGAAGTTAAAACAAGTTATTTTCTATTAGTAATCATGAAGATTATGGCCACAGGTAGTGGCCAGCTAAGAAGAGATACTCAGTGTATGGAGCTCCATGCAAATGTGGAGAGCAGATGTTCCCTTCCCCCATAAGCTCATCATCCAAACAGACAAGGCATTCAGAGTGTGAAATGGATCAGTCACACACACTACACTGAAGTGGGAGATCCAGGCACACTTGCATGAAACTGAGCATCCAACTAACCTCTAATGGAGTAGTACAGTCATGTAGGACAATTGATGAATATAATGTAGGACAATTGTAATATAATTATATGTTTGTTTATAATGTCACTACTACTACCATGATAAAAAGACAAGGCTTTTAAACAGCAAAAACCACCCAAAACCTATAAAGGAGTGGAAAAGAAAATATGGCAACAAACAGAAAGAAACTCCAACCAAACAAAAACTAAACACCTTGAAAGCAAGAACAATTGGGGGTTTTGTGAGCTATAGTGAGAGAAGATTGACAGAAAGTCACCTGTTACATCAAACACCACCAAATCAAACCCACAAAATTAGTTTGATTTGGTGGTGTTTGATGTAATAATATTCCACAATTTAGATTTAAGAGTTTTCATGAACACAGTAAAAAACAAAATTATACTTTCACACCAAGAAACCATCCCAGCAGATTTACTACTAGTAGGAAACAACAGGTTCAGCAGTGAAAACAGATTCAATGAATAGATGAGAGGGCTCCAAATAAAAGAGATAGCACAAGTATAAGAAAGTAGAATAAAAACCAAAACTAGAAAAGAAAAAAAAAGTTATAGTCTTCAACTTCAAATTTTCCACAACTCCTGACTAAATTGGTAAGGTGTTCCTTCCTTTGGTTATACTGAAGTAGCCAGCAGCTAGAGAAGGGCAGAATAATACATATGCCTCAGTGCACAGTGAAGCATCTCACCATGGCTTTCAATCCTATTTGTGTACCTCTAAAAATGGCCTAGCAGTAGTACAGATCCCTTTATCATCAACTTACTTTCGGAGATATTAGAGAGACTTTTCTTTACCTTTTGTGTTTCCCTTTGACATAGTCCATAAGCCATTAGCAGAGCTGAGAAAGTTGAAAACCACTGCATTAGATAACTGCGCTTGAATAGAGCCTTTCGAGGCTGGTTCTGCAGGGGAGTGACAAGTTCCAGCTGCCCGTGAGGTGACATCCCAGGGTCCATGTGCACAGACAGACTGCCGTGCTGGGAGAGCGAGATGCTAGTCAAAGCTGGCGAATGTGTCAGAGGCAGCTGAGAAGGTTAAAGAGGCATGCCTTTAATGATTAAAAGTATTTTTGTGTTGTAACAGCACTTGAGCTTTTCTGAACTTTCTGAACATGTTTTTTATCCTGAGGCTGTTAAAAATATCTGTCCTTTTAGGATTATGACAGAGGTGTACAGATAACTCTATGAAGAATTTTTTTTTTCAAATCTTCAACATTCAGTGTCATTTCAAATTTCAGAAAATAAGCGTGGAAAACAGCCTGATGACAGTTTTGTGACATCCACCTCTCTACCTCCATGTGCCTTTTATCCAACAGGAAAATTGTGCTGAAAACTTTCAGTTAAGGAAAACTTAAAAAACGTGTGATTGCCATTTTCCCCCCATCCATTTCTCAACCACCTACATTTATGTTTTGTGTACTACCTGGAATCTTGCCACATTCTGCTCACTTTACATAGGTCTTAATCCCAGACTGTTTTCTCATCCCTTGCTGCATGTGTGACCCTGTGAGCCAGGATGCCAGGTGGAGGGGATGGGAGTGCCGGTGGAGAGGAGGTAGTGGTGGAGCAGAGTGGAGTGGAGCACTGCAAATAAATCTTTTTACATTGTTTTGGGGAAAACATGAGGTAGAATTCAGTTGAATGAGGTTTGGACGTTCTATGTGAAACTTCATCTCACAATCTCCATCTCCTCTCCTGCCTGTTTCCTGTAGAGCATTGAACCTCCAATGCCAGCCTTATTTAAATGAGTGACCATTAGATTAAAAGCAGCCTTGATTAGTGACAAAGGCATTTCCACATCAGCTACAGCAAGTTCAAGGCAACTGCTGTTCATGTGAAAGCAAACAGAGCTTTGCAGTGCTGCTCACGAGCACAGAAAGCACGCTGCCATCTGTGCTTAATTACATTTGTATGGGGTCTTGCTCTTCAAGTCATTTTGCAGAGTCCAGTACTATTGATTTCATAAAAGTTACATAAATCTGACTGCCATTGCTGTTATTAAATTTCACTAGCTGTTTCAATAGGGAACCTTGAGATTCTCTCTCTGGGTGCTGATGCTGGAATTTACAGGCACAGTTCTGTGGGGTTTTTTTGAGGTACACCTCAGCAGGCCATTTATAGGCTTGAGTTAGAGTAAAAGCATTTCAGATAGAACAAACATAGATCCTATCAGCATATGCAGAAGAAAGGACCTAATTTCAGCCAAAATAAAGTGGAATTTTGCCATGTGAGAGACAGGAGAGGTGCTTTGGCTTTCCTGAATTGTATTGGATGTCCCAGCTCTATTGATCTGGACAGATGCTTGCCCTATACTTGGAGCAGAAATCTAGTGGATTTCTGTAGCAGTGTTGGCTGTGACTGTGATACAGAATTGTTACAGATGTGGTGATATGTGCAGGTTGGTCCACATCTGCACAGAGGAACCAGTGTGTAGAGGATGGAACCTACAGCTTTTGCATCTGTCAGTGTTTCTTCTGCCCGCATACCTGGTCATTGTCTGCCCTGGTGGGTTAGTGATGTGGTTCTGCAGAAGAGATGAGAACAGGAGAGTATGCAGTGGTATTTTGCTTTTTTTTGGCTGGTTCATGAAGACTGGAAACCTGGCTGTCTTAAAATACTCAGTGCTCCTTTGGTCACACCAGATCTGTTCAGCAGTTGTGACCTAGATGTCACGTCTTGGACTCCTGTGCCGCCAACATTTTGCCATTCCATTGTCATCCGCTGGTGTTTGCTCTTGCACATGCAGTGGCCATGTACTGATTCATAACAAAATAAATACTGAGGGCCTTTTCACTCTACTTCTGCTTTGAGGGAGTTGTCAATAATCCTGAATTGCCTTCTGAAGCTTTTCCTTACAGCCTTGTCAGCTGAAAATCTCCAATTTTTTCATATGTGTCTGTTGCAGACAAAACAGTCTCAGTTCAGGGAATTTTACTGAATTTGATTTATTTCCAATTAACATAAACTTTTACTTACTGATCTGGCTGATGGAAAACAAAGAAGACTTAGATAATTAAACACCAAGGGAAGTTTCTTTCTTTCCTGTTCCCCAGGCTCACCTTCAGCCCAACGCCTCTCTCCCACCAGCCCCCTTCCCTCCATTTTCACTGTGCTTTACACCCAGTCCCCTCCCGTAGCATCGGTAAGGAGATGGGCAGTGTAGGGAGGCCCTTTTCTTGCTGCTGCTCTTGGCTTTTGCTCCTTTCTTCCCCTACTCTTTCCTCTCACTAATACCCGTCTCCATCCTGGGTCAGCCACAGGCTGCTGATCATGCAGGAGTATCCCTCTTCCAGCGTGGGTCCCCCACAGGCACAGTGGCCTCCCAAGGTTCCCAGCAAGGACCCCTTCTCTTCAAAAGTTCTTCCAAGCCCTGTCCTGTTCCACATGCCTCCTCCTGCTCCTGTGTTTCCTTTTGTGCATCCTCACATCTCCTCCTATTTCTCCACTTTTCAATTCTCTCTTGTGTTTCCTCCAGAGTTGCCTGCCTTGCAGTGCCACCCTCCCTTAGCACTACAGAATGGAGTAACTTTTGAGAAATAGCTTTTGTAGTTGGCGCACCAGGGCTGGGATCCCTCTGACTGGCCATGGCCTTGGGGTCCCACTCATTATGGAGAGATGGGACCAACTGGGATCAGTACAGGACAGGCCCAGAACCATCCTGCACCGGGCTCCCTGCTACCCTCCACTGCTACCAAAACCCAAGAGACTCACCTTTTACAGGGGTCAGAGAAGAACCCCATGTGCTCAGGTGCAGCCAGGGCTTTGGGAGGAGAAAAAAATCTCCCATTAGACTGTGTGAGGCCTAAGGTACATTCCCGACAGTGTCCATGGGCTGGGCTGTGGGATGCCACGTCTCTGGCATCAGAGGGGTCACTGCTGGTTTCTGCACAGGGATGCCAGTGAGAGGGAGTCACTGTCAGATTTCTGATGAACATGACCCCTTCCTCCTCCATGTGCATCCTGGCCTTACTGCGTATGGGGGTATTCAGAAAGAGGGTTCAAAGGAAGTTTCCACCTTGTAAAACATCTCATCCATTTACTTCTCCAAAAGAAGCCAAAGCTGCCAAGATTTCAGTACTGAAGTGGAAAGATTGTTGGATAGGAAGTCAGCACAAGCTCAGGTCTGCTCTCAGCTCTGCCACTGGTGAGCTGGATCCAGCACTTCAAAATGCTTTTTTTTACTTAGGGACCCCAGACTGTGCCTGTTATGGTGTATTTAGTCTGGAAGCTGTACAGAACACAGTCTGCCTCTCACCACGTGTGTGAGACACCGAGCACAACAGGAACCTGGTCCCTGCTGAAGCCTTGAGGCGTGACAGTAACACAAATAATAAATAATAATACTGTTAGCAAAAGGACATACATATTTATATGAAAATGTAGGGATGCAAAGCACCTTTGATTGACAGCAGTGCTCAGCACACTCAGAGTGGCAGGATTACATTATATCTGTAGTCATGGCTTTATACACAAAATACAACCCATAAATTAAACTGGTGATGATCTCTGCCGATGGCAACCAGCAAACTCACTCATTGCTCTCCCAGGGTCTCACACCAAGAGCTTCTCATCAGCACAGCCCCAGAGCCACCTGGTCAGAGGGAGGGGCAGGTAGAAAGAGAGTCAGGACAGGAGCTTTTATCTCCTATGCACGTGACCTCGCAATGAAACATTTGAGATGGCCCCTCTGTTATATTGCCTAAGCATATACGACTGCCCAGTAAGAAACAGCCCTTACTCTCCCCTCCTTTCTGCTCCTCTCCTTTTTGTCTGTCCTCCTGTCCTCAATCGGTGCAGCTATCAGGCAGAGATCCAGACTTGCAGGAAATGCAATATGGGCTATTTTCCCATGGGAACTGGCAGTGTGTGTGTGAACCTGTACCCTACCCATTTAAACCCCCTTGCTCTAACTGGGTACCCACTGGCTGAGGGCCAGGAACTTGGGCACTGGGCAGAGGAAACTCTCAGGAGCACACACCAGCACCCCACTGTGCTGACGCATCTTCCATGCTGGCGGAAGCATCACCCTGAGTCACCAGTGTGGAGTGTGCCTGAGCAGCTCTGCACAAACACCGCCTTCAGATGGTGTAGAGGAAGTGTTTTACCTCACCCACAGAACTGTAAATGCGACCACGCATTTGATGGCAGCAACAGAACGGTCATCACCCTTGATAAACAGACAGGGTAGCACTTGTTTTTCCCTTATTTCTCCCCCACAGGAACCTTCCACATAGCATGGGGATATGCCAGGTGAATCTGTGGCTGCTCCCCTCTCCAGGAAGCGTGTGTACATGGTGGAGGAGGCAGTGTGTCTGTGCACAGACATGTCTGTGGCTCCTGTTGGCTTGTAAAGGAGATTCACATGGGCAGAGGAGTGATTGGGTCCCAGATGCTCAAGAGAAAATGGCAAAGAAACTCTCCACTGTTGCTTCTCAATACTACAAAAAGACATTAGAAAAGAGAAAAATGCATAACTGAAAGGTGCTGAATAATTTGGGGAAATGGGGTCATGCCCACCCACCCATTTGTAGAGCTTAGAGATCTGTATAAAGATGCAAATGAATACATCTGTTGTGTCATTAAATGCAACTGCAGCAACCTAGATGAAAGGGAAAGTGAGGGAGGGAGAAGTGCTGACTGGTAATAGTGCCACAAAGTTGTCTTCTGTGATGAGGATCTGCCAAGTGCAAAGCCTCAGGCTAGTACCGTGGGTCCCAGTTCAGCACTCAGTTTTCCCCCCTCTCTCTTTCTTTGCTGCTTCTCATAGTCTCCTGACCTGACATCAACCATAGTCCCTTGTGCTCTTCATATGAAGGCTGTGGGAGCTGATGGATTTGGAGCCAATGGTTTCATCCCGTCTTTAACCTCCCTGTGGAGTCTGGATTCCTCAGCTGGTGTTTTGTAGGGAGGGGAGAAGACAGGACAGAGGCACCTGCATCTGTAGTAGACAGCAGCCCTCTGCTGCTGGAAGCACCTCTGCCTCTGGGAAGGGACAGGGGATGAGGTCAAGTGATGAGGTCTGTGCACAGGCTGCCGTGAGTAATTGAATGTGGGAGTGATCCTGACAGCATCTCTGGCCCCACTCATTGCCTGGGCATGAATCAGCTGTGATGCTGGCATCTGAAAAGACACTTTAGAAATGTCACAGCCAGAAGGACCTGTTAGTGTGACATCCAACATCAGGCTGGCGCTGGCACCCAGACATGCTGGCTCAGCAATGGGAGGGAGAAGAAACTTTCCCCGTTCCCTCAGCAGAACAGAGAGGACCCTCTGACCACCCCTTCACTCTCCCCACTACCCTCACCACACACCCCTGAGAGAAAGCAGGGATCCTCCCACCTGCAAGTGCTCCACACTGCCTCCATCCTGCTGGTATTCCCTGGCTAACAGGTGGGGAAATGGTTGCTTTTTACTGGAGCCCCACTCCCACTCCTGCAGGTCGCTGGGCTCTTCTGTGGCAAGGCTTTGTACAGCCCTGTCATCAGAATCTCTCTTCTGCTGATGACTTCCACAGGGCTGCAGCAGTGGGCACAAGCTCTGAGGCCCTTTCTCCTGGCTTGCTGGGGCCAGACAACTTGTCACAAACTCAGATCTGGTGTCTCATTTCTCCCCATTACTATGCTTGCCATCAGATTCCCTCATCTTGGCCCTGTTTGTCTGAGTGCTTTTTCTTGAACTTCAACCTTCTAATTAATGATGATTGCTTCCATTTTTCCTTTTTTATTTTCTCTGAACATGGTACATAAACATTCTGAATTCCACACTGTCTCTCTTACTGCTTAGTCTTACGGACTTTTTCTCCTTGGTCATTTTCTGGAGTCACTGCCATGGTGGCCCCTGAGGCCTCTGATAAACTTTGCTGGAGGAGCTCCCAGTTCTCACACATGCACAAACGAGTATTTATACAAATACATACATATATGCTCTCTGCTAATACATTTTATTTTTGACACTTGAGAAGTTTGCCTTTTCAAAGGGCCAAGTATATAAATATATATATTATTTCTTGACAGGATACTCCCTGTGCTCATATTCAGTGTAATCAAATCATGATCACTGGTCCCTGTAGCTGCTTCCAGGGACTGACAGCTCCTGCTGCAACAGGTTTGAATGAGCATCCAGTGAGTAAAACCTTTTATTAACTCTGTCATCCAGGTGATCAGTTGAACAGGCATGTGTGAGCCCTCTTGTGGGTGTGTATGTGTGTCCAGATGCAGTGACACTCACAAATGCAAAAGCAATGTTTTTTCATAGCATTTTTGTACCTGTTCATGCTGTTGGTATTTATCCAAAGGCTTGTGCAGGTGCCGCATAAGCTTTTCCCAGTGACATTTCTCCACACTGTTATTAACCAGTCATACACTAATCACCCTGTTAAACATGGATCATTGAATAGCTGCTCATGCCAATTTGCAGTCCAGGAGCTTATCATTCTTCTAAGTTATTTATAATTGTCCTCAGTGTTTCTCTCTTTTTATTTATGGTTCCCAGGCTGCTTCCTATCAGTGCATATCAGAGTAATGTGGTCTTGAAGACATTCAAGTCTGATTTTTTTTGGTACTGATTTCTACATATGTCTGTACAGTCTGCACCCCTCACTGACTTGAGAGCTACCTTTCAGAGGCAACAAACAGCTTAGACTAGCATTTCTTTCTACTTCACCCTTCCTAATTAGAACAACAGTAGACTTTTACCTCAACCTAAATGTAATGCTTTCACAGTAGAAAATAATCATCTCTACACTTCAGAAGCATTGGTGATGTTTCCTGTTGACTGCATAAAACCTCTGGCAACTTTTGAGATTGGAATCCTTCCATAATAACCGTATTTTTAATTTCCATATGCTACAGAGATGACCTGTATCATTATTAAATCATTAATTTAGTGGTGTCTGAAAGACCCCCATAGTCACCCTCTGAAAAGTTTTACTTGTAAACACGAGGATCAGTCTCTGGAGAACTGAGTAACTAAAAAAATGCAGTGGTGTCTTTAACGCAGAGCATCACCCCTATGACTTCTCTCACTCTGTTTTTCTTCAAATGTTTGTAACTTACACTGTTTAAAATTCCAAGTAATGTGACTAATCCCTGCAGGTTTCAGCAATGACAAGAACAGGAAATTTGTTCTCATCAATGGGAATTTCCATCTCCAGCTTGCCTCATTCCCTGATGTCTAGAACCACTGTATAAATAATAGGAAAATCTCTTTTCTTCAGAACTTCAGCACAGCAGTTCAATTTGTTTGCAGCATGCTGAGCTTGAGTTGGTATTGCATTTGCCTTCTTAGCACCTTCCCTCAGTGACATCAGTCAAGTGGTCGCCTGGCTGCTCCAGCTTGTTTCTGACAGAATGGAGTAGCTTTGAAATGGAGGCCATTCTGCTCCTACATGGCTGCATATATATATAAAAGACTGAAGACAGCATTATGAAACCTCCAGCAACTCGACTACACACTGCAGCCACTTATTTTACACTGACACCAGAACATTCTTTTTTCCTACTCACCAGCTGGTGAGAAGTGTCAAGTGACAATGCCAGCAGATCGCAGGAGTCTCTGCCTTCAAACACCGAAATTCATTAGATGAGGACAACTGCATCAGCCCTGCTGCTACCAGTCCTTGAAGGTGCTTGGTTCATTCCTCTGTACCTGGCAAGGGGTGAGAGAAAGGGTGCACATAAACTTCTGAGCAATCAGCAGTTTCTCACCGACTGCAAGAGAGGATCTGCCAAATCAGATATCACCTGGGAGTACCTTCCTGGGCAGTAACACCTTATGTGCCAAGGAGTAGAAGAGACTGGCTAGCACGCTCTTCCTCCTCTGTCACACTCACAGCCAGTGTGCTGATCTGACTGTTTGTCATCTGTCATATTGACACAGAGCTGGGACAAACCAGCAGCATGGGAACTGCATGGTCTGGTCAGCTAAGAAAGCTGATATTCTCTTTATAAGAGACCAATACAAACTTGAAATTTGATGACCACTAGGAAAAAACCAAAAATACTTGTGTTGGTAATTCTGGACTGGCTGTGCGTGATTATCAGAGTCCAATTTAATAAAGTCTCAATTTTAAAAAGTACTTGGAAAATGGATTTTTTTAAAATAATGTCTCTAAGTTGCTTCTTCTTTATTGTCTCACAAAAGATGTAAATACAGACAGCTTCCAGCAAGTGCTGAGGTATTCTGAAGTAGCAACCTCAACTTTGTAAAAAAATGATTGCTGTAGAGCAAAATGATGACATAAAGTATTTCTCCAGGGCTGCCTGGCACTAATGACTTTAAAACAGTGAGTTGAACAAACTTATGTGGCAGCAGTGACTGTGAAGGAGGACTTTTAACTTGCCTACAACAACTACCTTGCTAGGAGCTGAGTGTTTCAGTCAGAGTGATGAATAGCGAATAGGAGCCAGAGCAAGGCCAGCATGTGAAGGCAGCACAGAAAATGGATCTGGATGGGGCAGGGTGCAGGGCAGAGCACCCTGAGAGAACACCAGAGAGCATCTCTGGCAGCAGTACAGCTATGTGGTGAAGTGTGCATTTAATTCCTAAAACTTGCAGCAGAAAGCTTGGCTGCATGGGAAAGAATTTGCCAAATCAGGACTTGGAATGCAGAAATAAAACACATATGGGTGCATGCATCAGTGCTCACATGGGTGATGGCTGCAGGGGGCTGGCAAAGGGCCCATGAACTCACATGAACCCATAGCAGACTGATGCCATCCAGGAGTGTAAGTATGAAATAGTGTGATGGCATGGATCCCGACATGGCTTATACCACAGTCCTTCCTGAGCAGCAGCAGGCAGTGACATCAGAAGCAGCAGAGTTACAGTAAGCAGCACTCACAGAGCTGATGGAGGGCTGAAGGCACAAACCCTCTTGCTTTGTGACTCTTCATCTGTCCCAGGCTGATGCACCTGTAGGTCTCTTCCTGCAATCAGTCTCAGTACTGGTCACAAGACTGAGCCGTACTTCCAAGTATATTTATAGGCCTATTAGTAAAACCAGTGATCTATTCACAGACAAGCCATGAACACAAGAAGAGAGTCAAACACAGCCAATTACTTACTGCAAGAAGTAAACTGTGCCATCAGCAAAATTTCGTATTTCTGTTGTTCTCTGCTTTCTCTTAGATCGTTAATAAACATATTGAACATCCCTGGTCCTGATGCTGATCCCTGGAGCATCTTGCTATTAACCTTCTTTCATGAAGAGAATTGGGCGCTTATTCCTCTCCTTTGTTTCTTACCTCTTATCTAGGTTTTAATCCATGTCAGGACTTTGCCTCCCACCCTACAGGCAACAAATTTCTTTAATAGCCTCTTGTGAAAGACTTTATCAAAAGGCTTTTGAAAAGTTTAAATAAATTACATCCCCCCATCACCCCTTCTCCTTAGCCCAGTATTTCATTAACTCTTCTCCAGAATCCTAATAGGTTGGAGGAGTACAAGCCACACTTAGAGAAACTGGCAGGCAGGTTTATCTTTATCACATTAGACTCATCTAGAAGCTTTCTAACTCTATCTTTAACGATTTTTTTTTCAGTGTTTTCTCCTTGTTCTGAGGGGAGGTGCTCTGTTTTATAATTGGATCATCTTTAGCTTCTTTGTAAAACACAGTTACAATAATCACCCTGCATCCCAGCCCCTCAGTCCCACAGGCGTTTGTACAAAATGCTATTTGAATAAGCCACTGCCTGCTTTGCTTAAGAGCTCAGCAACTTTGAACTCCCTTTCCTTGGGCATTCACAGATGCTTACCATCCACTTGGAAGTTCAAAATTTTATCTGCTGTGAAATCCCTCATGCCTCTGACCCTTTTCAGCCAGGGAGAAACATCTAGATATTATTCCTTCTAGTCATCCTTCTCCTCACTTCCCCAGCTGAAAAACCCCAGAGGAGAAAAATACCTTGTTTTTCATGGTCCTTGTCTCTCTCTAGCCACTGATGGTTCATCCTTCTGGCTACCCATGCAGTCCAAAAGATAATACTGATGGCCCTTATGCACTTGCCTGTCCTTGCAAGGCAGCAACTTGAAACCTTTCAAACCTTGTTTGAAAGAACTGATGGGCAGTGCTCTGCTAGTGCTGTGGAGCACACACCTATAGAGGGATTTCCACCAGTGTTAGAGAAGAGGTTGACATCCCGAAAGTAACTTCTTGTATGGTGAGGGGGGGACGTTCTTCATTTCCTGCCCCAAAGACAGCTCTCCTGCTGTGATGAGGTGCTTTCAGTTCCACAGTGCAAGTCTTTCACCCAGGTCTCAGACAGAAAAACACATTATCAGCCTGGGTCCGTCATGAGAGAGGAAAATCAGGCCTGCAAAATGTCCATGTGGTGTTACAGACACGAAGGCCTCGGTGCTGACCCTCACAGCTGCTGCACACATGCCCAGCAGCAGTTCAGCATGCTGCTCTGCAGCGTTAGACCCAAAGGTTGCCACGTGCAACTCATGACATGCACAGCTCTGCACAATGTTCAGGGACTGAGTGAAAGCCTGGAAGTTACAGCAGTCTCTCTGGCTCAGGAAAGAAGGGGACTTGCAAAGGAAGCTAAGCATGCTGAGTCTGCCTGTGTCTCACCAAACCAGGACCCCTGTGTCCTGCCTGGAGTCTGCTACTGATCTGGCACCTCCCATGGAGGGGGGGCAGTGACTCACTGTTCTTAACCTTGCTCATTTTGTTACTATGCAAGTTTATCTCTAACAAGCTTCTTCCACAACACTGAAATGTGATGCAGTTGAAAAAAAAAAAATTACACTTTTGGAAAGTAGGCAATATTTGTCCTCCTCTTGGATTACATATGGCTCTCCAGCTACAGACCCACTTTCCCCGCTGTGTAATTTTCAGCCCTTTTGTAGGCTGAAACCAATATCCTAAGCAAAAGCTGGAGTCAGAGAGGAGATGGATGAGCTTTGTGAGAGGTTTCTTCATGTCCCCACACTTAGGGAGCTGCAGCACTGTCAGTCTGAGGAGGCTCTTTTACCTGAACGGCTGAGGAAACTTTGTATGTACTCTGAATGCCAGCTGGTGACTCATCATACTTAAGTCCTGCAAGCTGTACGGAAGGCTGCCTCTGCAGTATGACTCCTGTGCTGTGGGAGGAACTGTTGCCTGCCCTGAGCTCTCCTTTGTAATCAGCTCTTGTCTTCTTGTTTGGGAGAAGTGCACCATTTTGTTCCCAGGGGGAAGTAAAATGCCCACAGATTCTGAGCATGGGTTTGCCATGGTATGATTTTTTCAGCAAACCTCATTATACCCTACTTAATCTCCATTTTACATCTCCTTTGCTGCACTTTACATTCTCTTATATTACTACAATTTGGTCTGCATTTCTGTATTTTAGAAAATTCCTCACTTCAAAAATTCCCTTTGTCCATAGTGTCACTTCTCAGCATTACTTCCCATCTGTGGGGAGGGTGTATATGCATCATATGGAAGTACTTCAGGGCTTTAGTGAGCGACCTCACATGAACTGGCTGTTCCCTGCCCTAATATATTTGTACATTTGTTTTAGGAATACAGCTGCAGTGTTTCTTCCTGTAGGCCCTGAGACCACTCCCAAAGCAGAGTAGTTTGTTGTAGCTACAGAGAGCTCTTGCCCATCTAATGAGGCTGGAGCATGACCTCCAGGCTTTGGGTGCTTGAGCACATCCATCACCATGCTGCCAGCTGTCCCATAGGCTCTCTGTGAAGCTTTCTGGGGAGCAAACACTATGGGCAGTGCTCACAAATTCCCTGTAGGCATCTCTTCCATTATGATGCAAATCCCCAGTATTCAGGACTCAGAACCTGCACTGCTCCTGTGTTTTGTTATGCCTTGAAGTTTCACATATTTCCTGTTCCACATGAGTCATTAGGAAGAGTTATTGACAAACAGGAGCTGTTCAAAGGAGAGCGACTGAAATGATCAAGGGAGTGGAGGGATTGATTTAGAAAGGAAGATTAAAAGGATAAAGTCTGGAGAGATTGGTTAAACAGCAACTACTGTGAGCATGATAACCTACACATACTTAAAAAGTATTTCAGAAACAGGAAAACACTAGTAGCATGATACATGGGGAGACAAGTGAAAACAGGCAGGAATTGAGAGTAACCTGAATTTTCCCTTTGAGATTAGCTTTCAGACAATAGGAAAGGAAATGTTCTCTGTCACTTCTCTAACCTGATGGCAGCATGAAAGAAACCCAATTGCTCTCAATTTTATAAACCCCAGGACAAAAAATACTAGCAAATGTAATATAAGGTGGGATGCCCAGGAATGGCACTGGGTTGGGGAATGCTGTCCTCCTCATGAGGAGGCCACTTTGGGAGAAACTGTGGGCAAAAGGAGATCTCGCTCCATAGCTCCACAAAACCCAGGGAAACTTTCCTTAGATGGCAGAACTTGCTCCACACCTCCCCAGGAATCTGCTCTCCTCAGCTGGCAAGTGGAACGGCTTGTGGATGAGACTGAGACTTCCCCTGACAGGGCTGTGTGCAAGGGTGAGGTTCCTGCAAGCCCCCCTCACCATCTGGTCCATGAGCTCTGATGTGCTACAGCCATTTTTCAGTTTTAGTCTTGACAACTTCTCATGCCAGAGTGTGCAGCTGAGCAAGCCTGACCAGATGCTTATCAAGTGTAAATCGGCGCAAATGTCTATTTATATCAGCTGAGGCTGTGCACCACTCTTTATAATGAACCATGTGTCCATTGTGCAGTCATGGACTCAGAGATGAAGACTAAAGGGACTGCTAGATCATCTGTTTTGACCTTCCAAGTATCACAAGCCATTAATTTTCACCCAGTTACCCCTGGATTGAACCCAATAATTTGTCGTTGACTAAAGCACAGTAGGTATTTAGCTAAGAAGAAATTCTTTGCATGAGGTCAGTTGTTGATCTCAAGACATTCAAATGTGACTAATCCTCTCCTTCATGTGGGAGCTTCTTGCTCTGGCTAAACACCTTTGCTCTTTTGTAAAAAACATAGCTTCCATTTTAACCTGCCTGGCTCCATCAGATGTTATCTGCTACTGAGGTCCGAGTTTGCTCATGTTCAAGTCAGAAGGTCTGATAATTTGTGATCATTTTTATGTTTATTCAGAGTTATCTGTCAAAAGTATTTTGAAGTGGGTTAAAAATAGTTTATTTTTGAGAGCCACATAAGAATATTTGATATTCTTATGAAAATCACTGTCTGTTAAAAGCATGAGTATATTGCTTGACTTAAAAGATCAACTAATCAATCAACGTGTTTGTCTGATCACTCATAGTATCCCCTTCATCTGAACATTTGGATGCATCCTTGTCATATTGGTAGCAACAGCAAAGTCCCTAATGGGTTTATACTGTGGCATACTTGTCTTTAGGAGAGTAGATGCTCCATTCTCACATTTCCTTCAGTTTCTTCTCATGGTTGCTGCATGGCTGCTGCATGGTACACGGACCTGTGGTCTGTACCGACCTGTGGTCAGTACAGCTGCTCCTATAACTAGAACTGTGCTTAAGAAAGGACATTGAACGCTTTTGCTTACTATGAGTTTTCTCCTTTCAGCTACTAAGGGACTTGGGGTGCAAACATGAGCCATCCTTCTAGATGAAATGCTTTTTAATGGAGACAGCAAAGACACCTGTAATAGCCTACTCGAAATGCACTTTCTGCGAATGGTATGCAGCACTGACTTAAAATTGCCGTGTCTACAAACATCCTTGCCAGTACACTGATTTGTGAGATAGTTCATGGAAACGTAGCAAAAAAAGGGGAGTGAACTCAGCAGAAAGGAATGAATTAAAAATTTGAAAGAAGATTTGCAGGTTGTTCCTCAGGACCTGCTAACAGATTTAAGGCAGCTTAGTGAGGAGCCAATTTGGGGGTGTGGTTTCACAACCCCAGGCAGTGCTGTGCAAAGGTATCCTTGCTTGCATGGGAATCTTTCACAGGGCTTATAGGAATCTCCCGGGTGAGTTAATGGGCCAGATACCACATAATACTTCTGACCACAACAGCTTTCTTGTGAATTTGGGCAGCTCCAGAGACAGGCCACCTGAGAGTGACTCAAGCACTGGAAAACAGAAACCAAAGTAGCAAGTTTTATGTATTTTTCATCCTCTTCCCTATAAAAGAAAGAAAGAGTAGTTTATAGAGTGATTTGTTTGTTTAGACTTCTATGTGTAAGCTTATTGATGGAAGATTATGTTGGGGAACTGAGTTTTCTGTGGAGAGGCCAGTAACTACCACAAGGGTTCTCACTGCTCCTGGGAGTAATACAATGTTCCAAAGCCCTGCGAAATCCTGTCTCCAGCACAGACTCAATCCTCGAAGTCAACCATCTGCTTGTTCTTCTGTGGCAAAGTAACCGTGGGGTTATGCAGAAAGGTGAATTTCTTCAGCAACTCGGGCAAAACCTGTGTCAGGCACGGAGTATTGGGGCAGAGACCTTGAAGGTGACTCTGTCTTCACTGGTGGCCAGTACAAATGAGGGAGCAGTCGGGTGATGTTCTCACAGTAATCGGTGTTGCTAGGGAGACCAGAGACTGTGTTTTCTCAACTGGAGCTTTTCCAGAATGCCTGCGTTCTTCACTAGATATTAGCTGCAATAATCAGTCATGAATGCCTGGATCACTGTGCTAAGACCTGTGTCTGATAGGATAGGACACCATCTTCTGGCAGGTTGCAACTGGGAATGTTTTAATAATATGATTATCTGGGAATTACATAGCAGTGGGGCATCCAGAGGGACTTCAAAGCTGCACATGGACTTAACAGTCAGAGCTGATGCCCTCAGTGCCCCTCATGGAAATACATGAGTACTTTGAAGGGTTTCATTTCTTTTTGCAAGCATCAGTCTGGTTGCCACATTTCTGTCTTCTTCTGCCACAGCTCTTTTTCAAAGGTTCCTTTAATAGAGGACAGTGTGCAGCACCTCATAACAAAATATAGAATTCCCTGTCTATGCAGGAATTTCCCCAAAAATAGCTGTACTCATAGTATAGCCCCAAACAGGTCTGCAACCTGCCTACTTAGGTTTGATTAATTAATCAGGGTTCTCTTCTTAATGGAATTAAACCTTCTCTCAAAGGAAATTAAGAAAAGAAAAGAAAAGAAAAGAAAAGAAAAGAAAAGAAAAGAAAAGAAAAGAAAAGAAAAGAAAAGAAAAGAAAAGAAAAGAAAAGAAAAGAAAAGAAAAGAAAAGAAAAGAAAAGAAAAGAAAAGAAAAGCCAGAAGATTTATCCTGCAAAAAATTAACTGCAAAATGAAATTCCATATAAAACATGGATAAAAACATGGATCTCAGACTGCAGGGGAAGATTAATAGAATTCAGGTAAACAAAAAAAAAGATCACATAAAAATACCTTTGCAGAATTATATGCTTCTCTAAAAAACTTCCAAACCCATCAGTCACTAAAAGCATAGGAAATTCAAAGCGAGTGTGAAGATATGAGGATCTCTAATAATGGTAAATACAGAATTGCATGGTGAAGCAACCTTAAGTCTGACTCCAGCAACGATTTCAGAAAAATCAGACATTCTGAGACTAACCTTGTCCATCCATTACCCACAGTGTCATCAGATCAATGGCCACAAAACTAGAATGCTTTATTCTCCACCGCTCTGAGGTTGTGCTGACTCTGGCCCTTCTTTACAGCCATGCACTCTCTACAGAAAAACACATATTTCACAAATTCCTCACTAGATAAATAGCACATCGAAGCCATCACTCTGCACTTGTCATTCTGATTCTATTTACCCCAATTAAAAAAAGGACTGCAAAGCACAGGGCTGGCAGACATGAATCTCCTCAGCTCCGTTCCCTCCCTATGCTTTCCTAGAAAAGAAGGCTTTAATTGGAAAACCAGAGCCTGATTCCTTGGGAAGTGCTGGGCAGAGAAGTGACCCTTATTGCCTACCCCTTCTATAGTACAGGGAGCTGCATGCCAGCAGAGACACTTGCTCAGGTTCCCCAGCAGACCCTGCCTCAGGTCCAGCAGTCCCACAATGCTAAATGGGTGCTATTCTTCAGACAGCCTGCCCACCCAGGAAAACCCTGACTGGTGTTGCATTGTGCTCTGCACTGCTGTCCGAGTTTTGCAGTGGAGAGGATGTTTAAAGGCACTGGTGCTGCTCTGAGACCTCTCTCTCTTACCACATCACTACAAAGATCATGCAAGTGCCAGGGCAATAGCACTTTTACACATTTTCAGTTTCTGGTCCTAACTTTCTGCTGTGCCCCAATTTTATTGATATTTTTAATGCTTTAAAATAACTACAGCTGTTCTCTCTCCTTTGCAGGCACTACAACAGGGGAGAACAGAGGGGTTGAAGGCCAGAAACCAGAAACTTGGGCCTTGAGGGACTCAGAGGAGGCATTGGGGTCAGAGGCATCTGATGTCTCCTTCCAGGCAGCTGTGTCTCCTTCCAGCCAGCTCTGCAGGCATCAGTGAGCAGTGGGAAACAGAGAACCAAGACCAACATTGGAGTTGACACATAACACTGTGGCTGGATTCAAAAGACACAAGACATTATTTCCTCGAGATCTCAAGAAAACACAGCCAGAGTATCTGCTGACGTAATGAAACCTTGGCCAAAGGAAGGCTGCCACACACTGCAAACACAAAAGTGTGAGACTGTGCTTTTCTGGGAGAAACCTTTCCTACTAGAAAACACTTTTCTAATATCACTCTTTTTATGACTGAATCTGATGATGGCAGTGGTTGTTTTCTTCACAGTTCACAGAGAATGGCCATCAAAAAATAGCCAACTTTTCCTTCCTCTCTGATGAAAGTCTCCATAACCTTGGTGTGAATTTATAGTCTGTCATTGCGTTTTGAGACGCCATATGTGTGAGAGAATAAGAGGGAGGGAGACATTTCGTTTCCAAAAATTATGCCACACTTAGCACTATTACAGCATGGTGGACAATGTATATCATTTAAAGTAGCAAGAACAGGTCTGGGGTGAAGGAAGACCTTGTGGTAAGCACAAATGTCTCTTGTCCTTGGGGACAAAGAAAAAAAAATCTAAAACCCACCCTCCACTAATTAATGTAATATAATCCATTCAAACAGGAAGAAAGTTCTGAATTGTTTTTTAATTATTTCCCATGAATAAATCTTCTTTGACAGGAAAGAATCAGCAGTACCCAGTGAAGGGCAACTATTTCATTGCAAGAGTCTATTCAGCCTGAGGGTGACATCCAAGCTGGGAGATTTATGGAGAAACTACTATCACGTCTGAATTTTTTGAGTCCCTTTACTTTGGTTGACCCTAATGATTTGGTGTCACCTTGTGGATTTTGCTAATCCTATCTTCTCTTGTTCAGCAAATGAAGTCCAAAAGAATCTGAAACACTCTGCCTGTGCTTTTGCTATTCCTTTGGCTATTAACTGTTGCCAGTATTGTTGTTATTAATATTTTAATAGTGGTACTGGTGGTATTAAAATAGCTGCCCCTTAGAAGTTCCTGGACTAGAAGATCACTGAAAAAAACACGTAAGAAAAATACAAGTGTCTTGATCTGTAATGGTTAGGATTTATCTGCTGATGTGACTTGGGAAAAAAGCCCATAGCAAAGTGTCTTAGCCTTCAGAGCCACTGAAGCTGGATTGGACCTCTGAGACCCACTGTCTTACTCCTGCAAGTTACATCACTGTGTGGGCAGTGAGTCTGGCTGTGCGTGCTTGCGTGTGTGTGTGTGAGATGTGCCTCCTGCCCCCCAGTCCTGAAAGCAGAACCATCAGTGATAGCAGCACAAGCTGATGGCTCTGTGCCAGGCTGTGTCGGTGCCAGAAGAATCTCCAGCCATTAGCCAAACTCAATTTTGTTATTGTCCTATTAAGAAAAGGCTGAGAGCCATGTGGAGACATCTGAAAAGCTAAATCTGGGCTGTGGTGGGAGGAATTAGGATAAGTTGAACACTGCTGCTCCAGGCAGTCAAGCAAGCTGTTTTGATTGTACCCAGGTCCTGAACGACAGAATACATGTTGTTTACCATGGTCCTTGATACAGAAGCACTGAACCCATTCAAAGCTGCTTTAGTGTGCCCATGGGATGCATGTCCAAGCCACAGATCCCAGCTGCATGACAGGGCCAATGGAACACCGACTCTGTACTGTGCTGATGCCATCAGTTCTGGGTTAGCTTGGTTGTTTCCTCTCTGCCCTGATCACAGTGCAGCATACAGGTATGTGATTAGGTGACCAGACCTTCCGTGTGGAATGAAAATGAATGAAAAGAATAAAAATGAAACCCCCCGCCCCCCCTCCCCCCCAGAAAAAAATCATGACATGAAGATAAGTGTCTAATGGAAAATAATAGTAATCAATAAGGGTAAGAATAAAATTTAGTTTCTTTCATAATTTCCTGAAATGTTCTCAACCATCTATGTCCTGGCAATATTTTACCTTGGTATTAACATTACCAACTAGATGCAGCCTAGAGTAACATGTTTTTCTTTTCAAAGAATCAGAATGCTGATACAAATGGTCAAGTTACTCTGATTCTTTTTTAAAATCTTGGCAAGCAACTACAGGTCAATTTTATTATTACTTTTGCTATTAGTCATGGTATTATTTACTACACCAAAACCATTACGGTTTTCTCTCCAAAGTAAGAGTTTATGATTTTTGTTTCTCAGTCTTTCTTTTTAAAAAACTATTTTAAATTTTGCTCCCAAAGAGAAGCAATTCCTCTAAAGAGACTCTGAAGGGCTTACTTTTAGACACGTTTTACAGACCCCTTCAAAGATGTGCCTGGATTATTCACTGAAAGCTCCTGGAATAAAATGCAAGACAACTCCAGGAAGTCACCCTTGCCCATGTGCAAACATGAATATTTTTGTGTTTTGTGTTGTGCTGAGCACGACAGAAAGCTGGTCCCAGTCTAGGCCTTTGAGGGGTTATCACAGAGACAGTGATGCATGAACAAGTAAAATAAAACAAGGAGGGAAAAGAAGCAGATACAAGGGGGAGCACAAAGTAACAGCAAAATGATAAATTAATGAAAAGATGAATAAGCAAGCAGTTCACCTCGTCTTTCAGGCTATTAGAAAATTACATCATCCTCAGGGGTTCATTTTTTTTAGGCAACTCTACAGTGAGGTCATTCCCCCTTCATGTTGGCAATTAGGAAGTGGCTTGTATTAAAAAAAAAAAACAACAAAACAACAGAATATGGAGAGAGCAAGACACATAATTTAATTTAAACAGATGCAAACCATCTGTCTAAATAATAAATAAACATAAGCAAGTCTGAACCAAATATACATGAGAAGCGGTCACTGCCTGTATGAATAGGGAGTGTATCCTAGGTCACTAGCTAGGGAATGACAATTCTTTGCAGGATCATAATGCTGAGGCTGTGTAGGTAGTACTGGACAGACCTTTTGGTATCTTTTCAAGTTCCTTTAAGCAAGAAAAACTCTTCCATAGTAGGTGTGGTAAAACCTCTTCCTGCTGTGCTTGCAGCAGCAGGAGCCCTTTAAGCTTGCAAGGGGGGACATTTAGGTTTACCTTCATCAGGCACTTTGCCTAGAAAATGAGGGCCAAACAAATTTGCCTGGCAGCCCTCAGGACTTTAAAAAGCCTGGTAATGGTAGTCACTTGGGTTTCCTGGGTTTTGGTGTCTTTAGGAAAGGCTGTGTTGAATTGCAAGGGTGGGCAGGGGAGTGAGGTGGTGTCTGCTGCCTTTAGGGGTAGCACACTGGTTGTCATGGTAAGGAGGTGGAAAGAACCAGCTCCTGGGTTACAGTCATCTACAGGAATAAGAAGGGTCTAGCTTGCAGCTAGACAGCTGTGTCTGATGCTTTCAGAGATGCTCACAGCCTAGATTCTAAAAAAGACCTTGGTAAAAAAAGTGAAATATTCTAATCCCTATGTTTTAGGTACCAGGCTTGTGGAGTGAAAGTTAGGCATTTCAGCTCCATGTGGACTAAATCAGGTGTTTCAGAAGAGTAAAAATCTGCAACTTTCTGCCAGTCTCAGTGGAGAAAGAAGGCAATTGCCTTGGAAAGGTAGTGTGTGAGGTGGGAATCTCCCCTTGTTGATATGTCAAGAAATTTTGAGTCTGGTGTGAACTGTGCTGGTCTGCCTCCCTGCTCACAGGGGATGTGTATGTGGGCACTTATGAGTGCAGCAAAGGTCAGGAAGTGTGCAGAGCCTGAGGTGGTGGGACAGCCTGTATTATGGCTGGCTTTGGCAGGTATTGGGAGGGAGGAATTCTCAGTGCCTCACGCACATGCAGTGTGCAACTGCTCTTAGGCCCTGTGGTAGAGGAATAGGCTTGGACCCTGTGGATCATTGCTGTAGCCTGAGCTGTGTGTATTGATTGAGGGAGCAAGTTTCTTCTGTATATTCACAGAGGCTGGTTTAGCCTGAGCTGGGACTCAGAGACTGTGTCTCTCTTTCTCTGGTTATGATTTATGACTTCAATCCAATTTATAGCCATTTACAAGAATGCTGAACCGGCTGTAAATCAGTAAAAGACCATAAAATACTCATGGAGCTGCTGAAATCCATCTGGGTGAGCTTCCTTCCCTCCCAAGAGCAGCCATCTGAGGGCAGGAAGATGGAGCCCTCCCATCAAGACCACTGGCAGTGATGGGGGTTGGGGGTGAGATGTAGTGCTTGGCTGTAGGAAAAGGTAAAGGGAAGGAGGTTTGCTTTCTGTGAGCACACAGGAGTCAGCTGAGCCCTTGCCCAAGGAGCACAAAGGTGATAGGAGCAGCTCTGCAGGGTTTCTTCAAAGGAGCTTCACTTGAGGGCAGGGCTAAGGCAAAGTCCATGGGGAAACAGTGAGTAAAGTCACTTTCAGCAATCTGTGATTGTCTGTCAGAGGATCAGTGTTTCATTGAGTCAGTGACTTTTGTGGGCAGTTCATGGGAAATGCAGACATAAATGTCCGGGTTGTTTTTATTTTCTCTAGCAACTCTGATGAGCTATTCTGGGGCAGGTTGGTTTGTCCATCAGAGATGAGAACTGCAGTCCTTGGGGATTTTGTAAGGTAAGAATTTGTCTGCCTCCCTTACTTAAAAGTCATGCTCAGAGTTCAAGGAAGACATTGAAGAAAGGGGCATGATAGTACCAAGTTGCATGTTTAACCCTTCATCAGGGAGTGATGCAATGTGCTACAGAGCCATTGAAATTATCAGGCTTCACATCTTATCTGAATTCTTTATAGTGCAGATTTTCTTCTCCTTGGTATTGATAGGGAGCAGGTGGAATTCAATGAGAATGTTTGCAAGTCTCATTTTTCCTTTTTACCCTACTGTAAGTTGATGATCAGGCAACACTGGAGTACCCGGCTAGAAGGCGCTGCAGGGGCCAGTAGATCTTTATTCTGCTCTTGCTCTCTCTAGCAGCTATGGGGCTGTAGAACACAATTGGCACAAAATAACTGAAGCATCCAGCAGAATGCCCCAAACTCCTACTCTGTAGCAGAATGCTTTCCAGCACATGGTGGCGTTCAGTTCTACAAAAAATGACAATGTGCCTGCAAGGGAGCCTCCCCACAGGCCTTGGTGCCCTGTCCCAAAGGATCATTACCCCTGCAGTTAAAAGCTGTTAATCCGAATCTGCTGAGCTCAGATCTGTGACTGTCCTGCTCATGTGCCAAAGTGGCGTGGTGCTTCACCTCTGAGCTGGTGTTTCTGACTGGGCTGGCCTGGGAAGTTGCTCACCCCTGGGATGCTGCTGCAGTTTGCTAAGAGCAATGAACCCTGGCCAGTGCTCTGTGTCTCCTTTCTTGTGTGCAATGCCTTGGGGAGAGCTAAGCAATTGTGCTGTCTACGCACTGCCTGTGACCCTGGAGTGCCCTGAGAGTGAAATCCAGGCTCCACTCTACTTCACATTCAAAACAACCGCAGAAAATAACTTCCACTTTCTTCATTTTCCTGGGCATGGGCTCATGGACAACAATAATGGGAAATTGCTAAGGCCAACTGGTGAGCAAGCGAGCCTGAAGAATGTCTCCTTTATCCCTCTGGCCAGCAGAGGTTTAAAAGTCAGTGCTGATCAGCTGGCTGCTTGGACAGGCTAAATCTGGGCCAGAAGAATTCCTGATGAGAGTGAGGGAAGATAGTTCACAGTAAGCCATTGAAAAGCTGGGATGACCCTACACCTCTGTGTTGGATGAGACATCCTTTGCCCATCTCATGCAGAATACAGGCCCTGGGTTGGTACCTGCTATTCTGCTCATCACTCAGCTGTTGAGAATGCTGGATACCTGGGAAAGAAGAAACTCTAGGTCAGCTCTGCTGAGCCCACCTTCCATTTTCTCCAGTCTTATTATTACTTAACAAATAAACAGCCTCCTACAATTATCGCCTTTTTTTTCTTTTTTTTTTTTTTTTCCTGAGAATTGCCTCCCAATGTTTTCTTTAGAGACAAGCCAGCAATGTCACTGTCCCATGGTGAAAACTCCCAAGGTTGCAAGTTTCCCTCTCATTGACAGATGTTTTCCTTTTTTTCATCAGAGGAATTAGATAACCATCATCTCATAGACCTACTGCTCACTGCATGTGCCCTTAATGCTCTGTGGGAAGTTTAGCTCAGAATGAGGATACCTGAAATCCAGTGATATTATAAGTGCATGAAACTGCTGCTGAAGGTTTGGTTATAATTAGGGGATTATATAGCATGTGAGTCTCTGACAACAGAATATTCTACCATGTCTGCCATAGCCTGATATTTTAATTCATAATATAAGGAGTACAGCTGGCTTGCTCTTTTCTTTATTTCAGATTGAGTTGTGTGAATAATGGAGTTTTCAATTCAATGACTGGACAAAAAAACCCAAAAAAACCAGTGAGATGACGGAAAAAGAGAATGGTGGGTTCCATTGCCCAGTGGTGCCTCATTCAATCCAAAACTGAAAAGTTTCTTTTAATTGTAGAAAGGATGTTAATTCATTTCTTGTAAAATTCTTCTTTTAAGCCTGGAATGTATTAAAAAATGACACAATCATTTCAACAGTTAAAAAAAGAAATCTGAGTTATTCTGAGATTTCTTTCACTTATCTGTCCCCACATCTCACTTTTCTTTTATCCAGAAGTGTGTGTGTCAAAATTGACCCAAATTCACTTGGATCTTCACAAGTGGAGTTTTTGTTCTGCTCAATTTTCTGTGCAACATCTCTTGATGAGTTTTGTGATATGGCAGTTCCAATGAGTTTGTAGGGTTCCATATTTATTTTCTCCTGGTACTATAAATAGTCTCTAAGTGCGACACAGTTCAAAACTGTGTTTCACATGTTCTGCTGTGTTCTGTAGTTTCAAAGTTGAGCCTTGTATAAAGTAAGTTTTTTGCAAATACAAAGGAAGTACACTGATATGCTGAAAGCTCCCGTATTTCACCTACTTTACTTGCATGTGGCAAAGTTAAATATAGTAATGTCTTATACAGAAAGGTGTAAACTCCTGTTCCTTCTCACAAAGCTGAATTGTCTATGTAGGAGAAGAAAAGTTACTATGGTAAGTGAATTAATGCACCAAGATTGTGATGCATATACAGGAAACAGATTTGTTGTGGAGAGGCAAACCTGCCATCTGATAGTAACTGGGCAGGTGGTGATTTGTGATTACTGTTCCTGAGTAGCTGAGAATTATGCATATCCTATTATGTTTGTTAACCCATCTGTCCTGCTTACCCCCCACATACTTTTATCTTGTTCTTGTCTTTAAAGCTATTAGCTATTTCTGTAAAAGATTGTAATTTACTCTGCAGAATCATGTCAGCAGTGAGTCCCCAGGCGTGTCCTACCTTTCTGCATGTCCTTTTTGGCACTGACTGAGAACAAACCTCCAGTCTCTGAAAGACTGTGTCGCTGACATTGTGCTTATACTGACTTGAGGGATCAATCTATATAGCTGGGTTGCTGTCCACATGAAGGTAATTTCGGAGTCACTTTTGCTGTTTGGGAGCCAAACTTTCAGGTTCAGTGGAGATTTCCAAAAAGGAGACAGATTTGCACATTGTGGGTCACTGATCTGGATTGTCAGGGTATGTAGTGGTGGCATTTTTGTGGGGAGCCATTTCTTTGGAATATGTTTAGGCAACCAGTTTTACTTCCACTGGAAACCACTCTTCAAGGTTCTATGTAAATGACAACCTATATGTGGTAATTATATATATTTATTCCAATCTCTTTTTTTGTGATTTCCTATGATACTGTGACAGTGGACCTGTTTATGATCAGGCAGCTGTGTGGAGGCAGCCCTTTGTCTTTCATCATCTGGAAATCCAAGGTGGCCACTCTAGTTAGAATGGATAAGGAGGTCCAGGAGAAAATACGGTCAAAATTAATTCGGAACAAATGGGAAACAATGGCATAAGATCCAGGAAAACACAAGGTCTAGAATCCAGACAGGATTACACAGGCCAGCTTCATGCACATTGTCCAAGCCATTAGTAACCACCAGGAAGAGCTGTTGAGGTCAGCTGGGACCTGGCAGGCAGCAGCTCACAGGCCAGCTGTGTGCCAGTGCTTATTGTGGCAGCTGCTCTATGAGGTTATCCCAGCCCACTCTTTTTACTTGTTGCCAAATAGAGGTGGTTGTAAGAAAGTCAGAAAGTGGTGTGGCTATTCTTAGCCTCAGCTTTAAACCAACTTCATTCGCTCATGATGCTGAAATGGGGGAATGGCACCCAGGGAAGTGCATGCAAATAGTCTGAAACAGGATCAGCTCTTTTCTATCCTGCTCCTCTGCTTTGATTTCCATGTTAGCTCTCATTTTCCCTTGCCTGTGTTTTCTGTCAGTGTTTGACCTTTCCTCCCAAGTCCCCTGGCCTTTTCTATTCTAAGCTGATAAGAAGGAGCTCAGAGTTGATATGCAGGAATCCCTGGACACAGCTATTTTTTTCATCAGTAGTTAATTTTCCACTTCTTTTATTTCCTTTGAGATTCAATACATCTACTTTCATGCTTCTGTGATTCAGTTTGTGGAGGAGACAGACAAGGAAATGCTGAATAAATCCCTTGCCTTCCCTCTCAATCCTTTACTCCCATTTTTGCATAGCTCCATTTCCTTCTCTTACTTCATACCACCACTGTTTTCACTTCTGGGTTCATTGTGTGGTTGTGGTTTTTTGGTTGGTTTTTTTTTCTTTTATTTTTTTTTAGTGTGCTTTTTTGGTTTTTTTTTTTTTGTTTTTTTTTTTTTTTTTTTTTTTCCCTAGGGCTCTGGCTTAGGACAATTACAGATGTTGAGAGAGAAGTCAGAGATAGTCATGTTTGGATAACTAGGTGTTGTGGCTTTAGCCCTCCCAGACTTCTGCTGCAGACACTGGAGAAAGCTATCACACGGCCTCACTTGGAAGGTGTAGCAGGCTGAATTGCTGCTAGTAAAGTCCAGGGTAAAGAAGCAAAAAGGACCTTTGCATAATATCCCCAGATGTTTTATTCAGCCGTGCAGTGCAATGTTCAGGCCCCAGCACCCACACACACAGGGTCAAGGTTTTGGTCTACCAAGGGGCCTGGGGGTGAACTTGGTCTTGGGGCAGCTCAAAGATGAGGGCCAATCAGGGAATAGGGAGGAGTGGCTCAGAGAAATAGGAACAGGGGAAGGAGCCAATGGGGTCTAACAGCTTTTTGAGGGAAGCTTCTTGTGTCTCCCAGAACCAGGGAATGCCCCCCCAGGATCTCCACAAGAAGGTCTGTTGGTCCTGAAGAGTACCAGTTCCTGAGGAGTATGTAGTAAAGGGGAGAGTGTTTTTCACAGATACCATCCCCTTCAAGCATTTAATCATGCTGTCAGCAGACAGATTTTATTCGAGGGAAGAGGCTGCATGTTGTGGAAATGCATCCTCACCAGAAGGAGAACAGGAGGAGGGAGATGGGTGAAAGGGAGGGACAGAAGAAGGAGAGAAAATGATTGTTGAAGAATACATTCAGGTCAGGGATGTTGGGATGCAGCTGCAGTGGGAGCTGCAGGATGAGCTCTAGGTTGGCTGAGGCAGGAGGCAGTGAAGTGCTGACCCTTTGCATGACAAAAGGCACAGGGTGCCAGCCAGGAGACAGGACACTCAGGCAGGAGCCTGAGGACTTGGACTTTCCTGCCCTTAGACTGTGAGGGTGTAGCAGCCCAGGATCCTTTGTTCAGGATACCTCCTCAAAAGCACCAGCTCGAGCAGGTATTTTGTTATTTAGGTATTGCACCAAGATTTAAATTATTTTAAGGATTGAGATGTATGAGGCTCTGCTATGGAATATCTGATCTGACTGTGAGTGGGGGGGCTGTACCTGAGAAGGGGCCTTGGTCCCAGCTGGGGTGCTGTGAGAGTGACTGCCTGAGCAGAGCATGAATAGCTGGACAGGGAAGTTTGCTGAGCATGATGAAAATACAGTTCCTTGGGCTACTGTGTCCCTATTATGTTCACTACTGTCCTTTTACTCAGTACAGAGGTAACAGCTTTCCACTAGGAAATGCTCTGCTTAGTTTGTTGTGGAGTTGATAAAGTGCCATCTCATTAATGGGAGAGGGCTGCGAGCTAGCTACATGCTGTTTTGTACTAGACTCGTGTTTGTGGCATCTGACTATGTTAAAGTGGCTGATGTCACAGGCTACCAGTACCTTTCATGTCTGGGGGAACACGTGTCGATTTCTGAGCAACTGTCTAGTTGTGTGATTTTTTTCATGAGGCATGTCTGAGGGAGCCCATATGGGCAAAGAGCTGCCAAATGTGTTTCAAACTCGTCTGGGAGATGTCTGCTCAGCAGCCAGACAGGATTCAGACGTTGCATTCAAATAGAAGCAAGTAAATATCATTCAGATTATTATCCGAGCATGGGAGGATACAGGATTGTTTCACACAAGCACTATAAAGGTTTGGGATTTTTTTTTTTTGATACAGTAGTCCAAATGTCTCCTTGTATAATTGAACAACTGGTGATGAAGTCCACAAGGACAGTACAATATGATGGGGATCAGCATTTGGGCTGTTGAAGAGCTAAAAACTCTTCTCACATTTCTCTCACTTCACAGGTGGTCAGATGGGCTAAGAGATCAACATGTTGAAGTGTTTGAATCCAACTAATACAAACTTTGTTGCTCTTTTAAGACCATAAAAAGGAAACTGGTCAACTAAACTCAATGGGTAGAAGTATTCACAGCAGTATCAAATCTACCATAGTGGGATGCTTATATCATCTATTAAAGTCTAAAGTTATTTCTAATCTTAAATCTTCATTCGTAACTTGCTGTTTTTCACCTGACTCAGGAGTCAAAATCTCTTTCCTGAATCATCTCTCTATAACAATAATAATAGCAAATACCTTTCCTCAGTCTTGATTCTTTTGTGAACTGACAGAACTATAAGGAATAAATCTGTGGAGCTGATTTGATGCACAGTCCTCAGCAATGTCTAATGCTATGCCCAAGTGATCGTGAGTCAGTGTTGGTTTGGCTTGGCTTGCAGGGGCAATTTGTTCTCAAAGGTAAAGAGTCTTCAGTACAGACTGGTGAACAACCCTGGCAAGTCAGAGGACTGTGCTAACTGTGAAAGGAAGAGTGTATGGTCCAACAATGAGATTAAGTACTTGCTTATGAAGGCTCCAAGAGGAATTCATTCTCCATTCCTTTTACCATGCAAAAGGAGGAGATTTATGACACTTTTAGTCAACTATGCAAATGTGACTTGAATTCCTGGGAAAGGTATGTCTTCTACATGTAGGAAAAGATCAGTCAATGTAATGTTTGTGTCTCTAAGGGTGGTTCTTGCTATATTGTGAAGTGCCAGTTATCTTGAGCTGAAGATCTTCTGATGCAAGTTTGAGCCAAAACCAAGTAATTCACTTTGGGCTCCAAACAGACCTGGTAGAGTATTGAATTATTTAGTGTTGTGAATGGGCCAAAAAGTTAGGGGAAACACTTGGATTTTATCCAAAACCTAATTTTTTGTAGTAGTGTTGCTAAAGCAAGGCATCTATGCCTTCCCGTCTGGTATCATCTTGGTCAAATCCAAAATGCTTTCTTTAATCCCCCTCAAAGCGTCAGCTGCATTTTCAGGATAACTGCTATTAAAGTGCTTTTGTTATGTTGACCATCAGGCATTTTTATAGCCGTAGAACAAAATGATCCTTATTTAAGGAAAGTGGGACCTAAATATCTGCTGAGCTTTCCCAGAGAGGATCTGTATATGGCAGGGTGGTTTTAAAATCAAATACAGGCTCTGCTATTCCTTCACTTGGCAGGAGATCAGTCACAGTTGATGCCCCAAACATGACTTATGTTCTTGAAAGCATCTTATTGTACTAGACAATCTCAGGAGATCCCTTTCAATCCCAAATATCCTGTGATTCTGTAATTAAGATGCTGTTGATGGCAGCTCAAACTGAGTAACCAGATTGGCATCTTTCAAACATACCCTTTTCACCTCCAGGGAGTGGGTTAAAACTTGCCTTTGGTGGCTGAAAAGAGCCCAAACAACTGGGTGCAAAGCTGGGACATGTTTTCTGGTTTTTCTGTTGTCTGAAAATAGGTACAGTTCTGTCTGTAATATGGATGACACCAAAATAACACAGTTATTTACAGCCTCTTCTATTATTCTAGCAGAGAAAGCTGAGATCAGCAAATCCTATCTCTAGACTAGGCAAGGGTCTTGCATGTGTTCAGAGCTTTGACATGTCTAAAATACCATCTACAGTACCAGGCAAATGGATGTTGTGTTCTTGTATAGGATGCTGCTTGATGTACAGCTGGCAGTCTGAGGTTCATTGATGGTGACCTAGATTAAAAACAAAACTCAAAAACTCAGCTGATGAGACTCTTGTGGTCTATCGCTGAAGAAATCATTTGTTCTGCTGTGTGTTTGCTTCTGCAGCCAACGCTCACCACTCCTTATTGATAACTTTGGTTATTTGTTTTCCATCCCCTGCTTGCCACAGTTACTCTAAAGAGTAGCTTACTTCTCGTTTGGGTGAAATTCAACAGTGACGCCATTTGCAGGACAAATTCCATTTTTATGTATATGTATAATAGAAATAGATACCACTCGAGATGGTGAGCTTCATAGGCAGTGGTAGCAATTCCTGAACTGGCAAGATGGGAGCTATTGTGACTGGCAGTAATGATATCTCAGTTCAGACAGATTTGGAATATCTTCATGTGACATGAGTCCCTGAGATGGAAGAAATGCAGAGAATCAACTGCAAATTCTCATTGATGGTGTATATATAGAAACTGGAAGTAAACATAGATATGACTAGCCTACTTGGGGTTTTAGGATTCTGTACAAGCTTTTAAAGGATTGGACATTTTAGAGAAATACGCAGACATGCTTTAGGGTGTAGGAGTAACAAAAGGATGTTAGATTGGCTTAGGGATGTAGGAATAACAGAATACAATTTATTTTGCTTAAGGACATAGAAGAAAGAAGATTTACAGGCATGGTTTAAGGTTGTAAAAGAAATAGGATTAAATTAGCCATATGAATAATTTAGGTGTTAGGAAAAACTTCCCTTAAGTCTTGCAACATGGTTTTCCAAAGGAAGAAATGATAATAGGACCAGGCTATTTCTGTCTGAACTTAAAATGTCACTGGATAAGGTTCTTTAAGCTTCTGTAGCATCTGCATGCAGAGGTGGAAACAGGGGAAAAATAAATTAATAGGCTTAGATTGGTTTATCTGGTATAAATTTGTTAGTTTAGTTTTTGACCTTTAAGAGCCTCCTCTGTGGGCTGGTTTTTTTTGGTGGTTTGTTCTTTTTTTTTTGTACTGAATATGGTATGTAGTTATGCATAATGTTACAGGTGAGAAATCAAGTAAACAAAAGCCTCAAAAGTTGAAAAAAAGTGATTTCTCTTCCAACATTAACTTAAGTGTGTTGCAAAATGTATCAAGGGCCTATTGATAAATGGGAAAAGATGCAGAGAAGAGCCCACTGGAATGATGCAAAATTTGGAAATATGCCTCAGATTACCTAGGAAACTCAATCTATTTAGAGAAGACTGAGAAGCATCACTATAGGCCCTGTTTACCTACTTAGGAAGAAGATTGCAGCAATTTTGGCAAAAAAAAATTCTGACAAAACCCAGTAGTTACATCCTAAATTAAAGAAAAGACGAGGAGAGGGAGTAAGGCATTTTTCATTCTGAGGATAACTTTCCACTGGGATGAAATATCTGAAAAAATTATAGATCAGTTTTTCAAATTAAGATTGGCTTGCTATTTAAAAGAGAGATTCTAGCTCAAACACAGTATTTTGATACTGAAATTTTTAGGTGAATTTCAACAGTCAGGGCTAGAAAATCAGGCAAAAATTATAATTTTCCTTCAGCTCTTAGTATATAAAGTTCTCTTTTATTCTGCCTCTGGTATCTCAGGAATAACATGGGTAGCTCTAAAATGGGAGGTTTCATATTTCCTTACAAAACTTGGCACCTGTTTTAGTCTCAGGGTTACAGGGTGACTGCATACACCAGTGCTCATCCCTAGAATGCTGTTTCCAGCACACCACCATTTCTAGGACCTAGTATTTTTCTCACTAGAAAAATCTGTGTGCCAGGGTGGACACTATCCTCACTGGCCTTGGAAGCCCATACTTGCAGGATTCTCAAAACCATGTCTTAAAACAAAAAAGGTGATGCAGGTAGGGCCTGGGTGTTGAAGGCTCTTCCACTGGGGACTGGGCAGCAGCACAGTGCAGGGGTGTCGTGATATCTGGGAGATGCAGTCCTAGGCTGCTGCAGATCTACAGACTGACTGCCACAGAGGATAGGGAGGAAATGTGGTAAGAAAATGGGGTTTGTTCTGTCAAAGTAATCATGAGTATAATGGTCTTCCTGCCAAGGTGAGCAAAGTCAGGCATGTGGAGTTGGAAACGAGTTAGGGTACCACAAAGGATATAGAGTTCTAATGTTTGAGACATGATGCTCAAATACATTTTCCATGAAGAAGCAGAAGGCTATGTGAATGGGTGGGGGGAAGTAGGAAGATGTAAAAGAGTGTTATTAAGGGAGTCATATTTCTCTACACAGAATTAGTTGCTAGTCTCTCATTTCTCTCTCTCTGGGTCCTGCGTGCTTCAGGAGTCTCCACTGCCTCAGCAGGAACCTTTCCCCAGTGCAGCTTATGCACTGGGCCTTCAGAGGAAAGCAGTGTTCTGTAAAATGATCCCATTATTAAGAATTTGTCTTTCTTCTAGGGCTTTTACCTAGAAGTTCTTCCTCTTTTTTTTTTTTTCTTTCTCCTGTTCTTTTTACTTTTCTTCTCCACAGGGTGCTTAGTTTCCTTCCCCCACTCATAACAGATTATGAAGTTGCTATGAACTGGAAAAGAGTAAGTTTGGAAAAAGACATCCAGCATCAGAGAGAAATGGAGAAGACTGGATATGTGTCTGTCAACAGAAGTGGAAGATCACTTATGAATTAAAGCTTCCAATATTAAGTCCTGTGCTCTTGTTAAAAAACAAAAGACAAATGGGACACATGGTTCTTGCAGCCTTCCTTCAAGGGCTAGATCCTCAGTCTAAGAGAAAATGGAGACATATATCTCTGCCTATTCTGTATTGGAATAAAAGATTAAAAAACAATTTTCACAGTAACAGCTTGAGACCCTACAAGGCTTTATGGGACCTGTACTTTAAGTTATCATTTCTTTCCTGCCTGCCATTCTGTTTGTTGAGGCCTGTCCCATAACTCCAAAGAGCATCATTTGCTTGAGCTGAGTCTGATCTATCTGTCTTGACTCTACTGGATAAGTCCTGGACTCATTTAAATTTGGTCCATTAAAGCTTTGGCTCCATTAAGCATATGCACAGGGTTTAACGGCCTTTTATCATCCTGCATTTTTGTTTTTTAAAGTATAATCCCTATATTCCTAACAGAATCTAGTACTGTATGCCACATTTATTCTTTTTGGCAGTGGTTTTAGCTCCTGGCCTGTAGTTTAACCCATAAGGATATGATCTCTTATCCCAAGGCCATTTCTACTTTGCTTTTAAGCTCTATCCACTGCAAGGATCAGAATATGCACAGCAGAAGCAGCTAAGCCAAGAGGGGTGGTATGATTCTCTACCTTCCCTTAGGAAAGAAATGAAAGACAAGCAGTAGGGGTCCGGAGGAGGAGAGGGAAGGCTCTTTTTTGCTAGCACGGGAGGATTGGCATATAGAAATAAGCTGGCAGGGCAAAAGCTGCTGCTTCTGGGTGATAAGCCACCCAGTCAGTCAGTTGGGAGGGGTGTCCTGGAGAACAAAGACCTTTCTGGTTTGGTGTGCTGAGAGTCAGGGTGCTAAAACAGCTGGCAGAGTTAATAATGAGTTCACACCAGTCCCTAGTGTGAACTGTAAGGGCTGTGAGTAGAGACTGGTGTGTGAGAGAACTATAGGTAAGTGCTTGTACAGGGGAAAAGAGGCCTTGGGTTGGACCTGGTGGGCTACAGACCTGAAAACAGGAAGGCTGGACTGAATGCAGCTTAGAGGGAAGAGAAGAGGAAATGTGTGGTGCAGGTGATGCCAGTGTAAAGGGAAAATAGAAAGTGCTCCCTTAGCTGGGACTGGACGTTCTCTATAAGGTATGGTGTTTCATTCCCTGCTTCCTTAGTTACTCAGAGGTATCACCTCCACATGATTCTGCTTGGCTCATAGGACTCCTTTCTCTCTTGGTGAGGTGATGAAGCAGAATCTCAGTCTTTCCCTGCCCTTTTACACCACTGTGACTTTCCATTGCTGGATCTCATTTGAGCACAGATACAGACCCTGCAAATGCAAATACTGCTCAGTTGCTTGTCCATAAGCTCTCCTGCAGTATAAAGCTCTTGGAAAGGAACAAGTCTTTCCTGTCTTTCCAGTGTGGAAGCAAGGCTGGTGAATGCTAAAATACTGAAGGCTAAAAAGACAACCTCTGCAGAGCTTGATGAAAGAGGTAAATGTTTTGTCATTTCACTTCTCCTCAGCTGCAGTCCTCTCAGACGTAGCCTGTGACAGATTGCTGCTGGTATGATGTGGGACTGGACCATAAGAGCATCTTCTGTCACAAGGTCATGTCAGAAGAGACTCATGTTCCTTAAGGTGCCTGCTCCAAAATTACAACTCTTGGACCAAATCCTGAAGCCTTCATTCATTCAAAATTTTCAGCATCTTGGAATGATGTTTTGCTTGAATAACAACTGCAGGATTTTGCCCATTCATCAGCTTAATTAATTCTACAGAAATTACATTATTTAGAGTGCTTAGCCCTGGCTTGCATACATCTTTACCAGCACAGTGATTTTAGCAACTCTTACATAGGAATTGCTTCAGAGCTTGGTAAACTTGTGGAGGGAAAATCTCCATGGGAAAATAAGAATCTGTAGAAAGTGGCAATGGTTCCCCCCTCCTTTCAGTGGGCAGGTAATCTATGAGGCAGTCAGGAAAATAGCAACTTGAACATAAATTTGAATGTATTTTTTCTTCTTTGTTTTTGACAGGAGTCCTTGTATTTACAGTATTAGATGAATTTTCTCAATGCAGTTAGGTTGGGAGGAATCTGCAGTGCCTTCCTTAGGTGAATGGATGTGTTGCTTAAGTCTCTTAGTCAGCTGGAGAATTACCCAAGGAAGTGAGACAAGGACTTTGACAGCTCTGTATCCTGCCTTGATCAGAGGGCAATGCCGACTATTTCAGCAGAAATTGCAAGGTGCAAAAAACAAGGAATAATCTACCAACGAGACAGTTGCTGCTTGACTGGTGAAAGAGTTATGCGAACCAGTAAAAATGTCATATCCTCTCTACCCTGAATGGGAGTGCTTTTACTGGTAGCATCTAATACCCTTGTAATTTACTTGGTCCTTGCCCTTGTCTGCCTCAGCAGAGTGTTTCACAGGTAATACTCTTACAGGTGGCTTTTTCTATCAGCAGAAAGTATTTTAGTAGTTGCAAATTAATGAGAATGGTAGAGAACTCATGTTAGATGAAGTCTGTGATACTCTAGTTTGCAATAATTTAATTTCTAGGTGGCTAGCCCCAGAAGAGGTGAGAGGTGGCTGATTATTCCCTTAGTCTAGGGACTGAGGGATTAGCATGACTGGTTCAGTCTCTGGCAAGCAAAGGCTACTACTGTGTGTTGCTGCTGCAGCCTAAAAGAGCTGCACTTGTGCAAGTCAGAGGTCTGGCATATCTCTATATGGGCTGCAGCAAGGGAGTTGACAACTGGAGAAGCCCAGTAAAGAGGAACTTTCATATTATACTGATTTACTGCAAACTACCAGGATGCAACAGTAAACTCTTCCACTCTCTTCACATTACTCTTATTTATACTTAACATCCAATACTTTGGCTGTCATTCTTTAATCAAGATTTCTTTTAAACCTGTCTGAATTGCTTGGGGAAAACCCTGGGTAAATATTGTTATTAGTTAAGTAATAAGACACAACAGGGTGTGAAATATTACCCTATAACTCATGCCTGCTCCATAGCAGTACATTGAGTGGCACAAGGCCAAATGGCTTTGTGTGTTATTTTTTTAGTTAAATCAAATTAAAAAGACACCAGCAAAGTGTCTGTGGCTGTTAAAACATGGCCATGGTGGTAGGAAGAAGAAGGGAGACGAGTCATTTAATAAGTTGTGCTGTCAATTGCTCACTTTTTAATTTAGTGAACGATGAAAAGTACTAAGTGAAGAGCCCTGGAGAGAGGTGTCCTTCACTTATCTAAAGGACAGATTGGACAGAAGCAGCAGCAGCGTGAGCTCTGCCATCACTCTGTGGCAGCAGGCTTGCAAGTCTACCTCTGGTGGATTAAAAGCGTCCGTTTGCAAGATCCCATTCAAACTTTTGTCACTCGGCATGAGCTGCCATTAACTGAGGCTTAGTAAGGACCATAAATTGCCTTGGGGGCATCTGTCAAATTGGAAGGCAAATGGAAGCTACCACTTATGAAAATCACCGGATAGATTTTTACTGATGACTTGAGATTCCAACAGTTTCCTGGGACCAAACTCAGCCTCTGCGTAAGTGAGGTGGTGCTGTTTCTTTGGTTCACATCACAGGGAAAAGGCATCAGTGATGTGTTGTACACTAAAAGACCCTTATTAACAGTTTTCTAACTTTTTGAGCCAATCCACAACCCCTTTTTTAAAAATTCAGCTTATATATAACACAGTGTGCAATCCTGGCCACACAGGGTGGTTACTTTGGCTGGGATTGCCATGACTGCACTTTGGCTGCAGAGATGAACTGGCCTCCTCTGAGCTCTCACTTCTGTTTTAGTTTAGAATGACCTTTTTATGAGTAAATGGGTCCTGATCTCTTGCTCTGTTTAATAGCCTATTTGCTACAGGCAGGAGTCTATTTCCAGGAATGGGCTAGTGGATCTCAGGTGGGCTGTATATTGGCCTTTAAGGAATGAACCCCTTGCACTGCAAGGAAAATGTTAAATTTTCATAGAATCTTCTTTTTTTTGTTTGCTTTGTGTAGACAGCTGCTGTTGTGTCCCTTACCCAAGGCCCATTAGCTACCCAGCAGCTTCTGATTCAGACAGCCAGGCTAAAAATGTAGAAAACCATGTAAGAAGATGCTCATTAATCCTTATTTCCTTCCTCCCATAGGCATTTTCCTTACATGCCCAGCCTTTCTCACACGCCAGACTCCCAGTGCAACAGGAGGCTTCCATTTGCTTTAGTCTTTACAAGCCCAAGCAGTTTATTTGTGGAGCTTGCTGTGCTGCTTATTCTCTGATGTGGAGCAGGGCATACCTGAATCTTGTCTACTACTACTACTAAGTCTAGAGAAGGGGGAGGAACCTTTTTGTTTTTCCCCTTCTCCATAGAAAACACTGCCTCCCTTGAAAACAGAACATGAAGGTTAACAAAGTACTTTCTCCCTGTGGTTTGAGCCTGGGACAATTCCCGGAGTGGCACTGTGTCCTTTACATGTGCTCGTGTGTCTACGTTGGCTTGCAGTTAGCACAGGGATACATCAATATTCCTGATGACAATAAATACAGCTATTAGGATGAGTCGAGAGCTTATCTTAATTGGGTAACAGATGAGCAGGCGTATGTTGCTGTTGAATCCATCAGCATTAACTGGGCAGAGGTAAGTTTGATCAATACTGACACTTGAGTGCATGGGTAGCCACTGGAAAATATTAATTTACAATCATGACCGGCACCTCTCATTAACCAGAAATGTGTTAACCCTAATTGGTTCAACAGGGCCCTGCTGCAACGCACTGTGCTGCTTACAGCCTTTCTTGCAGGGCCTCAGACAGTATCCTCTGTATGGGAACTTGATGGTGCTCAAGTTTGTGCTTTGGGTGGCCGGGCTGGCAGCTGAGCTGCAGCATCCATCAGGCCAGGAAGGTATGCAATGCACACCCACCTGGGTATGCAGCCCATATGGCTGGGTAGACATGGAGATCTACGTATTTGTCTGTTCATGCCTTATGGCCAGCTTGAATAGAAATTAGGCTGAGTAGGAGCAACACTGATTTATACCATCTGCAAGTCTGCACCACAAATCCATGAGCATTTATACCCTCTGTGCCTGTGCATGCACTGGGGGGTTGCGTGCAGATGTGGGCTGAGGACACTTGTGGTAACATTAGGTTGCCCTCAGAACTGTCAGGGTAAACAACACTGTAAACAACACTGCTTTTAATGGGAAAACTGTGTGTATATATGTATATATCTGTGTGTATGGAATACTTATGAGGGTGTGTGAAAAATGTTTCTTGTGCTGTAATGCCAGCAATGACAATTTGTTTTCTTCACCTCAACAAAATCCTCACAACCATCCATTCAAAGCAGTCGTCTTTGGCATGTGCCATAAATATGCATAGTGTATATACAAATATGAGCTGTAAGAGTTGAAATCATCTTGTAATTAAGCTCTATGCCTGACAGTAAGAAAAGCTGAATTTGCTGTTAGACCTTCAGTATCTGTGGAGATAAGACTGCTGTCCACATCTACCAAGGAAAGAATGAGAAATGATGGGATTAAATTGTAACCTAGATCCTCTTGCTCCATATTAGGAATAACTTTCTAGCAGTAAGAATATTTATGCAGTAAAATAGATTGCCTGAGAAAGTTATTGAATTTCTTCTTTGGAATAAAAAAAATGAAAATCAGAGTTTGACAAATATCTGTTGGAACTAGTTAAAGGAAGAAAAAAAAACCAAAAAAAAGACAGTATGTGTTTTGGAAAGCTTTTAATTTTTGTTTTCTGGTGCCTTTAGAAGCATAGATGAGTCTCTGCTTCTTCAGCTGAACATGGCTGGATGTCAGCACTAACTATGCTTACAGTAACATAATCTGTAAACTCATCTGACCTTAATCCCTGTCCTCTACTTTAATGGTCAAGTTTAAATAATGGCACTTGCCAATCATCATAATTTGACTGCTCCCCTTTGATATTCTGGGACCTCCAATGAAAGACACCAGGCAGAAGGAAGCAGTTTCTTAGTCAAATGATTTTCAACATCAAGAAAGATTTTTCTCTTCAAAACTTTTTTCTACTTGTGGTTTCTCAGCTCCTTAATCTTTCTTTCCTGTTTTAATGGTGAAGGGTGTTATGAAGTTTTTAATAAAAATTCCATCCAAATGTATTAGCAGATGAAAATATTTGATTCTTACCCTGTTACCTCGATCACAATTACCCAGTCCCATCCAAGTCCACAGCACTCTTTTGGTCTTATTAGTTCTCCAATTAACCCAGCAATTTCTTTTTGGCACTCAGATGTCTGTATCATAATTGATTTCCAAACCACCTAGTCTTTAAAAGAAAAAAGCTGTTACTTCTGTATGGTTCCAGAGGACAGTCAACTGTTCTCTTCTCCCTTTTGTGTAGCAAAAACTTAATACTACCTTGTGAAGTTAAAAGATGATTTTGTCTTCCTATTTCGTCAGAGGGTTCTATGAGGGGATGCCTGAAACCCAGGGAATATGAAGAAGAGCAACAGCAACCTGTGAAGAAACACATTCCAGTAGCTGACCGTTTGCATGTATGAATAATTCCAGTGAGGATGTCTGAAAGATTTATTATTTGGCAAAAAGAAAAGGAACAACTGTTGGCTTGTTTGAATGCTTCCACAGTGAATGAGTATGGCATATGGAGATTCAGAAACAAGGTCAGGCTCTCTTATATCTAACTCTTGCTTACCTGTAGCCTGGATACTTGGTATTTATAATATTTGTACCACTGCTGTTTCTTGGAGCATCTTTCACAGAAGCTCAATGGGGAATTTTTCCAACAGTTGTGTATTGAAGACTTTCAGTTTGTGAAATCACAAGAATGTTCTGGTGGGTTTTTTTTAATGTAACTTTTTTGGAAGGAGTTTTTGATCTCACCTGAGAATTTTTGATGGAAAAGACCAGCTGGACCTGAAAACCAAACAGCAAGGCCCAAGGGTTTAACCAAGGAAGCTGGAAGTCACATAGAAGCCCTTACTACAGCCCTGTTTCTAGAAGCCAAGACTTTTCTCAGATTTTTTGGAGGTATTTTGTATTTTTTTTTCACTAGTTGAAGTACTTTCTTAGTCTTGCCTAAGGGGTGTTGTGGGGGAGGGGGGGCTATTACGCTTTGTATTAGCTGTCAGTAGTTGTCAAGTGAGGAGGAGATTGGCTGTGTAGGCCTGCTGGAGCACTCACCTGGGATTTGGGAGGTGGCAAATACAGGAACAAGGACTTTCCCAATCCAGCCAAATGCCTACCTATTTGTTAAACTTGAACAATTTTCTCTTGTTTTGGAAAACCAACTTTGACAGGTTTTGGGTTTTTTTTCCCCTCCAGAGGGCAATGACTCATTGTCTGGCTGACTCAGAATCTCGTCAGTCTCACACATGCCTGCTGGGGAATTTATGCTGAGGCATCTTCCCTGGTTGGCCCTTGTGGCTGTGGAAGTGAAGAGTTCCCTAGAATGTGTAAAGGCCATAAATGTCGCTGAGGTCATCTGATCAGCTTCACTCTGTTAGCACCCTACTGAGCATATCTGGATACTTTGGGCTGTTCAAAGTGGTTTTGGTAGAGAGTATTTGTACGTGAGAGAACAACAATGGGAGATGTGTGATGATGTAGACCATCTGTAGCTTTCTGGTGTATGTTCTCACAAAATTACGTTCTTATAGATGGAAATAATCTGTGACAAGGGGCCATCCATGTCCTTTCAGGGGAACTCCAGAGGTGCTTAAAGGTCTGGGAGTGCTGCATTAATTCTTTTTGGTGTGTCAATGGGGCCACTCTCATGATGCCTGAAGGATACTCTAAGTCAAGCAAGAGAATTTCACCCTAGAGGTGTTGGCAGAAAGAGCAAGAAGGATATCTATGCAGTCACAGTGGCTTTGTTCTGAGCCTGCTCTGCCTCCAGCTGTATTATGTGTGCTGGGTAATGAAAACTTTTGGCAACATGAGAAAATAGTATGGAAATAGCATTTTCTGGCCTGCTGCTCTTTTTTCAGAGCAACATTTACTTCAGAGACAGTTGAAACAGACAAGCCATTGGTATTGGGGATAGTGAAAGGAAATGTGATAAAGTCTCATGCAAACAAGTGTTGGCAGTCGATGGAATTGTACTTCCTTTTTCCAAGGGCTGGATCTGGCATTGTGTCTTACAATCCTTAAGAGATTTATTACCTCTTTTACTTAATCCTGTGGCACAAGATTTATGGCCAAAAGTGCCCAGAAACAGCACTTCTCTCACTCTTTTACCAGCGCTCTATCTACCCAACACAAAAATGTCCACTAAGTCAGGAATTCTCATATAGTGGGCATCTGTCAGGTGAGGGAGCTCAGCTCTCTCCATGCTGGAAGTATAAGGTTCAAAGGGAGGCCCTGTGCCCACACAAGGAACCCAATAAATGGCTCCCCAAAGGAAATCTCAACTGAGAGGAACACCAGCTTCTCAAAGGCAGACCAAGTCATTGCAAGGGTGTTTACACCTTCTTCTCACACAGAAGGGCCATGGCTGGCAGACCTCAGGAGTGAGGGGACTTGCCTTTCTGGCAGTTCTGATATGCTCATGAGCTGCTGACCTGAAAGGAATTATGAGAGCTGTTCTTCCAATGGCTACACAGTGGATTGAAAGTTCTTGTCCAGTGAACACCATGCCTCTTTTTTTAGTCTTCACCCCAGTTCACCTCTACAAAGGCTCAGGATTTTAATTCAGAGATGCCCTATAACTGACATTTCTGTATTTTACAATGTTTTTGTTAGTGATAGTGCCACAGAGTTATGGGCATTTTTATTGATCGCTCCAGAAGTCCTTGTACACGCCAGCCTTTTCAAAACACAGAAAACTCATCTCTGTGATTCCCAGTCTTCTGTTTAAGCCAAAAACTGCCTTAACATGTAATTCCAGGGCTCTAATGTGATTGACCTCATCTGTCTCATATCTCCTCTGGGACTCCAGGTGCTTCCATAAAGCTGTTTATTCACATATGTGACCATTTCTCCAAGCCAAGGAGTTAAGTCATTCTGCCTAAACCTCATGGGGGAGATATGGGATCTGGGTTGTTGGGTTTGGACCAGTTTAGGTAGCTGCAGGTTACTGTTAAATGAGAGGGCAGGAGCCTGGGCAGGAAAAGGACAGTGGAGTAGTTCTTCAACTCATGATGGAGTGTAGACTCTGCCTGATTTGGGTTTTCTGAGCTGCTGCACTCTTCAGTCCACCTGAGTTGATGGCTGCCTTGCCACTCACAATGTGGCTTAAGTGAGTGGAATTTTATTTCCTGAGTGTACAATAAAAAGCGCAAAGGTTACTGTATCTGTTAAATCACAGGAAAAAGGAAGAGGGTCGGGTAGGGAGGGATGGAGAAAGAAACTTCCAATGCACACAGTTCATCTCCAGAGTGACAGAGAATAGGGAAAGGGTCATAGAGGGTTTCAAAGCAATTTATGGCCTCTACTTCATCATTACTGATATTTTCAGAGCACAGTAACAAATGCAACCATTCCAAACCCATTGCTTCCCTCTTGTTGATTTTTTTGTTGTTTTTATTTTTAATTTTTTTTGAATGTTGGCTTCATCACTTTTTTTCATCTGCCTCTTATGCGAGATTTTCCCCCACTGTATTATTTTTTTGTCACTGGATTGCTGGAGACCCCCTGGACGCTATACAAGATGACAGTTCCTGAGCAGTCAAGAAGAAGAACAGTTAAAGAGAATGACAGAAGCACAAAAAAAGGAGGGAAGAGAAGCCCTCCAGAGCTTTAATTTCCCTTCCTTTATTTTGTCTGCTTGCAGGGGCAATATAAAGAGGAGAAAAATGACAACAGACTGCTTCACTTCTAATGACATCAAATGGTTTGAATCTGACATTGATGGGGAACTTGGAGAAATCACCATCAATTCCTCAATTCTTTTCTCACTGCCCTCGCTCTGGAGGAAGCTATCACCCAGGCATGGTGCAGCAAATTCTTCACCTCTATCTGTAGTCCTGGAATATTGTCTGACATGCACAAGAAAAATATAAGGTCAGTTAACATTCCTGCTATATTGAAGAACTAGCATAAAAGTTCAAGTTTTTTGAGGTTTCATTCTCCACATGACCTCCAGCAAACTTACCCTGTTGGACAGATTCAGTGTTTTTCAAGGTCAGCTAAAGCACTGCCTACTCTGAAGAAGTTGGCATAAATGCAATTACATCAGTACAGAGCACGTTGTCCTACTGTAGAAAGGGCCTCGCTGTCCTTTCAAGAACGAATCCTGCATATAGATCTTTCTAAAAGGAAAACAATGAATATAGCAAATATAGACTTTACAGACATAACATGTTTTCTTCTTAATGGACCAACCTTTGATGGTGTTGAAGAAACTAGAATTTTTTTTTTCTCAAGACTTCCACTGCTAGAAAATGTTTTCCAAATGACATATAATTTTCCCCCAGAAGCATTTTCTGCTGACAAGTGATCTAGTCATGCTGAAGTTCAGGAAAACAAAGATGCTTATTGAGAAATTTAGACACAATTAAAAGCTGACGTGAAAGGAAATTCACTGTTCTGCCTTGAATGTCCTGACTCACCAGAGGTGTAGAATCTCTCTATTACCAGCATTGTATGGAAGATCTTAATTGTTTCTTTTGCAGGGGTGATAAGGGAGGATTCAGAATGGGAAGCTGTAGGATCTCTGGATGCTATTTAGAAAAAAAAAAAATTAAACTTGCTTCCCCCAGAATTTACTTTCCAAATGGGAGATGGAGCCAAAGAGTGGACTTACTTGGAGTCTGCTGTCTCTTGCAGTGGTTGATCAGAAGTTGCTCTTCTCCTTCACCTGCTTATATCTTACTACTACACAATTGGGATTCAGATCCATTCAGATCCCACAGGTGGGATTCAGAACATTTAAAAGTGGCTGGTGCCTGGACTGACAAGAGAGAGCAGGCTTTAAGTGACTACATTTTTTTCTAGTCCTCTGATTCACAAATCATAAATGCACTTTAATTCAGACAACATGAACCAGGGGATGATGAAAACACCTTACCATTGTTATTCTTTTGTAGGCAGGGCAGCACTGGCAGGGAAACAGTTTTCAATAGTACTGATAATTGGAATTTAAGGATCAAGAGGTTGGAGAGTGTTCTTTCAATAATCCTAACAATTGTTGTTGACTGACTATGGTGAAAGCAACATGATGAACTATAACTACAGTCCCTGGAAAGTCTTCTTGTGTACCTCTTATGCAGTCCTCATCTTGCACCTCATTGTCAGCTCCTCTTGGCTTAGAGAAGAATCACTGAGGATTGCATTTGTCCAAGAGAGTCTATTTTTTGCTTCCATTCAAATTGTTTGATGTTCCCTTGCACCTTTTCTCAGTAACAACAGAACTGCATACCATACTCCTAAATGCACTGACAACCACAGCTTCAGATGAAGTTTTCTTTATGTGCCTGCTCATTCATAACGGTCAACTTGAATAACAATATCAAAATATTTTCAGATTATCTATTTGATTGGAGCAACTAGAGAGAATGATATGCCAGACATTACTCCACAAGGGAAAGCCAATGTGTGTTCTGCTTTACTTTACTGATCCCTGACTTTGTGCCTTTTGAAACTATTATGCCTAGCTTAAGCTCAGTGATACTTCAGTAAATATCCTTGCTCTACAGAGTATGTCATGAGAGTGGACACTCATGCATCTATCTCATCTAAATGGCTCTCACACTAATTCTGTATTTTTAGGAAAATTTTCTGTTGTAGACCACATATAATGGCAACCTGAACCCATCTAATACAACTGTACCATTGCTACTTTGCTCCCCTATGTCATTATGACTTCTATTTTCCTCACAGCCTAATGTAGAATATTCTGGGCCAACAAATCAATAAAGGATTTGGTTGACAGTAGTTTTAGCCCAGTATCTGTAATGTCAATGCCTGGTTTTCCATCCACTCATTATAACCTTAGCACACCCTATCCTGTTCATAATAATCGCACAGTATCTCCAAGTTCTGTAGCTGATGCAAAAGGATGACAAGGGATCTCTTCAGTGCAGGAATATAACCCAGCTCTTGGCTGCCTAGAGGCACTCTGGGCTTTGCTCTCTTCCTCTGTGGCAATTTTGATATTAGAGTGACTGAGTGAGTACCTTCTTCCAATCTCTGTGATCTGTGTGTGTACAAAGAAGATGATCTTCTGCAATTTAGTTTATCTCCTGCTAGAGCAGACTATATGCCAGGTAACTACCTTTCACAATGCCATCCAATCAGTCGTGTTGACACTCTGGTGTCACCTTTGTGACAGCTACTTCATAGAGATAACAGAATGCTGGTAGCCAATTAGATTTTGCTGATAGTGATACCACAGAGTCTGTCCAAGGGGGAGACTGTGCACACCCACAGCTTGACAATAATAATATAATAGAAATGGCAAAGCCCAGAGAGACTAATGTAGTGACCTATTATAGGTCGATGCATATGCACAACTTTAGTGCAAGGTAGTGGCATACAGGGGACTAGGCAGTCTTTGAGGGTCTCATTTCAAGCCATTCATACCAGCAAACTTTAAAAGTGTTAGCCTGGTCATAAATTATTTTCAGACTAAGAAGAATGAACTTCATGGCTGACATCCCTTCTCTCACACGAGACAGGGGAGCAGCCACTCTGTCCACGTTGCACTTGCCTGTGACAGAGAAGCAGGAGCTGCTCTGTGCCATGTCCCCAGACGGCAAGCAGGGAATTCTCCCTGGTGCGCCTCTCGTGAAGGCAGCAGGGAAATGCAAGAGGCTGCAAGCAGCACAATTCTGGCCACCGCAAGAGCCCTGTGTGCTGAGTCACCTCACACGTACTCAGGGAACAGCCAAGCGTGGCCGCTCAGACTGGGTGTTCTAAATCATTGTAACCTTTTGCAATGTTTTAAGTTTGCTACTTTAAAAAAGAATAAATCTATTTCGTTTCTACTTCTGAATTTCTTCTTTATACTCCAGTGCGCTCTTCGCAGAAGCAAGAACTATAGACATATACTCTGGGGAGATGGGTTATTTCTCTAGAATGAAATGAAAAATATTCCCCATGGTTTTTCTGGAATAGGGATGCAAAAATGTTGGTCCTCTGCCTCTGTTATTCTCTTGTATCCTTTTCTCTACAAAAGTGGAATCCACCCTTTCTTGCAATTAATCTTCATGATTCCAATGGTAGGTGAAGGTATTTCCAGTTATTTGTTCTTGGCTTGAGGAAGTCTGGAATTAACTGTCCAAATCTGTCTAGAAAAGCTTTTCTAAAGCTTTTCTAAAACCTCTGTTAAGCACTTTATATCCAACAACCGACATGGAAAATCTTTCATATGCTTCCTCATGTGCATATCCACCTTCCTTGCAATCTTCGTTGCTCCTGCATGCACAGTTGCCACGTGTGGAGTTGCACGTGAGAGTATGGGTGGTATAGGTGGTTGTGCTCCTCCTCCCCAACTCACCCAGGGAAGGTTTTTATCCTGGCTTTTGAAATCACACCAAAGCTCATTTGTCTTCATCAGCCCTGGCAGATAAATCATATTCACAGTAGTGCAGCTGCACTCATGGCTGACAATGGGGTATATTTTTCATAGTGTGGTAAAGGCAAGAGTCCTCCTGCTTCCCTGCAAATTGAGTAGTGTGTCTGTTTCAAATGATGAGATGAGCAAATAGGCACGGTGATCTGGGGCATGAGCTAGATGGAGCTGCTGTTCATGCTCAAGGTAGCCTGTGCCATGCCTCTTAGCTGCCTGAAAGACTTGTGACTCCAAGCTGCTTACTTACAGAGCCCTACCCTGCATTTTACTTCTCCTGTGTGATATTTTCAAATTTTCATGTTAAAATTAATGCTTTCTCTCTACTGATGGAGAAAGTATCATTTCTGGTTTTCTGTGCAGCATTTGAAGACTGATTATTTTTCAGACAAGGATGAGTATTTTTCCCTGTTTTCTCTTAGGGGCTGGATTGACTCAGGACACATGCTCATGGGACCAAGAAATCATGGCTCAGCACAGAGATTGGGTTATGGTTATCCTGCAGTCACACAGTGGCAGCTTTAACATCCCATTTTCTTCATCCTCCCCTGAACATTCTTTGTGTTTTGCAGGACATGTGCATGTCAAAGAGAGAGCTGAGTAAAAAGAGGTGCTCTGGGTTCAAGTTCATCTCAGGGAACTTCAATGAAAAGTATGTTTTAGAGCTGTAACCTCACAAACAGGTGAGAGGTTTCCAGAGTCCCATTAAACAAGTAGGGAGGATGGTGAACTTGAGCTGTGCTCTGCTCCATCCTGGCAGAAGCTGCACTGCCTCTCAGCTACCCCTGACCTGTTCCATACCTGTGTTCCCCATACAAAGCCCTTCCATACAGGATAAAGCTGGCAGGCACACAGCAGTCTCATGCAGGGCTGTTTGCAACACTAGAGGCATGTGAGCTCAAATATACCCCAAAAAGGAACCTATGCTTTTCCAGGCATAATAAATGCAAGAAGGGGTGAAATGCCGTGGGCAAATGGCTCAGACTACTACTCTGTTCTCAGACATAAGGTACTGGGACCAACACAAGGGGGTAGCTGTGTGAAATCCTGCTTAAAATATAAAGACAGAATGCAGATTATAGTGCTGAGTGCTCTGAGGCACTACTGCTCTGTTATTTCCAACATTGTGTGTTTAGGGAAATTGAAGGAAGACTGAGATTCAGTCTGTTCTCAGTCAGTAAGGGGAAGAAAGATGCAGAAATAGTCAGTCCCAAAGTGGCCCAGAACAAGGGGGTCATGGAGAGAATCGAGAAGGGAGAGAAGCTACTCTTCCCCCAAATTGGGGGTGAAGGGTAGCTGAGCAACAGAAACCTGTCAAGATAGTAACTAATAACAATTAATAATTTATTGTACATCAAATAGCTCTTTTCCTCCTGGTTTCCAAAAGCTCTTTACAGACTATATATAGCGACTGCATTACAGTGTGGTGTGCACTTTTCAGCAGCATGGTTTAGGAAAAGCCCTGCTGCTGAGGCACAGTGGAGCCCCATCAGCCCAGAGGAACACTGGGAAAAGATTTTCACCCTCAATCCTACTTGCTTTGCTGTTTAAAAGAAAAGAATAAAAAGAAGTGCACTGGAGCAATCATTTGATGAGTATAAAGAAGGCAGAGCATTGTATGGGTGTTATTTCTTCCTGCCTACAAAGACAGGCTGTCCCAATAAATTCAATTGCATAGACATTGAGAGAAGGAGGACGGGGGTTGAAGGAAACAAATGCACTTTAGAAAGCCTATGATAATGACTTAAAATTGCTTTTCTTCATAATTGCAATTTTAAGAGCTGACATCTAGTGATAAGCCAAGTGCTAGATGTTGATGGCTCACAGAACACGGGGTCTTAAACACTGGCTGTTACACTAATTCTTATCTATCCTTGGACTTGTTCAATTCAGAAAGAGCATGATGTTGCTTCTGAGGCAGTTGGGGGAAGGTGAGTTAGGAGCAGCACATGTAAACACCCAGGAGGAGCAGGTCTGCTGATAGACACACTGTCATGCATTGTCCAGTTTTCTCTCTGCATCTGAATTTGTTCATCTCTGCCCCAAAGGGCTGCCTTCACTTCCCTGAGGGAACACACAGAGCAGGCATCTGAAGGGTAGAGCCCAGCACCACAGGACAGGAGGTACAGAAGCATATGTCCTCCCTGGAGGGCTGCAGGCAGTGTAATGCTTGTAAAAAAAAGCAATTAAAAGAGCTGAACAAACAAATGATAAATAATGTAGTAGGAGTTGGTGTAATGAACCTCCTTAGGAAAACTGGTCCTTAGGCCAGCCCCAAGTTCCCTGAACCTGAGCAGGAGAAACCCCACCCCTTACAACCACCCAGTGCATAAAGTCACTTTGGAGGAGCAATTAGGGAAGAAGCTGCTTACTCCATTGCTCTTCAATCATGTGCTGCTAAGTTTAGGGGGTGATGGGAAACCCCAGTGGATTGACTGAGGCTGCTTTTTGTAAGTGAAAGCTTACTTATGTAAATGTGTTTAAGAGGTGCCTTTCAGTGAAACTGTTTGCTACGTTTCCTGAAAAGAGCTAATGGAAAACCTCTCTTTAAAGATGATGCAGTTAGGTCTGTGTTATGGATTTCACCTGTGGATGCCTGAAACTCAGGTGACCAGCTACAGAGATTATCTCTTCAGGTTATGGCCCTGTTAGATACAAATGCTGAACTGTCAGGAGACTTCCCATTTCCTGCTTGTTTCATTAGGCTTTGATAGACACATAGTGCTTTGAGTGCATTTTGGATTGTAGTTCTTGCCAAAGTCAGTTGGAATTATGAGATCATGGGATTTTCTTGTTTTTTTCCCTTTCCTGCCTAGATTTTCCTATGCTTAGATTTGTAATTATGAAGCTCTCCATTCCTATGAAGAGACTTATTTTGTCATGGATCTTGCAGTTACTATTAGCAATAAATGATCCTCACAGCTTTGTGCCAAGGGGATTGAGAATGAAAGAGATTCATGAAAAAAGTGGCCTGGCTTGAAAACCTCACCTAAACTCCTGTTCAGTTTGTGCTTGGAAGAAGGGCAAGCAAATATTGTCTTCAGGCTGCAATCCTTGTATACTGCTCTTGCAGCAGCCTTGAGGTTTTGGTAAGAGGGCATGGATTTCCCCATGTCCTGGAGAATAATGAAGAAAACTGGAGTAGTTCATTTCTCCTGCCAGACTGTGTGCCTCAGGGAAGGACAGGAAAAGAGCACTGAGTATTGGAAGGGAGGCTCTGGGAGGCTGCAGTCAGGTGAAGTAGCCGTGTCTGTGTGATCCAAATAGAGAAAAGAATGGCACAAGACCAAGTAATTCCCAAAACAGAAGTGTCCTCTGCCTTGTTGAACTGGGCAGTCCAATTTGGGCACTGACATTTGATTATTTCATGGTGCTGACACCTCCCCCCAAAATACCGACTTTTTCTAACATCATGATGATGATGATGTCAGGGGGATATGCAGCTTAAGGTGGTTTTCTCTGTATTTGCACCATCCCTCATGATCCCACTGTGGGGCTGAACCCTGTTTCTGGGTGAGGTTATCCCCCAGGATGCAGCACCCCTTTGGCTGAGGTCCTCTACGCCACTTGCATCCCTTCTCACTCAGCTGTAACCTGCAAGACCCCCACTGACACATCTTGCGGCACCTCTGCTGTCCGCTCCAGCACTTTCCTGGATAAGGGAGCATATTTCAGCCCTTCCCCTCCAATGGAGTAGAGAGTACTCAAAGGGTGGAGAGGGAGGAAATAGAAGCAGACAAGGAGAAGGATCTTTCAGTGGGGCAGGTAGTGGAAAAAGTAATACTGCACTCATAGAGAAGATGCTGTAACACTGCAGTAGCCCCTGTTGGATTTCTCATCTGACCTCTAGACTCCTTGGTGAGCAGGACCAAATCTAGCTGTATCTGCTTCTTATGTTCACCTCCTTACCTTGTTCTGGTTCTCTTGTCCAACTATTTCCATTTCTCTCTTCTGACTGTTTATTAATCTCTTGGCTTTCCTTCAGTCTCAGCTTCTTCCATGCCAATTCACAGACCCAATATCCCGGCACACACTTCATCCAAGCTGAGCTTCTTCCCCAGCTCTAGATTCAGAACCTTTTCTTGTAACTATTCCATGTAAGGGCCCTTAGAACTTATCTGTGTGTTTTGCCACCTACTGATCCATTGTGCCTTATCAATTGAGACACTCCTGCTGCTGGTTATTTGGCATACAGGTGTCCCTGCTCTTTACTGAAGAAACCAGAGCTGTGTGTCTCTCAGGAACTCAGGGAGAACAGCAGTGTTTCTACAGAGCAGTCTCAGTGCAGACAAAACCTTCAAAGTATATTCCCACTAGATCTAACATAATTCTTGAGGTGCAGCATGTGGACTTTAACTTCACAGTTTTCTGTCATGGTAAATTTATCTGTATTTTTCTTGGCTGTATTGATGGCATATCTCTGGCGTGAAGCCCATGGTCCTGCCAAATGTCATGCTCTTGCTGCCCATTTGAGACCATAGAGCCTCCCTCGAAGTGGAAAGGTACCAACTTTCCTTCTGTTTCTTTACAGTGTCTCAAACAGTAGCTGAGCTTTTGCAGAGGGGAACAAAATTGAAGGGGATGGGGGTAACCCAATGCAATAACTCCAGTGTTCAGTGCAATATTTCACTCTCATAAATCAAGTCTTGAAAGTTTCTAAGGAACTAAAGCAATGATGCATCAGACACTATACAGGAACAGGCCTACCTGTAACACATATTTTTAATCTAGGCTTTGTTCTGAGCATATGCTTTTGCAAGAGATTGTTATGGGACACCAACGGTACTAGAACGGTTTGGCATAGACCTGGCCCATTGTCTTCCTTACAGCAGAAGCTTGTCTTTTTTCAGTGGTAGGGAGGTGAGATAGTGAGAGGGAAAATTTAGGGGAACAGGGATTGCTGGGTGGAAAATGTTCATTCAGAGATTCTTGCATTGTTCAGGCCTCATCTTTGCTTTGAATCCATGACTTTTTTTCTCAAGTCTCTGGAGAGACTCTGTTTCTGCCTCCCCCACGTCCCTGCTGTTTTCTGTAGCACAGCCTGCAAAGGCCTGTAAGCAGCATGTGAGGATGGCTCAGTGCCCACACTTGTTGCATGGACTGGCCCCTTCTCCTTCATCCCCATCCTGGTGGCCACACCATGTGCTCTTCCCAGAGCTCTGTAGATTTTGCACATTCCTTTTACATAGCCCTGGGCAGGGAGCTGGTAGGATGGGCTGGAGGAGATGGTGACAGCAGGAAAGAAGGAGGAAATGGGGAAGGAGGGAGGAAACAGGGGCCTGGAGAGAGAAGATCATTACCTCTGATCTATTATGAATTCTTCTGGGAGACAGCCAGTAGACTGGAAAGTGAATGATAGCCAAACCAGATGAGGAATTGTTCTGCATCCCTGATGTATTTTATTCTCGACAGGCATTTAGTTTCTTTAACTATCAAACTAACTATTTCTCATGTATATATTACATAAGCTGTGAAAGATAAGACATACACACCATCAATCAACTCTCCTGTCAGAATTTCTTTACCTATTCTCTTTTTTTTTTAAATTTTACTCAAAACAGGGGTATTGTTATGGAAAGTTGATCAAAATGTAACTGAAGGACTGTTTAATCACTTCACAAATTAGAATTAAAAAAAGAACAAGCTGTGGCATTGTTTTGAAGCTGTGTATAAAAAATAATGGAGCACTGGTATATGGTGTTGTTTCTATTAGTTGAAAGAACTCCTTCCATATAAAACATATTTGTCTGGGCTCCTTAGAAATCTAGCACTGGGAATATGAGTTCTTCAGGATTACAGTAACTGCTAATTCACCAAGAAACCTTCTTCACCTTTGAGCAGAGAATTACTTTCTTTCATTTTTCACACTGATCAGCATAGGACATTTGTACCCACAGAAAGAATAGAATCACAGAATCAGTCAGTCAGGCTGGGAGAGACATTTAAGATCATTGAGTCCAGGAAGACACACTGCTGTTATTTGTCTGGGCCCACTGGCTGGATTGTGTAGAGAAAGGGAAACGTGCATGAGCACAGAGAGAAGCTTTCAAAACATCCTGTCAGTTCCACATATTCCCAAATCTGTGTTCTCTCTGCCCATACCAGCCTGACCCAGCCTCCACACAGAGTGTGGCAGAGTCCTTGGTGTGATCTTGACTCTCCTACAAAGCAATCCAAGGAAAGTAATGGTCAGAGCCCTTTTTATTAATGTCACTATCTTTCCAGCACATAGATTAAAGAGAAAAATGAAAAAAAGGCAACAAGACTCATGGATAACCCTGTAATTTCTAAATGCATTTGCTACTCAATACATGTGCCCGTGAGACTTTATGCAATACATTGTTGTTCTCCATAACCCCTTAAAGGAACTGTAATTGCAGATTATTTGAGATTCAATATGGAGCTTCTAATGTGGTGAGAAGGAACAATGTGGCCCCATTCAATTTTTGGATCTTAATTTCAGAGTTACTGAGTATCTAGTGTACCATCTAAAACCAGAAAGAGTGATGACACTCTGAGAACCAGGATGGCTTGTATTTTTTCTTTTCTGATTTCACCTTAAATTAACCAGACATTTTTTTCTGTGCTTCTTAACTCAGCCTTTTATTATGTTTGATAGAGTGAAAGAATGTTTTTTTCCTCCCCTTGTATCTTGCACAATGGGGAACATAATGCTTTTGCTTTGAAGTCTTTGCTGCTATCCTGCCTACAAAGTCAGGCCTATCTTTTGGTTTCCAGTTTAATTAAATGTGCCTATATGGAACAAGAAAGCTGTCATGAAGAGCCTGAAATGGCCTCTTCCTCTTATGATAGGACACAGCCTCTGACTACTTTGGAGTAAGTTCACCTTGTACCAGCACATGCTGGATTTTGTAGCATGCCTGGCTTGTTTTATGTGCAGAGAGCAGTAAGAGAAATTGTGGTTATTCTCTGGGCTAAGGTTCTTTGTTGTCAATCTGAAGTGACTGGCTTGATACAGCAATTCTTTGTCTTTCTGCCTACACCAGAAGAACTAGCTGACCTCAACCAATCTTAGATGAAGGTGCTTTCTTCAGCCAAGTCTTGCAAGTTATAGTTGAGCATACTTGGGTTACTCTGAGCTGGGTGTTTCTTGAAATTATACTAGAGCTGTAGAAACGGAAGTCCTCTATGTAACACAATGTTGTAATGCTTTTTTTACCCATGTAGTTTAGAGCACCTCTGTGTGCTTCTAGTAATTCTCAGTGGAGTGTTTTTTGTGGCCATTTGCTGCACAGTATCCCTGTGGCATAAAAAATGCTTATAACCAGAAAGTACACTGGATTTTAAACAGATTTGTGGTAAAAGCTATTTGGTGTTTAATCCTGGCAGAATTGCTTGTATCACCAGAAGCAGTTGGGTCTATCCCATTCAATATTGCATTATGCAGGTGGAGTGGCACAAGAAATCACCCAATCTCCAATTGGCAGGGAGTTGCTGGAGGATATCTGTTTGAATGATGCTTGTCAATAGACCTACATTGGAATTAATTTAAGCCCATAGTTTATTTATTAGGATTTAATATTCTTAATAACTTCTATTGATTGCTGAACCTTAGTTTTCATCTCCTTATAATTAGAAATGTGCCAAATCATCCGCATCCAGAGTTGCACCTTTAGTGCTCCATGTGAGGATACCTAAATTGGCCTTCAGCCATTGATTTAATCCCAGTCGCTTGAGGATGAGTATCACATAATCCCTCTTAAAGAAATTCTAACAACATTTTGGGAACTACTACTTGGATCCAATGCATAACCAGCTCTCATCAATGCTCAGTAGGCCTGCACACTGAAAGAAAGGTTTAACATTGCTAGAGTAATTACCTTTGCCCCAAGAATCATGGCTAATTTAGAAGTGACTCTTTACAGCTTTCCATTGCTAATTGTGTATTTGTTGGCATAGACTGAATACTCTTACTTCTCTTATTTAGGGTAAACTGTCCCACATGTGCCATTGCTGGCAGGAAAATCAGTCATCAGTATTACAAAAGCTAATAAGTCTGTGATATTATGCCGATAGAATGCTGACAAGGACCTCATTCCCAAAATGTTTTCTGTTGTCATAAGGTATCTTGCTTTAGAAGTCAGAAGATAGCAGCTGGACCAAACTGATTTATGCATTATGAGCATGAGGTCTCATGTATAGAGGTCTTATTTGGTTACTCCAGCTTCAGTGTTTCCCAGGCAGTAAGGCCATAGTGACATTGCTCTTGAACAAAAAAGTCTTTGCTCCATAAAACAGCTGGATAACAGACAACGATTAATTGCTGTCAGTCACTACAAAAAAGGTAACAGTATCAGTCCTACATGTGTGACATCACAGGTAGTTTCTAACTTTAGTTTAAATTGAACTAGCATATTTTTCAGTTCCAATATATAGAAAGTCTTGCTATGTACACCTTGTAAATTGGAGATTTGGCAAACACATTGCAGGTTTTCAAGTGCTTGGCTTCTTCAGCTTAGGACATACCCTCAGATGTGCCTAGTTAGTATCATGAAGCTCCTTCTTAGGGTTAAAATTTGAATAGGCATCAGCATCTTTGAAAGAATGACTTGCTTATTTTGAAGCTGGATGCCAAGTTCCTCTGAAAATTTGGCTCACAGTGTCCTTGACATTGCCTCAGTCCAAATGAATACAGAGGGGAGGAGTTCCTTCATATTTCACAGAGTTTGCTACCCTATGCCCTTTGAACATCACTCTTATATTGACAGTGCTGCACAATTTCTCTTTTGTCTGTCTGCCACTATCGCCAGCCTATGTCTGATCAATTTGCATTTGCTTTGGAAATACTGAATAAAGGTCTTGAGTGGAGGCAATGGAGGCCTTGCATCTTCTTGTAAATTTTGAGGAACTTCTGGCTTGTCACTCTGTTCTCTGTTGACCTGCATCTTTGCCTTGTTTGTCCAGTTCTACAGCACATCTTTGCCAGAATTCATGTCAGCTGCCACAGTATAAAATCTATATAACAAAAAGAGCTTCTGTCACATAAGATGGACTCACAATGATTATCTTTTCAGTTCTTTTCCTTCCCTGTTTGCTATGATTCCTCTACAAATACAGCTGAAGAAACTTTGCCAAGCATTCGCTATATAGTTAGTATGCCATGACATCTCCCTGGTGCTGATCCCAGATGGATGGAATAGGAAATTTCCATAAAATTAAGCTTTTCTAATTGCCAAAATAGAGATCCATCCAAACTGCCAACTGGGAATGGTCCCTGGGCTACCCTGTGAGTTCCCACCATGTACCCTAGAACTATTTAGGAAACTGGAACTCCTTTGGGTTGGGCCCAAAGCATGCCAGGAGTTGCTCTAACAGTTGAAAAATGCAGGCTATGAGGTCCAGGTCCTGGAAAAGCTACTGACACTGTTATTTATTTAAACAGATGAAGCCGTAATGTTCACATACCTTTTGATGCTGTCCTTGTGTTTATAGGAGCTCTTCAAGCAGAATGAGGTCTCTCTTACAGTGATTTGCCTTATTGCTCATTAAGCATGGTCACTACTTAATGTATTACACTCGGATTCTCTGAAACATCTTTAGCTGCTCTTTCTGTTGGCACAGCAATACTGCCTGCTTTCTGAAAGGTCAGGGCTTTTCGGACAACAGTGTCATTTGGATTCTTTCTTATGTAACTCTTACACTAACTCGTCCTTTTAATGAATACTTAAATTTATTCAAAGATCATAAACCTTGGTGAGCATCTTCAGTTTGGGTACATAATGGCCAGAGTATTCAGTGGGATTTTGATCACAGTTATTAAATCAAAATCTCTCCATGTTAATGAACAGCTTAGGAGTGAGAAAGGCTCCCGTAGCATCACCAGAGTCTTAGCAATGCAGTCCTCTGCCTTTCACTTGTAATATAATCTGCAATATAACAGAGTTTGTTCTAGTGCAATAACTTTCCACTCTCTTCTTCTCTTTCATTACCTTCTGTCACGTGGCCATCATGGTAGTTACTGAAAAGACTGCTAATGACAAACAAAAGATGAGAAGAAAAAAAATCACTTATTTCCATGAATCACTGTTTTGTCTAATGGCTTTCTAACAAATACTTTTTTCATGTCTGACTCAAGATGTTAAGGAAATGAAAAATAGCGTTAATCACAGTAGGGGCTGTAGTTGGAAAATGAACCCCATTTATTGAAGAGCTCTCCTATAATTCTCCCGTAGAAGGGTACTACTATGCTCTCCAACCTGCACTGTGTGGATCCAAGTGAGCACTGGAGAAGGTTTTAAGAAAAGCTTGTATCACGAAGCTTAGGCTCACACTGTTAGGGTCCACACCTCCACTGCAAAACACGCAGGAAATTTTTAGGTGCCACAAACCCAAAAAGGTTGAAAACCACTTTTCCATAATTGATAGCAATTACCGAGTAGACAACCCCCAGAGGCACAATGGTTATCTCCTCAGATCTCATCTTCCTGGGTTTGGAACTAGAATTTAGATTTAGGCCCATCATGGTTTTCAACAGTATTGGCCCAATTAGTCTAATGAGAAATTTTATTGTTTGTTTTACTGTTGAATAGAAGGATTGAGTATATGGATTCTTTTTTTAATGGGGTAGGAAAGCTGGAAGGCTTTTTCTGATGGGATTTTTATAACCACCATGGAGATGAATGGTCAAGTGCCATGGAGCATTATGTTGATCATACACTGTTTCCAAGGAAACTCGGGATGGAGTTTCTAGAAGCCCTTCATGTAGAACAGCAAAGCTGCATCCCATCTCTGTCAGAAGTAGGATCCCAGGATAGGATGTGACTCAGCTGAAAAACTATGTGCATCACCTAAAAGCAGAGATGTAAGATAAATACCTAAGTGAAAAATATAATGTACTTGGTGCTTTGGGCCAAGCAGTGAAAAGCAAACTGATTTTTGTAGCCAAGCCTAGAAATAGTTAAGTTATCGTACTTAAATTTTCTGGAACAGAAATCTGAGAGATGCAGGTCACTTCAAAAGAATGGGGATTGACAGGAGAGTGCTGCCACCTGTACCAGGCAGTCAAAAATGCTCCTTCTCTGAGCTGGGCAAGCAGTCCCCTGGAGGGTGGTACCCAGCAGCACTGCCTGTGGATCCTGGCCAAGGGAATGAAAAGCTGATTTAGCTGTATATTTCACTGTGTGGGCCACTGAAGGACAGCATTTAGTATTGTTTAAAGGGAAGGCTGGGAAAAGGATAGGCAGGATGTTTGTTGGGGCTGATTTTTTATTATTTGAATAACACAAACACACCTGCACACACAAAAGTACTGTTCTAAGCAAAAAAAAAAAGTAACATTTTCTCAATTCTTTTCCCTTCCTTCACAAAATTAATGGCTTTACCAGAGGCTTCAACCAGAAATCTTTCAATCTGTCCTACAACATATTGGAATAGTTACCGCAGTACAACTTTTCTTAGTGTAGACACAGCAAAATCAGTAGAAAAGTACTTTATTTTGTGCAGGAACAAGGAATAAAATGTAATAACATAAGATAGGTTTAAACAGGCATTAGCATCTCAATAGAAAGATAGAGATGATCCATGCATAATTTTCTATAAATAAAACTGGTTTAGAGGATAGTTGCTTGAAGGTCAGAGATACTGGTTGGATTTTTTAATATTTTTTCAAAACAGCAAACTTCAGTCCAGAGGCCATCTTTTAGAATGTGCTAGTTCTAGCCTGTAAGCTTTGGGTGGCCAGTCCTTACTTGTAGCTGTTGGACAATAGCACTAAAAAGCTTAGCTTCTTGGCAAGAAATGAAAAAAAAATAATTCAGAAAATACTCTAGAACTGGTGGAAAAAGCAAAGGGTGGGGGCAACCAATTCTGAAACTCTGAAAGCCAAAATTGCTTGGAAGCATGGGGGAAGGACCCATTTTCTCCCTTCAACCAACCAAAAAAATAAGTATAATATTTCAGTTAAGATTTTCAACAGAAATGTTTATCCATGTATAATTTCCTAGTTAAAAACAACAACAAAAAACTATTTTAATACTTTCAAATTTTTACTTCATAGCACTATTTCTTAGTGAAAATTTGGATAAAAGTGATAGATAGAAAATGCTACAGGGAAGATAAAAATTATCAGACTTTTCAAATAACTTTCCTGTTTAAACAAAATAAATTAAAAACCTTTCCCTTGTCTTATTAAAAAAAAAACAAAGCCAAGACGAAACTAAGAAGAACCACCCCCACCCAATAAAAACCAAACCCCGAACAAAACCCATACAACAAACAAATACTTTTAAAGACCTATCTACTTTCAGATCACAACTGATACATTAAAACTCACATTTTAAATCCTGGCTTTGTGCCATTAACAAAGCACAGGTGTCATATGCTGCTATGAGAAAAGTACATGTTTTTTGAGAAAGCTTTTATGTTCTTATTGTACTGCTTCTGTGTAGATTTAAGGTCCAGGTGTTCCTGCAATATTTTAGTGCTGCAGCACAAAAGTCTGTCTAGATCCCATTAATTAAGACCTCTGTAGATCTGGGATCTCAAGTCACATGCTTTTTCGCTTGTGCAAAGATGCTTTCTGCTCCTGGTTCCTCTCATGCCAGCTAAAACACAATTGAGGATCCAAGAATATCCCTGAGCCACAAATGCAGAACACAAGTGACAGGATGTGCTTTATGCATGCCTGTCTCAGCCTAGGAGCATAACACCAATTTTACTGGAGCCTCAGGCAGTCAGTTCTGGGCATACAAAATCTCTGTTTCCTCCAACAATTTACCAAAGCATTGAACTCTCAGGAATGTCTTACAGTTTTTATCACAAATTTATCTCTCTGCTCCTTGTTGTTCATGTTCCTGTTTTGTTTCTTCAGACCTGTTTTAATGAGTGTGTTTTCTAACTTTGCATCCTTGGAACAGGCCCAACAATCATGTTACATGGTCTCTATCTCTCTGTAACATGGGATTAGTGCCAAAAACCACTCCTTGAGACTTAAAACAACAGCAACACAAACAAACAACCACAACAAACAAACAATAAACACCACAGTGAGAGCTTTTAGTCAGAGCTGTTACTCCAGTTGGTTGCCAGCTCCTTGCTTTCTGCTTCATCTTTTCTCTAAACTTTTATAGCCCCTAATCATCTGTAAAGCATTGCATACCCCTATGGTGCTATATAAATAAAATAACAATGATGCTCTTGAATTAATTGGATGTGTTTGCAGACAGTAGTCTTATAATATCCCTTCCTCTTTGTCAGACCCTCTCATGTGAGGCTGCAGATCCAATTGCCACAGATAATTCAGTTTTAGATTGAAGGTGCATAGGAGGAGCCTTATTTTTTTCTCTTATGGGCCCTTTGTGGGGAGAATATGTTTTACTTCATTAAAGGTGCACATTAGGTGATTAGCCTCCTGTTTCTAATTTTTTCTTCCTCCTTCTTACTTCTCAGTGTTACATTTCTCCTTACAAACCCCTGAATCTTATGGCATTTTAGAGATTCCCATAAATGTCTTTTTATTATTATTATTATTAAATTTGGCTGGGAATAGACTTCTCTCCCCAAGATATGACAACATATTAATCCATGGCCCAAAGCTCATGCCAACAATGCACAAGCAGCAGCATCCAGAAGTCAGGAGTGACAAAGTAGATGTACAGGTGCCCTTGTGGTGCTCATTCAGTTGTTGGATCACTGGCACAAGGACTCTATCCTCATTTTGAGGGTTTGACTCATGAGGAGAGCAGGCACCAGCAGGGCCCTTGCTGAGTTGCTACCAGAGCTCAGATGACTTGAGTCCTGCTGCTGACTCTGGCAATAACCATGGGTGTGCTACGATATTTCCCTCTACCTAGATCTTGGGTTTGGCCCTCTATTTTTTAAGACATCAGTAAAGAAGAAGTTAATCCAACCAGGGGGCCTTACTGGCACTAGAACATGATGAAAGCTAAAGAAAAATGGGAGCAATCCCTCTTAACCAGGCCTCTTACAGGTCCCTTATGACACCTAATGATGACTGTGATAAATAGCTTACATGTGACTTTGACCATCTACAATTAATCAACACATCCCATAGTATAAGATCAGTGCTCACTGGGGTGCAAGGTCATGGGCTTGCTCCTCAGAGTTTCTGAGTAAGAATAATCCTGTTCCTGCCACCTGGTTTCACAAAGTTCAGACAACAAAGGGGTCACCCAAAAACTGGAAGGTCTCTGTCACTCAAGCAAGACTGACTTTCATGGGGGAAGTAGCAGCCTGGGAATGCAAGGTGATCATTGCCAGCAGTATGGCAATACTCTAAGTGTTGGTATTAACCACCCTCAGTAGGGTTGTTGGACCTGAGGAGCTACTTATTCATCAGGCATAGGTAGGGACGCATGGGGAAATCCAAAATCTAACACGTGGAAAGATATCAGACTTTTCAGGTCATAATCTCTAGACAAGAAGCAGAAGAAAGGAAATCTAAGAGTCTTCTCTAAATTCAGAATCCATTTGGAGAATAACCCAATGCCCAACATAAGAGACCATTACGTTGTTAAGATCCCTTGTCTTTTGAAGTTATGGTCTATTTTCTTTTTTTTTTTTTTTTTCTATTTTCATTGTATAATTTCCCAGTATCAGTTCCTCACTCATCTACTGCTTGTCTGGGCAGCTGCCATCTAAATCTACACCTTCCCTGCCCCTGTCTTTAACAACCTGACAGGTGAAGCTGCAGATGGCCTCTTTTGCCTGCCTTCCTTTACAAGACAGTTTTCAGAGAAGCCCCCTGCAAAATGTGAAGGTGAAAGCCACAGAATATGGGGCTGATGTGCCTTTGCCAAGGTACCTGTGCAGCCAGAAGCAAACCAAGCTATTCAGTGCAGAGGGCAGAGGAAGGACTGATTATGTCTTTGGAATATCTTTTTTCTCTACTGCTAGAAGATCAGTTTCCCTTAACCTGTACCTGGTGGCATATCAAAGATGCCATAAGGCATACATTAGTGAATTTTCTAGGACATGGCATCTTTCATTCACTGATGTTGGGCTGCAAAGACTGTGCGTGTCACTGAGACTCTGGAGGCCCAGAGAAACCTTTTGTGCATTTGTTCCTGGCAATTCCATTAGACTCTCTATTATATTGATTACAGTACTAGTCTGGATCTTCTCTGTGAAAAACAACACAAGCTTTCTTTTGCAGAGGTGTACTCTACCTGCATAACTCTACACAGGAGCTGTCCATGAAGGACAGGCTTCATTTGGCAGAAGAGCATCTGGAAAGGAGAAAAAAGAGCCTTTAAATAAGTTTCTGATGTAACTCAGAGCAGTATTATCTCTTTTTTAATTCCAGCTGTACTCATTAATACTGAAGCAAGCTCCAGAACAATGCGATTTCCAGATCTACTTTTCTGACAATAGCCTGGTAGAGAACATTCTTATTACTAGGATTGGGAAACAGATTCAAAAGCTAAACTGAAGCTATGTCTGCACTGCTACAAAACTGGTGTTGAGACTAAAGACCTTGCACCACATTTGTATCCTGTCCCTGTTGCTGGCATGCATAGTGCCAACTGTATGCTTGCATAAACCCAAGTTGCTTGTTGACCCAAGTGACTCACCAAGCGCGTTCAGGCAAACAGAGTGCTGGGGACTCTGAAATATGTGCCTGCTCAACACCCCAGCTTGCATTTATAAGTTTACACTCTGCACCACAGAGAATTTTGACCTTGGGGTAACTTCAGTCCATCTAAACCGAGCCTAAGAGTGTTGAATAAATTTAGTAGCTAACTACAAATATCTCTGCTACGACCTTCTTACGACTGTGACCACAGACAGTTTCATGGCAACCATAGTCACCTTCTGCCTTTAGCAGCAAATCTCTTCTGCTTAAATTGAAGGACGGTTCTATTAGAGTCTTGTATTCCAAGTGTCAAAGTACAAGCAACCTGCTTCTCATACAGCCCCAAAATATGCTGTATTTTGCTTCATTGATTTCTCAAGTGAAGTTGTCGGGGAGGTGGAATCACGCGCAGCCAGATACGGAGTCATTGTTCAGTCTTGCATTTGCCCTGAGATCACTGGGGATGCAATGCAGCAATCTCAGTTTTACAAGATGCTTGCAAGGCATAACCTCTCCGGGCACTTATTGAAATGAAACTCTGCACTTAGAGGGAAAAGTTGTGCAGATTAAATGCATTTTTATATATTTTCCAATTCCTTGTTCACCATGAATATCTTAGTGTTTTTTCAGAATACTCTCATCACTGTGCTCTATTTTCACCATTTTAACCAATGAAAAAACAAAGCTTTATCCAAAATCCCTGAATGACTAAACAGACCCAAGAAATTTTTGACCAAGGAAGGACTTGGAATCTACATTTCAAAATTTTGAGGACCTCATGGAACTTCCACTGTAACATATAACTATATACGATAGTGTTCTGAATGTTTGGGCCCAGCAACAGTACAGTAAAATCAAGTTTTCCAGGTCAGTGGAAATTGCATTTACCAGTGGACTGCCCTTCCCTTCCTCTCCAAGATGCTAACTTCTGAGTCTGCTACAATAGAAATGTGTGCTGGTCTTGTTAGTTCACAATATTTGTTGACTTTGCTGTGGTTGGGAAAAACTGCAGCAGAGATGCTGTTCTCTTGGCAATAAAATGTTTCTACTGGTGGAAATGAAGAAATCCTCCTGCTTGGAGAAGAAATAGATCTTCTCAGTGAGAAGCACACCTTAAGGATCCTTTTCAGGACTCTGTGGATATAGAATAGCTGATCTTATGGAAAGCTCTTACACCATTACATGCCTCAATTTCCCCTTTTGTAATATAGTAACATTGACAGATGAAGAGAAGTGTATAAAAATCAGTAATTTCTCTCATCCTGGATACTGCCACTTGTGTATAATTGTCACAGGCTTTGGTGCATAGATGATTGAGTTGCTAGGGAGAGGGAAGGGCAAAAAGAAACACCACAGATTACTTTGGTATACTGGAAAGTGTTGTTCTGGAGAAAAACCCAGATCCATGTTTTCTGGCTGATCAAGTAGGCCCCTGGAGATAGCATCTTGCCTAAGCTGCAGAAGAGGTTTTTGTTTAATACAGTTGTTCTCCTTATTCCCTGCTCTCCTCTCCTTCCATACTATTGATACATGGTCTGTGATTCCTTATCATAAATAAGATTTGTGAGCTCTTTGGGGAAATGGACTGTCTCTCTGCCTAGACTTGGGCAGCTTGTACAAGGGTATAAATAATAATAGTCATTAATGCTAATAATGTGGTTTTTAACCTCCTGATCATCCTCTGTCTGATAAAATAGCTGCAGAAACAAAATCCTGCTTTGAAAAATAAGCTAATGGCAGAGATTATTAACACTGCAAAGGCTAGCAGAGATCAGGTAGTGCCAAACTTAAAACTGTCTCCTCATGTTTTTCATTGAGTGAGAGTCTGCAAATGCATCACAGACAATTTTTTGAAATAGTAGGTGGGCTGTAGTCTCTTCTCTGGCCAAAGTGCTGTGTGTTTGTCTGTCTTTGCACCTGCTGTCCACAGCTTGAAATACTTTCTCAGCATCCTTTTGCAGAGCATGTATCTCTGCAGGCTTTGGTCTCATGAGGGCTCCATATCACCCCTGCAGCACAAGTGATCAACAGTGGCAGGGGAAGGTACACAGACACTCAATACAGAGCAGGGAAAGTGATGACCTAGTGACTTTGCTGTAGAGGGGACCTGGATCAGAGGCCACTGAGGGCCTTTCAACTGCTTTTATTTGGTTTGAGAGCTGATTTGTAGTGATTCACAGAAATGTGTGGAGCCCTGCCTACACAAAGATTACTCTCTGCACATTACTGAAACCCAAGCATTTTCATGTCACTCATACCAAGAAGTGTCTTCTGGAACCTGTGTTTTAGCTGAAGGAAGACACCCTCAATACAACCACATCTACATGTTTTCTGCTCTTCTTTGTAATGCCCTCACAGATTTGACTTCCCTTCCACGTTCCCCTGATGCTTTTGCTAGAATGGGCTAAAGACATAAAGGAGGGAAGATTTGTAGGAAGAAGTACTATCAGTTATTTGACATCATATAGTTAAAAGTCAGGATACACTTTTGGGCATGCAAGCCCGTATGCCTGGGAAGCCTGTTTTGTTTTGTTCTTTCAGCTATATTTTTCAGTTTAATAAAATATCACCACTTCCTGCAAATCTTGCCTCATATTATTTACCTTTCAAGTCTCTATCCACAGTAATTTCTGCACTGGAACTGTTAAAAAAAGGAACAAATTGGTTCTTCCACTAATCATAAAGCACTCCCCCAGTCCCAAATATCTTAAACAGCCAAACCCTTGCTTGCTCAAGCTTTCAAAAATAAAAACAAAATCATAAAAAATATACTCTCATGCATGAGACTAAGTCTGAAAAACATAAGCCTGGGAATTCATAATTTCAGGATGTTGTGAAACATTGCAAGGAGACACTTGCAATGGGAATGCTCACATGGCTCAAGCTCCAGCTGCCTTCCAGACTGCTGAGTATGGATGCTCTGACATTAAAAAACATCATAAAAAAGCCACAGAAAACCATTCTGCTTTTCTGTATTTCTGTCTAGAAAATGTCACACTGTTCAGCTATGTGCAGGTCAGCTCTGCAGACAGTGAGACTGATGTAATTTGCCTCCCATATCTCATTTGGGTGATAGGTACAGACTTGACAGTCATTTCTTTGGGACCTTCTTGTGTCAGGTGGATGTGCTGGAGCTCAGTCAGCCAGCCACAGGCAGCAAATGGCTACAAATTTCTCTCCTGCTTTATTCTGAACAACAAAGGACAAATTTCAGGGGTGTCTAGGCATAAGGCAGTCCTGTCTGTGAAGTCAACCCACAATTTATCTAGCAAAGCCAACAAGCCATAGCCTGAAGATGGAAGTACGAGCTGGGGAGCCCAATGCTTGACTTGTTGGGACTATGGGTCAGGGAACTGGGCTGCAGTATCCAGCAGCTCCTCCCTGGCGGGCGCAGAGTGTTAATGGAGGGAAGCACAAGGCCCCCAGCTGTGACTAAAGACCTGAAAAGCAACAGCTGGGATTAAAGGCTGCTTCTGGTTAGAGTGGGGTGTGCACTAGGGGAACGGGGTGCTATGTCAAGGAAAGATCTTTAGTAGAGTACTGCCTGGGGGAACGCGCCCTGAGTCCCAGGAGGAAAGGTCTGCGCTGCCAAGCTCTGGTGGAGATTTAAAGACAGGGGGCTGCAAAAACACTTCTTAAATGCCCTCTGTAGTGTTGAAGGATTCCTTGTGCCTCTGGGGAAGCCAGTTAGTACTGGCTGTGGCCAGGGTTTTGTGGCGTAACCGCCTCTCCTTTTGGATTGCAAATTCCCTGCTGCTCAAAGGAGCCGAACAGAATTATTATTTTTATTCCCAGCTTGAAAGAGCTGACTCTTTTTCCACAAAAAAACATGACAACTCAAAAAATTATCTGCCAAAGTTTGGGGTTTTTTTGGTGTTTTTTTTTTTCCCGGGTGCTAGCCAATTTTCTTCTTCTTGTTGTCATTCACACTTGCAGATTTCCCATAAAATCTTACAAATGTTGAAAGAGCAGAGGCCCTTTCTGCAGAACTTTGTGTGTGTATTTCCATAAAGGCTGGTTTCTACATGCCCATGTTTCAGGCTTTCTCAGCGTGGCCTGGGTGAGGCTCCCCTTGGAGAAGGAGTTGGCACCATGGATACAGTGTGGTAGACATGCTGATAGCATCTGTTATACCATTTATTTTATGTTCTAATTATGCGACAACGCCAATGTGTGAATGTATACTGCTGGCAAATGCTTTTTTGTGACGTATCCTTTTATGTGACCCAACTTGTAAAGGAGGTGGGTCTGCTAAGGCTGCTGCTAGAGAAACTCAGCCATTTGTGCTGTACCAGTTCATGCAACACATTTGTCTCCAAGAGTTCTCAGTTCAGTCCCTGCTGCGTCATTGCATAGTTGTTGGAATTAAATGAGGGTTCTTTCCATCTCCTCCTTCTTCCCACCGCTCCTCAAGTGCTGTTGCTATCTCATTGGCTGGCTATTTCTGTGGATTTTCATCTTAGAGAATTGCTGTATAGTCATATGCAACCTTCCATAGTTGCTGGCCTGGAATTTATTTGTTCAAAAAAGCTACTTTCAGCTTGGAGTCTTGTGGAAACCCTGATGGAAATTCTTCCCCTTCAAGAAGCCTCAGAAAGATACTCTGCTTTATCTGATGAGCTTCGCAGGAAGACAATGGAGAAGAAAAGAGACAGGAAGGGTAGTGAGGGGTAGCAAGAAGCTGAGAAAGGGAAAAGGTGGGAATATAGATGAGGAGTATGAGGTGGCAGAAAGGAAAGGTGGTTTCAGTAGGGTTGTCTTCTCTTGAATGTCCTACTGAAGGCAAATGAGAAACACAAATGCTGTTTTCTCAGTCTACACAAAGGAGCTTAATCAGGTGTGAGACTATTTATCATGGTCTTGAGGCCTTTGCATCCCTTCTAAGAGAACTCACATTTCTGGACACTGCAGTCCTTGACCTTGGTAGTGGGTTTCACAGAACCATATGACAAATGAGTATTTCTTGCAGAGAGAACATCTCCTTCCACCCCCTTTCCCAAAATCACATGCAGCACATGTCACAACACTCTTCTAAATCACACTGAAATGCACTATTTATCATGGATGCACTAGTCCAAAGCCATGAAACCCACAGATAGAACACTCAATAAAACAAGTAATAATATACATACGTCAGAGACAGACATACAGGACAGGACACTAAAACACAGAAAAGCCACTTCTGGGTAATCTATGGCTCTTGCCTCCTGCTCACTTTACCAAGCTCTCTTAACTTGCAGTTTCAGGAATGCTCATTCTCTTATGTAAACCCTGCAAAATTTGCATGGCCAACTGTGTTTCCAATACTATTTCTATTACAGTAAAAAAACCACTAAGCCTTTTGTTAATGCAACATTACATTTGCACAGTTAAATAACAGTAATTTGAAAAAATCTGTAATGGAAAAGTTAAAAGTTCCTCCATCAACTTTAGCATGCCTGCTTGAGAAGTATTTAATGGTAGGTTTAGGATAGAAACTTAGAAGAGAAAATATTATGTGTGTGCTGCACAATCAAGTTAATATTGATATTGCTTGAAGTGACTAAAGCTAAGATGAAATAGAAATGGAAGTGTGAGTGCTTAAACAGTTAATTGCACAAAGCACATTTATTTATTAAAAAATGGACAAGCATCCATGCTCGGTGCATCTAAATCCATTCACTCAGCCCTAATGAAACACTTTCACTATGCATTAAAAGTAGCTGGCTTTCAATCAATCAGAGCTCTGTCAGAATTCAACCTTTTTTTTTTTTTCTTAATACAGGATTGTAGATGTGCTCTTGGCATTTGAATACTGGGTGAAGTGGGAGGATTGCACTAATTTAGGACTGAAGAATGAAGACTGCTGCATGCTTGGGGTGTGGTTGGTTGTTTTGGTGGTGTTGTTGTTTTTTCCTCTTAATGTTTGAGGGATTTAGGGAGAGTTGAGTGTAATTCTCAATTCAGATTTTGCTCTCACAATATGTAGGTAGCTGAGAGATTTGACTAGAGGAAAATGGACTCACTTTTGGCTAGAGACCAATCCCAGAGAATTTCAGCCCACAGAATCTGATACTCCTGCTCTAATTTAGTAGTCTAATGTCCCAAGTAACCCCATTGGTATGACTCAGCATGAGCAAGGGAACCAAAATCCAGTCCTGAATGTTTTTGAAGGTTAGAAGTATGTCAAATACGTTGTAAGAAAAAGCTGCTTCTCCTTTCAGTCATGCTGGCTTCTCCAGGGAAGTGCAAGATGCTGCTGCCTGAGAGAGTGCTGCTTCCTTTGTGTCATTTCTCTGGACTTGTAACTATCACTGCCTAATTTGGATGGGAATAACACTGGGTTCAGCAGCATCTTACACACATCCCTATGGAATTTATGGAGCAGAGATACAGTTCTGCTATCATTTATTATTACTTATTACAAAAATAATGTTAATTATTATAATACATATAATATTGATTAATAATTAACACAAGACTAATTACTAGGCTATATTATTAATTACTGGAATCAATATAAATTGCTATCATAAGTGTTGTAATAAATGTTGCGGCATTTCAGTACTTAAAGGGGAAGATGTGGACAAATTTGTAGCAGGGCCAGTTGCCATAGGACATGGGAAATTATTTAGATGGAAGGAGGGTTGATTTCGATATTTTTTTCAGGCCATGGCATATTCCTATCCAAAGTCTGAGATAATCATGTGCTTGAGAGCTGCATATTATGGGGTCATCCATGGGATCTGTAGGTAAAGTAGACTTTGAATGGTTGCATAATGATCTGGTTTAACTGCAAAGGCTGTGGGAACCTATAGGATTACATGTAGCGCCAGTGGGAGGTGATGTATGTGGCTGTGGGATAGGTAGCAGGTGAATTTTGGTCCCATATGTGGGAGCTGAGATTTGTGAAACAGTACAATACATATAATGCTGTATGTTATATCAGATGTAGATGGTGAGCACTGAGTTAATGGATCACAAAGGTATAGGACAATTGAAAAAACGAATGTTGAGCACATGAACAGTCATGTGTCAGAAATGTATAGAGCTGGTGTAGTATCAAAGTGCTGGCCTAGCTGGTCCCTGAACCCAAGCTAGATGTTTGGGAGGTTTCTGCAAAAAAACCCCAGAACTCCTACTCCAAGCCTACTAACTGATTGTCACCGTTTGATTTTGGCATGCTGAGTTCCAAATGTATCTTGAGTGCCAAGTTTATTTTTGACTGTGCTCTCTTTCAGACTGTGCTCTCTTGGTATCTGTGGTGGTTTGATGCTGGCTGGCCTCCAGGTGCTCACCAAAGTTGCTCCATCAGCCCTCCTCAGCTGGACAGGATACAAAAAATACAGCAAAAATCTTGTGGGTCAAGATAAGGAGGAGAGGATCACTCTCCAAGTACAGTTAGAGGAAAAAGAGATTCAACTTCAGAAAAATTCATTTAATTTGCTACCAATGAAATCAAAGCAGGATATTGAAAAGTAAACCCAAATCCTAAAATATCTTTCTCACACTCCTCCCTTCCTCCTGGGCTTAATTTCATTCCTCATTTTCTCTCCCTCCTGCCTTGCAGTGGTACAGGTGAACAGGGAATGGGGCCCGAGATCTCTCCATCACACTTGTCTGTGCTGTTCCTCCCGCCTCAGAGGGAGGATCCTCACACTCTTCTGCTCCACTGTGGGGTCCCTCCCACAGGAGACAGTCTCCATGAACTTCTCCAACACGAGTCCTTCCCACAGGCAACGCTTCTTCATGAACTGCTCCAGTGTGGCTTCCCATGGGTGACAAGTCCTGCCAACAAAGCTGCTCCAGCATGGGCTCCTCTCCATGGGGCCACAGGTCCTGCCAGGAGGCTGCTCCACTGTGGGCTTCCCATGGGGTCACAGCCTCCTTCAGGCATCCACCTCCTCCAGCAAGGGATCCTCCATGGGCTGCAAGTGGATAATTGATCTATCTTAAACCTCCATGATCTTCATCCTGGGCTGAAAGGGAATCTCTGCTCTGGTGTCTGTAGCACTTCCTCCCCATCCTTTTCCACCAACCTTGGTGTCTGCAGGGCTATTTCTCTCACATATTCTCACTCCTCTCTCCTGGCTGCAGTTACACAGCTTCCACCCCCTTCTTAAATGCATTATCCCAGAGGTGTTACTAACTTTGCTGTTGGTACACTTGGACTTGGCCTGTGGTGGGTTTGTCTTGCAGCTGCCCAGCCTTGGCCCTGTCAGACACAGAGGAAGCTTCTGACAGAAGCGCCCCCCTACCAAAACCTTGCCATGCAGACGCAATACAGCATCAGAGCATGAAATCATCTGAAATGGAAACAAAAAAAAAAAGAAGCATGCTTCTCATTGACTAGAGTCAGTTGACTTTAGTCCACTCTAATATTTTTAGTTTGATTTCCTTGGGAAGTGAAATCTAGCTGAGAGTATCTGTTTGTCCATATGTTCTTCCTCCAAATAACTTTTCAGTGCAACCAATTTCAACCACATTTAAAAGAGGGCAGAAGGCTAAAAAGTAACTTATTCTTGTATGTCTCTTAAAAACTGGTGATTAGGTAATGCTCCAATCCCTACATGCTGGAAAAACCCAAGAATTATGTAGGTGGTACATGGCAGTAGCCAACCAGGCTAAGGCAAGTGGTGTCTTGCATTTTGTCTTTCATTTTGGTCCACTAGGAAGCAAGACTAGCCATAGCATGTATTTGTTCCTCCTACAGGAGATGTCACAGGGGATATGTGATGGGTTCTGACTTTTATTACAGCAGGGGAATTTTTGAGACAGCAGACAGGAACCCATGGGGAGGCAGGCTTGGTGTACTCTGTTCACAGAACAATTTGCTCTATAGCAGCCCAGTAAGAAACACTTCTGGAGCGGCATCACTTATCATTTAGTGATGAGAATCCTACAGACCTTTCCTACACTGGACACTCACATTTGTTCACCCACACCCTCAATGTGTAAATTGAAAATTAGCATCCTTTAGTGTGGCACCCTCGTAGGCTGTCCGGTGACCCCAGTGAAGTGCACAATGTGGCCTGAAGAGAGGCCACAGGGCTGCCTGGGCAGTCCAGCTGGGCTGTCACACCGTGTCCCAGGGATGGGCCTCAGAAGTTGTGCACGCACACTGCCTCCACATCCCCAGCTGTGAAAGGACACCCTTTGTGAAATACCCGGAGAGTGACTGATAAAAAGCCCTGAATGTTAAGCAGGACTTCATTACTGGTGTTCCTCTAACTGGAGGCAATGATTTTAGGGGGAAATAGAGCTACATAAGTCAATTACTCCTTGAGAAAAAAAAAAGTTTGTGCTACATATGGCAGGAGAAATCTGTATTTGAAGAAAGGGTAGTGGGGAAAGCCTTGTGTGGGTAAATGGTTGCCTTTCAAGCTGGATTTCCATTACAGAAGGATTCTTTCTGGTCCCCCTGAAATTGCATAGAAGTCACAGGAGATCCAGCGAAGATTAATGCAGACCGATGCTTGCTATTTTTTCCTGGAGGACTTGGCAGCTCTGTAATTACAGCTGGTGCGTCTGAATCTCCCTCTGGCCCCTGTGTACTGCCCGGCAGTGACACCAGCATCAGAGAGACCCTTGCTTCAGAATTTGTCAAGCAGAACTCTGCTGAGAAACCAAACCTGCTCTGCCGTGCCTCTTGTTGTGGCGATGAGGAATATTCCTTTGCTGAGTATCCTCCTCCCGTGCACTGGAGCTGGAACCTCAGGGACTCTTGAGCCCAGAATGGCTCATAGACTGTGATCCAAGAGATACATTTGTAGAGGAATGAGGGAACCATATTTCTATAGCATAATGTATATATTTTTATATATATATATAAAAATGAAATAAATGAGCTGGCTTGCAACACTAGGTGGCAGAGGTGGGATCTGTTCTGCTCTGAGCGCTGTCCTATAAGGCATTGCTTGTTTAAGTACAGTCGCATTTAGTTGGAGCTGCAGGAGAGAGACAGAGAGATTCTCTGTGTTTACAGCCAGCCCAGGCTACGGTGGAGCATCCAACCTGGCCCCCCCTTTCCCCAGCACTTGAAGGGGAGAGTGAGAGGTTATTTGGGAAGCTGGCCACCGCGGGTCAGCTTGCGCTGCGACTGGATTGTCAGATCTGGCAAAGCAGAGCCCAGAGGGACTGAAGGGAGACACGAATCCCATTTTCTTTGAGAGGAGCGAAGAGGGAGGAAAAAAAAAAAAAAAAAAAAGAAGATAAATTGAGAGAGAGACAGAAGCGAAGAGACGGAGAAAAAGGCAGAGGAAGCGGAGCGAGTGAGAGAGAAGCATGAGGACCTACTGGCTGCACAGTATCTGGGTGCTGGGATTCTTCCTGTCCCTCTTCTCCTTGCAAGGTATGTGGTGAGTTCTTCCTCGCAACCTCCTCAAACCCCTCTGCTTTAATTGAGGCTGATGGACTGAGGATGGCCTGAAACATGGAGCTGGAAGCTGGAGCTTCCTCTCCCCCCCCCTTTTCCCCTCCAAACCTTCCCCCCCCCTTGCCTCAGGAAATAAGCCAAGGAGAGATCGCTGCTGGTGAATCCTATGGTTAGAGGACAGTGCATGTGACTGACTTTGCTGCTGTATTTATGCTTTTTCAGAGGGGGAGTTGTTGGGGGGAGTACAGTTAAGATTTGCAGTGGGAAAGAGTGGTGGGTGAAGGTGGGTATCCCCTCCATCCACAGCTGCTGTTTCTCACCACTTTGGGTCACAAGTACTGATTCTCCTCAATTCTTTACCTTCCTGAGGAGATAAGTGTTAAGTTTCTTTTGGGGTTTTTTTTTTTTTTTGGTTGGTTGATTTGTTTTTTGGGGTTTTTTTTATTTATTTTGGTTTTGTCCAGAGGGAGAGGTTAGGGAAATCTCTATGCCTCTGGTCTGTCTGCGAAAACACTATGTCCTTCCCCTCTATACCAGGAGGGAAAAAAAAAAAAGAAGGAGAGAGAGAGAGAGAGAGAGAGAAAGAGAGAGAGAGAGTGATGGAGGAAAGACAGGAGATGAAAATTTGTTGGGTATAGGGTTTTGTTCAGTGGAGAATTGCCAGCTGGGTTTCTTGCTTTAAGAGCCAAGTGTGAGTATGGAATTTAGTTTGAAGTGATGACAGGCATGCTAGCTGGTTTTGAGATGCTTTCTGTAAACAGGAGTTAAGGGTTAATACATTCCATGCTGTATGTATTAATACATGTCACACATGTACATATAATCATAGCCTTCAAAATTGCAGCTTGTGCATGATCCACACTCATTCACACACATCAGTGATCCTTCCTGAACACACACACACACACACACACACACGCACACACACGCACACACACGCACACACACTCTCAGGGATATAGCAGGGAAGATGAATAAACTCACTCTGACACATACAGTTCTAGCTCCCTAGCACATGCAATTCCTGGAGAGTCTGCTTCTCTTGTGCTCACGTTTTCACTTCCCCTTTCCCCCCTCCCTCCTTTAAGCCTCCATCCTGAACACTAGTGTTCGAGGTTGCTTGCATATTAAAATCCCTTGCCTGTCCTGCTGCACTAGCCTTGTAAGCCCGTGTGCACACATATACACACACATAGGTGAAAATATAACTACAGAACATAGGTGTACTCTATCTGGCCTACTCTGTGCCCCACAGTCTTGCATTTGCAGTGAGCTGCACCCTTAGAGGGAATCTCGCTCACACACGGCTTTTTTCACGGTGCTTTTTTCTCACTCCTGTACATATTAGTGCAGGAGTGCCGTGCATGGAGATATGCCAGTCACAGCTTCCTCACTTCCCCTTAGCTCCTACTTTTACACACAGTCTTGCATGTACTGTTCTCTTCTATTTTGTGTCTACTAAGCAAATTCCCGTACAGGCAGGCTCCCTGTCACACACACTCTTTCTATTGCAGCCTCACACCTGTCACTCCTGCAAGCCCTCACTATGGAATCCTTCATTTTTTGCCACCTTCTCACATTTGCTGAGTGCTCCTTTTCATACACTCTCACTTCTCCCATTTCTGGGCCTCGTACACATGCTTTTCACTGTCACATATTTTCTCTCAATTTACATTCTCTGAAGTCTGGACTGTGAATCCAACACCAGCACCTTCCAGCTGACTTCCTTCCTTGCTGTGAAGTGGCTATTTCTGACAGGGAAGGAGGATTTTTCCCAGCACATAGGTTGTACATGGGGTAATAGGAGAACCAATACCTGTGTAGCACAAGTAGATAATGTCAACAGTGAAGTTGTGTAGCTTGGTGTGAACTTTGCCCTGCTCAGGAGGTTCAGACAGAGAGCTGTCAAGAAAGATGGACATTGGCAAGTTGACTCTGAGCATTGCCTTACTGATGCACATTTTCTAGACTGTAGACCACGGCGCTTGCTCCACACAGCGTTTTCAAGTCACAAGCCTTCCCTGAGTTGTGACCAGAGCATCCTGATGCCAGCACAGCATCAGGAGCTGTTTTAATCCATCCTTATAGCTGGAGCTTATGCCAGGCTATTGGCACGGACAGGCTTTTACGTTCTGTTTTAGTGAGTTAGTATTGCCACTGTAGTATCCGCCACATTTTGAAGGCTTCAGGGAAGATCTTTTGAGGTCTGTATTATTATATACCCTCTAAAAAGGCAAAGGCAACACAGCTGCCCTCCCTAGGTCTTGCGATGAGATAGGATAGTGTGGTGTTTTATGAGTGTTTGCAAACCTGGAGCTGCTTTTTTGACTGTTCCCAAACTTCTGGCATGATATAAACCAGAGCACTGCTGGATCTGGTTTCATAGCCAGCAGTAATTTCCCTTCTGTGATATGCCGAGTGAGAGAATGGGGAGGCAGGAATACTGGGGCTGCACAGGGAGGAGTAGGGCACTGTCTGAAACAAGCCTGAAGATATTTGGCGGAGTTAAAAGGGGGTGGGAAAATATTGTGCCCTTAAAAAGACCCAACAAACCAACACAACCCCCCACAATATTTATTTCAATTTAATTGTTTTTCACTGAAAGCTGTGGTAAAAGCCTTGAACGCTTCTCTAACCCTGCTGAGCACAACTCTGTGGAGCTCTTGCCCCAGGAAGCGGCAGTATTGGCTTTGACAGGCAGTGACCCCCGGTCAGAACCCTGCCAAGACCTTTGTGCGCACATCCCTCCAGAGCCAGATAGCTGAGCCTACACCTCCGCGAGCCACCCAAAACCTGTCCGTGCCCTCTCTCCCCTTTTCCTCGCTGTCCACTTGGGGGTGTACCGGTGACCGCAAAAGCAGCTCCTTGTCTTTCTCCGCTCTCCCAAAGCCACCAGGCGCGGGGGAGAAGGGCAGCGCCGCTGGCACTGCCGGGCCGAGCCGAGGCTGAATAGCAGCGCTGGGGGAAGCGCAGCCGAGCCTGGCAGGAGCGCGGTGGCTGCGCGGTGCCAAGCGGGCAGCGCAGGCGGCCGCCCCCGGCGCCTCTGCCAGGCAGGATGCTGAGCGCTGCCCGTGCCCTGCCTGCCCGGCCTCGGGGCCTTCGGCACAGCGCCAGCCTTTGCTCCTTCCCCTCTGCGTTAGATGCTCCAAGTCCTGCACAGAGGGTGGTGGTGTTTTTGTTTTTTTCTTTTTTTTCTTTTTTTTTTTTTTTTCTTTTCCCCCGATCACTATGTTTCCTGGTTTTGGTGGCTCAGGATTCTTGCATTTCTCTGCTGCTGCGCTTCCAGCCCCCCTTGGCAGGCAGGTGGCTCGGAGGCGGGATGGTTGTTCCTCCTGCATGGTGCACTGGCCTTCCTGCCCTGTGGGGGCTGGAGGAATAAAAGTACCTACACACCCCAGCACTGCTGCTGGGTGGGATTTTCTAGGATTTTCTGGTGGCATGCTGCAGCTCTTCCCTCGAATAGATTTGTTTCTTAGCACAATGCGCCCCAAAGCATCTGAGACATATCAGATTGTTGAAATGGATTGTAAAGCTGAATTTTTCTCTTCCTTTTTTTTTTTTTTATGCCCAAGTTAAAATGGGTGCATGAGTATGGGGTGGAGGAGCAAATGATTAGCATCTATAAAAAATTGTATTTAAATAATTTAGAAGAATTTTGTGTTGATGTTTGCACTTTCACTTACTATTACTCTTACTTAGCTGTCAAAATGAAAATTAATATTTATTTCCTCATCCTGAGCATTTTATTTTAAAAAATGAATGCCTTGACAAATTATACATTTCCTTCAGCATCGCTTTAAGTTGAAAATTCTTCTAAACAAATTCTCGCTGTTGAAAAATAGCAGCTGTTTCAAATCAGCAATTTGCAAAATCCCAGCTTGTTTCAATGAACCTCCCTGACAACTGGACCTAATTGGTTAATTGTAAAAGAATTTGTGGTAAAAAAAAAAAAAAAAAAAAAAAAAAAAAAAAAAGAAAAAGAAAAAAAGGTAAGATACCACCACGGCCAGTTTAGTGAAGTGGATGGTTTAGGAAAGGACATGCTGAACTGACCTGTAAAGTCCTGGCAACATTTATTTATAATGTATTTCTTGAGCTGCTCAAGGATGTTAAATGAGGAATGAGTCTGATGAAAGAAATCACAGAAATAGTTGGGTAAGTGGCATAGGCTGCTTTAGGTTGGTACACAGCACAAATATTATCTGTAAATTCTCATGTTTTGTAACATTACCGGGCAATGCGGGTGTGAAAAATGATGTGTTTGTTACTGCGTGAGGTACGTGCAATCTGTATGGATGGAAGCGGGCACCCGAGTGCTCCTGTGCTGATAATGTGTAATGGATGGGGAGAAGGGAGGGAGGAGCAGCAACGTGAGTGCAAGTGGTGACACTTTGGTGTATGGGGAACAGCACGGGGCGATTGTGATGCACTTGGATAACATTTAGATACTGCCAGCTGGAGAGGAAAAAAAAGACTTTTCCTGCTCTCCTGAATATACTTTTCTTCCTATCTGTTTCCAGTTCTGCCTTCTTGAGTAAGGCAAGGGAAGCTCTCACAGGCTGGACTGTGTTGTTGAGGAGACAACTCACTCAGCTGCCTTGCATTCCCTTAAATGATGAAGAGGTTTAATACATGAAACAATGTACTTTTCTTGTAGGCTTAGGACAGGAAAGAAGTAGAGGAGGCTTTTTATCTGCAAACAGGGAGCATTGAAAAGATATCCCAAGTGTTTCCTCCAGTTCTATCCAGTGATTGCTGACCATAATAATCAATAATTATACACGTAAGAAACCATTTCCTCTAGCTGTTATGAATCTCTGCACTCAGCTACCTGCTCAGAGGGCTTTGTTATGATAAGTAAAAATTTCCTTAATCTTTCATTCTCAGATATCTTTTATCACACAAGAGTTTTACTTGTTCTGTAACAAAGAACCCAGTTCCCAATGTTTTTGGGCACTCCTTTTCAGCCTTGGAGCACACTTATGTGTATGCTAATGGTCTGAAGAGGAGATGTGCTCTTTATAGTTACTCTTTTCACTTTTTTCTTCCACTAGCAATAGAGCTCCTTCCAGTCACGGCGAGGAGTACAGCTGCTGTCATCCTAGGCTGCAGGCAGAGCCAGTGCTCTAGGAGTGCACACCCTTTCTGTGTGCTGGCTGTGCCTCCTGTACGCCTTGAGTGAGCCAAGGCCCTTGCCATGCTGAGGGGCCTGGACCCCCCTTCCCCCAGCAGATTTACCCTGTGCAAGGCTGAGCTGCTTAGGGCTGGCTTAGACAGGGGATGGTCTTGTCCAGTTCCCTCGGCAGCAGCAGCTGGGTGTTGTGTGCAGTTGCCTGGTGGGGCTGGGCTGGTGATGAGGAGCTGTAGCACTGCTTGCTTGCCTGTGTGCTGTACAGAGAGGACAGGTGGCAAAAGCTGATGAAGAATGAGGGCAAGGGATGTCCTTTTTTCTGGGCACATCAGAACACCTGATGGGTTTTTCTGTGGAAGAGGATCAGCTGAGGTGGTTGTTGTCTGACAGAGGTTGTTAAAGGACTGAATGATCTGAGTGAAGTCTATAATGGTACCAGACAAAGATATCCTGGAGGAGTCTGGGGAAAATCTTTCATGTGTGCCTTTGAACGCGAGGACGTGTTTTGCCAAATATCATCTCCTTTGAGCATAGGGTGCTGCTGAAAGGATGCAGAATTTTGCTGTCTGTGGTCACTATAGGAAGCATGAACCTTTGCTTCTTTGGTATCCCCTTTTCCTTAAAAAGGTGCATAACAGTTTCATTTGCTGCTCATACTAAATGAGCAATTATTTTGGCAACTGATGTACTCTTCCTGCTATCAAAGCATCCATGATAAAACCAGAAATATCAAGCACAGCACAGACCATCCTGTCCCACTCTGAGAGGGAGCTAAGGGCACATGTAGATGAGTATGTGAGACACAGCCCTCTCCTGCTGTCAGTGAAGGGCACACATCAGTATGGAAGGGAAAAGAAGGGCTCAGAGTACAAGATTCTTACAGAAATAAGCATAGGAAAAAGAAGCCCAGCCCATTCTGTGCTATGCCATTGCACTGTGGTGCTTTGGCTGATGCTGAATTTCCTGGAAGCTGAGGCATTTCCTTGTGAGGCAGCCCTCCATTAGGTTGCCTGCCTATGTGGCAGCATTGCCCTGCTCATCTGCAAGGAAGAAAAAGGAAAAGCACTACAAGGGCTGCTACCCTAATTTTTCTGAGTCAAAGGAGTATTCTGTCTCACAGTGAAGCCTTGCTGGCCATATCTGCTTTATAATGTTCCTGGGGAAGAAATTCTGCATAGCTACATGCTGAGGGTAAAGGGACCTCTACACTAGCCATGCTTATTGGTCACCCCCAAACATAAAATAGGATTTTTCAGTGGTTGTCAGCTGTAGAGGTACTGGACTTTGAATGGTACCTCTGAGAGGAGATGGTTTTGGAGGCAATGCAAGAGTATACATATCCAATTAAGGCAGGTTGGTGTGATGTGGTTTTGTTTTTTGGTGGTTTTCTTTCTTTCTTTTTTTTTTTTTGAGAAGGGTTGGTTTGTTTTATAAGAAAAAAAAGATAGCATGAGAAGGCAGGCTTCAGAGGAGGGGCTTTGGCTTAAAGCAAAGGTGAGTGTGATCACAGCTGTGGACTCACAGTCTGGCTTTTGCAGTAGGTTATATAAAGCATCCAAAGGAAACTCAGTTCTTGAAATTTGTTCCCTAGTCTAGAGTTTGCCCCTGTGTGACCTCATGGAATGTGGGTTTCTGCATTTCTTTATGGTTTGGCAGAGCTCTCCCACAAAAAGTGCGTCCCCCTCCTTTTTCTGGAGATGGTGATTGTGCTGCTGGGAGGGGGAAGATGTGGCAGGCAGGTCATGAGCACTGGCATGAGGAAGGGAGCAAGCAAAGAGACAAACGAAAGGCTGTGGGCCTTTCCAATTGGGAAATCAATAGCATATGAGTATGCAATGTAAGTGTGTAATCACAGCTCCCTCCCCTCTGCCCCTAAGCACTTACATTGACGGGGAGTTGCAGTCCAGAACCAATTAATCCTTGCAACCTGCTAGGACAATAACTATTAATATTCTTCTGCATGCACTCTGGTTGCTGCACCTGCTTGGAGCCTGGCTGTTCTTGACCCTCAGCAGCTGACCCAAAGTTCCACCAAGGGAGCAAGTCTCTCTCTGATCATGAGCCCTGCAGCCAGTGCACTGTTAGCTGACTTCCCCCTGTGGATGTTGGAGAGGCTGACTGGGGGATATTTACTTGAGTGTTTGAAAAAGGAGGGATTTGCTGGTAGGTTTTGCCTGCAGGAAGGAGGGGTTATTTAAAGGTGAATCCATGGAATTTTTGAAGTGTAAATGCATTTAGACATTTCTCATGCTGGTACACCTTCATATAATGAAGTATTTACTCTTTGCCTTGTAAAGGTATTTTGTACAATGGGATCGAAAAATCCAGTTTTATTTGTGCCTGTGTACATGATCTGTGCATAAAGGTATGGCCTTTGAATAGCTCTTCCTTGGTTTTTGGGAAGGTGCATGTATGGAACAGAATATTTTATATATATAAAAATACATAAATATATATATATATGCATGCACATGCATTTGAGTGTGTGCATGTGACAGAAAATGCACAAGTTGTGTGGTAAAGATGCTTGAGAAATGTTAACAAATCTGGTCCAGATTTGTATTTTGTGCAAGGGACTTGTCATGAATGTTAGTGCAGGAGGTGAATGCAACCTGGTTGCTGATAGGAATGTTTGTGTATCTGTGTGTGCTTTTGGAGTGACCATTATTCATAGTGCATTTGCATCCTATCTTGACAGGGCAAGAGATTGTTGCAGTGAAACAGAATTGTTTCTATGGCTTGGCTACCCCTCCTCATCTTTCTGCGATAGCCTCAGTGTAAAGTGGCAACTCAGTCATGCTTCAGTCAACTGGGCAGGAAATACAGCCTAGAGAGTGGCTAGGACATGTTGGACTCCTACACTTTCATGGAGAGTTTCTGGGAATAGAAGGAAGAGCATAAAAGGAGGCTTTCTTACATGCACAAGTTGCATTGTTTTTTATTTAGACCAACACGTTCAAAAATAATACAATCTGACTGAACCCACCTTCCTTGTGTAGCTATGCTATTTTATGAGCTGGATGCAGCCTGAAGCAGTAAAATCAGCAACTTTGTACTCTGGCTGTTACCTTCATTAACACAGCCTTGCTGGTTTAACTTCCTCAACAGCACAGGCTCTGTCCAGCGTGGCTGTGTTCTGTCCTGTCTCAGTTTGGGTAGCTGAGGAGGATAGACCGGCCTGGGCATGCCCTCGTGATATTTTCTGCACTTCTGGATCTCCTGGAGAGGAAAGGAAACTACTTGTCTGGAAGAGTCATGCTGTATTGATGTCGGGCTTTTACAAACAGTAATTTCTTGGTGATTCAAAGAAAAAAAAAATCATGCTAGCTCAAGTGATGTAAGAGCAGGAAACAGTGGGAGCTAAAGTGAGAGTATCTAATTTTATGTATCCTAGGTGCCTATTGGTGACTGGTTTCTGTACTATCCAGCAGCCACAGGGCTGCAAGAGATTGGGATGTTGATTAAAAAAAAAAGTCCAGCTGCAGCATGAGGTAAATGAGCTGTGGCATTGCCCCAGAGGGACCTAGAGCTACAGTCAGCAGTGCAGTCTTCCTTCTCCTTTGGCCTGCTGTGTGCATAGATGAAAGAAAGAAAAGGCCATTCTGGCTGGCCTTGCTCTCTCTATCCCAATGTAAATATTGTAGCAGCAGCCTTTTCTTTGGGCTTCAAGGAACCTCACAAGACCCCTGCATGTAGGGGGTCTGCTCATCCCCTGGTCAACCCCAAGATTTTTTGGTCTCTTTCTCTTCTTTCTGCTGACCAAAGTGACCCAAATCACCACAAAAATTGAAACAAACCCCTCAAGCTCTCCTGGATGCTGAAGCTTTGTTGTAGCTGCTGTGAAGGAGGAACAGCCATGTGAAACACACTGGGAAGGCAGAAGACTTCAAGGCTCTGCTGTCTTTCTACACACAGGAGTAACAGCTCTGAAATTCTTTCAGACCTGGGGATGCTAAGTGAGAAGAGGTTTTGAAATTGCTACAGGGATGGTCTTAGGGTGACCTTGATCTAGAAGAAATCTTCTGGTGAAACTGCCACCTTTCCTTGGTGCCTTGGTGATAATAATGTCAAGGTTTTGGGTTTGATGCCCATGTGGACCATTCACTTTAGTTGGACTCAATGGTCCTTGTGGGTCCTTTCCAACTCAGAATATTCTGTGATTCAGATGTCTTGAGAGGTAGCAGGAACCTTGACAGGTTTCTTTCTAAACTCCTTCTGAAGTTCTCCACAACTTTGTTGAAGCAAAACAAAGATCTTTGCACAACATTTCTGCTTCACCAAAATGGCATTTTTCTAATAAAGAATAAAAAGGTGTTTTGTTGGAATAATTCCAACTTGAATTTCAAAAACAGATTAAGGCACAAGTGCTTAAAGGCTTTCCTGTTATGTGTTGTCTTTTGCCATAAGACTGCATCAGTCTCAACTGTCATCTAAAACAAAAAAGTTCTAAAAATCATGGCCTTTATAGATGTTATCAAAAACTTGAAAATGTTACCTGAGTGCAGCCAATAGCTGGTGTCTGTCCTGAGCCTGCAGGCAGCTGAAAGTGCTGTACCGAAGATCTGCCCTCACCTTTTTTGGAACTGGATTTCCTTGAAAGAGACCCAGCTGGTGTCTCTGCGGAGGAGGGAATGTCCAGTGAGCAGACTCGTGTCCTGTAGCGGTGCTGTGTCTGAACCAGAGGACGAGGCGTGCATGTGTCTGTGTGTGCGTGGCGTGTGCAGGGCCTGTGCTGTGAGCACCAGAATTGCAGTCTAGCCAGATAACAAGCTGTTGTTGTTTACAGCACTTGGTTCCGGGCACTTCAATTCCAGAAAGATGTAAACAAAATTAGAGGGAATTCAGAGGATTGCAAGGAGAATGATTAAGGGGCTGGAGGGACTGACTTATGAAGAATGCTTGTGAGAGCTAAATATATAGCTGTTTTGGCTAAATGACTAAAGACGAGCTATGCTAATGATGTAGGCATACTGGGAAGGCATGAAGAATTGTCTAGTGTGGACTCAGAGCTAGAAGAGTCTCTCATGATAGAAAATTTGGAGGAGGAAAGAAAAAACTGGCAGGAGAGGAAAAATAGTTAATGGAAGAAAGAGATTAGATGGTGATATAGCTTTGTTAAGAATCATGGTGGAATTGCTGTCATTTGGGACATCTGAAGTTTGGCTGGGCAGAGCCCTGGAGAATAATCCATGCACTACAAGCATGAAAAGGTCCCTTGAGAGACAGTCTAGATGCCTTAATAGATTTTTATGCTGTCATTAATTTCTGAATCACAGTTAATACTTCCAGTCTGACAAAGAGCCATATTCTTTAAATTCTTTTTCTTTCTTGTCTTGTATTATTTGTGCTGCGATGCAAATACTGGTGCAAGACATATGAGGAAGCCTTCTATATTAACAATTGAAATCCTGATTGTATCAGCTGCTTAACTCAAAGACCTTTTTTCTCTTTCTTTTAGTGGAATGTTCATTCAGATTTGTCTGATAAATGGGAAAAGGCAGCCTGCTGGATGCCCAATAAGGTGAAAACCCAGTGTCTGTAACTCTGTTCTGTGAGTTGTGTTAGGCTTTGACAGGTTCCCCATTGACCCTCATGGTACATATAGGCTCTGCTCTTTCTATACCTTGCACATTCTCAAAATGGGTAACTGGACACTGGACTGCTCCCTTCAGGCTCAGAAGATGCTGTGGTTGAGCTCACACCATTCCTGTCATGTCACAAAGGCTGAGCCCTCCCAGGGCCATCTGTGAGCTGGAGGGAGTTGGGCCAGTGAGGGAGGCAGCAGCAGAACACGATGCCAGGAGCCTGCTGAGCTGATCAGCAGCACATGCTGGTTTGCTCTTATCTCACCTACAGCAAGAACTGAAGAGTGATAGTGAGATTGGTGGTGTTGGCTGCTTGGTTTAATGGGAATGGGAGCAGACAGAAATGAGAGCAAGTTCTGTAGTGGATGCTTGCTGGCACCATGGACTTCCAGAGGTAAAAGGTATTGCAGCTTGAGTGAATGAGCCAGGGTACATAATGGGAATTATCCCGACTGAAGATTATTTGTGTCATGGATGCAGACCCAGAGAGAGTTCATCATCGTTTATTAGCTCAGGTACAGCACTATGCAAATTGCAATCTGTTTCCTGGGCAGGAAGCAAGGAGCACCATCTTGCATTGCATGCAGTCCAGACCGTTCAGTGTTGCTGGATCTTTCCCAGTCAGTGCAAGGCCTGTTTGAGGGCCTTAGCAGCTCAGCAGTGCCAGGGAACAAAACATGGAGACTGCTGACTCTGGGTGGAAATTGATGCTACTCAACTTGGACTCTTTGACTAGCCTTGTTATGTTCAAGGTGGCTGCTAGTAATGACATCCTTAGCACATGCACCTCAGCAAGGTGGGGGAGCTCATCACCTCAGATGTGGTGCAGTGGGAGTGTAGTTGGGCTCTGGCTCTGAGCCAGAGACAAGAAACATTGTAGACTGGGTTGTCTGTGCTGAACATGTTGATTTTTGATGTTGGAATCTCCTCTTTGAAAAATATTCAGGCCCTGGAAAGAATAAAAAAATCCCCCCTTACCCTCCACCTTTGCATTAAATAGAGGTTCTATGTTTGTGCCACAATGGAAAAACTGGGAGATGTGAGAAATTAACTAAAAGATGATGAAGTGGAAAAGATTAGAAACACTAGAGGTGATAATCTGTGTTGGCAGATATGAATTGCTCTGGAATGGTAGTGTCGTTGCTCGTGGAGCTGGAGAACTTGGAATACAGGTTCAAAGACCAATGGACCTATTGTTTCCCCTGTATTATTTTGGCAATCTCTGTGCCCTCTAGTGGCACAACTGATCAAGGGGGTGGAGAACTACGGCTCCTACCACTTGCAGCGTCACCTAAGAAGAGGGACCATATGCTTGCAGCCCAAAGGATGCGGTTTCTCAGCCCTGGCTCACTGCAGAGAGAAGGATGTGGTGAGAGCAGATAATTGGTGTAGTAATTGTGTTTTTTGCACGCAGGAAATTGATTTGTTACAGCACCTTTGAATCATTGTTCCGTAGGATTTTGCTAATCTCATTCTAACCCCGGCAGAACGTTTGTCACTTTGCATCCAGCGGTTGAGCCAGAGCGCGATGCTGCTGCCTCCTTTAGTTATTGGGGCAAAGGCACAGCAGCAGGAGACCTTGAAACACATTCCTGCAACTGGGGGTACAGGATGGAGCTCTGGGTCCCCTCTCTGGGTTGCATGAACTGCAGCTCTGAAAGGAAAAGAGAGACCCAAGGTGTTACGAGGAAGAGAACAATTGGTGGCAAACTTGTGGTTGTTTGGCTGTGCTGAACTTCTGAAGAAAAACCCAAGCACTTCAAAGGCAAAGTCAAAAATCACTCAGACATCACTTTTCTCAAATTCCTCTATGTATGTCTAACAGCAGCATTACCTAATAGCAATGTTCATAGGAAGTAGAACTCTTCTCAAATGCAATCATTTTTTGGTTTTTCTGCTATTCACATGTTTGAGCTAAGTGAAAAAAGTGGATTGATACTATATAGTCACTACTTCTGTTAGTAGCCAGAGCTGGTGCTGTAAAAATTATCACATGAATAGTAAAAAGAGAAACTGTTTGGGAAAATATGTTTGTTTTATGAAAACTGTTACAAAGACGAATTTCTCGTAGCTAGGATGGCCTTTTTGAAAGAAGTGGAGACTGCTTCTAAGCCAGTACATTGAGATCTATTTCTGCTCCAAAATACAGCAGGATCTGGAACATGGTTGTCCCACAGTTCAGAAAGCACATTAATCCCCAAGCCCTGGCCTGCTTTGGAGAGGTCTAATTTTTCTCTCCAGTTGTGTTTTTAGCCACTATATATGTTAGAGCTCTGTGACTTCCACCATTCAGTGGGGCTTGCATTAAGTGCTAGATAATCGGCAAGCAAACTAAGTCTCTACCTGCCACACAGACACGGGTGAAGTTCACATTTCCAAAAGCATGCTGGTCCCAGATCTCTGTTCCTTGCCTTGCTTTGCTGAAGGCAGGTGGTGGAAGAGCCCCTACTTGTCAAAGTAGATGGCTGAGAAATGCTTGTAGGCTCTGTGAGCAGAGGTGGCAGCAGCAGCAGCAGCACAGCCCTTGCAGGTATCTCGGCAGCAATATTGGGGATGGTGGGCACAGAAGGAGAGCTGACACTGTGTATTTGCCTTGGCAGTTTTGGAGGTGGGCAGCTCTGTTGCATTTGTAAAATGTACAGTATGGTGTCTGCTCTGCAGTCAGTGTGGTCCATTTCTTTTAATTCCTGATGTTGGCTCGCTGCGGCTGCAAGGAAGGGGGAAACATAGCTCTTTTCTTTCATCTCCCTGCATTAAACTTTAACCACATATCCCACTTCATGTTTCCTACTGCTGCAGCTTTATGACCAGAACAAGGGACCAAAGAAGTACTTGTAGTAAAACCAAGTAGTCCAACAACTTTTATGATGTCTACCTCCTGCACAAGGGTTATACTGAGAATGTATGATCTAATGTTTTTTAGAAAACCATCAGTTCTTCACTGGAGTTTGAGTTCTGCTCTGTGGCCTTATTTGTTGTTGTGGGGTAGAAGATTGCCTAACTCCTTCTCAATGATTTTTTTTTCTTTTTCAGAGTATTTTATGTGGAAAAAAAAAAACAACAAAAAAACAAGGAAGAAGAAAAAAAATAACTGTAAGGGCTATTTATCTGGTTTAGGTAGACCCACAGAAGAGTCTCTAATCCAATTTCATGGAGCAGAGGCTTCAAGCCTGGATTTATGCTGTCTCTCTCTAGGAGGTTAAGGATGTGCTGTTCAGTTTGGTTGTCCTTGGCAGTACCTGTTCCAACTACAGAAATCCTAAACTGGGATGTTTCTGTGAGGGGAAGAGTTGTAACCTGTGTCCTCTTATCAAAGGTTGTTCTGCCCTACTGAGTGAAAGAATACCTTTACCCTTCTGCTGATTCCCAGCAGTTTGTTTCTGTCTTGTTTGTTCCTCTTCTTGAGGGTACTCCAACTACAGGATCTTTGATCCACTCCAAGCAAATTTCTTATGGGGTCTTGATCCGGAGCTTAAGGGTTGCATCTTGGAAACCAGACACATTATTTAATTGGCAGAAACTACAGGATCAGTGATGTGAATGTGAGAAATAAAGCATCTACTCAGATTCTTGGATTCAATAGTGTCTTGCAGTGCAGGCTGGAAGTTGGAAGAAACACTTTCTCATGCATAAATTTGGGCACCTTTGAGTTGCAAATGACTAAGAGACAATAAAACACACATTGCCACTTTCATGGGGACACCTTTAAAGCCAGGACTGCGCTTTCAATTAACTCTGCTGTATGTGGCCAAAGTCGACAGTGCATAAAACTTTGATAATTTCACATTTTAAAAATGTATCGGAAACTCTCATTCGTATATCTTCACTGAAAATTTCATGAATTGCACATTTCCTGGTGTTAGATGTTCAATAAACTTAAATTATGCAGCAATTTACATCTAGAAGATTTGCTTTAAAACTGAAGACTGGCTTCTTCTCTTCTGGGTTGAGAACAGCTCTTTCTTTTTCTGCTTCCAACAGTTAGAATGGGCAGTTTTGTTCAGAAATTGTTGGAGATCTGTACTGAGCACTTAGTAGGAAAAACTCTGACATGAGGGAGATGTGAAAGGTATCAGCAAATGGCTGGACACAGGTGTATCCCTCTTGTTTGAGCCTGATGTTGCATTTTTATTAATTTCATGGGCATCAGTATTGGATCTATCCAGAAATTTTTCAGCAAGACTTTTCTGTATTTTAGTGTATTTTCAACTAATTGGGAAACTTGAAATTAGAGGGAAGAGCAAACTTGAATGAAACCAGTTTGTGAAATCCCAGATGGAATTATCAGCAAAGAGTAATTCCAGGACAGGAGTAGTCAGGTTGCTGGGGACATCTCCCTAGATCATAAACTCGCAGTTTGAGAGGATGAAATTATGGGGTGTTCTATCCATTGATGCAGACCAGTTCTTGAAGTACCCTGCTCATCTCAAGAAGTGCTTTATTTTGATGCCATATCCAAAGCTGCACCTTTATCTGAGTGACCTCAAAGGAATAACATGCACTGTGATGAGGAAGACTTTAAACAAAGCTCTCTGGAGCTATTTCCTCCCTTTCAGTAATCTCATTTCAAAGCCTTTCATGGTTCCCAGCTTTCTCATCCTCCTTGTCCTTACTGCAACCAAGCTGAGAGGATAAGCAAGTTCTAACACATTCCTGCTTTTCCATAAATGATCTCTATGCTCAACTATGGATGAAGAGTAAGGAAGAAAAATCAGAGCCCAAGATACCTTTGTACAGTCCTGGGATTGCATTGATTCTGACAAGCATGCGTTCTCACCCTGATTTGTTTACCATGACAATGATTGTTTGTAAGAGAAGTGTCTTAAAATTGCCCCAAATTTCCCAAAGAGTTCTTCTAATTAGGAAATAAGGAAGTAGCTTCAACTTTGTCCTGCAATACTGCTTTGTGACTTCCATCACCTGTGACAGGAACGGAAAGAAATAGGACATAGTACGCAGTTTTGTTTGCCATTAAAAAAAAAAAAAAAAAGAAAGAAGCTTGGGCCCTGTTAATCTGAGCTGACCATATAGGAACCAAGGGTTAAGATGTTTCTCTAAAGTTGTGAGCTAAGCTGGTGGCAGAGCAGAACCTAGAGGACTTGTCCTCTGTCCAGTTCCCTTGCACAGCCTAATGCAGCACCTCCCTAGTTTGAGTCTCCCTGGGCAGTGTAATGGGCAGCACTGCTGTCAGAAAAAGTGAAGGAGAGAGCAGAGGTGCAGGGCAGTGGTCAAGGAGAGGGAGGTTCCCTGTTGTCTGTAAGGATGACGTCTGAAGGAAGGAATGGAGTGGCTCTGACAACAGTGTGGGGAGGAGGGGAACAGAAGTGCCTGACAAGCTTTTGAAGCTCTGTTGGCTTAATGGGAGCTCTTGCAAAGACACAGTCTGCATAAACCATCAAGAGAAGATGGCTTCTCCCAGGGCCCTTGCAGCTGCACTAGGCTATGATAACAGAAATTAACTTCATCTCCTTTGTCTTGCTTTCCAAGAGCCCCAGAATAGTAGTTATGAAAACGGTGCTGTTTAATATTGTCTTTGATCGAGCAATCCAACGGGAGCCCTGGGCTTGTTCAGCTCGGCTTTGTTAGTTTCAGACCCCAAGGCAACAAGCCGTTGCCTTCAAAGCCCAGGCAGGGCTGCATTAAGCGTGAGGCGTGCAGCAAAAATCCCAGTTTGTCAATTCAAATGGCGCTCACCTAGCAGCAGTGCCTGTACGCATAGATCCACAGCAAAATGTGGGGAGCAGGGCACACAGATATCCCCTCTGGAAAGAGCCTATCTCAGAAGCCAACAAGCAAGGCAACACCCTCAAAAGACAGCAAAACAGGGTGGATCTTCCCTGTTATTATCCAGTTTTAATATGCTGCCTTTTTTATGTGTTGCCAAGTGGCGTCCCAGTACACTGCAGCCAGGCAGTGTGTCATGCATGAGGACAACATCACTGGAGAAGAAAGCTTCTATTCATCTCCTTCACCTCCCTATGGTAGATGGGCATCTTTCCTCCAACTCTGCCCTGTGGCACTGCATGTACACCTTGGCCAAGGCCTCTATTCCAGTCGGCTATAAGCACTGGAAGTCACCGAGCCTTTGACTTAGCAAGAGTCAACTCTCAGAGATATTTGCTCCTTAACCAGTAGACAGCATGAAAGCAGCTACTGAAAAAGGTCTGCGCTAGGGGTGGTGTGCAGGAGGGCCTGTGTAAACCAGGAGGGTGTAAACAGCTGATCTGTTTCCAGATGGGTGGTTACCTGAATGCACTGCAACCCATGGGGACCCAAGTGCAGGGACTAATGGTCTCTCTGCAGGCTGAGAGATGGAACTATGTGCTGAGGAAAAGACTGGTACACTTTTTTTTTTAGTCTCTTTAATTGCTTAATTACAAGACTCATTCTACTTTGTGTTCCCCTGTATGTCAAACAGGGGTGTGATCAGCTTTTGTTAAGTGGTTGTATGGGGCTCATGAAAGTTATAAATAGGGCAGGGACTCTTTTGAGGCCTTGAAGAACCCACTTCTCAGTTTACTGGGAACTGATGACCATGGTGCTTAGCCTCAATCTTCACATTTCTGTAAACCACATCTAGAGTGGGTTCGATTATGAAATGTCCTGGAACCTGTTGTGCTACTTTCCACTTATTATGGAAACCGTGTGCTCCCATTCAAATAAAGGAGTACCAAAGGTATAATATTTTAGATACACAATTTGTTATAATAAAATTTGGAAAGTTGGAGGAGTTTCAGAAGCAAGTAGTTTAGTGAAAATATTTCATGTGACAAGGATAACACCTGCCATTACTGCAGTCAGGGTAAGATTTAGACAGACCATATAAACACTTGAGGTATATACTCTCTCAAGCCTGACATAAACAAATTGTTGTTTAGTTTCCAGAACCAGGTGTTCCTGAGCACTGCTAGAGAAAATAGAACAAGGATCTCATTTCTGTTCCAGTAGTGCTTGTTGTAGCACTGCACATTGTTTTGTTATGTGCAGTGATGCTTGACACCTCTTTTAGCTTAGCAGGCAACCAAAGGGACTCACCCTACAGCATGCTCTCGCATCCATTTTAGGAAGGATCAGCAGAAACTCTGGACAGCAGTTGAAGCTTTTCTGAGATTCTGGTTCATTGCTTGCCTCATGAAATTATTGTTGTTTCTCTGATTGTGTCCCAGTAGGACTTCTATTTCTTCTCTGTACTGTGTAAGGCAACACAGTGACAGTGAGAACTTCATTGATCCAACTAGAAAGAGAAACATAAACGATGGCAAAAGTTTTGTTGTTTAAAGGTAACTGAGAACTGCAGAGGAGGGAGTTGCTTTTGCTGTGGTGAAATAAGTTACATTCCCTCTCTGAAGCTGCTCAACGAAGTGACCGTAGTTTAAAAAAAGCTCATGCAAGTATGAGTAAGCCAGGCTTAGTGCCAAGAGGCAAAATTTTGGGGTCCCCATCAAGTTTTGTCCATAATAGGAACTACTCCTGTCTCAGCATGTCAATGTCCTCTCTCATTAAAGGAGCAGAGGGACTCTGTAGAATTTGAAGATGCTTCATATGGTCAGATGCTGAAGAAGTACAAGGAATTTCAGATTATGAGCTACAGGATTTAGCCTGTAACTTGTAGCTTCAGTCCTGGATGCATAGGAGGTGGATGGAGGGTAAAGGAGACTGGAAATTAAAATAAGCCAATATCCTAAACTATATTTTAATTGAATTTTCAATATCTTCACCTTGGCAGGCATTAAACCCATGCATATTATTCTGTGACTGTATACTATATACAGTAAGAGGCCCAGCTATTAAAATGGGAGAGTATAAAAAGATCTTTCAGTATGCCTTCAAAATTGCTCACTACTGTTGCTTATGCAGTATTTTCTATTTCTGAAAGCTTAGAAGCCTGGGATTAAGTAGAGGAGAAGCCTTTTTAGGTTGGCAGGGCAGTTCCTCCCCACTTGACCAGTGCAAGCTCTTTCACTGCAATGATAGTTAAAATCAGCCCCCTCACATCCATGCTGTTTAATTACAAAGGAAAGCCACAGCATTTCAGAACAGAAAGATATGGGTTTGTTAAGATACTGGACTGATCCTCAGGGGGAGCAGAGCTTAATTCCTGCCTTTGCCACAGGCTCTCTTTAAGTCAGTCAATTAATCAGTTTGTGCCTTAGCTTACCTGTCTATACAATGAAAATGAAGACAAAGGAAGCTCCAGCCCCATCTTCCTCATACATAAAAGATGCTCTCTGTGTGATGGGTCCCAATCTTCTCTCTGTTCTTTTATTGCTGTTTGGCATAAAGGTGTCTTCTTTCTAGGAGGGAAGTTCAGTTGATCTGTGCTTTCTTTTTTCAATGTTTCTCTAGCTCCATGGATAAATGTGGTACGATACTGAGTTAAGCTGAAACATAGTCTTTGCCATAAAAACTTGCACAAGTTAAATCTGTTGGATCTGATTCGATCTGTCTTGTCAATTATGCTCACCTGTACCTTGTGGAGCAGAGTGGTAGCCTGTGAGTAGTTAAGGATGTGATTGAATTTTCATTATAAGGCTAATATGTGTTCCTTGGTACTCATCACAAACAATAAAGAGTAAGTCAGTTTGGGGAATGACTTAGCAGTTTTTTAATGAAGTTGTAGTCAACTGGATTGTATTTTCATGACTTTTATGTGCAAAAAACAACATGTGATGTATGAAATGTTATCTTTATAATTATTAATGGAAGCATAAAAATTTTCTTTCCACTTTTATTTGTAGTAACAACAAAGAAAAAGGGAGAGAAAGTGAGACATTTTATTTTCCTGCAGTTGTTGACTGCAGATGAACACAGTTGGATCAAGATGAGTTGACTAGGTTTTAATTTTGAAAGTTAGGATTCCAAATAATGAGATCAAAATGGTTCATTGACTTGTTCCAGTGAACAACTTCTTGAGGTTAGGCTTTCATTAAAAAACTATGTAATGCTGTCTTTAACACTGTCTCTATCCCTTTTCCCATATCAAGAGGAAGTTTGCTCTAATCACAATTCCCTGGAGAGGTCTTTTATTGGTGAAAGGCAAAAAGTTTCCACTAAATGCTAATTAGAGAAGCTGATTGGAAATTGCCACTTTTGTAAATTGGCATTTTTTCAAAGACTCCTCAATCCCTGGGCCTTTTCTTTGGTGGGGGGAAAGGTGAGACAATTACCCTTCTGCTCTCACTTGCTACATGCAGGATGGTCACCTCTCCTGTTTTGCTCTTCAGACATCAAAGATCATGGCCAGACCACTCCTCTGTGGCTCTTCTCGAAGCTGTAAAACCTGCAGCAGTGTTGGGCCTGTGAACTGGCTGGATCACAAGAGAGCACAGATCATGACGCACTCTTGAAGTAAGGACATGCAGAAGGCAACAAAGAAAAAGAATGTGGAGAAAAGATCAAAAGGAAAGCTGTGCAGCTGGGCCCATTTGTGCCTTTCCTGGCTGGCCAGAATCACACCTGTGGCTTACCAAATGTACTGGGGTTTATTGCAACATCCTTTTAAAAGCAGCTATGCACTTCTTACCTTTTTCAGTTTTGCAAAATGTCTTGGTGAAACAAAGGTCCTTCAAAACCACTCTCAGCCAGGGTTGGCATTTTCTTGTGCTCACAACAGCCTGATGAAACAATGTGTGGAGGTTGCTACACTTCTCTTTTGTTTTGTAAGAGGAAGCAAAAATCTTCAGTGACAAACTATTCTTCTTATATTTTGTGACAAAGACTGGAAGCAATTCTGTTCAGTCACTGAACTCACCTTGACTCCTCTGATGCAAATGCCATAATTCAGAAGTTCTTAAACAGCGGTGTGCAGTGCACAGCCATTGCCTATGGATCCGTACCATCTGTGGTGTTTTCACTTAACTGATGGCAAAGGTGCAGGGTATCACTAGGGAAACAAAAGGCAGGCTCTGGATTAGCAATTCAGTAATTCCAGAGCAGTGGCTTCTTTGCCAGGAACAAGGCTTCTGTGTAACTGGTCTACTGTGTAATTAGTGACTAATGGAACAACAACTGCCAGTATATTAATTGTTATTGTAGCTGTATACAGAGCATTGTTCTCTCTGTGACAGACATATAAATTGTGTGCAACTGTGTTGTCCTTTCCAGAGCAGCTCTCTCTAGAGTTAGGTGCCAATAATGAAATGCAGCTGTTCCTTGAGGATGGATAATGTTATCTCTAAGGGCTTGTCTAGGCAGAGCACATGGGAAAGGTGATCTGAATTAAGTAACAAGGTGGGTTTCAAGTGGATTATGTAAAATGTATTAAACTGATGCATGCACTCACACTTGTTTGGAATTAAAAATGGCCTTTATTTGATTTAGTTTAATTTTCCTTTAAAGGGAATCCAACTAAATTGAATTAAAGCCACTTTAATGCTGGCTGAAAGTGTGAACGTTAATTTTCCTGTGATCCAAAGTAAAAGTTCACCATGTTATTTTCCTAAGAAGAGGGCAAAGGTTCTCTTGGTGTTCCTGGACATTGTGCTGAGCAAATGTGAAAGTTGCCTTGGGTATTCATTTTAACACTCTGAAACTCAGTGTGAGTTCCAAGTTCCATCCTTTCATACTCTTCTTTATTTTATTTTGATATTTTTTACCCTCCTTTGATTTTCCTGTGAAAGTGTACATTTTAATTGTTTGGGGTTTTTTTGTTTGGATTTTGTCTGAGATCTGCTGTGGCTGGCACCAATGCCTGGATGCTGGAAATTTGTGTGTCCACAGTCTCCTGTTTGGATCCTCTTGTCTTTCTTAGAAGAAACCTTGGTCTTAAGCTGTGAAAGGAACCTTTCACTCTTCCCAATATAGGCTGCTTACCTGATGTGTGTGCTGTTGGACATCTTTTTGGAAGCCTTGCTGAGAACTGATGTTTCCATGGCTGAAGATCATCTCTTCTGACCTACAGCATTAGTTGCTCACTGGGTCACACATGCAGAGAGTGAATTTGGGACTCTCATCACTGTGCAATGTGGCTGAGCTGAGAGCATGCGAGAAGAGCAGTCGGAGTGTGGGGAGGAAGAAAGCCAAGCCCTGAGATCCCTTTGTAATGAAAAGTAGAAAGCTTTTCATGAAGTCACATTAAAATGAGCAGGCAGGCAATGATTCAAAATGAAATAAACCTTAGGAGCCCTGGAGTTTTAATGTACTGTTGATAAATGGATTCTGTTCTTATTCATCCCACCATTGCATGATGAAGAAAGAAACTTTTTCTGTGAATTTACCTGTGTTTCTTTCAACTCCACCTTCCTAGAGAAAACTGCAGTGAGCTCCTAATTCAGTGACTAGTTAATCCTGGCCAGGAGTTAGGAAGACCATTGGTAATGACAGCCAGAATTGCATTAATGGAGGAGAGCTGTATTCAGCAAATTCAGTGAAGAATTCCTTTTATATTTCTTGTAACATAGTTCTACATTTCCTTAATGCAACGCACTACTCTTGTCTAAGTACTTAAATCTGTATGAGCTCTCTTCTGTTTATTAGAAATAGCAGAGCCAATTTTTATACACATCATGAACAGTGTGTCAGAGGCTAATGGGAGCATGTATTTTGGTTTGGTTTTTGCTTTCATGAGAAAGGCACTATTTTCTTGAACACTAACAGAATGCATTTCCAGTCCTTAACAATAGAACCTCAGCTTAAAAAGTCCAGGCATTGTTCAGACGCCACTGTCAGCTGGAGAGATGTCACCTACAATAGAAAAGATACAAAACTGCAAGTCCAAAGATCCTGTGGGATTGTGTAGGTCTGTGTTTCTGGCATCTCCTGTCTTTTAAGTGTTCAGTCTGTTGGTGGTCTCACTGGTTGCTTTGTCATGTGGTCTGGATTTAGTGTTTAGAGAGTTGAGAAGGAGAAATGGATCAACCACCTGACAGCCAAGCACATCAATAACGCTCTGCTGTTCTGTACTCAGGCATTCGGTGAAGGCCCGTGGCATTCTGTGCTTGAGAAGTTTTCTCATGCTGTATTAATATGTTTCTAGTATGTTCAGGCACAGACTCCGCTTTTGGGTTTTGAGGTTAACATTGTGTTTTTTGATTGTTGGTTTGCTGCTTTTATGGTCTTATTTGTTGTCATGGAGGTCATTATTGAGATGTACCACCTTGCAGCAAGTCACATCCTCCTTGTGCTCTATGTCCAAGAAAGATTACTTGTTTTAAGTCAGATATTGCCATGAGGTCCTGTGATATGCAATGACTTTTTAATGAGAAATGTTTTATACCCTAATAAATGTGAGGCCAAATTTCATTGTTTGTTTTCCAGCTGTTAAGAATCCTGGACACATCCCCTGTGATCGCACAGGAGTTAATTTGTACCCCAGTCTGGCACACACAGCAGGTCTCTATTGTTTTAGGTAGACATCTGAGGCACGGGCACCCTGACTCATGAGGAGGAGGAGAAGCTAATGCAAATACTATGTCAATGGTTGCACAGAGCTTATAGGATATAATTTGCTGCAGTCTGACATACTCATGGAAATTGCCAAGAATGTAGTCTTTTGTTTTCTGTGCTGTAGTCCTAGACTTTTAAACTCTCAATTTTTCTACAGGGAAGAGCCTGTTCTGCAGATTATCTTGTACTGGCTGATACTGAGATTGTCTTGAGAAGAGACACTCTATTTAGGCAGGTCAGAATGCATTCTGTCAAGTGATGGATTGAAGACTTCATCTTTGGATATGATTTAGGAATACACAGATAGAAATATAATGACAAATCTTTTTGGGTATCTATTTAGCTTCACTTGTGGATATTTATTTATATTGCTTTAAACTTGGCTTTTTGTACACTAGATTTTAAAGATATTGTTAAGGCATTTAAATAGCCTTTAGAAATCTGGGCTTTGGCACTCAGGAGGGCAGAGCCCATCAACTGTCAATCAGATTTGAGCTCTGATGCATCTCATTTCTGAAAATGAGTCATCAGTCTGTGAAATGCATGGGGCATTCAGTGAAAACTAGCTTGCAGAGACCACTGAGGTGAAAGAGACGAACTCAAGGCAAACGAGACAGGGATGACAAGATGGTGGAATTGCTGACTTTCAGTTCTTGAGTCCTGGCCTGAACTATGCTAGAAAGCAATCAAGAAAAAACATCCTTGTCTATAGCACCCTAACTTCAAGGGAGCTCATTGCTAGTAATCTTGCTTGCCTGCAGCATCCCTGTGACAAGTGTGGATAGATAAGGCAACAAAGCTATAGTGACAGATTTAACACGGTTATGACTCTTAGTGCTTTCTTGGTAATCTTTGTTTTGTGTTCCTAAGTCCATAATTACAGTTCAAGTAAACCAACAGAACTTAAAATTTGCAAGGCTCCGAATGTCGTCTTTGATTACTAAGAAGAAAAACCTCATATTCTGGCCTTTTTGGTACTTGTTAAAGGCATAAATTTAGGTAATAATTATGTATGTTTCTACAGGGCCTTTGCTGCTTAGAGTTATGATTTTTTTTTTCCTTCCCCAAGGGAATTTCCCCTTTCTTTCACACATCTTATTTGGTCTCCCACACAGGATGTGATGCTCAAGAGACTTGTGAGCTTGCAAGGCCTGACAAGCTCTGGAGGGGAGCAAGTGGGGTCCTGGTTATTTTAATTCTTGGTTTTTATTGCATATGAAGCAGTCTTGGATACTGTAACTCACTTTTCCTGCCTCTCTTTCTTGGCCTGTAATCTCTGGAAGCAGATAAATGCTGGATGAGGCTCCTACATTAATTAGGAAGGGGAGTTTTGTTCTGTAGATTGATCATAACTGATGCAAATAAAATCAGCTATTTGGTGTTTAAGCTGCAATGGCTTATTGCAGTTGGATAGCTCTGGTAGGGAGAGTGTGACAGGATAGCTCCATAGATGGAGGCAGTAGCAAAACAGAGGTAACAGAAAGGGAGACCTAGAGAGCCGACTGAGCCGAGACCTCTGTCTCTGTAGGTCACACAAGCCTCGCCTGCAGTGTCATTCCTAGAAAAACCAGGTTACTGTAGGATTGATCGGCTGAGCCAGAGCTCAGATGTAATTTTCTCCCATCTCATTCAGAAGAGCCCCAAGTAATTGATTTGGTGTGTGTGTGAGTGCAGCTTACACAGCCCGGCGGTGGAGGGTGTGGCTGTGTCCTGCTCCGGCTCATTTAACTTGCGTCTGACCCCGGGGCATGGCAAATTAGGGTTTGTCCCTTTGAAGTGGAAAGCAGCTCCCATTTACAATATGCTGACTGCATTATCAGTCATCAGCATGCAATGGAGAGAGAGCCCTCACAGAAGCAAGTCTTCCAAAGGGACTCCATGGCAGAGAGATGCAAACAGCAAACTCAGAACATTGTGCCAGTACAGGTTGTGTTAATCTGCTTGTTTCTCCAGCCAACAAATATTTGAGTTCTTTCTACCCACACATTTTTCCTAGTAAAACTTCTGTAAATATTCACATGTATGCCCTGGGCCCAAGCGGGTTATTTGGGCTTGAATCTAGGAACTCTGAGCTGCATTGAATGGATTGTGGTAGAAAATGGAAAAAGCGTAGCCAGTCTGGTGTACAGACACAGACCTGAAAGTCAGGTTACTATAGCTGAACCCGCTACTGCTGATTAGCTGGATTGTAGTAATTCCCTACTTTTAACCTGTTCCATTGCTTTCCTGATGCACCTGCCTGATAGGAAGGCTACTTGGCTGGAGTCAAAAGGTTCAGTTCCACTGCATTCATCTACTATAGGCTCCTTCCTAACCCTCATTGTTTGTTGGTAACAGGATGATAATACCCAAGCATCCGTTCCATAAATACTAGATTCTTTCCACATCATGTGATCTCTGGAAATGGGTATTTATGCCTATTATACCTTTTAACAACTGGTAATGGTGGGGGGAATAAAATCAACTTGAATATTAACAGTTCTTCATGTTTCAACTCACCCTTATACAAACTGGGAGAATGCTTTCTCTGATCCATTCATATGAACAAAACTCATCTGGGAGCACCAATTGCAGCAAAGGCAATGCATTATGCATAGGAATAAATTTTTATAGCCATATCACCTCGACTACAAGATCACCCATTCTTATCTTCTCGTGCCTCTTTGTCTTTGCAAATTAGATATATGTATAACAGTTAATTCAGTCAAGATACCTAGCTACAGATGGGTGCATCCTCCCAAAGAGGGAAAAGCAAACCGCTGCTTCTGGCTCTAGCTGGAGTTCTAAGGATAGTATCCCCCTCTATACCAGTCATTTTTATGCTGTAGCCTATCCACAGTGGTTCTCAAATGCTTATCTCTGTGGCTATAATGGTAGGGAAATGTGCCACCAGTTTTATAGGCTGGGAGATACAAGGTTTTTTATGTTTAATTATTTAGGGATTTCTTGCTGTTTAGGATGATCTGTTTCAGAGCCACTTCTATTTTTTATTACTCTCTGATTGGCAAGATGAGTGTGTCAGTGTTATGAGTTTTTCAATTTTTGCAGTAGGAAGACCTTTAATCCAGCCTTCCAGCAGGGAAATCACTTGAAATTCCCAATGACATGTGAGTTCTGTCTGAAGGAAGGTTTTGTAGGACTGGGGCCCAATTATATTACTTGACATTTTACATAGTGGTATCAGAATGCTTGTCTAACAAATACAAGACAAAGCCTGACCAGAGACAGCCTGAAACACAATAAAATAATAACACCACATGACAAGCCAATTACTTTACTGTTAAATTGCATAGAGCAACTATCCAGGTCTTCTGGCTGTTGGTTTTGGTTTTTTCTTTCCATACTTGTCAGTTCTAGCCCAAAAGGTCCCCTTTGCTGAAGATGACCAACCAGTTTCTGTTTCCAAATATCTCAGCTTAATCAAATTTGGCATGGGAAGCTTTTAGAGATAGTTGTAATTTGTAGGAAGTTGCAAAGGTCAGAAAGTGTTTTTGCTGCTTCTCTAAGGGTAGCATTTAAATAAGTATTAATAGTTTGAAATCTGTATTTCAGGCTTGTTCTTCATAGAATTCACATCCCTGCCTAAAAGAAAAGATGTTTGTTACTTTCCTAGTTGTTCTTAATGTTTCTTTAATTTGATTTCCTATTTTTCCCCCTCCAGGACAATGTTTAGCATCTATACACTTAAAAATGCGAGTTTGAGGGTGGGTTTACACAACTCCGCTCTGTTAAACAGAGATGCTCATTATGCTCTATCCACAAAATTGTTCTATTTTTTTCAACTTACTGCAGCAGAGATGCTAAAAATAAACTATTTAGAGAATATTTTTTTATGAAGAATATGGATGTCTCTAATGGTACCCTGTCCCCTAATTGCTTTGCTGGAAGGCCTGACAAGTGGGTGCATTCATACATTTATACCTGACAACCACATTCAGCTTCCTGCTGAATAAGTTTGCAGCGTGTGAGACACTCACGGAATGAATCCTCTTCCAACTTCTTGCCAACAAGCAGCACCTATGCAGAGCAGTACCCAGGCTGTGTCTTCTTCAGGCAGTTGGGAAGGGGGGGCGGGAAAGGCAGCAAGACACTTCCTACCAATGGTGGCATCAAGTGCCATGGGCAGAGCCCTGTGCCTGTGGTCTGGGGAATACACTTGCCTCTTCCCTAGCCCGTGGTGCTGCTTGCAAAGGGCATCAATCAATCCCTGGCACAGGCGAAGTGGGAGCCAGTGAAGAGCCCCTGAGCCCACAACCCGCCACGGAGTGGGGTGGCACCACAGTCAATATCGATCTGTGCCTGAGAAATCGGCGACCGTTGTATTATATAATTATTGATGTAGCTGGAAAATGCCACAGGCGAAGTGCAGCTCGCTGTTTGTTATGCTGCATTGTCTCTCTCGTCTGCGTTGGGCCTCTGTGTTTTGCCTCTTCTGTTCCCATTGCATGTTTATTTATACCGTGTGCCTTTAGCTTTCATATTTCTCCTGCGAATCCAAGTTGGAAAAACCAGCTCTAGTTTTCGTTCAGGAGAAGGAGGGGTGGACTGTGAAGGAAATGAATTCCTCTAGACACTCCTGGAGGCCCTAAGCTGAATACAAAAACCAGGGAGAAGGCGTGAGCAGGGAAGAGAGGCTGGGGAAGCAGAAGGCCCTTTTTATCTCAGCGGGGCCCACAGGGACTGCCAATCTTTTGATAAAAATGTAGACTTTAGAAGCAGCCGTAATGTACAGCCTCATCTATCATGCGGTTGGGACAAATGGGTTTAGACCTAATTTGCAGTAGCAATTAACAGAAGTCCAGCCAAATCCTCTCAAAGTCCTTTAGGATCGCATACACTCGGTTCCTATGGATGCCCAGGAAGGGGTGAGGATAGGCTGTCACAGGCTTCAGCTGATGGGGCAGGAGAACACTCTCCAACAGCCCAGGAGTGAGGAGAGCTGGGCGACACTGCATCAGCCCCCGAGAAGTGTCTGGTACCCAGTTTTGCTAATGAACTTCCCTTGATGAAACCACAAAGAGACAGGTTGAAGGATGGGTCTAAGGTGTCCTGCCAAAGTTGGGAATAGGAAAGTAGAGACTAAAAGAGGTTGGCAGAACTGGGAAACCCTCAGCTGGGGGGATACCAGGCAAGAAGGAGAGGGTAGCAGCAGAGCTGGTGTGAGGAGTCTACAGCTGGAATAATCTGTGTATGTGAGCACAGAAGTATTTTATGTGGAAGGTTGCTGGTGCAGCAGTGAAGGGTCAGGTTTTTTGAGGTAGACAGGAGGTATCTGAAGGCAAAGCCCATGGTGTACCACAGTGTGTGTGTGAGACCCTCACAGCATGACCCCGTGTGCCTGGTGCTAACACATGCCAGTCCTCACTTCCACTGGAGCAGAGTTATTCGCTGAAATGTAAAGAAAAAATATTACAATGTGCAGGATTAAATAACTGCATGGACTCCAGGCATCTGCAGGGCACAGTTCTGTCCTAGTCAAGAGAAGATAGACTGGCTGAGGATTTTGGGATAACAGGGCTTTTTCATTAGGAAAGCCTGATTCATTTCCAGCATGTGCAATGAGTTACCAGTGTGTGAGTATGGGACTGCCCTCTCCTGGAGGAAATATGCTCTGCTCTCTTCTATGTTTTCACAATTAATGAAAAAAAAATTATAGCTTTTTGGTATAGATAAGGTATAGATTGAATCAGTGGTCTCTTTTATATCATGCAGGAGCACTCTTGACTCACTGCACCATATGCCATAATTGTTGTGAGGCTGATAGCTGTGGGATGGCAGCTAGAGAGAGTAGTATTTGAGCTGTACCTCAAAATGCCTGAACTCTGGGAACAGGCCAGTGCCGGGATAGGAAGCTTTCCTGCTGTAAAAACAATTGTTTAGGGTCAGCTTCTTGATGTTCCATGGGTCTGGGCTTCAGCAGTGACTCTTGGCTGCCCAGTGGCAAAGCATAAGCATCCTGCAGGCTTACTGGGGCTAAGTGAAAGCTCTGTTTAGCTCAAAATCAGCAGGCTGGTGTAAAGGTGGGTCTTTATACAGAGGTGGTTGCTAAAGAAAAGCAGAGGGACAGGGCCACTCCTGGAACTGTTCAAAAAGTGCATAGAGGTGGCACTTAGGGACAAGGCTTAGTGGTGGACATGCATTAAGTTAATGGTTGGACTTGATGACCTTAGAGGTCTTTTTCAACCTCAGTGACTCTATGACTTTATAACATTCATGCTCTACAGGTGCAGTTGCTGAAGCTGCCTGGATCTACAGGCTTCTCTAACACCACTCTGCCTCCAAATGCAATACAGCTTTTGCCTTGGGAAAGTGGTCAGGCCACAGCCAGAAATCCCTCTTTGGCACCAGTGGGTGCTCTCTGAGCACAGGGAAGAACTTAGTTTATTCCCCAACCTGCAGCCACCATTGGGGTGATATTTTAAATCAGTGCTTTTATTGCTGTTCAGAGAGGGCCTATTTCTACTTGACATAGCACCGCAGTGCTGCTTCAGCTCCAGGATAAAACACGGAGCCACCCCACACCTCGGAGCAGCCATGCTGCTGTAGGGAGGCAGCAAGTAATCAGCAGAGATTCACGGAGGGCCGTGATGCTGTAAAATAGCCTCTCGGCACAAGATACAGGGAGGCGCTTACCGAGGCGACAGGGAAACTATACATTTCTTTTTTCCAATCCATTAATCAAAGCGCCTGCAGTTCCCATTCCAGTGAGGCAGGTGAGACTCTAATAAATATTGAGCAGCAAAACTTGATCCGTATCCAGGCTCTCCGAGCATTTTCATAAATAGGAAGTTGCAAAACAATAAAATAAACCCATCTACTTCCCAGCCGCCTCTCTGTGAGCGCTTATTTGTGGCTGCAGGGCTGCACAGCTGGCAAGGCTGGCCCAGTCCTGGCTGGGGATGAGGGACAGGGTAGCTGAGGCTGGCTCTCTGGAAAGAGGGAGGTTTACCTCCTCCCTCTGCTATCGATGGATCATGTGAGACCTGCAGCTGGATTATTCCCTGACGCTGCAGCTGTGGCAAGCTGTTTTCTCAACGTCCCCTTTGTACCAGCTTGATCTTATTACTGGTGATGGCCTTGGAGTCGATACAGAGTTGGTTTCACATCTCAACAGAAAGAAGGCAGAGGAAGCCCTTTGCCAGGCCTGATGCTGCAGTCCTTGTTTGCTGAGTAGCTCCATTGATTTATGCAGGACTATTCAGATAAAGAAGTGTTCTGTGTTATATTGCTTTTTTTTCAGGTAACTCTTTCAGCTAACATAACTTTCATTTTCTCTTTTCAGCTGTTTCTTAGCCTGGTTTCATACAGAAACGTAACTTCTATGAGCATAGTGTCTGGCTGTCTTTCAAACTCTCGTAATTACTGAATATCTTGACTGATTTCAGTTAAATTGAAATCTCAAAGACATTTACTCCTTGTAGTTTTCATGAAAACAGGAGGAAAGTGACCTTATTAGCTCTGTAGTTGCATGAACTCAGCTGTATGCTTGGAGACTCTAGCCACAAGAAATGTTACCAATGTTGAAGTAGTACGAAAAGCCTCACTCAGATTTTTACTCCTCAAAAAAGTCCCAAGAAACAAAACCATGTTACCCTACCCAGAAAAAAAATAATAATTACCCTAAATAATTCCACACACAACACTTACCACCTGTCTGAAAAACAGGTGTTTCTAATTCCAGTGCTTATAGAAGAATTTCCTAGGACTGTTGGACTGCAGTTTTCTTCTTGCCAAGATACTGTTTACCTCACTGAGGTAATGATCCACAAGACCCCGTGGTATCTCTTGCATTTTTGCCCTCACCATTCAGAGAAAAGGGAAGAAAGTCTTGTAATGTTTCTATCCAAACGTACATTGATTTGTACTGGGGAGGGAAGGTTGGGAGCAATGGGGAGAAGAATGCTCCTTTGAAAATCCACCTATGTGGATTCTGAAACCTTAGGAGTTGATGGGTTACTATTATCCCACTTGCCAATAAATAGGCAAACAATAGTCAAGGTCTTGTTAAGGCAAGAGAGGTGGGGCTCAATTATTACAAGCAAATGATGATGCTGGAACTGTTTGTGCTGCATATTTACCATATTTTCTTTTTTCTTTCTTTCTTTCTTTTAGTCTTCTTCTCAAATAGTGCAGGGTGAAGCTGGGCCAACTTTTTTATACCGTGTTTTGAGATACCAGGATCCCAGGTGTTCTAGGAATCCAAAATAGTATTGTTGTTACTGGTGCTCTATTAATAACAATAGTGGATATAGTGTTTTTAAAAAACAATACATTTTTGTTTTGTTTTTGGTTTTGTTTTGTTTTGTTTGAGCAGAGCCAATGTAATGGGCGGGGTTTGTGCTTTCCTGAATTGGTTCAATTTTTTTTTTTTCTATTTCTCTTGCTTTTAGTGCAGGCATGTGATTGGGGAGATACAAGATAAGAGGCTTTGGGAAATTTTTGTCACCCTTCAATTTTGTTTTCAGTAAGAACAGAAGCAACAGTTTCGGAAGTCTCTGAGAAAATCCTAACCATGTAGACTCACTAACATGTAAACAACTAGAACTAACTCAGGTAATTAATGACTTGTTTCGGCAACTTAATGAAAGTTTTAAGATTTTTTTTCTTCTGAACTGTTTGAGGTTCACTTACATTACTATAGTACTTTAACCCCTGGTATCTGAGTTTGAGATCCAAAATGATTTATGTGACTCATTTGTTCAGGCTTCTAGACTGTCTCTGGTGTCAGTGGAATTAAGTGCCTGCCAACATTCATGTCCCTGTTTCATGCCTTCCTGTTACCACATGCATTTATCCTCCCTCACACCAAAGCAGAGGCTTTGGTGTGAGGGAGGATAAATGCATGTGGTAAATCTGGGACCTGGGTTGAATGGGACTCAGTTCTCTCTGCTTTTACATGTGTGAGAGAAGGAGCCAGCCCCACAATGCTTGCTGAAGAGCCACAGTCCCATTTGCTTTTGGGTAGCCTACAGCAATGTGCACAATTGAGGATTTTCCCTGGCTTTCTCTAGCACAGGCAACATTTTCATACACTGTGCATTTGTAATAAGCGTGTGTTGTTTGTTTAAGGACTTAAAGCCTATGCCAAATTTCTCTTCCTTGGCTTTAAATATGTGGCCCAAGGGTAGTTTTATCCCAGCTATCCATAAATAGGAGCATGTGTGTGTTCCCAGTGACCAAAGTTTTGAGCTAGAGCCGAACTGAGCTGCATCTTAGCTCCTGCTATGTCACACCAGGTACAGCCAGAGGTAGGGATGCCCAGGTACTTTAAGCCAGTTCCCATTTCCTTGCATTTTGCTGTCAAGACCTGGACTGTGATTAACCACAGTGTCTCTAAAGTAAATTGCTGCCAGTTTGGCCAATAGTCTTGCCCCAGGAGTGATGTAAGGGAGTGGACCAGTAGAGAATTTTCTCTGGAGACTTAGGAAGTAAAAAAATACTCAGCAGGTAGAAGAAAGGCTTTCATGGTCTTCCTTGCTTTAGCCTATCACAGAGGGATGTTTCTTCCTGGCATGAAATGGAGAGCAATGCTGCACCTAGGAACTTCAGCTGTCTTGAGAGCTGGAGTTTGATTACCCACGGTGGAGTCTGCCTGGACAGGGCAACCCAAGGTTCTCCCACAGTCAGCATGAGCTGTGGATTGCTCTCTGCAGGGGAAATGAGGGCAATACCCCCTCTGCAACTGGGTGCTTCACTTCAGAGGACTTGTGGCATCACGCTTTCCTTCTAGAAGATGGAAGAGCAAACTCAGCTGTGTTCCTAGCTCTGCTTCCCTCAGCACTCCAGGTTTCCCTCACTGGTGTCCCGTCCAAGTATTGACCAGGGTGAACGTTGCTTATCTCGGGAAATCAATGGGTTGACAGCCCAAGATATTGCAGTAAGAAGGCAAGCAGGGAGATATGTATCTACCTCTGACTTTTTTCCACCTCAAGAAATATGTGTCCCTGATCCAATGGCATTGTAACAATAGGCAGTAATTACTGTGGCTGCATCCATCTCCTTTGATTTAATCAGACAGATATTATATGTTAAGTATCAATTGATTATTAAAAGTATATTTGCTGATGCTTCCAAATCCACATAATGACGCATAAACAGTTATTTACTGCACAGCTATTAGAACTCAGCAACTTGACTTGCTTTTTACAATCAGTATTTATTTAACATGCAATGACCATCCTGTCCCATTAAAACTAAATGTGTTAACTGTGTTTTGGGCATTTAATTTTAAAGCTCTTCTTGCTATAATATCAAGTGATTACAAAAAGCCATTGTCTTAGCAGACATTTGAAGCTATGTAAACATATTTCAGAAGAGTCACATTTTGATAACCTGCCATGATGTTACTCTGGGTCAGCATAGACAAACTACTATGGTGCCTCTAATAAAGTAGAACTTCTTGGTCATGTGTTTGCATTTTGAAGTCCCTGTATGACCTTGTGTTCTCTGAGAGGTTGAACACTCTAACTTATGTCCAAATTGCTTCGAACATTCGATATTGAGGGTTCCTTAACCAAGCAGAATCCAGTTTTCCTATGTGGACAAAGCAGATCTGCTCTTTATGACAGGTCTCAGGGTGTTTAATGCCATAGGTAGATTCTTAACAGGGGCAGATTTTTTGACATTCCATTAGCCTGAGGAAAAACTGGACTACTTTAAGAAAACAGGAAGGAGTTCACAATCAAAGTGTCTGTTCTTGTCTTTCTCCCTTCCTTTCTCATTGCAGGGTTGGGAGCTCCAGCAAATATGTTCTCACTAGTTCCCTTGCTGTTGCAATAGCTGCTGGGGCAGAAGGCCCTATAGAGGCTGAGAATTTTTCTGTAGTACTGTCATTTAATTATGAGTTTTGCAAAATCTGGTGGTAATTTGCTATGCAAAGATGTTGTGTTGTGCAGCTGTGATGGTTGGTGAACATGGCTGGCTGTGAAGCAACTTGGGTATTTCTCCATTCAGTTCCTGAAGGTCCTCTCCCTCAGCTTTCTTTTCTCCCGACTTGGAGCAACTCAGGATGTGTTTACTTTTCTTGCCAGAAAATGGTTGAAGGCTCAATGGTAGGGCATGTGTTCCATCTGCCTGCCCTTTCTGGAGTCTGTAGAGCTTTCTTGCAATTCCCTTACGCTTCAAAGCAAATAAATAAATATTTGCAGAGTTATTAAAGATTTATTGAAAATGCCATATATTTAAACCATCTTGTGAAAAAAATAGATGGCTGAATATTTATTATTTACATGTTAGGCATCCTCTACATATTTATTTATTCCTCCTTAATCCAATCCATGTTTTATAAATATTGCAAAAGACCCGTCAATAATAGAACAGGTTTCCATTAATCCAGAGGAATAATTAGAAAACATTTAGAATAATATTGCTTTGTACAAATATTGCATGAGCCTGTGAAGAGAGAAGTTTGGAACAGCCACTCTTGATGTCACGTAGCTGGGGCATATGCCAGCACACCTGTCAGGTGGGGGCTGGCAAGCACCTTGGCTTCCTGCTGTGGGCTACTCTACCTCCTCTGATCACTCTTGCCTTGCAAAGAGGTCCTTGGAATTACAAGCCTGCTTTTCTAGGGAGAGACTGCAGTATTTAATCTTTCTTTTGTGAAGCAAGAGAGTCTCTGACTTGCGACCACTCTGGGACTGCCCTCAGCACGGCAGGGGCAGGGCAGTTATGCGATTTCTCTTGCAGCTTTCCCAAAGCCCCTGCCCCATGCTGACAGGATCTACTGCTCAGTGTTAAATTTTGCCCAGGCACGTGTAATCATCTTTACCAATACAATATTGTGAGCAGGTGATCAATTATTGTCTCCAAAAATGATAACAAGCTTCTAGTTGTACTAATATCTCAAGATCTTGAGGAACCACCACCCCATAGTTGCTTTTTTCTTTTTTTCCCCCTACCATTGCCTCAGTTCAGAGATTTGTGGCTTCAGTTACTGTTCTTGGAATCACACTTATTTAAATATTAAAGAAAAAAGAAAAAAGTTGTAGTTTGCTTTGTTCCTTCCCTAGTCCTTTTAAAACTATGCTCACAAGACAAAATTAGTAGCCTTATTCCCTATGCTGTACTCATTAAAGCTTTGACCTTCTTAATGCTAAACTTCAACTGGAGGGGACTCTCCTGGCTTCTTCACCATCCTGTAGCACACAGTCTTTAATGTCAGGAGTGCAGAAATATTTTAATTCAAGTCTCATCTACAGTACAACTGCATGCCACTTTGAAAGGACATTTTAGGTGTGTGAAAGATGCTCACACCTCCACTTTGAGATCATACACCTAGATGATGAGAGAACCTAATCCTTAGAGCAAATCAAGCTATGAAGCAAATGAGTTTTGTGGGAGCTGTTAATTGATTATTACAGCCATGATGGTTTGGTTTCTTAAGTAATTTAACCTATGTTTGGCTAGATTTAAGCAACCACTCATGGAAAGACTGACAGGCAGTGTGGCTGTAAGATCATGAAGGGCAGGAGAGCATCACTCTGCATGTGCCTTAGCATTGTTCAAGATCACCTCAGCTATTTTGGGAGCAGAATAACTGTGTGGGAAGATGTCCTGTCAAATTACTTGGCTGCCTGGAGAAGCAGAGCACAGTAGCTTGATCAGCAACGTAGTACTACTGTGTCTACACTTTTTCTAGGACCTAAGTTAAATCATTCTGCATGGCACAGAAATCTTTGCTGTCCAGAGCCTAGGGCCAAACAGCTCTTGCCTTTAGACAATGCAGACTATAAATCTTAATGAACCTGGTTTGAGCTCCAGCCCTTATAAGAAATGTGGCTTAGCATTATATTCCTTAGCCTAGAGCAGATAAATAGCAGACTGCTTTGAAACTTTCATTGGTACTGTGCAGGGTGCAATTTGATTGTTGTTTGGCAGGGGCCAGAGGGTTGTTTGATTCACTGTTGGTTTGGGGTTTTTTTGGACTTAGTTGACTGATGCAAATGAAGACAGACCCACAGATAAAGGCTGAAAGAATTGACTGTAACATTTGGCTAGTATATGCAGCCAGCCTGTCTTTTGCCTGAGGAAACAGAGATAGGGACCATATAGACTTCATGTAAAACACTAATAGGAATAGGACTTAGGAACCTTTTATTCCCAAGGTACTCTTAAGCTCATTATTTCACCTCCCTGTTACCCCTACGGTATTTTTTCCAACCTTCTTGTTGTTTGTAGCCTTGAAAAGAACACCAAATCTAAATTTCAGTCATTATTTGCCATATGTTATCTCATGATCCCTGTTGAAGCCAGGCCTGGGCTATTTTAGGCATTCTAGCTAAACAAAGAAGGAGCTAAGGTGTAGTTATTTGACTGATATGACATGTGATGTCCCCAACAGAACTAAGAGCCAAACCTCAGCTTCTCCTAAGTATCTCCTGAGTTGCCAGGCAGAACTCCATCTCCCCTTGCTGTTTCATTTCAGTTTTAATAGACTGGCAACAATAAATGTCTGCCTCCCTCCCTCCCTCCCTCCCTCCCTCCAAAACATGTCTGCCCAAATTAATAATCTGAGAAGAATTGAGTGTACATCCTTGCCCAAGCTTTCAAATCCCTGTTTACCATTTACTAATTACAGTTTGAGCTGCTTTTGCCTGGTTGGCTTGGGAAGTATCATCCAGGTGTCTGGTGTTTTCATGTCATCTTGCCTGGTAAGGTGCAGTCCCAGTTGGCCAGCACCTGGTCTTTGTTAAGGTTTTCCCCGAGCAATTGGTATGACAGATCAGATTGCTGAAAAGAGAGCCATTAACTGGATTGAAGGAGAATCCCAAAGAGTCAGAAGGTTTGCAAAGATAAGCTTAAAAACAATAAGGAACTTTTCTGAAAGGAATGACAGGAAGTTCTGAGCTTGTACACAGGAGTATGTTAGGATTTAGCCTGGCTTAAGTGGGATGGAAGACAAACTGTGCTTGCAGCAGCAGAAGAGCAGGGTTTGGAATACAGAATGGGAGAGTTTGATCTGAAGCTGGTGATGGGAAATGTATTAAACATATAAAACAGCAGTGAACAAATGAGGAGAACTGCTACAGAAGGACCGTAGAGAGATGGAATGAGAAAATATGTGACCTCCTCCTGGAATAAAAAGCCAAAATACAATTGCCAGTTTGGAAACAGTAAAGACTGAGGATCAGTATCATAGTTCTACAAGGTGCTTAGTGCGCTAATAAAAGTCTCAAAAAAGCTTTTGCACTGAATGTCATCATTCTTATGGATAGCAGGAGGACGACTACATTAGGGTGAGGACATGGCTGAACAGTGTAGTCTCTCACTGAGCTGAAAGCCCTTGGGTCCCATTCTCAAACTGGCACTGCAAGAATAGGAGGAGCAGCAGAACAGGCTGTCTTATTCCAGGAAATGTCAATCTATCACCCAGGGCATGTAAAACTGTACTGACTATGGCTACTTTTAGAACATCTATCCCCATCATTTAAGCTTAGTCCCACACACACCTCTCTATCTTTCCTGTTCTTCTCCTCTTGCCATGTTGCAACAGGCCGCCTTCTAGCATGCAGTGATGTTTGCTTGTTCAGCCCATCCTGTGAGATTATTGAATTGGATGTATCATGAGATGTGGTGAATGACAGCAGGGCAGCAGTGGAAGGATAAGAAAGGAGGTATTTTTTAAATTTAATTTTTATAGGAATAGCTTGCAGCTGTCTAATGTCTTTCCGTGAGCTCTGCATACGGAGAAAACAGTAATTTTGCCAGTAGGAATGTGATAATGAAAAAATAAAAATTTTCCCCTTTCTGTATCAAATCTGTCTGCAAAAGAAGGGAGGGCAAATCAGTTAAAGAGGGCCCCTGCCACTTCCCTAGCATGCTGCAGGGACAAGCAATAAAGTTGAAGAAACTCTGCATAGGAAATGTATCCCAGTGTGAAGCAGAGGAGACTCTGTGGGCAGGGGTACATTGGCATTAGAAGCTGGATAGAACACTCATTGGCATATTCAATGCGTTGGCTTTTTTGGCAAACAACTGAGCTTGGATTAATAAAATGTTCAGATAAAAATCAGGGTTTTATTAAAGTGTGCTCACACAGCGGCAGCGCCGGGCCGGGCTCCTGGAACGTGAGCTGGAATCCTGCCAGCTGAGTGCTGGAATGCTGCTTATCATACCTGATAAGGAGGCCCTGCTGTGCTAGAGTGCAAAAGGGAGCACGATGTGGACAAGAGGAGGGGAAGCTGGCAGTAGTCTGCCTGCTTCTTGCCCCAAGCCTTGTTCTGAGATCACTGGCCATGAGGGTTTTCCCCCTATATAAATCCAGTGCACGTTGGAGGAAAAGCACACAGAAGCTTCCAGGAGAGCAAACAAGGCCAATTGCTCTGGCGGCAGCTCCCCTCTCCTTCCTCCGCTCCCCCCGCTCGCCATTCCACAGCTCGCTCCCTGCTGTACTTGGAACAAGACTTGGTCTTTACTTTCTCTCTTCTGTGCCAGTTCACTCAGTTTCAGATCTCAAAGCTAATTAAAAGGGGCATGGACTGGGCTTACATTTTTTCTTCAGTAGAGAGCTGTTGGCAGAGTTTCTGAGCTGCCAGAAATGGGGACTGTGAACAGAAACTTGGTACCAACTAGGGAGTGAGAAGCCAAAAACTACTCTAGCTCCTCTGAGCAGGGAAATGAATAAAGCACAACTCTCAAGTCCTTCAACAGATAACACACAGGCCTGCAAGCGCAGTGTGTGTCACAGTCTTCCTTACATGCTTGTCTTAGACTTTTCATTGCACTGAACTCTCTCAGCCTGTTTCTACTGCTTTGTATTCAGAGAATGTGAATGTGATCCTTGTCTTCTCCACCATATTGTGCTCGCTCATACCCTATGTGTGAAAATGTGGCAAAATAAGCTTTCTCAGAAAATCAGGCTCCTCCAAGTTCCTAGCAAAAATGGTTCTCAAGCCAATGTTGGAGAATAGCTGAATAAAGGAAATATTCAGCTTGCTGTATTACCAACTTACCTCAGTGGATTGCATTTGTCCAGTCTTGTGACTTGTCAGGTCAGCTGCTAAGCGATGACACTTTAATTTTCAGGCAAGGGAGGAGAAAGCTATTGTTGGGTTAATTCATGCATTCAGGAAAATTGTAGATGATAGACGCGATATCGGCATGAGCGTGCTACTCTGCAATAATATTTCTGGCCAGCTTCCAGCACTTGTTCTAAATGTGGAGTAGAGAAGTACAGTAGCCTTCAGACATCTTACTTAGACCATTCTCCTTGGTATAGCTTTTTCCATTTTTAAGAAAACAGTGCTGTTCATCCTTTGTTTGTCTTTAAACGTGAGGCCTGTTATGTCCCTCATTTCGAAGAGTTTAAACTAATAGCTTAGATTTAATATGAATTAAAAGAGCTGCCACTTTGTTGAATGCCACCAGCATGGCATAATGTCCACCTGACACTAATTAACATTTCCCAACTAGGTCCCCATCTGAGTACCACATCTTGTGAGTCACCTGCACTGGATTATCAGCAAATCTTCTTCTGATTCTCTGATTCAAGAACCCCAGCTGGGGGTAGGGCATGGGAAAGACACTGGGAAGCAGAACAAGCTTTGCCTCACCACAGAAACTGCTTCTATGCTCATCTCTGCAACTTCACTGAGGGCTGCACCCTCTGGCATAAATGATGCTGGCATTATTCTCCTTCCTCTTATTCTGCACCATTGTAAAATTCCAGGTGAATTGCTGGCTTTTCCTACTCCATCCTCTAGGATTCATGTTGTGTGTGTGTGCAAGCAGGGCGAGAGCTGTTAACATGCTTGGGATTACCGTGTATCCACACCACTGCTCAAACACTCTCCTCAAAGCTGGGCAACTTTCCAACACCTCATCTGCCTGCCTGCTGCATCACTGCACCTCACCCCTTACCTCCCACTCTCTCCCCTCCACTGCCCACCCCCTAAATGCGTTTGTGCTGACGGGCCCATCTTTCCTCATCCACAGACAGGAGATGTGATTAGAGGGAATCTAATTTGTTTGGAGTGCTCTGGCGACGGAAGGAAATTATTCTGCAGCAATATTTGCAAATGCATTCATCATGGAGTCCCTGGCAATCCGTCACCGCGAGCTGATGACTTTGTGATCTTCATGAAGGTCTGATTAAAAGTGCGTTCTAATGATCAGCCCAACTTCCCATCCTGCTCTTTCTCTTGTGCACCAAGACAAAAATAAGGAATGAGATGGAGGCCAGGATGTGCTATCCTTTCTTTCCCCTGAGTCCAGTCTCACACCTGGTCTAAGGACACTGAACTGCTACTACAGTCTGAGGTCCCTGAGTTTTCTGGTTTTCTCCATGTTCAACAGCTTTGTAAAGAATTGGCTTCTATTGTGTTCATTATATCTGAGTCTTCCACCTTGCCCAGGGTGAGGGGCAGTTCTGCATAAGCCCTGGAGCTCTCTTTGCACCAGAAATACAATTTTATATACCTTCTGAACTTGACAGTCCTGCAAAACAATGTGTATAGATCCTTCCCAACACCAGAGCTCCGTCCCAGTCAAGAAATGCAAGGGGTGGAGACAGGGCAGGAGAACAGGATTCATTGAAAAGAAACAACTGTATAGGTGGGGCTTGAGTGGTTTAGCAAGCCCTCCCTGGCAGCACCATCCTGAATATTGCGTGGCATCAGGGCTTCTCTCTTATCTTGTAATCCCCCACACCAGCCACAGACATCCTCAGCCAAATGCATTTTGGATGAGAGTTACACAAGAAGAGAAGCTGGGATATATCAAAAGCAGAGGCTCTAGGCCAGCCACAGGAGAGCAAAGAGAAAAAGGTGATTACATGAATTGTATGCCAGGTATGCAAGACTTGACAGAGTCATCTGATGTTTGCTAGGGTTGAGGGCATGCCTGGTAGACACCACCTTCACATCCAACACTGAGAGTATGTGCATCTTGTTTTATGTTGTCTGTGGCATTTGTTTCATTTTAACTGAATTAAATAGGCCTCTTTATGAGGTGAAATCATGAAAATGGCAGCCCAAAAAAAGCAGATAAGAAAACCAGGCCAGTGTAGAGCTAAACAACTGTTAAGTGTACTTGCAGTGACCAGAGCAGCATACAGAACATGTGTAAGCCTGGACTTCCTTTCATGTCTGTCTATGGCTTGACAAAATTGGGTATCTAGTTACCTCTCAGGCTTGTGATTTTGATCCTGTGAGTACATAACAGATGCTCTACAGTAGCCCTGTGTAATAACTTCTCCATCAAGCCCACACTTCAATGGGAAGGTGTCCATTCCTCAGTGTTGCAGTAGGTCCCATGCAGCACTGGGGCTATACCTGTGCCCCTTTTGCTTCAGTACAGATGATTTTGTTGGAGCCCCTGTCCTCCTCTTTCTCTGCTAGCCTCTGCTTCAGGGTAGCTGATCTGGTTCATTAGACATGTACCAAAATTAGTGGTAAGGGTGTGCCCTTCCCCAGATTCGCAAAGCACAGCTTTACACCATTTGTGATGTGCTTCCCTTTTCCTCTTGTTCATACCCTCTGACTGGGGAGGTTTGGGTGACATTTGCTTACTCCACTCTCTTCTGCCATGACTTGGCACTGTGATTGTCTCCATCCATCTGGCTCATGATGGTGACTCACACTCTCTATTGTACTGATCTGTGCTGGTGTGCAGTTAGTGCAGCTGTGCACTGATGGGTTCTGCCACCAGACTAATCCAGACAGGCACTTCCATGACAGGCACTTCCCACTGCTGCACCTTGCACACACCCTGCAAAGTTTTCTTCGAAGGCTGATATCTCTGCTTCACTGCTGCACATGGCTAAACCAGCTCAATTTGGTTTATTCTGACCCATAAATATTAGTCATTACTAAAAGATTACCTTAGTATGTGTTTCATTCTTTTTTCAAGGCCCTAAGAGGAAAATTGCAGCCCACCACAGGAAGAAGCATGGATGGCATCCTGCTGAGACAGCTTTTGCCCCTCTGCTTGGAGGAGGGGAGGTCACTCAGAGAGGCCACATTTTTATGCTTGTGCTGAGGCCATTTGCCCCATCTGGGTTTCCTTGTCTCTTCAGCAGTATAATGCAGCTGTGGTGCCCCTGTTTGGCCAGATTGCCACACACAGACACACAGACACACACACACACACACAACTGGGGTCTGGCTAGCTCAGAGGCCCCAGCACTGGGGAACTGTTGAGTATGTTGAGTATAAATATGAGTAAAAGCAGTTTGCCTGGCTGTTATGACCTGGGGTGATAGAGTTTATCAGTGTTGTGTAAACCCCCTGGAGGTGTGGTGATCTGTGCATTCTTTAACAGCAGGGTGCTTGTGTGTGTGCAGGCACATGAAATATCTGTGAAGACCCATGGATTGTTAGTGACCCTACAGGCCCCAGAGAACGTGGATTTTGTGCAAGAGCAGCACATAACCCTGAGCTGGGGAGTGCTTTCCTCTATGGCTCTGGTACAGTTTCTGTTTGCATCTAGCCTTGAAAACAATTTCTTGACTCCTCTTGAAGTGAAAGTCTGTGAGGTTGGGAGATGGCTCTGAAGCACAAAGGAGGGAGGCAGGAGGAGGACGACATAAGGAGAGTTCTTCAATGTTTGGCTTGGGTGTATGGGGAAGCAGTCAGCAGTGTCACTGCATCAGAGCTGAGTTTAAAATTTATCTGAAGTATTTCAGCTCTGACTGCTATCACTTCTACCTTTAAAAACACAGTGCTTGTTGAGAGCAGTTGTTTTCCCAAGATATTACTGCAACTCAGTGTCTAACCCACCTTTTGTTCAAAATGCCCCAGCACTTCTTTCTGTCTTATCTGGGCACTTGGGTAGTTTTTGTTTGTTTGAGGTTTTTTTGTTTGTTTGTTTCTTTGTTTGGTGTGGTTTTTTTTGGTTGGTTGTTTTTTTTTTTGTTTGTTGTTTTGGTTTTTTTTGGTTTTTTTTTGTTTTTTTTTTTTTTTTTTTGTTTTGTTTTGTTTTGTTTTGTTTTGTTTTGGTGTGTGTGGTTTTGGGCTTTTTCTTTTTTTTTTTTTTTGTTTTTTTTAACACCTGGAGTGACTCCAAACAGCTTGATACCTCAGATCTTGGGGAAGGTGCTAGGAGCTACTTTGTGCTCTCTCACCTTCCTCAGGGTAAAAATATCTCACATTGACATCAGCAAGAGTTACATTCCCCTCTTGCTTTGAAGAAACGGCATAAGGACTGAATGTCTTTATCCTATAGCTGGTGTTCTCTGACTTCTGTGTCTCATTTTCCCCACAAACACAGAAGTAGGATTCCTTTAGGCATGAGGGTCTGGACTTTGAATTAGTTTTCATGCACAAGTTTCTCTAATGGTTAATGGAGCTGACTCTTACTTCAGCTAGATTCTGTGTTGCAGGTTGGAAGATCATGATGACAGATGGGAAAGAAGGTGTAGAGGGAGGGTGATGCTAGACCAGAAGGAGAGGGTTAGGTACTGCACTAAACCAGGTGGCCACGAGGTGATCTAACCTCTCACTTTGCTAATCTGGCTGTCTGGATGAATAGAGGATGAAAAAGCAAGTGCCTCTATGTATGTGGATTTGCAATGGATGCAGTAGCAGCAGCATTTCCACCAGTAATCTCCTCCATAATATTTACTGGCTTCTCCCTATTGCAGATGTGAGTTCGGCATTGCAGGTCCCACTTTTAATGCTGAAGGCTCTGCTTGTTTCAAAATATAAAAATGAAGGTGCAACATAAATAGCAATGAGGAAAGCTGCTAACTTGTTTGGACCATTAAGCAACCTTGAAGTTCTGAGGGATACTCCAGTGGGCATTTTCTAATGCTCTATATGTTATATAGGCAGACTTCTAGCTACGTTGTTATGCAAGACTTATCCTTAGTAAAGTTCTTCTAGCAGAGGCATTAGTTCTTGATTTGCTATGTGCTGCCTCCACATGCCTTCTGGGGAAAGGGAGCTAAGGACTGACTAATCAGTTTTTCTCAGTGGAAATGGATAGAGTGCTGTTGAGTGATGGATCTGCAACCAGGGTTTTGGAGATGTCCTTCACGAGACAGCACTTCATGGACCAACACTGAATATAAGAAAAAACCAGACGAGCTTGACCAGGACTGCTCTAGCAGAGGTGTGAAGCCAAAGCAATAAAGCGAGCAATGTGTAGAAGCAGGGAGAAGCATATGTATCTAAAGTCAAAATTAAATAGTCTAGCAAGAATTCTGCAAACCCATTTCACACCCACTCAATCCCTTGCTAGCAAATATTTCTAGCCACATTACCATCACCGTGTGGATTAAATATAAAGAAGGATTGTGCAGCAGAGTTAACTTCACTAAGGAGTTTGGAAGTTCTACATTTTCCTAAAACCTGAAGAGAAAATGCAGGCAGAGACTCTGATATTGGCACAGGCCTGGCACCAAAGTAAAATGCATTAAGTTGGGCTGTGGATCTTTGCCCTTGGCCAAAAAGGGCTTTTACCTCTCCTGTGCAAAGTGACATTGGGGCACTGGATTGCTGACCAAAACTTGATAGCCAGGTCCTCAGCTGAGGGAGGCAGGATAAGGATACACTCAGCCAGCAGGGTCTCTCCCTCTGCCCTAAACATTTTATTTATTTATGGAAATACGGTTTTCTAGAGAGCTCTAAGGACTATCAAAGCCATGTGTGTTTGACTACAAACTCTGGAAAAAGTTATGTTGTCAGCCTCCAACAAAAGGTTGACACCCAACTTGTCTGCAGCTACTGACATTCCAGTAATTTTTGTACTGTCCCTGATGTTTGGATGTACATGTGGCAAAAGTGAAGTGTGCTGAGAGGCAGTGGTTCCCATCCTTGTCAGCTGGAGAGAGATTACAGACTCTCTTTAGATCCCTGACACAAACTGAAGAGGGGTTTTCCCAGGACCCCTCCTGTGGCCCATGTCTGCCCAATTAATGGCCAAGGAAGAGAAATTAATTTACATAGGTTGAACTTATGTGCAGAAAGTGTTCCTGCAGCGAAAAAGAAACATAGAAATGTTGAAAATTAACTTTTCTGGGAAGGAAAACAACATCAGTTCTGTTAGGGAGAATAAAAAAAGGTTTTTCAAGGGGGGATTTGAAACAAACCATTTAAAAATCAATGTTTTGATTAAAAATATTCCATTTCTGTTTCTCAACTTAAAGAAAAAAAAAAAGGAGAAACACAATGATAGCTGGAGTGGAAATACCACTGTGTCATGTTTGCTTTTATTCCATTCCAAAAAAAAAAAAAAAAATAGGAATATGACACTTTAAAGCAAAACAGAGGAAAAAATTGTCACCTTGAATCTGTTCCAGACTTCAGTGGGAAAGCTGACAGCTTTTTTGATAGAAAAGACTATCTCAAAGAATTTTCAGCTGAAATTCTGTGAACAAAAATGTTTGGTTTTTTTTTTCCCCAAGAGTTTCTGGAAAAAAGGAGGCACTGCAGCCTGGGAATTGGGTGTTGTATAGGGACTGCTCTGATGTGCTTTAATATGGTATTCTGCTGCAGATGAGCTTTTCTTCCACATGCACACAAAAAAAGATGGAGTGCACCATCCTACTCTAAATAAAGTACTCCACATCTCTACATAGGTAGGAATGAGCTGAAGCAGAAGTGAAAAATGTGCTTTTCCCATGTTAAAGAAAGCTCAGGAGTTTAATTCAAGAATATATTTATAGCTCCTGCTAAAACACTGTCCAAGTTTTCCCTTGGAAAGCACTATTTCCTTGATACTCTAATTTTGTAAAAAAGGCTTGCAGCAATGCTCAGTTTCAGGTACACTGGAGTATTTTGTTTTGATTTGCATTTCATAGAACTGCAGACATACTGGCTGGGAAGGGCCACTGGAGGTCACAAAGTCTGTCCTCCTCTTCAAACACAACTGTTCTGCTGCCCACATCAGATCATGTCACTATGGCTTTATCTAGCTGAGCCTTGACAAGGTTGCAGGTCCTACGCTCTCTTGGAGTACCTGCTGCAGCCTTCCTGGTACAGAAATTTTTCCATGTGTCCAGTCTGAATTTCTACATTTCAAACAAAAAGTCTGTTTAGTAGCAGCAGAAACTCTGTTCTTATCAAAGAAAGGGACTTCAGCCTCAGTGAAGAAAAGGATTCTCACACTTCCTAAACAAAATAAGTTTTTCTCAAGATCTTTAGTATCTTTAGTTCACAGGAAAGTCTCTCATCTGAGCCTTTTTTTTTTTTTAATTTTTTTTTTTCCTGGGGGAAAAATAAAGTGAACTTGTGACATTTTTCCTAAAGAGAAAGAAAGGTTTTGACAAGTCCTGACAGTGTGATGATTTTAGGCATAAGTATAATGGTGCATGCTGATCAGAAGCTGAAGGCAGACAAATTTGTACTAAAGAGAAGGCAGACGTTAAAAAGGATGACACCAGCTGGTCTGACTGGGTTTATGGTAGACAATGCTTCAGCTGGAGTCTTTTAGGCAAACCTGGATACGTTTCTAAGAGATGATGTAATGCAAACAACTTTCTCCACAGTGTGGAAACTGCTGAGTGAGTTGCTTTCCAGTCCATGTTATCCTGGGAGTTGTATTAGCCCAAATGACCCCTTCTGGCTTTAGATGTGTTTCCTGTAGCAATATCAAAAGGCATTAAGTGGTGATGGGGACGCTATAAGCACATACAGCAGTCCCTGCTCCCAGGGGTCAGCAATTTGGGACTAAATAACAGCTAATTTCAGACCTGCTCCTTTCCATCAAGGCCTGTGAAAGAAAATGAGTTTGAGACCAGGATGGAGTTGAGGGGTAAGGGTGGCTGGAGAGAAAGAGGAAAAGGTGTGTTTGAAAGAGTGGTAAAGGCAGGTAGATACAGTGCTGCATGTGTTCCAGGGAATGGGGGAAGGAAACAGGAGGGGACCAAAGAGGGAGTGGATGGTGATTCCTCAGTCTCTGGAAGGGGAGTGACATTAATCAAAGCAAACACCAAAGGCAGAGCTGTGTTGTCCCTCTGACTTCTGTAGTTTACTTGTGGGGTTTGGGATTTTTTTCTCCTGCTTACCTCTCTCCTTTCCCTTTTCCCCTTTTCTCTTCCAGCTTTTATTTTTCTGCCAGCAAGCTCCAAAAGCCCAAGGTGGTTTAATGCCAGCTTAAGTGCCTTTGATTTGTTGTCTCAAGGCAGGTTTGTGAGGGCCAGGGCCATTTCCTTTGCTGTGGCTATTTGCTTCCCATGAACACGTTCAGCAGCTCCTGGATGTTTCTTTTCTATTCTGCATAGTTGGTGTATATCTTTGCCCTTGCAAGATGAGAGAGAAGCAAAAAGAAAACCTGGGAAAGTGGACAAAGAGCAAGTAAGAAAGGAAGAGGGATCAGCATAGACATCTGTAGGGATAAGTGTGAGAAGGGTTGTGGGTAATATGTTGGCTCAGTTCTGTAGCATTCACAGCTACATTGCAGGTGTCTCAGCTGAGATACAGGAGCTAAACTCAGACTGCAGAGGAAGCAGGATGTAACCCTACTGTGGGACTCGGGAGCTGAAGTTTGACCTTCCTGCTTTTATATGGGTCTTTTTGTTTTATCTTAAAAGAAATCCTTAATTTTGTTGTGCTTTAATCCTTGCATTGGCAATGAAAATGCTAAACTAGAAGGGCATTTCAGGATATGACGTGCTACGGTATTGCTGTAGGGTTGAGCTCTGTGGATCCTCTTCTCTTCAGATATTAACCCTGGTGTCTTTGGAGTGAGATGGCCACCAGATGGAACTTGAGATCCTGATGATTTGAAGTGTTAAAAATACTTTCACCAAAAGGCAGGAAACCAGTGACCTGGAGGTGAGCTGTGCCTGGATAAAGCCTCAAAACAAACTTAATGCTTGTGCTACCAAGCAAAGAGAGACAAAGTGATGTGCACTTGGGCTGAATGTGGGCACAGCTATTTTACCGAGAACCCACTAGTCTTTCAGTAGCTCCTGTTACAAAGCTTTTTCTTCCTCCAAAATCCTTTCTCCAGCTGCTTCCAAATCCAGTCTTGCTTCAAAGTCCAGCCTGCTGGGTAAGAATCAAACACAAGCTTCCCACTTGACCCATCCTGAACTCAGAATCCATTTCTGAAGTAAACTTTCCATGGCTTCCTCTTCTCTTTCATGGAAAAGCAAGTGTCAAAGCAGATTAGCTGATAAGGATTTTGATATCTGCCATCAGAAAATAGGTCACAGGCTTCAGAATTACTTCATTTGCAATGAGAGGATTGTATGTCACCAAAATTAGTCCAAAATCAAGGATCAAGGTGGGGTGTTTTTTTTTTTTTTTTCCCCCCCCAGGATCCAAGAACATTATCAACCTAACAATCCTGTTTCTCCTGCCCATTCATTTTCTCTCTGTGGTTCAAGCCTGTATTGTATTTATTCAGCCTTAAGGATTGCAAGTATTCATGGTGAAATTGCACAAGCCATGCTGTTACATTATACAACAAGCACTTAGACTTCAATTTCAGGGGTATCCAGCCTCCTCTGTTGCAGCTCGTATTTGGTTTATAAGGTACACCCACCAGTGTGTTCCTAGCATCATCTAAATTAGACAAACAGGCTGACATATTTCCTCAGGTCATATTGTTTGGCTTTGGCAGGGGTAGAGGATTATTTCTACTGCTCACCCACAAATAGAATCTGTTCTATGGAAGCCAGCATATAATTGTCTTTTAAGACAAATGTGTGGGTGCATATGAGGACTTGTACATATCAGGCAGTAAACCTGTAGGTTGGATGCTCTGCTTATATGGGCAGGGTTTGTTGTTTGGCAGGAATGGTACAACTCCATCAGAGATGGACATATCACCAGGAAGCTTAATGGTGGAATTTTAATGATGACTTCAAGGGTGCTACCCAGGGTAGCTTAGAATTCTTTCTCTACCTTCCACATGATGGCTAAAGCTGGATACTTTTTCCTAAAATAGTCTCTTTCAGTACTGCCCTAACACTGGAGCTCCTGACTGTGAGACTTTAGAATCTTGATAATAAAACAATAAACCCCCTCCATACTGGCAAGCCAAAAGCTTTGCCTCTAGTGGAGAAATATGATTATTTTTCAAGAAGGGATTTAGAAAGAGTACACTATAACTGCTTCTAAAATGACCTTTCTTGCAGTGTCAAGATGCAAGGTAATGCATCTTCTGCTTCTTCCTGGGTCACAGACGAGTCATCTAACTTTAAGCATTAGGAGAAAGGCCACTTTGAAGTCTGTGTTGGCATATGTAGCCAAACTCAACCAGAGCTAAACCATTTACCTTTAATGACAACATCCAGTAATGTTAAAAGCTATTGTGTAGGCACTGAAGGACCAGGAGCCCTTCTCTCATCCTTGGGTAAAATGTGTGTGTTATGTTTCCTATCCAGCATCTTATTTTGCTCCTTGCAAAGCAAGAAAAAAAAAAGTACTTACCAATTTTCTTACTGCAGACAAGGCCTAAGGGACAAAGCGTTGTTTGGAAAGGCTGTTCTCTGTAGAAGCCATATCGATTCTTGGGGCAGAGGGAAGGGGAAGAGACAAAGCTATTCCCTCTGAGAGTAAAGCTACAATTGCCATTGAGAAATTTGGCAAATCTTGTCAGAAGCTTGAATGCAGGGGGCCAATTCATCCCTTTTTTGTCCCCACTGAGCCCTTGTACATTATATAAGCTTTCAGCCTAGTCTGCCACATGAGAAAAACCTCTTCCTGGGCTGGGACAATGGGGCCTAGCATAGCTGGTACAGAGAGTACTTCCCACTGTCAGGAGTGGGAGGTCTGCAGAAAAATTGGAGGGTGCACAAAAATCAGGAAAGGAGAAGGGATGCTGTGTCTTCCTCCAGAATGGGTGTGTGATGTGGGAGAGACCCAAAGACAGCGCTTTTATTTCCCACTTCCCAAGCGCTCCCTTCCCCGTGCAGCTGCGAGATCTATTCCCCTGTCAGGTAAAGCCAAGCAGCCATTGATTGGCAGCCACATGGAGCAATGAAGGTGGATCAATGTGAATTGGATTTTTTTAACTTTAAATAAAATTTGTATCGGCATGAAGTTAATTAATAGAGAGCTGTCAGAGGGCTCCTTGGCACATCAGTGTATTAGGAGGCAATGATACCCTTCGGGGAGGTGGTGGGAGGAGGCTGGAGGAAAAGGGATTCAGCTAGCAGCAAGCTGAAACTAAAAAACCAGGCCAGTCTTTCTCTTGGTCCTGTTTCAATGTTTTTTTTTCATCCTTTCTTCCTTCTTTTGAGATTGTTTTGTCTTTATTGATGCCCCTTCTCGTTTTTTGGCCTGTTGCTGTCCTTGTTGCTTGCCATCTGAAATCCCTTCCTAATGGAAATGTTTCTCTGTTGACTTCTTGTGTCAGCACAGCTGTTTCTGGGTTTGGTGCTTACTCCACTCACACCCTGTTCCGCTGGGGGAAGTGATGAGATTCCAGCCAGCAGAGGCAAGGCACAGAACAGCAAGGCTGCAGGTGTATTGGCTATGAGGCATCTTGTGTACCCTTCAGCCCTTGGCTTGCCAGTGTATGTGGTCTAAGGCAAGTCCCAAAAAAGAGCATCTCTGCTCTAGCAGCCTCAGGAGGGAATGGGGCAGGTGATGGGGTATGGATTACCTTTCAAAGAGAAACAGCACATCAGTCTCACAGGCTCCTCTGTAGCCAGCTGGGGGTAGACTTCAGTGTGTACAGGGACATGGGAATGACCCAGGATCTCCTGACAAAGCTCCATAAGGGCTCGAGGTGTGTGTATATGCAGGCATTTCTCCTGACCCTCCAAAGGATGCTGCCTTGAAGGGCCTGGTTCCACTACACTTTTAATTAAACTTGCCAAAAAAGCAGTAAGATTGGACCTTCTCTGTGAGGCAGGTGGTGGCTGGGAGGCCCAGGGTTACAGGGCAGCCTGGCTCCCGTGGGGATGGTTCATTGCATCAATGATCAATGTCTCTTCGATGCTGCCTCTGACTCTGAGCAGGGACATGACTGAAAGACAGAGAATGGAAACCAGATGCAGTTTCCATGGCAACACCCCAAAAAAAAAGGGAGAGTGGCTGGGGGTGGGGAGAATTTAAAAAAAAAAAAAAGGGATGAAGAGGAGCCTCATAGAGATTTAAGTTTCACACATCAGTGAATGAGCTTTGACGCTGGCTTGCCCAGTGCAGGAAGATGCTGCTTTATTTACTCACTACCTTCTCCTGCATGAGGAGCAGTATGCAGGAGACTCCCTCAGAGCCTGCTCCAGCTTCAGTATCTTCCTTTAGCCAGCAGAGACAGGACCAGGGCACCAGAGCCCTTAGCACACTCCCAGTTCAAGGCCTGCACATGCCAGACAGGATGAGCAGGGTGAGCCCTCCCAGTTATTCCAGTCCCTGTCTCTACCTGTGAAGAGTGAGTTAGGAAATTAGGTGGAAGAAGCAGCTGGGGGATGTTTCAGAGCTGCTCCAAGCCTGGCTGTTTGGTGAGGTGGGCAGATCAGGGCTTAGGGCGTGTTCCCAGGCACAGGAGAGCTTCCAGCTCCTCTGACAGATTGTGGAGGAATCAAGGGTAGTACTTCCAGCCTTTCCCAACAGGAGGCACAGGAAAAAATGGTATAATGGAGCCGGCTTTATGAAAGGCTTTCATCTCCGCAGAAATTCTCTTTTCTGTGATTTCCATGCATGCCCACTTATCCCATTATCTGTGTCAGGAGGAAAACAGAATCATCAGCAGTCGTGATTTGTATCTCCTAAGATTTTCTTCTCCATGCTTAAGCGAAATCCCCTCTTAACCACTTCTTGTCCTTGCCTTCATAGGTTAAAGCATTTCAGTTCATGGTTTTTCTTATATTATTTCCTTACTTTAGAGTTCAATCCTGTTGCTGCCTCTTACAGCTGCTTTTCTTAGGCTCCCAGATATGACCTAACATAGAGTCCAATAATATGGTATACTCAGACCTGGATCAATAAAGCTTTTAGGTGTCTAACTCCTCACTTTGGTGCTTTACTCCTTCACATCTTCCCTGTGGAGCTGTAAAATTCCCATTTTACAGAGTGGCACACTCAAGTAGGAGTTTGCTGATGCTAGCAGAGGAAACTGTGAAAGAGCTGCAAATATCATTCAGCAGCTACTATGTCTGTTTTGAAAACCTTAAACTGTCTCCTCATGTGTCATGAGTTATTAATCATAAATGCATAGGGATCTGGCAGGACTTTCCTGTTATCCCATAGGTGTAGCTGTGATCCCTGCCGCTGGAGCACACTCCTTCCTGAAGAGGACCTGCTGAAGCAGGTCTTGCTGAGGAGAGTGATGCATTACATCCAGTGGTTACTGCAAATACAAAATCTAGATCACATTGCTCTCATATTTTGGAGGTCTTCAAAGCTAAGTCAAGGCTTACAGCTCAGCCAAGGTCTATAATGGCTGATGTTGATGATGCCAGATGTCTGCTCTGGCACTGGGAGTTTGGGCCAGCTGCCTGCTCTCGCTCTTTCATCCTCTGAAAAATGGGTTGGGTCATAGCATTTGTTGTCACATCAAGCATATGGTAGGTGGCCTGAGCCATACCAAACCTGTAAAGATAGGGCAGAAAGGTTGGGATCTTCAATTTATAGTGTTGCGGTGAGGTGCTTGCTTTGAAATGTGCAAGTTAATAATAGGCACGTATAAATAAAATGTACAAAGTGATTAAAGAATATTAATGTGTTTGCAAAGATGAAATCAAAATCCAAGGTGCCAGGAAGGTTTCTAGATCTATTCCTATTGGAAGGAGGCTTTGCTTATAAAACTGCTGCACTTGAGAATTGCAGCAAAACATCAGCTTAGCATTAATTCTCAGTAAACAATACCTTAGTAATAGTTTTCCTTTCCTTCTTTTATTTTTCAAAAGTCCTAACTTCATGTTTAGAAGAGATGAGGTCTTATCGCTTCTTGCTTTTCTGCGTTTCTGGTGTTACCTATAGCAGAAGTGGCCTTAGTTGAAGTTGTGCTGTCTGTGCGGAAAAGGGATGCCCCTCTGGCTGGAGGTAGAGCTTGTTCGATGGTGCTACCGTGCAATTATGCATTTCTTTTCTAATGAGATCGTTAGGAGTGCAGTGCTTGTCGCTGATTAGAAGTTCCTAGAATAGAACTTGCTATTTTCTTCTAATTACATTATATAACAGTGTAATTCACAAGGATAGTAGTTAAGACAAAGTATATGGATTTAGGAGATTGGTTTCTGGTTCTGTTGTGATTTTTTTTTTTTTTTAAAGACACTACCGCAACCTTTTTGCATGACATTTGGGTAAGTCGCTTAATATTCTCTGCAGCTGAGATCCTCAAAAAGTAAATAGACACGTAGATCATTAAGTATCTAATTATCTTAGAGGATATGGACTTCTGCTCCCTAGATGCCAAATGGGGGGATAACTTTAGAGATGCACGTAAAGCCCTTTCAGATACCACAGTAAATATTAGAAAAGCCAGTAAATAGTAGTGTGTGTATTATAAATCTTTTTTACTGAAACTTAGCATGTTGCATTAATTTTGGTTGTTCATGAAAATTAAGTTTGATATAGTTCAAAAAGAGACAGCTCTAAGTTACAATCAAGCCATCATCATGTGCAATGTAGGGGATGCAAAGACTGCATAAAATAGGTGAAGCTGGGAACAAGTTTGCACCTTTTTTTGCTGTATCTGAAAATTTCCTATCAAAGCCTATACATTTGAAGAACTTGGGCCATTATCATAATTTTCTAAAGAAGCAGATAAGATAGGGGGAAGTAGACTGTGAAAGATAAAAATAAGTGTGAAAAAAATGAAAACAAGTAGATAAAAAATAAGAAAATAGAAGAGAAATAGTATGAGCTAGGAAGCACTGATTTTAAAAATATGTGTATATTTTATATATACATATATATAAAAATCAGTGTTCTATTTCTCTTTGTTCATGTATTTTTACACATATACAAAAAGACACTGGAAATCTTCTGACACTAGCTGAGGTATTTGTTACAATGGAAAATGTGCCCAGTTTGTACGATAACATCAAGGTCATTTGTTAATTATGTGGCTTTATCAAAAATCTTGTTGAAAGTACTGACTTTCCAATGACATCCAGCTTAACTTGCATCCTCCTGAAGAGGAAATCATAGCAGACTGTCTTTGGACGAAATTGTATTGCATATTTAGGAGGTAATACTTTTCAAGCAGAGCTGCTCTGCTTTAACCTTGAACCTGAAGAAAGCCAATAGAATTTATCTTCACCTTCTCCAGTAAGTAAACAATAAGATTAGAAGCAATAGTAATAGCAGAAACAAGTGACTGGGGGTATAGGGCTCCATGAGACTTTTAGGTCATCAAATTTGACTCTTTAGGTCATCAAATCCAGTCCTCTGGTATTACTGTCAGTCATGTTGTATCCTTTTTCATAAGCCTTGAGGACATAGAGGAATGTTTGCACACACTTATAATAATCAACACTCTCTGTTCCGAAGTGTTTAACTCCTAAACCCACCCTGTTGCAAAGAGACTGATGACACCACAGAGGCCCAGGGGACAGAGCGGACAGAGGTGATGATAGGTAGGTCTCTTTAGCTGTGTCAGTTGTGAGATGGAGCAAGTTACCTGCTAGCAACTTTATTCCTAATTTAAAGACTATGTTTCAGATGGCAGATTTCAGAGTACAGGTTTTTGCAAATGAAATGGAAGGACAATATGGTGACAATGTGATCTAGGGACTTGTATGGATAGACGGGACTGGTGAAAAACATCTTGAATTGGTAATGTATCATGCATTGTTCTTCCAGAGCAAAGTTATGAGACCAAAGTTGCATTCTACCTCTTAATTTCAAGACTCTTTCTGGTGTCGGACATCAGGACATTAGGGCACTGAATTATAGTTGAACATTTCTAAGATGTTTTCTTGCCTACTAGCTGTCCACTATGGGTTCTTAGCTACCTCAGATGCCAGCTGACAACTCACTGTACTCAGTCCTGCTTTCGCTGTGGTTTTACATCAATGGAAGCAGATCAGTCCCATAATGTGTGTTCAGTCTCCAGACTGGATCATGTCCAGGATGAATGTCTGCAGAACCTTGCTGAATACATTCTATGGAAGAATTTAATCCAGAGAGTCTTGATTTCTCTTGCTTGCAGCTCTGAAACTCAGGACTCAATTGTTGTGCTGTACTTTCATTTTGCAAAATAGTTATTCCTTACTGATGAGATTTCCTCTTCTTGACTGGCCTGACCTACACCATCTTCCTTTCAAAGGGTGTTAAATAATTAAATAAATGCCCAGCAACCCTTCTACCCAGCTATTGTTCTTAAGAACTGAATCACTTGTACATTAATCAAAACTTCCTCTTCCTTCTCTTTCTTCTCTTTTCCCTCCAACCCCCAACAAGGTATTTGCCTTAATTTACTTTCATGGGTCTTTTTTTCTCTGCCTTTTCTTTCACTTCAGGCATTCTCAGAGGGCACCTAAAGTTCTTTGCCTATGCAGTTTTGAAATGTGCAATTTGGCAGCAGCATGAGCCTAGGATTGAATTAAATTAACTTGAGGCACTCTGAATTTTTTTTTATTAAATTACTTCTTTCAAAGTTACTACAGAACATTCCACTTATTAATTTTTTTATTATTAAATGAAAGGAAGAAAGGGGGGAAAAAGACATAAAATTCAGGAAAAGTCTGGAGTAAGGACTTGTTTAGTTTTTAGGGTTTTACTCTTGCAGACTTCTCTGTGGTTTTATAACAAACTTCTTTATTTAGAAAGGTTATGGAGCCTCAGAGATCTCCTCATTCACTTTTGGCACTTAGTAGCACACTAGTTTAATATGTGTAAGAACAGCCAAAGCTTATTTGAGCATCACTATAATCTGCTAAGGATTATAGTGATCCTTCAAATGCACATGCTTGATTGTCATGGAAAGTACATACACCAGTCAGGCAGGCATTTGTATTGTCGAAGAACTCAGAGGCACTGTGAGACAAGACAGACCATAGAGAGAGTCTAGTACTTTGTGCTAGTGCCAACATACAAAGAATTCCTAAAAAGGACTAAAGAGGCAGACAATAAGTGTTGGGGAAGAGAGTTTTGGTTGTGATGATGTCAGACAGTCTGCTGTTGAAACCCATATGAGGCCAGCACCTGAGTGGTGGTGATGGTGGAAAAAGCTGGGATTTGGTAATTGTTTGGGTTGTCCACTTCTGACTGTAGATGATCTAAGGAGATGTGTTTTTTTAAAGTGGTTTTGTAGCTTATCGTTACTCAGTATGGTTTTGTTCTTGGGTCTTTGTTGGCCTTCTTTATTATAGAAAGGAATTCAGCTGTACAGTGGTCTTGCTTTCTCCTTATTGTCTTGCCAGAAAGGTGTCTAGATCCCACATGTCAGTTACATTTGAAAACAAAGCTGTTATAATCTTCAACAACTTCCTTAAGGCTGAAGATCTAAGGACTCAGCTCTATCATGACTAAGACATGTTGTGATGTTGTAATGTTTCATGTGTGATGGCACTAACATTCTCAGGGTCATGCAGATGGTCTTGTCCTAAATAAAATTGGACACTAGCTTTGTCTTGTGGCCAGGGAGAAGGTAGAAATTAGTTTGACCTAGAAAAAGGTACTTGTAATGGCATTTCCTCTAGAAGCTGTTGGGACAGAAAGAAAATGTAATGATGATTTTGTGCTGCAGCAGTGAAAGCATCGGAGATGCAACAGCTCTGTGTGACAGCTGATCTTTTGAAATGTGAGAGGAGATTCCTTTCCCTGGAGATGGATGTGTCACATCAGAGAAAGGAGGGATGGAATGGGCCCACCTTTGGCTCTCCTGAGGCCATAATGAACTGAGGGCTCGTGAGTGAGAAGCACCCTGTGCCTGCACTGCTAGCCATGGCCAAAACCAAGCTGTGGGTGCTGCTGGCTGCATGATGGCAGCACTGTGCCACCCATCTGCAGGGACTCATGCACCAGTGCAGCTCTGTCTGAAGGGATGGCAAATCGACCCCCCTGCTGAATGAGATGGGGACTACTGGTGAAAAACTTTCTCACAGCGATGGCTTTAGCTATGGGGAACTGCTGAGGGAAAAGGCTGTGCAGTAAACATCTAAAGAAATAAAAAGGAAAGAAGGTTAGGAATTAATGACCTTTTCCCTTTCTTGTTCTCTCTGTCTGTCTCTTTCATTGTGCTCCTCCCCTTCTTTCACGTATTTCCTCATAGCCCTTTTGGAAGCTGATCTCTGTGCCATTGGCTTTCCAATTAAAAAGTTCTCATCATCTTGATTTGCTATTCTTTCCATGTGCTCCTAATCCTTTCTCCTGAAGTAAACCAAAACCTGAAATACATAAATATGAGCTGCCAAAAATGGATTTAGATGTTTGTATCTCTAATCCTATCTGTTTGTATCAATACCTGGTATTGTTTGTCACCAAGAAATGCCATTTTCCATAGGAGTTATTAAATCAGAGAAATGTGACTATGGTTATTGCTAAAGAGAAAATAACAAATTGACCCATTTCAGCTCCTCTTTTCCTTGGAAGTAGAAGGACATCTGTGTGTGTGAGAGAGAGAGAGAAAGGAAAGTGACTGGCTAGAAAACACGTTCCTGGTTTGTTTACTATAATTGATGAGGAACAGTTTGACCTGGAGAATCAATCTTGTGTCTTACTCCTGATAACTCCAAAGGACAGGAGAAATCAGAAATAAGCCACTGAAGCAGATGAAGGAAGGAACAAACAAGGGGCAAGAGCAGGAGAGGCAGGAGAGGAACAAGCATGCAGATTATCCGGGGTCAGTGGATTTCTACAAAGATGCTGCAGGGCAAAACTGTATTTCCAAGAACACAATGTGACAACTGACCACTGGACTTTATCTGAAGCTTATTTCAGAAACCAAATGGATATCATTAACCAGAACTTGTGCTTTCTTTGTCCTTTCTAATTTTTCACTTCATACTTGAATATTAGGAAGTGGCAAATGTTTTAGTTGTGTTGGCTTTTTGTTGTGTATTTCTTACAGTACAGATACACTGATGAGGGTATTATTTTTCTATTTATTTCCCTTTTTATCAGCCCAATATTTTGAAATCATAGCCTGCCTGGCTATGATAGTTTCTACAAGGAAGAGAACATGGTCAGAACTCTACAGATGGTGGACCAATATACCAATATAATCTTGGTGTTGAGGATAGCTCTTGTCTTGGGGACAGCCATCCCCGACAGAAATTCATAACTGAATTTTAAATTCAGAAATATTTGCCTACTGTGCTGAGTGTGGACAGTATGAATGCCGTCCCCAAGTGTGACACTACAATGTGCTGGAACAGAAAGCACACTGCACCTGTCCAGTAGCCATCAGGGGGATTCCAGTGCCTCTCTGTACAATTTTGCAGAAACAGGCATGCAGAAACTTATGCTGAGGACAAATGGGGAATGTTAGGAGAAAAGATATAAGATCTTTTGTGAGGTAGTGGTCACTCTTTCTGTTCTCAAACATATCATGCCTAAATCATGTTTTCATAGCAGTGTCGTCTTGATAACAAACATCCCAAACTGCTCTTGTTCTGTGTGATGTCACTTGAAATCCCTATTGTGTTATATACTTGCATGAGCACTCAAGACTTCTGCAAAATTTGATCTTGACATCCTCATCAGCTGAGTAGTGACAGAGCTGCAACTGTATCATATTGCACCATCCCCCTGTGTATTACATGTGCCTCATGTAAGAAACACTCTTGTATGACTTTTTTAGATGAAGTATTAATTTTTGCCTTGCTGTGTCTACAGGTTCAAACAGACTGCTAAATGTGCTGTGGCTGCATTCCTAATGGAGTCTCTGTTAGATCAGGAGGCAGAGTTAGTTTCTTCAAATGAAGTGAAATAGATTTGGGTTGGGACAAAGATTGATTGAGTAGGGGAAGTTGAGAAACGCCGGTGGAATATATTTACTAAGGTTTCCAGGAAACGGTAAAGAACAAAACAAAATCTACTTGAAGTAATATTTTGGAATGAGTCCTAGGAAAGGCAGGCTTGTGGGCAGAGTGCAGGGGAAGAAGTCAAAGATGTATAATGAAACATGCATTCGTTCCGTGTTGAGATTTTTTACTTTGTCACTTCAGTATCCCTTCTGGAACATGCTGTGCGGGAATATGCTGTTGCTTTCTGCTAATTAAAACATCTGGCACTAGTTTATAGAACTCTGGCCTTTAAAATAGTGGGAAGCAGGGTAATGCATTTAATCTTGAATAGCTTGATTTGTTATCTGGTTTGAGCGCAGTAGCCTCTGCCCAGATTACTTGCTGCCTGCATTGACTCAAAAAAAGAGATGGGTAAAAATGTTTCACATGTAAAGAGCTAATCAGGGATAGTGTACTGAAATCCTGATCTTGGATGAAAACCAGAAAAAATGGAACTTTTTTTCAAATCTCTTTGCTATTCAGTGGAGTTGAGGATTTATTTATTCTTGCTAATTTAAACAACCTTCAGCCTGGTCGATAGAGAGAATGGGTTACCTTCAAAAGCAGGGTGCTGTAGGAAGTGGAGTGTGTTTCCTTCGGATCGATGTTGAATTAATAATCCAGCATAGTGTAAGAGGGTGCTGTAGCTGTGCTTTAAGCACAGTTCTTTCTAGTGAGAAATTAAGCCAGGTGGGGAGTGGTTCTTAGTGAGTCAGTCCTGAACTTCTGCCCCATCTTAATAATAAGCTGAATCTGGAGCAAAACCTCCTGAGGAGGTGTGTTGTGGTGAGCATCAGCTGAGGTACTGAAGGGGCATTTATCTCCATAGTGGCAGCATTTGACTCTTTGTGGTTTCCACAAATCTCCTTTAAAGGCATTGATCGCCCCTGTCGGCAGGATTAGTGGAAGCGGTCATGCAGAACATGTTTGTAAAAATGTTTTTTAAAAATTCTTCTTAAATGTACCAAATCTTGTAAGGCATCTAACTATGCTGGGGAAAGGGAAAGGTCAGCTTTAGAGAACAAGGGATGGCTTTCTCTTCAGCTGCTTTAACAGAGTTCTGATTTTTATTAAAGGAGGGACTTGCACCAGGGACTGCATCCAGGCATGTTCTGTGTAAAGCAAACAAGCTTTGCCCATCTAGACAAGTCTGCCAGTAGCCCCGCTCTGCCCTGGAGCCCTCCTGGTATCTCAGTTCAGAGCTCCTCAGACACTGCTCTGTCAATGCCCCCAGCTTTTGACCAGCAACGCTCCTCCTGCTTCTTCTCTATTCCAGTGCTGGTGTCAAACCCCACCTCGAGTCTGACCTTTTGAGCTTCAAAGCAGGAGGTAGATTTAGTTGAAAACTTAAAATGCTTTCTGCATTGTGCCTGTATGTGTATTATAGAACCCAGCAGGAAAACAGACCTTCTGCCTGGATGGCTAGAGCTAAGTAAAGTTGACCTTAATACAGAACTGTGCCAGATATCCCAAATTTAGTTCAACATGGATGCTCTCAGAGTGCCCTATAAGACTGGCTTCCAGTACTGAGGGGAAAGCTCTTCACAGATTATGAGGACCTGCAGAGTATGTCAAAACACATAATGTCACGTCATATCAAAAGATCCAGCTCCAGATGAGTTGCTATATCCACATGGAAAAGTGCAATTCTGGTCTTAAATCCTATAAGTGTAGGTCTTAAATCCTACAAGTGAAAAAGGAAAAAAAAATCCACAACAACAAACCAAAAATGTAAAACCAAACCAAAACCCACAAAACAAAAACCAAACCACTACCCCCAAAACAAGGGGACTGTTGCTAATGCAGCTTTGCTTATAACTGGTTTACAGCCATGTCCAGAATATGTGCTGTCATTTTTCACCCTGGACATGAAAGTATATACAGGTTTACAGGAAAAATTAACATGGAGGAGTGGTGATGTTTTTGTGCAGAGTATTGCCATGTCCTCATGTTCTTCCTGTAGGGCAAATGCCAATAGGTGGCAGTGATAAACCTCACTCCCTCTTGCTATAAATGGTGTCCCTAAAGGGAGGGACAGGGACGAAGATATTAGATAAGGGAAAAGGGTGGTGCAGACAGGTGCTGTGATGGGAGATTAATTATCTGCCTTCAGTGTCACACGACATGTTAGTTAGAGCAGAGACCCCGTGGGCCATGGAGGGATGTTTGCTTTTTGCAAGCCGTATCCCTTGTAAATAGCAGTTCTGGCTCCAACTGCTGCCCTGCATAACACCAGGATAATTCTGTTTGTCATTTTCAGACAGTCCTCCTCTGCCTTGTCTTTTGGGCTGCTAAAAAGTTGTGATGTGTCTGGGCCCACTGGGGAAATGGCTGTTGCAGGGATGTGAGGGCAGCAGATGTGCTGCAAGAATCAGGGCAACAACATAGTGGGAGTACTGGAAACAGGACGCATGAAGCTGCTTGGGATGGCCTGCCATGGTCCCTCTGTGTCATGTGTGTGCCTTTCTCCCCTCTCCTTGCCCTTTTCCTCTGCAAAACGAATGCTTGTTACTCATTACTTTGAAGATGAATGGAGTTCAAATCCTTGTGGGCATATTGTAGTTTTCCCATGCTGGGTCCCAGCAGAGTCAACTGGCCCAACTTAAGCACCGTGCTGCTGGGTAAAGACTGCTGCCCGGAGCTGAGTTAGCTCCTTTACAGCTGAGCTGAGTGTGTCCACGCTCAGAGTGGCAGTGATCTTTGTGAGGCAGTGCTGCTGCTGTACTGCATTGGCTGCTACCAGAAACAGTGTGTTTATGTGTGACAGCAGGGACAGAAATCAGATGTCCACTGGTTTTCTCCTGCCTTTTTGGCCAAGCACTCTGGCAATTCTCGCTTAGGAGCTTCCAAGGACTTAGACACTCTCTGCTCCAAGGAACACACCATGGTTTTCTCTTTCTGCAGTGGTTTTCCCATGGTTTTTGTCATGTGTCAAGTGCAGCATGACCCTTCTGGGAATATCTGAAGCTCCAGTTGCTGGGCTATGGTAGAATATAATGTGGTTTTTTTCTAACTGATGTGGCAGACTTCAAGTAAAGGAACAGGTGTGTCTAGGGCTGTTTACTTAGTCCTGATCTTTGGATAGTTAAGGAGTGAACTTCATTTTTTCTGTGGATGGATCTGCCCCAGCCCCTGTGAGCTCTTGTAGGGTGGATCTCTCATTTGTGCCAGTTTGTACTGACTTCAGCCTGGTAGAACAGGATCAGCTATCCTTACACTCAGTGCTCCTAGTGATTTAAATGTGCTCAATGGGATGTGGCTGAGGGCCACAAAACTTCCTTCACACAGAGACCACCACACAGTGGTCAGATGCAAATGGTAGTGATTTTAATGTGGCACCTGAATGCATGGGGGTCAAACTCATAGTGTGGTGGCAAAAGGTTTTTTAAGGTAATGTCTTTTAGCAATTAATTTTATAGCTCTATGTATGCAGTTCTCAGTTTGCAACACTGAGAGGCTCATCCAAACCCCTTCTGCAAAGCCAATTCCCAGCCTTTTGATCTCACAACATAAAAAAGCCCCTCAATGCAGTTTTGGTTTCTGTGAGTTGTGTCCAAGTAGGAGGCTGCACTTCTGTTTTTGAGACCAAGTGTACCAGGAACATATTCCTGCTTGCAGCAGACAGATGTTCTCACCATGCCATCCATCCTGAAAAAGAACTCCACTGCATTCTTGTCCATCTGCTAACTCTGCAAACACAGCCAGTGGCCTTGATCCACCAAATAATTAGTTCTCTTTTTGGATAATGTTCCTTCCACCTGAGACTTTTAGGACCTATTACATTTCTTTAATGCTTTTTGAACTACTGTTTTTGCACCCTTTCCAAGAGTCCCCTGAAAGAGCAGCAGTTCTGCAGAGAAAGAGAGAAAGCTCCAAGGAGGTGCAATACTGGCATTTTACACACACTCCATGCCCTCAGCCAAAGGGAAAATATGAGTCTGTTAGATAGAAATCCATGAGAAAAAGAAACATCCCATCATTGGCAGCAAAAACTCTGCTAAGCATCTGCACAGAAGAGCTAAAATAAAGGTTTTCAACAGGGCTTTCTACATCTGTCTGTATCTGCCTCATTTCCTATTACTCAATTTTCTACAGCTTGCCTTCCTTACTACTCTTTCCTCTCCTTCTAATCTCTCTTCTTGTTTTCCACATTATATCCCATCTGCTTTTAAATAAATAAATGAAATTTTGCACTTCATTATTCAGTTTTTTCCCTCTTATTTCTTGCTTCCCTCCTCCATTCTTCCTGCAGGATAAAAGCAATGCTTTCTAGCACAAAAAGCATGGGCAAGTGGATACACCAGAATTCTTATTTGCCCTCTGATTACCTGTTGTGCTCAATATCTGGGTAAGCCTGACTAATGTCAGTCCTGTTTTACTTACATGCAAAGGGCCAACAGAGAGGACTCGTATTAATTGGTGATGGTTAGGTTAGAGTCCCTTGCTCAGGTCTCTTCCTTTTTGCAAGGCTGTCATGTGACAGAGACTGCTTATGTTGCTATTTGCACTGGGACAAAGCTGATGTTTCTCTTCCTTTGCCCTGTTTGTCTGAAGAGCTCACCTCAGTCACAAAGGGTGGTTTATTTCAGAAGAGTTAGTGGTCATTATATGCTAGTTATGCAGCATGCTAGTGTGGGGAGAGTTAAGAAGCCTGAGGAACTCAACTGAAGTCTAGGAATCATCCATGTTCCCTGTGTTTTTAGGGAAAGAGGATGTGAGAAACCAAGGTATGCTGCAGAGTCATCACTCACAGGTGATGCCTCTGACACAGTGTGGAGGGCTTGTTCAGTGCCCAAGTTCTCTGTGAAGACTTCACTGTGTCTGCACTGCATCACAGCTCACTCCTGCAAGGGCCTTTTTAAGGTCTCCCCACAGGGAGACCTTAGCATGGAAAGAGCAGCAGTAAGGTTACAGAGTGATGAAGCCAAGTCTTCCTAACGTTGTAGTCCCCACTTGGTTTCCACAGAAAAGTGTGTGTTCAATACAAGCCTCCATACTGAATAAAAAGGGAGAGAGATTTTAAATTTCTAGGCAATCTCTGAAGCCTTCCACTTTAACCCTGAGTGTGTGATTACTTTTACAAGCCTGGACACTGTATCGGTTTGGGTCAGTTAGCATCTCTGTCCTCTATATTTTAATGACAGGTAAATTGAGGTGCAGTGTGTCTTGCTAATAGCATGTCAGTCCACAAACACCATATCTAGGAACATAACCCATGTCTCCTGAGCCTTGCTTTTTAATCTGAGGCAGAGCAAAAATATTATTATTGGATTAGGATCTGTGGTCTTTATATCTGATAGGTCTGAGCATAAAAGGAACCTGGTGTCCAGGTTCCTCTTATGCTTTTTCTCATGAAAACAACACAGTGTAATTTTATTTGCACAGACTACTTGATCTGGGGCTTATGTGAGAGGGGAACTGGGGAAAAAAGGGAGCAGCTGTAGGAGTGGGTGAGCTCAAGAAGGCAACATGAGAAAAACACATTGGAAAGTGAAGAAGGGAAAAGCAGAAGAAGGATGTTGGGACAAGATGCAAAGGGAGAAAATAAGAGAAAGCAACCTGACAGAAAGGAGAGAGATTTGAGGCTAGGGTGGCAGGGGCAGGAAGAGGTCAGGAAGCAAGGAACAGCACGATATTTAATCTCAGAGCGACTGCAGCTCTTTAGCCAGGTGGCTGGTGGGATAACCGGCAGGAAGCTGGCATTTACCTGTATGCTAATTCCTCTCTTCCTGCCAGTCTGGCAGGATGAGTGCCTGCTCTCCCGGTGAGATGAGATCATTTGAAAAGCCCCCCTGGCTGCTATTATGAGGAGCGGCTGAAGGCAGGCTCCAGTGTTGTGGTGTGTGATAAAGCATGGTAGCTGGCAGGGGAGGGGGCTGGTGGCAGTGGCAGCACTGGAGACAGGCTGCTCATTTAGTGCTGCCAAGCTCTGCGTCTGATTAATTATGGAGCAGTTGATAAATAACATTGCAGAGATACGTAAATCAACGGGAGAGACGCAGGGAGCTGAGCAGGATTAAGGACTGGCAGTGCTCGGGCAGCTCTGCTCGGAGGATCGTTGTTCTTGGCACAGGCACTGCCACGTTCGGCAGTGGCAGCTGGCAAGGGTGGCAGGCACAGGGGGTGGCAGCAAGAGGTGCGGGAACAGGGAGGCAGGCGTGCTGCTCCAGCCCACGTCACGGCTTTCCAGGGAACTCTCCAAGATACGTAGGTGGTCCCTGCTAATACCACAAGGAAAAGACTACCCTTTGTAGTCTCCAAGATGTTTGTTCATGTGCCTAGCCCTCATAGAAAAGGGGGAATGCTATCCTCCCTGCTGCACAGACAAAGCATGGGGAAGCCAAGCGTTTGGCAGGGAAGGGTGCTGCACCCAGCTGCCTCCTCTTCTTGCTCTTTCCCAGCTGCAGGTTTGTGGTCCCTGAAATCTTTCCTTCCCCTGGATAAGGGAGAAAATATATGTTTCAGAAGATATATGTGTAGCTTCCTGAAGACACATTGTTCAACTACTGTATGCAAGGTTGCTCCCTTTGGCTGCTACAGCCCATGGATGGGGACCTAATGGGTGTCTCATAATGCCTTGGATGCCTTTGGGTGGAGTTGTCCAGAGGGACTCGTGGCCTGAGTTTGCCCATGGAACCACAGAATGATTTGAGTTGGAAGGGACTTTAAAAGTCTTCTCATTTGAACTAGAAATGAACATGGACAGACAAGGAACTTTCCATTAAACCAGGCTGCTCAAAGCCCAATCCAACACGGCCTTGAACACTTCCAGGGATGGGGCATCCATCTCACAGTAATGACCATCACCCTGTACCTTTGGTGTCAGCTGGTTTAATCCCCGCCTTTCCTCATCCTAAACTAGTATGTTTAAATTAACCCAAGCAAAAACAGGAGGAGGAATGTAAACAGCTAACAGCCCTCGGTCAGTGAATGCAGGCATAGTTCAAAAAGACCTAAGGACTCTTTCAGGATTCAGACCTAATCACCAGCACATGGTAAAACACTAATACTTACACTGGGGAGCAAACATCAGGGTTGTGTCCATGCATTAATGTTTTTCCATTTGGGTAGGATTAGAAAAATGGTTAATTAGAGAAGAACAAGAATTTAGTGCAGGTGCAGCCCAGCTCACTTTGACTCTGAGCAGTAGTCCTCTTAAAAAAAAGACTGGCATGTGGCAAATATTGACTTGATATCAAATTGTGGTAACTGTCAAGTTCTACATCTAAGGCACAGTGAAGCAGTCAGCTGATGGTCTAATACTAAAATGTGGTCCATAACTTAATGCAGACCTTTTTTTCAAGCAGGGGATGGCCATGGGAAGGTTGGTGGGATGAAACAGCATCTCCGTGAGGTGGGCAGGAAAAGAGTTCTACCATCTTGTTTTGCATAGTAACTCCCGTCACAGCCAAGGCTCCTTGCCACAGCCCTGCCTACGAGTTTGTGCCTGTATATGTAAAAAGTGGGTTCAACCAGTGAAATCTCAGCATTAGTGAAATCCAAAGTTATTCTGGAGTGCACCATAGTATAACAGCAGAGTCTCAGGATATTGGTTTAACCTCAGGCAGCTGCTCACTCACTCCCCCACCAGCAGGATCGGGGAGAGAACTGAAGAGTAAAAGCTGGAAAACTTGTGGGTTGATATAAAGACAATTTAACAGGGAAAGCAAAAACTGCCCACACAAGCAAAGCAAAGAATTAAATCACCATTCTCATGAGCTGCCAGGTGTTCAGCTATCCCCAGGAGAGCAAGGCCCCATCACGTGTAACAGTTACTTGGGAAAACAAACACCATCACTCCAAATGTCCTTCTCTTCTTCTTTCTTCCTTCAGCTCTATATACTGAACATGATGTCATAGGGAAAGGAATATCCCTCTGGTCAGTTTGGGTCACCTGCCCCAGTAGCGTCTCCTCCCAGTTTCCCAGGCACCCCCAGTCTCCAGGCCAGCACAGCAGTACAAAAAGCAGAAAAGGCTTTGTCTCTAAGCCCTGCCCAGCAACAATAAAAACACCTCTATATTATTACTACTCTGCTCTGCACAAATTTAAAACAATCCCCCATACCCTCCAGTGGGAAGAAAATTAACTCTCCCCCAGCCAAAACCAGCACATGGATCAATGAAGAGACAGATGCAAAGGAAACTGAACCCATTTTGCAGTGACTGAACCCATTTTCCCTAATCAGAAAGTAAGGGAGTATTTTGAATGGAACGGACAGTGTAGAAGAAAACTGGCTTGAAAAGTTTATAAAACATGAAAATACTGTTCCCATAGAGAAATTAATTTAATTGTAATGTGAAAATCAGGAGATGCTGGTGCAAAAAAAAAATACAGTTAGTGCTTCTGCATGTGCTCTTGCTCTGCTTCATGAAAATGGACACAGGATGCTGAAAGTAGAACATCATGAACTGTGAAGCAGCAGCTGCCTTTATTATGGGTTGTTTTTATCAATGCAGATAGTTAAGTAGTTGGATGAGCACCAAAACAAGCAGACATCTTTCAGGAAAAGCAACCATATGGGACTCTCAGCTTTTGGATCTTCCTATCCTCTATTTTAACCTTTCTATTGATTGTACCTTTGAGCTACGCCTGGAACACATGAAGGCAATACTTGCTCTTTAAGTCAAAGAGAAGCCACTTCCATTCTTGGCGCAAAGTTCAGCGCCAAAGCTTTTGTAACAAAGCTACATGGTCAATTTTAGAGCTTGGCTGGAGTAAAACACCTGATCATGAGTATCCAATGCTCCAGATCTTTCTTGCACTGTATTTCCTTCCTTTTAGTGGGGCAAATCTGAGCACACCCAAGTTTAGGGAATGTTACTACTATAAATGCAACTCAAGACTAACTCTTGAACTTGGATGATCTTTGAATATTACTAGCTTCAATACAATGGCAAAATGAGGGAAACCCCCCAAAAAACCCCTAGACTGCCTGTCTTGTTAGTATGTTGCCCCTTTAAAAAACAGCTTGAAAAAACCAAACCCTCTTTTGCTTAGTTTTACAGCAACATATTCCAAAATTTGAATCCATCAATTAAAATGATTCTTTAAATTAGGATTGAGTAGAGTTACCAACAACCAACTGACCCAGCTTCCTACAAGTATCTGTAAATCTAGAAATGGAAAAGAAATATCTCACCAAGCTAGCTTGAAAACTCCAGACGAATAAAAAGTAAAAGAAATAACTCAGGTAAGGCAAAAGCCACAAGTAATTTAAATCTGTGAAGTGTGTTCTTTCCGATAATCTATTTTAAAGAGCTAATAGTACAGTGCAGAAAAAATGTTATAACAATCTAATGAGGTCCCATTAAGCTTCCCTTCCATTAAGTTCTTTTGGGTCCTATCTAGGCTAGTCAAATAGGTAATTTAAAACAAAACCTGCTTCTTTAGTCTAAACATGTGCTTGGTTAAGAAGGAGACTTGGGAGTTGATGCTGCTTGGGTTCTGTTACCTGCTCTGCCATCAAACTCTGCATCTTTGACTAAAAAAGCTCCCTCCTCTGGGCCATCACTTCCCAGGTTGTAACACCCAGATAATTACTTTCGCACACATCTGACTGAGTAAGGGAAAGTATGATTCTCAGGGGAGAGCCTGGGATACTGTGAAAACATAAGGGTGTTTCAGGGATGTGTATATATATGCTTACATATATATTTATGTGTGTATGTGTATTTGATCCCCAACACCCTGTGTAGGACACCCGGAGCTTGTCGGGGTTTGTTGCCTGCTGGATATAAAGCTGTTAGATATTTATTTATAGCTTTCTTTCACTGGAGCAGGCATTGGGATTTTATTCATTCAGGAACAGCTTTGACCCACACAGGCTGCCAGTCAAGGGACGCTCATGGCTGGAGGACAGTGGACAGACGGGTCTGCCTTCCCATGAGCCTGTTTGCCTTCCACCAGTTTTAATTACCAGCCTTTGCAAAGGTTCCTTTGGGAGAAAATTAGCCATCAGTTGCAACAGCAGCAGGCAAGACACCAGTTCACTCATGAGCTGTCAGCTAACTTTAGCCCCCATCTTGCTGAGCCATCCTTTATTTAATCAGGGTCGGAGGAGCATCCGTGCCCAGCACTCAGCTCTGCAGGTGGGGAATGATTTACTGCCCTGCTATCAGGGAGCTCTTTAATCTTGTCTTTATGAACACTTAGCACCTACAAATCACCTGTTTGGCTTGAAATACATTGCCTGCTTCATGCCTTGGTGCCCTGAAGGGGAGGATGTCAAAGGTACATCTTGTTTACACGACAAGCTGCTTTATGGAACAGGCCCTACTGCCTGGCTGGGGCCCTACCCCAGCCCACTCCTCTATCTCCCTCTTGCAGTGTTTGAAGTGCATCGTCTTATCCCCAGGACACCTTCTAGTGGGTCTTCAGCCCCCTCAAACTAGCCTTTCACCTCTTCCATTCCTTTACCCAGGGAGTCGGGCAGGGTATTCAATTTCTGCTGCGCTCCCTTAACTCTCTGGTTCAAACCTTGAGTTTGAAATTTCCTTTAAGTTTTTCTGGTTCAAATTGTGTTCCTCCAGATGCAAAACAAAGGTGAGAGTAGCACAGGATCAATGTTTGACATTTCTTCAAATGCATTTTATCCTGGGTGGCTTCAAACTGTTTTCTATTCAGCCATCCCACTAGGACAGTGCAGGCAGCTTTGGGATAGAGCAGGCATAACCATGACTGTTAGCCATGCTGTATGCCAGTTTGGGACAAGAATTAAGAGTTTAATTGAAGTGAGACATGTAATTGAAACTGCAGGGGAAACTTTAGGATAGACAGCAATTACACAAATTAGGACATCATGACACTGTAGCTGCGCTTTAAGAAAGAAAAAACCTCTGATTTTAGAAAAGAACAATAACTGAAGAGAAAAACCGCAGGCACTTAAATGTCTAGAGATGAGCAGTATTACAAATCTTACTGGGAGGGCACATCTCCAGTGGCCTGGAGCCCCTGAATACCACAAAGGGGCAAGCTTTTGTTATAAGCTCAGAGAGCAGACATCTGCTACTTGATTAGCAGAACAAATTCCTTGTACGTACTTTTGCTAAAGCTCCTTTCTTCCCTGTTAGTGTGTGCTTACTGTCTGGAAAGGAAGAGCTGTCAGTCTTTCAAACAGGCTGAAGGCATTCAAACAGAGATGGACCATGCATGTGGGGGATGTCCAAGACCTGGTGCAAACCTCACAGAGCCTTAAAATGAAGGTGCACAACTTTTCTTTGAGCTTTGGTGTCCTTTCCCAAATAAGCCACACATTAAACCCACTCAACAGCCTTGGATCATGCCACAGCGAAGACAGGAGCCTCAAATGCCTGAAAGTGTCAATCTGTCCCTTGACCTGCATTGCTGAAAAGATTTTAATCTAGATAGTGGATAATCTCCTCAAGTTTGTGACTTTGCCCCCCAGTTTCCAGAGTCAGAAATAAAGTTCCTCGAATAGAGGCGATCCAGGCTTGCAGTAGAAGGTGGTACGTATGGCCACGAGTCTTTAAGTCAGCAAGTTTTCCTCTCTCTGGCGCCCATCCCTTTCAAAGTCATGAATCTTTACGTTATTTTTAGCATGAACAGACCAAATGGAGTTGGGGGAGGAGGGAGTAAAAGTGAAGCTGACAGTATAATGTGAGCCAACATGCAGGCACTCTGCATTACAAAGAAATGAAGGATGGCATGTCATACATCAGCAGGAACAATAAAACATGATAGATGTCCTAACCTCAGCATCAATCCTAGATGAGCTTGTCCAGTTTCTCCAGAAACAGCCAGGCTGAGGTAACCGGGAAAGTTTCTAGCTCTTTCCAGAACCAGAACCTCCCATCTCATGGATCTGTCAGGTTCAGAAATGACCTTTACACTGTACCAAGACACTACCAGCACAAGACAAGATAATGCAGGCCAGGCTGGGATCATGGTTTCAGTTCTTTCTCTGCCAAGAAAGCTGCAAGACACAATAATTTCCAGACCTGAAAGTGTTCAAAGTTGGCTGGAAGGACTTGTTTGAAGTCCTAAACCTCATAATTTGTGTTTGTTTAAAAGCCCAGGACATCTTCAAGCTTGTATTATCCTTGGGAGAAACTGCTGACTGTTTCCAATTTCTGAAAACTCTTTAAAAAGAATTCTTAAAGTGTTTGGTATTTTAGGATTAGATAGACTCGAAAGATCTCAGGCAGATTGAAAATTAGAATAAAACAAGCTTTCAAGTGAGATTCATTTCATCAACAGAAGAATAAGCCAAATTTTCTCCTTTTTTATTTCTAAATATTAAATGTTTTAATGAAAAAAAAATTGCTGAGGAACTGTTTAACACAGTGAGGCAGAGTATGACTCACAGGACATTTGGGAATGAGGGAAGCTTGAATGCTTATTGTGTTCTGGTTGCTGTTGGAGATAGGGTAATGACTGGCTGTTATGAAGTCTGACCCTACACAGCAGCAGTGGCTCCATCTTTATCTAGATCTCTCTTTATCTGGAGATTAATAAAAATAGTACTTGAATGTCTAGACTAGCTTCAATAAAAATAACCATAATGGACCTTAATGGGTATTTTTATTGTGGAAAGCACAGTTTGTTGTCTGAATCTCTTTGAAAAATGTTCTTCCCATCAGATCCAGCAGACTTTTCAGAAAGTCTTCACAAAGGAAATGCCTCTTCAGTATCATTTCACCTTGTGGACAGTCAGTCTGTGCATGGCAGTCTGCTCACTGCAAGCTTTAGTTCTGCTCTGAACACTACATCTACAAGGTGGCAGAGAACACTTTATTCCATACAGCTTCTCCTTTCTGTCTCTTAGAGCAATTTTTCTTGTCTTTTTCCTGTTGTCAGTGAGCCACTGGTCCTCTGTGGGGCATCTTCTGGGCTAATGGTGAATGGAGCATGTGTTGGTATTTCAAGTGGTTCTTGTCAGCTGAGAACTAAGACCCGTTTTCCATGTGCTTTCAGAAACAGAAGTACTTCCTTGTACCCTGGATAGCTGCTTCATGACTGCCTTTTTGCAATGGTTTCTTTTGGTGTGAATTAAATCATAAGTTGAGTTTGACTAAGAAAGTTCTGCAGGAAAGTAACTTGTAAGGTGGTAGGGAAGGATTTAGAGTGATGAGAAGCTCAAGTAGCAGGAAAGGGTATAAGGTGATGATGAATGTTGGGAAAGGTTTTAAAAACATTTGCAACTGTCCTGTGTGTGCTCACAGTGAAGTCAAAGATAAGCCAGTGCTGTGTGCTCCTGAATATCCTACCTGTAAAACTCTGCATCTTGGGAAAGGAAAGAGCATGGATTAAAAAGAGAGGATTTCAAGTGAACACCAAGGGGTCGATTATGATGACCCAATGCTGAGAATCAAAGTGTGCTGTCAGAAGCACATATGTCTTAGTTTCTGAACTTGAATCCATTTTTAGTGCCTCTGCAGCTCTTGTTTCTACACAAATGGAAAAGCTGTTCTCCAAAAAGAAAATATATACATTACTACTAAGTTATGTTTATATACTTCATTTTGCTATAAATGAGGGAAATGTCCTCTCTTTTGCTGTCGCTAAGTATGGAAAAGTGTTTGACTGCCTGTGAAAATGAGTCCTAAAAGCTAGTACGCATCTCTAGCCAAAATGCTTGCTCATTAGTAAAACCACCCACAATATAATGAAATGACTTGACATTTTCTGTTTTGTTTAAAACATTGATCATCCAAAAAGGGGGCAGTGCAAATACCACGTGACTTAAGTGACTAATGACCTACTACATCAGATGGCATCATAAACTGATAGACTTAAAGAGATGTCAGTACTTAAGACTAGTCCAGGCAGGGCACTGAGTCAGCCTGCCATTTTGTGAACAGCTCAGGCCCTCCCAGAGACAGTGGGCAAGGAGAGAGAGGGACAGAGAAAAGCTGCTGTGTTTGTAGGGCTCTTACATCCTGTGATGTTTTACCTTTATAGTTAAAAAAAAGATGAAAAATCCAACTGCTTGGCAGATTTTCTTTTGTCTATACAAAAAAACAACCCCCAAACCTCAACCACACAAGAAGCAAGCTGTCCTAATGCATGCCATGGGCTGATATGTGTTCAGAGTAGGCTAACTCGTTAATAAATGGTTGGATGATTCTTTGAGAAACATGTTGTAATTGAATTTATAAGTAGCATAAAAAATGAGGAAATGGCTAAGATCCTGCTCTGATTTTTTCTGATAAAGATTTTGGCTGACTCCTGCTCTTGGGCAGTGAAGGAATTAGACTCTCTTGCCATTTCTTAGCTGGCTGTAGGATGCTTTCCCAAGGAAAGCATCAGTGTGAAGGCAGTGGTGGCTGCAGAGTGGTCAGGAAGTCATTGTGCTGATGGAGGAGGCACACTGAAGCTGGCAGCCAGACCAGTATTCAAGTGGGAGTAAACCCTTTTCACATGCTGGAATGTAGTGTTTCCTGTGCTTTCAGTTGGAAACATGTTAGGACCTCTCGTTAGCTCAGCATCTTACAATATCTGTGCAAGTCTATTGGCCTCCAACTTTCCCAAGTCTGTTTTGTTTCCAAAGGACAACTCTGTATGCTTCATGGCTCTGCTGAGAGGAGGACAAGGAGGGTACCTCATATGGAAGAGATGAGTTTAGTCTGTCAAGTCATGAACATTTTAAAGGGCATTGTAAGTTGGATAGACCTATGACACATAAGATGATGCATTCCATATATTGTGATTTCCTGTCATTCCTACACTGACCCTTTCTGTGGTCACCATTTGGAGATCAGCTCAGCTGTGACCAGTTGCTGAAACATCTTTTGTTTTTTTCCTAGTAAGAAGGAAGTTACAGTGATTGTTTCTTTTCTTCTATAAAATTACGTCCATTTAAAATCATACACATTCTCTTGGCTTAAAACGGAGAAGCCCTGGGGGCACAAATCAACAGGTGCTAAGTAAATACCATGCAATCAAAACTAGTAAATGAAGCTAAGAGCTGGCAGCAGAGGGAGAAACAGGGAATAGAAATGAATATAAAAAATGAATATAAAAAACAGGTATTAGAGAGGGAAGTACTTGGGAAAAAATGTGAGGCAGAAAAAGGCATTAAAGCAAGTTACTCATATTGTCATTTGGGACTTCTTTGAAAAAATCTTCCCTTCTCTCCAGTACCCTTTCCCCATAATCATGGCTCAGATAGTGCAAAGAGAAGGAAGACAAGAACATGTGGGGCAATCTGTAGATTTCTTCCCTTACTTAAACAACTGTGTCTTTCATTTTTAGCACATGGTACCAGATCTTTACCTGCTCTTTGCAGGAAAAATATTCTAGAAAATCCCTCCTGAGCCTGCTGGTGGGACGGCAAGGTCAAGCAGGTATCAACAGAAATCCTTTGTCCTTGCTCCCAATAACAACTAATAACCACCCCACACCAAAACCCCAGCTTGCTTATTGGAAGCAGTGTAAGGTGCTCGAGTCTCCTGCTTTAAAAGAGTCCTGATGCCCTGCCTGGCTTCCTGCCACTGGTGCAGATGGGCACAGGTCTCCTGTAGTCCTGGGTCATATCTGCCATTTCTGTGCAGATGTCTTGTGCACCCCAAGGCATCCCAAATGGCACCAAAAACCTATGTTTAGGCAAGTGAAGGGAGCCGCAGGGAAATGTCCTGCTTGGCAGAGTGTGGCCACAGATGGACTCAGAGAAAGGAGAAAGCCATCTGGGCCCATGGTTTAATGGAGTCACTTCACTGCTGCCAGTCTGGAGGGAGGGAGGTAGCAAAGGTCACAGGAGAAGGTGTGCTGGGGAGGAGGGAAGGGACAGATGTGACAACCAAGTTCCATGCGGCTTGGTTCCATGTGGTTCCAAGTTCCATGCTACATGTGGCTTGAGGATTGAAGCTTGCAGGGATTGTGTTGATATTGTGGCAGAGTCAATGCTCTCTTAACACTGCCACAAAGTTGCCACACACAGCCAGAGAATGCAGCCAATGCTACTTCAGTATAGGGTGCAAGCTGCCTGGGCTACATTTTCGTAGTCCTGGCAGGAGTGCAGCTACCAGTGCCATTGTCACAGCCCTCCAGAATAACTGGTACCACACCTGGTCACTGAACCAGCCTGCTGTCACAGTGATGTCCTGCGGCAGTGGCTGGATGGCTAGTATAGAAAACTTGTGTGTTTTTGGAAAGAGGGGTGTCAAAAGAGTTTTCCATTAAAGAGGTGAAGAAATGGAGGGAAACAAAAGGTCAGGGCACTGACAGTCATGAAATTAGCATGTGGCAACACCAGACCATGAAATACAAGAGTTGAGTCTTGAAAGGGGGAAAGTGAAGAGTTGAGCTTTAATGGTGGTCGTTTTTTGAAACCATTGTGTCCTATTAAGCCCCTGTTGGTATCTGGATTTGCACTTCCAGGACATGTCTCATAAACATCAGGAGCATGCTTGTTTTTATTCTCTGGAAAGCAAATGCACTGAACAAGCATGCTTTTAAATTCTGAGTATACGGTGAACAAGTCTGGTCGTGCAGCCCTGTCAGCATTCCTGGCTCCAGCCTTCAACACTGTCTGCTTTCCTGTGCCGAACTTCCTGAACAAAGCTCCAGTTGTTCCCATCAGAATTCCACAGCTTGCTCCATCCTGTGAGTCTCCAACGAGACAGTGCACAGCCTGCTGGAAGGTGGGCCAGCCTTAGGGTGGTAACTGGGAGAAAGTCTTTGAGATACATAAATAGGAAATCCATCAGTCATCTAATCAAAATTTTATTTCTTCTCTTTCTAAATGGTAGACTAAGACTTATTTGATAATGATGGAGTATCTTTTGTCATGTAGTTAAATGAATAATCTTTCACTACTATTCCTATTCCACATTTATGTTCTTCCTAGGAGCTCCAGATGACTTTGCAAATCCAGTAGAAGTGAGGAAGTAGTTTGCAGGTGCAGGGGGAAAAAAGTTAAATTTTTTTCATGAAAAATGGGATTCTGTGGTTAATGAAGCGGGTTTTAAAGAAAATTTTCCCAAAGAAAGCAATTAGAATGAAACATTTCAGAGAAAATGTTGATTTTTTAAAAAATAAAGCTTATTTCTAATTTAATGTAGAAAGTATGCATTTTCTGCCCTTCAATTTCTACACTGTATTTTTTTTTCCTTTTCCAGTTAAGCTGCAAGAGATAGTAACAGTTTCTCACTTTCTGAAAGATTTGCAGGCCATCTGCCCTTTCTTTTGGCATACCCTCAAGGGAACAGCAGTGGAGGTGGGCTAAGGGACCATGTGTCTCTCCTGAAGGGCCATGCCTTCTTGGTTTTCCATGGACCTGGGCACAGGACTGGTCTGAAATGAGCAGCCAAAACAATCCTCCTTCCTCTGAGCCAGAGTCCTTCCCCAGGGCACTGGCATTCTCAGCTGATCAATTCTCCCCAGAATCCCTTCCCAGTGTGAATGCTAATAGAAGGGGTACAGGCAACTGATTTACAATATTCTTGAAAATCTGGATAGATTGCTGTAGCGATCAGAATTAATTACTCTTTTCAAGATTTTATGTTTCCAAGCTTCCTTTTTCCTCCTCCTCCGTCCCCCCTACCCCCTCCCCTCCCTGCCAGCTCAGTCGTCCTCTTTTCCCTCTGGAGTCCTTCCACCTTGGCTCCTGGCCAGCTCCCTACAATAAAGTCACATGCTAATCAATAACACTTTTATTGAGAGTGACAGACAGGAGCTAACTGCACTGAAACAGTAACAAGTTCAGCCAGTAGTAAATGCGCTCTCCTCAAATCCCAGCCCTTGTGCTTTGCTTGCTGCTTCTTCGGCTTTCTCTCAATATCTGTCTTGGGCTTCTACTCCTCCCTTCAGACCTCACGACACAGTGGTTTTTTGATGACCCTGTCTAATGTGACGGCTGCCTCCAGGCTTTCTGACAGGAAGCATTTGGTCCCTGGGATTTCAATACCCCTTGGCTTTAACTGCACTGCTTTAGTAAACTGGTGCTCAGGGCATGTAGATATTCTTATTTTGGCTGAACGCAGGTCTGTTTCTGTAAGCAAGGCTGAGGTATCGTGGGGTAACAACAGAAGTCTGCACAGTCAGTCCCAAACAAGTTGTATCCCACAGCAGTACGTTCATTTCCCAGCGCCCTCAAAGTCTTGCTAACCCCAGACCCATCTGATGCTAAAACAAAGGTCTCTGCAGAGCTCTGTAATAATGCAACTACATCAGTCTGCAACTGCACTTAAAAAGAACCGAGACCATTGTGGCTGGGAGTGAGTCCTGCTTGTGGTAGGGCTCTGAAGGTCACCTCTTTGGCCAGAATAGTGCTGGTACTTTCTGACAGAGCTTAAATAGGACCCCGACTTGTTTCGCATCTGACTTGGTCTTGCAGCTGCTCCTAGTCAGAGCTGCTGGTTTGGGAAACGACTCTTTCCTGCATCTGGAGATGCTCTGGCAAGGCAGAGCAGTGCAGTGTTGAGAAGCAGCCTCTAACTTGCCCTTCCAGAACCACTGACTGACTGTCACTCCTGAGGGCAGGCCCTTTGTGCTCAAGCATGCCACTGTGCCAGCAGAGCTGCTGTTGTTTGCCATGACTCATTCAAGAGTACACGAAAGCAGGTCTAAGACAAACTGAGAGGCTAATGGTTCCCAGACAATGAGAAGATAGAAGTTACCATAAAAAAAAACATTGCTGGTCATTGCTATTGCTGCTTTACTGACACAGGCAAAGCTTGGTTGGAGTAAAGGACAGTGTAATAGGACATATGAGTCAAACTATCTGATGTGCCTCCAAGAATGGCATATCCTCCTCTTCCATGACACCTGCACAGCATCTTGCTTTGCCAGAGATGTGATCAGCTGTATCTGTGCCTCCTTCCTACCACAATTTCTGCTGAGCAGGGAGAGAAGTCTCATCTTCTGGTGCTAACTGTCCTCATCCACTGGACACTGCAGGGACACCGCACACCTCCTGCCTTACTCATTCACAAGTGTCACTTTTGCTTCATATAAGGTAGATGGTGGTCCCCACCTTCCATCATGTGCCACCTGATACCACCATAGTCTGATGCAGGCATGCCAATAAATCTGAAATGTTGTGCTTGCCTAGTATAATATAAAACCCAAAACAGAGAGAAGGCTAGCAGAGACAGCTTTGCATTAGTTTAGAAAACTGCCTGCTTTCTCTGTACCACCTACTTACAGTGAGTCTGATCTATCAGCAGTCCTGCAAATCCTAGCTCAGGGGTGTTCGGATGGGAGTAGGATTATCTGAGGTCTTCTAAAGGAAACCTCTAAGGCTATGAAATATTTCTAAGCTTAAGAAATAATACTTCTAATTACTTTTTATAATTATTTCTTCTGTCAGAAATATGAAAATCAAATATGTGTGATGTTAAAAAATTATTTTTCATTAGAAAGTTGTAATTTCTTTTATGGACTCCTCAAATGTCCTCTATCATTTTTTGAAAAATTAGTTCATTTCTGGCAGAACACTATCTTATATAAATTGAAAAAAATCAGTAAAAAAGTTTTAAAAACCAAGTGAGGACTGATAAGGGTTTTGGATTTTTTTTCAGTTTTAAAGTGCATCAGTGTATTTGGGGGAGATGGTGTTGTAACACAGAGATCAGTTTCCTGGATCCTTTACGAGTTAGTAAATCATTTACTGGGATGTGCTTTTGAACAAAACACAGCAATAATGCTTCATAAAATATAAATAGTACAAAATACTTTAGTTCTATTAACAACCTGTAACTGACGCACTTGAACTCTTTCTCATTTTCCTTTTTAATTTCTCTGTCTTGTAAAGTGGAGCTTGGTTTATGATTGCAAATAAAAATGAATTTGGTGGATCTCATCTTAATTTTATCATCTCAAACCCATAGTTTTACCTTCTGGCTTGTATCTTCTAGTCTCTACTCATGGAAGACTTGAGTGCAGGAGGGAGAGGAAACAGCTAAGGGAGGTGCTAGGGTGGCTGTGGCAAGGCAGGGGCAGTGGCCCAAGGCTGGCTGGGAAGCCAGACCCTGCTGGGAGGTCAGTTCTGAGGTATGCCATCAGTCACAGAGTCCTGTGACCACTCTTGCTCAGAGCTGTACTTGGCTCAAGATAGGGATATCGATCCCCGACTCCCAAGAATCACTAAATCCTCTTTCAAATTAAAATAATTGAATAAATAAGCACAGGCAGAAATGCAGGAAACACTCCTTTTCATATTACTTTGCAGATCAGGAGCCAAGTGAAAAAATCTGTGGGCCACTGGGATTAACTTGCTTGCAACAGCAGGACCAACAGGGGGTTGCTTCTGATGATAGTGGACCCAGCCCCTTGGTGATTTTCTCTGAGGGAAGGCTTGCTATGTTTATCCAGTGAATCCCTTCTTTGGCTTGTATTCAGAAATCCATTGTGCTGAATGGGGTTGCTGACCAACCCCCAAACCACATCTTCCTCTTTTTCACCTTCTTCCCCATGATGACGGAAAGCCTCAACTCTCCCTTTATCTCTTGAGTATGGTTCACTGTCTTTAATCTGGGAAATCTCAAGACAGAATAATTTTTTGTTCTCTGTTTGGACTATGGAGATATGACAGGATGGTGGAATGGTGGGGAAGACAATGGCAACTTAGTATAAGAAACAAAACTTAGCATTTGTGGAGATCTCTTCAACAGGCTTTGCTCTGAAGGTCTCCCTCTGAAGTACAATCCCTTTTGGTCTAGGATGTGACATCTCTTTGTTAAGTATTTTCTGCAGAGAACTTGTAGTACCTGTCATCGTGATGAACTTCAGATGCAGCCTGGGAGTGACTTGCAAGTGACTCTGAATTTCAGTTGTTTTTTTTCCAGAGCACTGAGCAAAGACAGGGAAGGTGGATCATCCTAGGATAGAAAAATACAATAGGTGGTAAACAACCTTCCTTCTCTCATCTTCCTGCAGTTTACCTTTTAGGGAGTGGAGGATTGAAACCAAATCATCCCAGCTTCTTCTCAGTGCATCTCCACTGTGTTCACCATTGCTTGCTAATTCCATATTGACTGTTTCATTTTTAGAAGCATAAGAATATGGTCCTATGGATGGAGGAATAAAATGGAACTTTCCTTTTGTTCTTACTACAATAAAATGCTAATGGATGCTTCAACATCCCCTGTACTTTCAGTCCTGAGGCAGAACTACACCAAGTAACTGAGTAGACACAGTCTACCATAAAAAATGTCAGGCTCAGTCTAACCAGCATTTTTGCCTCACAGTAGTGCATATGGGAACAAATTGATGGGAGGGGATATACCATAGCACTGTGGGAATGGGAGGGAGCAGATAAATTACAAGCCAGCATCAGAGGGAAGTGCAATTATCATTTAGCTGCAACCTGCTGATCCCACAGCTTTACCTCTCTCTTGGCTTTCTGGTCTGGAGGAAGAGTAAAATGGTGCTCAGCCACCCATAAGTGTGCTGATACACCAGTCCTACCTTAGCCCTTGCCCCTCAAAAGCTGTACAACCTCCAGTTCTTCAGATGACCATTCTCATACTATGCTCCTTTCCTCTTCTCTGTACACAAGTAGTTTTGATGTCCTGGGGGATCTGTGAGCAATGCCGTAACAATATTCCTCAACAAATGAGTGATGGGCAGTCTTGTGCATCTCTGAAAGCACTTTTAATAAACCTTGTATTAGTCAAATCTCCCAGATTTTAATATACTTCCAACAGCTCCAGCAGGGTACATGTGCATATGTGCCTCTGTGTGTGCATGTGAAAATCCTTGCCAACATGTCATCCTTTATTGAGCAAAATATTGACAGGTTTGGATGTGGAGAGAAGACGGGAAAGAACATTGTGTCTTTCTGGAGAACTAAAAGGCCTCTGCTTTCTGCATTCAGTGCCTTCCTTCATCTCATGGGCACATGCATGCACAAACATCCCCCGCCACTCCTACAACCACTTCCTAGCATAGAGTTAGAGCCAAGGAGAGTATATATTTTCTCATCATGGAACAAAATCTTTTTTAGAAAAATAATAAAACTTCATTAGAGTATTAATTCAAAGCTTTTATTTTTTATAGTCCTCTTTTTATCATTTTTATTGCTAGGTTTAAAAGGAGGAGATTCCCTACATTAGGGAGGCAGCGAGCTGTTTTACATGGAGTGTCCAAGTGCCATTTACTAGTATCAACTTTGGGATGCAGACTGGCTGCTTTTGTGCCTGACTTGCTCTGAGTACCTCTCTGTGCTTTGCTTTGGTGCTGTCTGAGGCTGCTTACGTGCTGTGCATTTGCCCTGGTGTCCTGTGTGTGTATCCTGTCTGTCACAGGGAGCCGGAACTGTAGTATATGGCAAATTTCCACATGTGTAATGCATGCCAATTGTTTTCTTCTGTACTTTCTATGAGGCTGAACCTTTGAGTAGATCTGAGCCAGCTTTTTCTCACCTCGTCCTGTGCTGTGAATCTTGTAAGGTAGAAGTTACACATGTCAACATCTACCTAATAACAACACATGAATTGTGCAGAGCCCTGAGCTCTCTGTGAAGGAGACATGACCTTCATTATAATGATACAGTTGACATTTTCCCTGTGACACTTATTGTAACATCATTGCTTCCTGTTGGCATCTGTGGGCTTATCAGGCAGCTTGTTCAAGCAATCTGGAGTTGTGATGAAACCAGGCAGGAGGGAAGAGGCTGAGATTTGAGGGGGAAGAAGAGGGAATCGGGTAAAAAAGGAGGATTCATGGAGTATCAGAGCATACAGAACATTTTTGAAAGTGAGATAATCTAATCCTCTCCCCCTTACATCCATCTCCCTGCCTGTGGATTCACAAACACTCTGCACTGCAGAACCCAGCATCCCTACAGCTCACCAGTTATTGTTGTCATTCCTGCTACTGGTGGCAGTGGTGCTCCCAGTAATAGGAGCCCAGGCTTCCTGGGCAGTCAAGCCCACCAGAGAAGAAGGTCCAGGAGCCCCTTTTCCATTGTGCAAACCCCTTACAAGCAAGGGTGGCTCAGGCACCCCACATCTATCCTAAGGCTAACATTATGGCACACTTAAGTGATGTTTATGTGGGGATAATCCAGGAGATCTGGTCTATGTTCAGAATGCCTTCAGGCTCATCTGCTGATGTGTTGAAGCTGGCTAGTATTTGACTGATCTTAAGGGGAAAATCGGGCCCTAGAGTGGTCAAAATCTAGAGTCAGATGTGCTGATGCAGTCTTCCCTCTTCTTGCATGCACTTTTTTTCTGCCTTTTAGCATAAATCCAAAATTTATCATCACAGTGAGGAAATCAATTATTGCAATAGCTGGGGCTTGGGGTTGATGTCTGTACTGAAATCAACTAGCCCTTGGCCACCTAATACCTGCCCAAAATGAGGCAGGCATAAGTTAAGAGCTTCTGGTCACTTATAGTGGGGGGGAGGGGGGGGTTGGTAAAAGCTAGTTTGATGTACAGAAGAAAAGCTTTGTATTGTCTTATTGCCCAGGCATTTCAATTTCTTGTTGAAACTCCTGAATTTAAGCCTTGGGTCCAAACATTCCATCTATGCTATATGAGGCTACTGTGGAGTCCTGCACTTTTGCTCCTAATCTATAATCTGTAAACGTCACATGCACCACTAACTCATTACAACTTAACTGATGCTACAATTTTTGTGTCAGAGCTGATGAGAGGCCTAAAATTAAAATTTTCAGTAGTTTCATCTGGCAAGCAGGCACATGTATTTCCTGCCCCTTTTTTGCTTTCCAGTTGCTCCTCAATGCTACTTTTGGGTACAGCTGTTGCCAGGGCAAAGCAAGCCCCGCACTGTGTTTTACTTCTGACAGCATCCTTGGCTGGTTAGCTAGGAGAAGAGGAGAGTGGAGTAGAGCAAAGTGGCTCCTTCATTTTTCATGGGAACATAGACTTTGACATACAAGATCAGACTCTGCCTTCCCTAATGGCCAAATATGTGATATTTCAGAGGAGTGCAATATCCTGCCAATAAAGAATATATTTATTGGCACAGCTTCCTGCCAAGGGTTTTGAATTGAGCTGCCTGATAGACAAGAGGTGCAGTAAGAGCCACCGCAAAGAGGCAGGTTGTAGGCCCCTCACGTCTCAGGGTAATGCTTCAGGCAGGGGACTCCCTTCCTGAGCCCTATGGAAAGCACTCTGCTTCCTGAGGCATGAGATTCATTTGCCTTAGTAATTACTGTGGCTCCCACAGCTACATATGTTATTAGCAGGTATCATATGTTTCAGGCATAAAATGAGGTCTGGGGGGGGGGAACCCCCAAAATTCGTAGTCATTGTTCACCTGAGTTGATCTGCTCTTGTGGGAGGGAATCTCCCAAGTTGCTAATGTGTAGCTTTAGAGGCTATGATATTTGTGTGCAGTGGAGATGATGGGATATATCTTTCATTTCATCTGGAGGAAAAATAGCTCAGGATTATGAGAGATAAGTAGAGGTAAAACTCCCTGTTATTTTAGCATTATATGGCACTTTGGGCCTTTTTAGCTTCAGTAGCACTGTATTCTGCCTCCAGGGGAGAGGACACTTTGTTCCCTCACACACAAAGAACATGCAGAGGTTTCCCCCGTGAATGTCTTTAACAAGGAGAGGAGAGCAGCATGGGAGAATTCAAGTAGAGCACAATAAAGCATTTTCCATTTCAAATACAGCATTACAACAGCCTCAACACTGGGATGGGAATTTTGGAAATTTTTCACTGTTGACGCTCACAATTTTAGCAGCAATCCTTAGTCCTTCCATATCTAATTTCGAGCTCAGCTGCCTCTTAGGTATGTGAGAAGACAAATTTTCTTTTTATTGCTTTTTGGGGAAAGTGAGGAGGGCTTGAAAGTTTTTTTACTATAATGTCACATGATGAAATGCTTGAAAATACAGCCCTAAATGTCACCTGATGATTCAAAACCAAGAAATCTAGAAAACTAATTTTCATGGTTTGAGGAAGCTACACTCAGGATTTCTGATTGCTTGAACTGCCAGTACATGGAAACAAAGACAGACTATTTAGAAACAAAGGTGCCTTGATTTCAGAGCTGTTTTATACAATAGAAATAAGACATCACTTCTTTTCACTGCTCCCTCAAAGACTCCCGGCAAGCATTTTTCTCACAGCCAGTGAAGGGTGGATGTATTTCCCTTCATAGTGTGTCAGTACCTGCAACAATCCGCACATTGTACGATGACAGCCATTTGACTGCTCCTCTGTGCTCAGACCCTTGGTCCTTAAGATGTGCCTGCTAAATCAGAGTTTTGCTTCTTAGGATTCATGGAGAGGAGGATGGGCAAGGGTGAGAGAGAGGTTTTCCTCTGTTCATTAGAGGGTAAGATTAAGCCTTATTATTAATTATTCCTGTATTATGGCCACTGGTGGCCTGTAGTATTCCAGAAGTCAGACTGCCAGCAGCACTAAATCAATGCTGCTGCTGGTTCAGTGTTATCAGTCTGTAGCCACACAGAAATTTGGTATGTTATAAAATCAGAGTAATGCTTCATAATTTCCTTGCAAAAGTAGGGCATTAGTATTTTCTAAGTGACAAGCCTATCTGGAAATGCAATCGGGTCTTTAGCTGTAATGCTATGGCAGTGATAGCTAAGTCATACTCAGGGCAGAAATTAGCTAAAAATTAACCGTACAATTGCAAACAGGCAAAGAAATTAAGTGCAACTCATCCTCCAGACTGCATGGACCTTAGTGCTCATCACTGAGGAGACATTTCTACCTGTGGAGCTCTCCAGGCTGAATGCATGGCAAAAACCTCTGTCTTCTTCCTCAGCATCCACAGACAATCCTAGGCAAAGTTGTATTTACCTAGCTGTTTCCTTCCTCTTAGAGCAATGGTTGAGAGCAGATCAGGACCCTCCCTTTTGTTACAGAAGAAAAAGTGGCACTGAGAAGCATTCAGAAAAAGCACTGAAGAAATCTCTAAGCTGCCATTAAACAAAGGTTGTTTTTCACCTGGGCCCTGAGCACATTAATTTGGGCACATTAATTTAGGTCTATCCCAGCACCAAGCCCTGGGTATGTTGCTCTGGGAGGTAAGCTCTTGGTCCCCTGTGCAGCAGGAGCTCCATCCTAAGTGAAGCCAGACTCAGAACCTGATGTATTCCTTCAAAAAGGTGTGCAAAATTAGAGAAGCTACAGAAAAACTACTTCACATCCCCTTGAATCCTTGGGATGGGGTCTGAATCTGAAAGCCATCTGCTCCTCCTTCCATCTATCTCAGACCTAAGACCATTAGGGAAAGATGACTACTCTCAATGTAAAGATCCTCTTGGCTGGCTGGTGTTCTTTCCCAAACTCTGGCATCCCTTTGCCCAGTTTGGCCAGAGAATAATTTCCTCTGTGGTTCAGCTGGCTTGGCGTCTGCTTGCAGGATTTGGACATAGTGCTCTGAGCCTTAGCCATGGAAACACGCTGGCCATGCACACACAGAAGCCTGGTTTGCCAGGCTGAAAGACTGTGGCCAGTTGGTCACATCCACTGTAGCGTCTGGCCACCAGCTGGGAGACACGACACCCAGAATGTTACTCCGTATGCTAAATGAATTGCGAATGATTACAAAACCTGTTTCTGTAAAGGCTTCTCCTTGATTCTTGGAATAGCTGCATGCTGTGTCCCTCTCAGAACTGATAAAGGTTTGGGAAGGATCAGGTCAGTGATATGAGAAGGACAACTTGGCATCAAATTCAGCATGCCCTCTGCATATTATAATTTTTTAAACTTTTTTTAATTTAATGAAACATAACAGAGACTTTACATTTCTTGGAAGCTGCTTATCTCTAGTGAGCAAGCTTGTTTTGTGGTGCCAAGCTTGGGCCGGGTCTTGGTGTAGTCAGTGTAATCAGCTGATAAATATTTACCGTGCCATGTATTCCTCTGTCTATACATAGGAAGTTAAACCTGTGTAAGATCCAGGAGAGAAGAGAGAAGTATTTGAGATTACTTAAAGAAACTTATCTCTGCATGTCTTTAATTAATCCAGTAATTGCTTGAGGAAGAGCAGTAGTCACCATACTGTGTCTTTGGTAGGACCTGAACTACTTTCATACCCCTCCAAGACTATCAGAACTACGATTCTGGTTATGTGTGCAAATTTCAAGCCCACTTGGTGACAATGTATAAAGTCTCAGTTCTGGTAATAAGCTGAGTAAAGGATGCATATGGGTTTTCGAAAAAATTGGGAACTCTGTGTGTAGTCCCTAAGCCTCTTGATTCACTGGACAACCTTGCATGTGTTAGCCTCCCTGCTTAGTGTCTCTGTAGAATTGAGTGTAACAATATCGATTGATTAAAGATCTTTAAATTTCACAAGTAAAAATGCCAAAAAAGGCACTAAATATTATGTATCTTTACTTAAAGTTTAGGGTCAGGACGACTTTTAATGAGGATTATGTGCATTTATAAACTTAATCCATGTAAAATGTACTTAGTGGAAGCAAAAGTGGTTGTTAAAATGTGATCATCATGTGGCCCAGAACTGACACTTCTGGATCCTAGTCCACTGTGATGTCAGATCCAGTCCAGGTTTCATGTGCCCATGTTGACTTTTTTTGGAATAAAATACATAATAGATCAAGCTGCCATATTAAATTTAGTTGTTCTCTGTCACATCACCCAGTACACATTCTGCTCCCTAAATCCCATACTAATCCACTTGTCTGTATCTTCTTTGGGATAAAAGCACATTAGCCTCAAAAGAAGCAGCAGAGAAAATATTCATAGAAAAATAAAACAGTGATGAGAGAGTTAATATCAAGCCCCAGTCTTAACCTGATATAGCATTTATATGTCCTCAGGAATAGCACTTCAGCCCCAATACATATATTCTTGATGCTTCACTGGGAAGATGATGATTTGTGATTTCTCTTTATCCTCTCTCACACCCATCTTCTTTCATTTGCTTATGGTAACCCCAATGTGTAGTGTAGTTTTAGCAGTGTCAATAGTATACCTTTTACCTGGAGTGAGTTTAATAGGATTTGACAGTGACAGAGGATGAAAAAATTCTGTGATTCTATTATTCATCCCATTTCTGCAGCAGTCTGTGTAGATTGTATACTATTAGGAGAAAATGTTTGTACTGAAGGTTTCCTATCTCACTCTCTCCATCTGCCTCCATCCTTGCAGCTTGCTCCCATCATCACACTGTGGGTGCCTCTGGTCATTAAAACCTTCTGTAGGAAAAAAGTGAAGAGAGGAGCAGGAGGAAGGCCAAGGAACCACTTAGATATCAAATATGATAAATTCATATATTAAAGGACAGACCTTCTCCCAGAATGTTTATGAGCAGCAATTCAAGCAGAGCCAGAGCCACCTTTGTCACTCATGTGACTTGCAAGCACTGTGTCTGACAATTGGATCTGTGTCTAGAATGGATAGCTATGATTCGTTGTGTTTTTACAGCATCTCTCTATGTACAGGCCTTGCCAGTGTCTTCATATTCTCCCTTGCCAAGCTGCTGTTATGGGGCCATGTCTTTGGCCTATTTGAACTGTATTCATTTCAGTTTTTAACTGACCTTGGTTTGCTCCCTGACCATTGCTCTACTTTCTGATCTCTAGGGCTTCTGTTCACACAGTGCTGGACATCACTGAAAGAATTGGGGAGGCAAAGTCTCAGCATGATGCTGGCCTCTTGACATTGATTCCATCATCTCTGCACTGCAGAAATATGTAACTGACTCCTCCAGTTGGGAAAGGTAAAATATCCTTTCCGAAGTCCTTCCCTAAAAGGTTAAGAATTTAATTTTGGATGAACATCCTTGCCCTCTGAGCAAGTATTTATATTAATGATCTCATGACAGATTGCTCCTTAAACTGGTCCTAGTGCGGGTCAAGACAGAGTGAGAATATTCTCCATTTAATGAGGCAGAGATCAGAGCCTCTAATATTTCATCATTCGTGCTCAGGGGAGGAAGGCAGTTATGAGCTTGGAGAGCTGTTGGCAGAAGAGGCCCTCATGAGCAGCTGTGATGGCTACTCGCTCACTGCATGGTTCTTAGCCCCCAAGAACTTACTGTTGTAGGTTTCCAGCTTCCTCTTGGAAAAGCTAACTTTTGTCATTAAACTCATTTAAATGATTGAGTGCAGTGTTGGTGAAAAGATCTAATAACCCTCAGGACAGAAAAGAAAAATTTAGTCTGCAGAGTGGTGTAGGATGAGGAACATGGATGCCAGTGGTACATGGACAACCACAGTCTACAAGACTTTGCAGGGCGGGCAATCTGATACTCAGACGCTAGTAAATTAAAAAGCCAACTCGCAGATCCAGTGGTTTACAAGTGTCTTAATTTATTAATGAGTGGAGGCCATCTCAATGTGTGTAAATATAGATTTTAAATCACTTGACATGATGTACATAAACAATCAAACTTGTAGCGTAATGCTGAGATGCTAATGTTAAATCCACCCCTGACTTGAGTGCTACTTTTCAGTAGCACTGTGTCCCTGGGAAGCAGTGATATATAGTGCTGTGCAAATCACTGGTGCCCTTAAACTGCAGCTCTGAAATATTTACACATCCAAAGTGTGTGTGTAAATTGGGAGTATCACAACGTTCCCATACGGTGACAGAGATTTGTAAATTTTGCTTCTGTGCAGACCAGCATTTTCCTGCTAGTGACCGGGAGCCAGGACCCAAGAGCATAAATTCCCCAAATAATTCTTGCAATACTTAGGGTGAGCTCAGCTCCTGCACTTAGCTACTAGAAGCAAATCTTTCCAAGGTGCCACAGTTATGATTTGCCCTTTGAAAGGTACTGGTAATGTTTTTAAAGCAACAGCTCTTGGAGAAACAATAATAGCTACGCAAGATGCTATTCCATGGTGTTGCGTAAGGCCATCCTGGCTGGCTCGAAGGCTAATTGGATTGGTCAAGGTGGACTTTGAATCCTGTGTTCAGTTTCTGGCCTGCACGACTGGAAGGACATGGAAGTGCTGGAGTGTGGAGAGAGAAGGGCAATGGAGCTGGTGAAGAGTCTGGAGCACAAGTCTGATGAGGAGCTAAGGGAGCTAGGGTTGTTGAGTCTGGAGGAAAGGAGGCTCAGGGGGACCTCATTGTTCTTTACAACTCCCTGAAAGGAGGTTATGGTCAGGTGGGGGCTGGTTTCTTCTCCCAGATAACAAGTGATAAGACAAGAGGAAACAAGCCTCAAGTTGTGCCAGACAAGATTTACATTGGATATTGGGAAACATTTCTTCACTGGAAGGGTTGTCAAGCACTGGAACAGCTGCCCAAGGAAGTGGGAGATCCACCGTCCCTGGAGGTATTTAAACAATGTGTAGATGTGGCATCTAAGAACATGGCTTAGCAGAGGGCTTGGTGGTGTCAGGTTAATGGCTGGACTAGATCATCCGGGAGTTCTTTTCCAACCTAAACAATTCTCTAATTCTCTAATGGAGGAAATATGCCTCAAGAGCAGCAGATGGTCCTTCCTTCCTAACTAATCATGGCTGACATGGCTAAGTCAGAGTTCACAGGAGTGCGGCTGAGTCCTGAGCGTCAGTTGGGACCATCCAGCCTTCCTCACTTCCCTCCATCCTGCAGGAACAAACTGCTCCTCACAAGGCATGGGATTTACCAGCGCAGAGTCCCGGAGCGCTGCCGGCAGCCCCGCCGCGTTGGCGGCGGGGGCGCGGGGCCCGCGGCCGGGCTGAGGCGCCTCAGGGCGGCCGCGCCTCCGCCGCCGCCATGACAGCGGCGCGCGCTCCCGCCGCCAGGTGTCGCTCGGCGCCGAGGCCGCGCCGGGGGCAGCGGGAGCCGAGGCCGGGAGCCAAGGCCGGGATCAGGGCCGGGATCAGCGCCGGGAGCAGGGCTGGGAGCCCTGGGATCGGTGGAGGTTGGCGCTGGGCCGCTCTCCTCACACTCCGGTTCCACGTGCTGCTGTGAGCGATGCACCTCCGTGCTCTGCCATGCCCGCTCTCCGCCGCTCCGTGGGAAGTGCGGAGGGAGGTGCTGATCCCTCCCCCCGGCGCCCAGTGACAGGGCAGGTGGGAATGGCTCAAAATTGTCACAGGAGAGGTTCAGACTGGACACTAACTAGAACGCATTTCTTTGCCGAGAGAGTGGTCAGACCTCTTAGAAAAGTGGTCAATGCCCCAAGCCATCAGTGTTTAAGAGATATTGGGACACTACCTTTAACAACAGGCTTTAACTTCTGGTCAGCCCTGAAGCCGTCAGGCTGAACAATTACTGTAGGTCCCTTTCAACCAAAATAGTCTGTTCTGTTCTGTTCTGTTCTGTTCTGTTCTATTCTATTCTATTCTATTCTATTCTATTCTATTCTATTCTATTCATTGGTGAATAGTAAACATTAAAAAAACTGCAAAATATCCCACCAAAAACTCCCACAACCTCCCCCAAAACAAACAAAAAACCCCCTCACAATTAAAAAAAACCCCACAAAACAAACAAAAAACCAAAACAAAAACAAAACCCAAACCCCACAAACAAACAAACAAACAAAACCACACCCCCCAAAAACACAAAAAAAAAAATCCATAAAAACAAACAAACAAACAACAAAGAATACAGCGCCCCAAAACCCAAACCAAACCAAACCAAAATAAATAAGAGAAAGTATCTGGACCACTTGTAGTTGTCATTGTATGATGCATCTTATAAGAGGACCTTTGCCTTCTGTCCCAATTTTAACCAGTTTCTAATCTGGATAATTACATTCTGTCTAATCTTGTACTCTTTTAGCACTTGTTATTCTTCTTCATTTGCTGCCTTAAACTATTGTTGCTTTTAAACAGCTGTTTTGTTCCATCACAGAGAAAGCTTCACTTCAGGGAAGGGCAAGCACTTGTCAAATAATATTAGTTCAATAATTTATACAGTGTTTTCTTCCCCTATTTTGTAATAAATTATTCACCTTGTATCATTTTGCATTATTCATCTGGTTAACTGAGGTAGCTTAACAATTTTAAAATGTATTTGTCAGAAAAAAATTGTTGAATTACTTTTGTCAGTTTGGGGCTCTTTTTCTCAAAATAAAAGCTTTGACAAATAATCACAGTCCTTAGTTGCCCAGCCCATGTGGTCAGTGAAGTGGTTTAGATGGATTGGTGGCGAACAGTTTTGTAACACAAAACAAAGCAGCAAAGCAAAAAGCAAAAAGAGCACAGCTGAAGCCCATTTCTTTGAAATGTAAAATATAAGTGTCGTCTCTGTTAGCTGATCTTCTCTTGGATGGCAGAATCTCTGAGGCCATCAACTTGACAACTGAATTAGAGCATGGGGATTAGAGAAACACAGGTTGAAAATATGTTGGAAGGACCTGTTTGTTGTCTCCCACATTCTTGAGGCAGCTTGTGGACCTTCACAATATTACAGCTTAAGTTTTCTTACATGCACTGTGAGATTGCTGAAATGGTTGCCTTCAAGGTTGCTTTAAACTTGGTCTGTTTGGTAGATGAAGCCTGCCATAGTGTAGGAGTGCATGTGCAGGTGGGGCCATGTTATGGATTTCATTCAGGTTTTAGATGGGAAAGTGCTCTGTGCCCAGCCTCCTGAAATACTTGTGCAGGATTGGTTGGGGCTAGAAAAAAAAGGCAAGTTCCCCCCTTGCCTCTGCAGGCTGCAGAAGAGCAAAGTGAAAAGTATTGACTGTATATGTATGCAGATTGTAAAGTATGTAAAGTAAAGTATGTAAAGTATGTATGTATACATCTCTATACGTCTGTAAAGTATGCAGATTGATGTGTTCTGAGCTGAGGGTACTTGGGAGATGTATTAAAACCATATCAGGTCTTAGCATGCTGTTTGAAGAACTGCTTTGCTAGACATAACCAAGTGTTTGTGAATTCACTGTGGGGTTTTTTTCCTCTTTTTTTTTTTAATTGTTAATGGTATCCTTTGATGGCTTCAAGACAAGACTCACAGCCTTTCAGTTCAGTACAGGGTGTGTTTTGGGAAAAGGAGAGGACTTGCAAAGAGGCCTTGATCCGGATTGGGAAGCAATCAAGCTGCACATGTGCAGGCCCTATGCTGTGAGCTGGGACTCGCCTCCTTTTCAGCAGTTTTCTGGAGGTGAAATGAAGGGTAATCAGTGGTTGTGGCATGATGCTGGATTTGGAAGTCTTTGGTTTGACTGTTTTGCCATGGCTGACTCAGAACTGCCTCACTTGGTCTGTTCCCTGGTGTTGTAACAGGAATGCTCCTGTGTTTTTCTGCACCAGGTTGCTACACACATCAGTATGTTACCACTGATTTCCTGTTTAGTACTGCAGACATTAGGACTGCAGAGCTACTTTAACTGTATCCTAAAAGTCTTTATGAAGCATTGATTGGCCAAGAAATGAGAAGCAGCAGGAAGCCACAGCTTTCTGACTGAGGAACTTGCAAGTCTTTCATACAGCTCATCTTGAGCTTTGCTGACATGATCTCACTTGCTAATGTTTTTTTGCAGAGCATCCTATGTAATGACATAATTAGTGTAAATTGCATTTTATTTTTAAATCATCCCCTTTCCTTCCTGATTTTTTCATATCTAAATGTCAACTTTTATGGTAAAGAATGGTGTGCTGCAGAGGCTGAGCAGAAAAACACGTGTGCAGGTGGAAATCTGCTGGTGGAGCATCTGAGGCGATGTTGAGCAGGAGCTCAGCTGGTTGAGGTCAATATTTTTTTAGGGCATTGCAAGTTGTGCTTAATTTTGTTTTCTTCTTGCAGCCCAAGTCCTCCTGCCATATCAGTTATTAAAGGATTTAAATTATGAGTAGTACTGGTGAATTGCAAATACATATTTAGATTTTACAGATCAAAGATAAATGATAATGTTAGTGCACCAAACCTGTTCAAACACTGTACAGTAAAAATCCCCCTCCCTTAATATGGTAGGAATTACTTTCCACACAATACTTACCTTTCTCTGGAAGATTAAATTCAAAGCAGTTGGAGCTCTGGGAAGGGATGCTAATAATTTTCTTCTGCCATAATTTTTCATTTCTGGTCATTCCACTCTGCCTTACTAACTCTACATGGCATTAAGAGGTCTAATACATTTTCCATTTTGCTTTTTCTTGTCATTATGGTAAGCTTTTTAGGAGCAGGCATAGCTTCCTTATTGAATATATATGCAAATCTGACACCAGAATTTGGTTCTTTAAACCAATATATTAAAAACAAAAAAACAAAACAAAACAGAAGAGTTGTTTAGCTGATTAGGAATTTTGGAATCGGTACCTATCCCAGTCCTGTTTTTCACAGCAAAGAAAATTCAGGTAAGTTCAGAAATCAAAATATTTATCTAAAAGTTGTGTAACTGCAATAATTAACTATTGATACTATCAGTTATAACATAATCTCATTGAAGTCTTGAAGATCCATGAGCTGAACATCATAGTCTTGAACATCCACCTGCATTGCAGGCTAAGACTATCACTGTTATCATTTTATGCATTGGAAAACTGAGGCATATATAAGAAGTGGAGGTTTGCTAAAAGTCAGAGACTTCTGCAGTTTGGTCACACTTTTTCTTCCTCTTGTTTATCTGAATTGTTTAAAGTTTGCTCCTTAATTTTCTTCTCAGTATTCATCAGGACATAATGAAAGCCTGTTCCCAAAGCTAAAGGAAGTTGAGAAGACAATGAAGGACTTGGAAAGATGCAGACTCCAGAAACTGGATTCTGGGCATGTACTGCCAGGACAGAGGATTTTTATTTAATTTTATAGAAAAATGTTCTGGTTATTTTACACTGAGATGCAAAATCTCATTTGCAGCCAAGCCCCGGAGGGAGTAAAAGGAACTTGGAGAGCTCATAAAGACAAGTGTAATAGGATTAATAAGAAAAAGGCCTAAGACATAAGCCTTCATTGTACACATTTCTTGCTAAATTTTAGTATTGATGAAGGTGAAATGCCAAAATGTAACCATGCACTCATGTCCTTGAGGCATGAGAACAGAATATCAGCATTCATGTGAGCTGCTCCTGACACCATTTTAAGAGCAAACACGTGGGGATGCTGCCTTTTGAGGTAGAGAGTGAAGGGAAAGGGGCAGGAAAGCTGTTCATGAATGGAGACCGCTCTCCTAGCGGGATAAATATTTACCTGGTATTGAACATGCATGTGGAATGGAGGGTGTGCAGGGGAAGGGTGGGGGACCCTTTGACAAATGAAAGGGAACACAGTTGAATGCCCAGAGAATGGAGCAGGGGTTAACTTGCATCACCACTGATGAGATCCAGAGAGAGACACAGACAGATCAAAGACAACGAATGGGTCCTAAAGGGGGTCAGTTCATTGTCATGTGGTGCCTTCAGTGCATCTGTTATCTCAGCATCTCCGAGGTAGCTGAGGAAACTTTGCTGACTGCCACCCAGCAGACCTCTGTGGCTGCACAGGGCACCCAAGTACTATAGCAACCTGTCCTTTGCTTACCCAGACTTTTAACAGAAGAAAATGAAAGGAGAGATGGGGTCAGGCCCATCACATTTTCTTGTCTATTTGTTTTGCCCATCTGTCTATCTGCTCCTGCCAGTGCCCATGTTGTGGGAGAAGGATGATTGCATCATTTCCATATAGCTTGCTGTTCCAGCCCCCTGACTTAGGGTGAAATTTGGTTGTGCTGCTAGGTGTTCGAATGTTTGCCAGGTAGGTGCTACCAAGAACATTTATTAAAATAGACAGATGGGCACTAGGGTAGGAAGCAGCCATTAGAATGCTTGAAATCAACCAAGTGTGAAATAGAAAAATAAAAAAAAAGTATTCCTGGAGCCTTTAATACTAGCCCTCCCTTTTGGGGCTGTCCTTCTTACTTTTTTTGCATGTACACACCCACAAACAGAGAGCTATTTATGAAAATGTCACAGCCTCATTTTTGTCTTTTTAGGCATTTCCATTTAGCCAGGATTTGGAGGGAATCTGAGAATGGCTCCCTGAGCCAAAATTGGTGCATGCAAAATCCAAATGCTTGCAAAACTCAGGTGCCTCAGACAGCTGGGGCATCTCAAGCTCAGGCAAGGTCTGCCCTGTCCCTGCTTGAGTGCAGTAGGAGGAACACAGCCGCTGACTGCTGGTAGGTAGGAGGTGAGATTCCTAATCACTTGTCTAGATGCATTTGCAACTTACTCTGATTCCTTAACAGCTCTTTCTGTCTGCTCGAGTTCCTTTGGCATTGTGATCACTCTCCATTAGCTCTCACTACTAGTGGCATGAGATGCCAGGATAGATACTGTCAAAATCAAACATCTTCGTTTTGTTCCTTTTCTTTCTTCCCTAACGTAGGACTGGAAAAAAACAAGATGTGTACGTTTGTCTTTCCATAGCTTTGTCTAGAAGGGGGAGTCCATGGCTATTAAAACCAGAACATGTCAGTCAGATGTATCAGATTAGTAGGGAGATCTCTACTCTTACATATAAAAACATTGTCAAATCAGTCATTGTCTGGAGATAAACTGCTGTGGCCTCAGTATTAGTAGCTTATTTGGGGCTTGTGTTTAATTCTGAGGGGATGAAGGGCAGTCCCCAGTACTGTGACTTTGTTGTGGCTGTGATCTTTGCTGAGTCACTTGCTGCCATCTTTCAGGACCAGCCTGCAAGAACTGTGAATTTTCTTTGAGCTTTTATGATTCTAAAGTTGACCTTGGTCTTACAGTATTTCTGCTTATCTGTCACTAACCTGAAGAGAGTAAGGACAGTTTCAATGGGTACTCAAGTATGACAGCAATGACTGGGGTAGAATATTTATCTGCTAGTTAGATGCATAGTAAGAGCTTGTTTGTAAAAGGAACAAGCCAAGTTCAGAAGATCTTTCTTAGTGCCTGTCCTTCATCATGCTGATGCTGATGATACCATCCCAGAGAAAAACCTAAAGTAGGATATGAGATTTGTACTGAGGCGGTGGAGACTGGCTCTCCACTGTTTTCCCAATTGTGTCTGTACAAAGCCAGATTCTTGTACCACTTCAAGGGCCTGATGTCATAGAGAGAGATTTTTTTCATTTCTTTGTGCTTTACCTCAGCTTTGGGCTGAGGAAATGACAGTCCTGGTCTCCAGATGGTGTCAACTGGTGTAACCATCTGGGAGTAGGGTTGTGAATGCAGGATAAGAGATTCAAAGTATGTCTTTTTCCTCTTTCTTTTTTCTGTTTACTGTGAAGCTCATTGAGATCTTCTAAGGGAAGATGCTATAAAATACAAACCATTAGTCAAGAATATCTAAGTGCAGATTTTTGTCCTGTTTCTCTTAGGACTGAATAACATTCCTTTCCATTGGCTGATTTATAACCCTTAGATCTGCAAGGTCATTTGCATTTGATTCTGCAGTGTTGCACTTTTAAATGATGCTAAAAGCTCCCCTTTATTGTCAGGATAAAATTAATACAAATCAAGTGGACCCTGACCAAAGGAGTAGCCCAATAAAGTAAGTTGCCTATACTAGGCCAGTAACTAGGAATCAATTTGCAAAGGTCAGTGATGCTTTCAGATCCCTTTTTTGGCCTCATCAGCACTGTATACAGCTACAAGGCCTACAAGGCTCAGAAAGCATGTTTACCTCTCAAACACAGCAAACCCTCTGTTTTCCTCACTTTCCAAGCACCTACGCCCTGTCTCCTCTTGCACCCTATATGGGTTCAGGTGAGCCAAGAGGGTTCTTTTTAGCCAAAGACATTGCACCTCACAGTACAGGTATTGATGGGGAGACATTCAGTGAACTTCTTCCCTCCTGACAGAGAAGGCACTTGCTTGCAACTTCATCTGAGGCTGACAGGCAGTCCTTCCATCTGTTTAAGGTCCCATCTGCAGCATCTTGAGATTTTCCAGCTATGAATGTTTCTGCCTCTGGAATCATAGGAGTCAGAAGCAAGACATGTCTTTGGTCATTAGATGTGCTCTATTGGCTAGATCTGGGTTTGAAAGAAGCATGTTCAGGTCTTGAGCAGGGTTTGATGAGGAAATGGTGCTTCTCCTTTCCATTGCTCCTGCCTCACATAGTGAACCCAGAATATAAGGCCAAGGACACAACTGCTACAGCTCCCTCAGTTTTGAGTCATATTTTTCTGACCAATGTGTTTCTGTGTTCCCATTGTCTCCCAAGGTGACAAGTACAAAAGAAAAGGAACAGTAGGGGGGGAAAAAGCTTTTTGTCTTTTTAGCCTCACCATGATACAGAAATAATCAAGCATCACAGAAGCATCACAGGAAACTGTTAAGCAAGTGGACTTGCCTGAAGCTGGAAAGAATGTGGGACAAGCAACCTACTGGCTGCAATATGATGCAATCTTCTAGAAATAAGATTCATACCAAAGTGTGGCTGGTGAAAACTTCCAAAGTCCTGACTGGAGACTAGGACCACACACCCACACTACTTTGAGTGAAGCCTGTCTCTAGCTCCCCCTAGACTGAGATGGAAACATTTAAAATTAAACCAAATCAATAGAAGACTGCTGTTAAGCTGTTTGAGAGATGTCAACAACGACATCATTCTTCCTTGAGGCAGACTTGGAGGCAAAGTTACCCTCTCCCCATTAAGAACCCTCACTCTCTACACTGCTTTGATACTTTCACACTGGCTTTGTCTTTCAGTGTTTCCTCCCTTCTTTCTGTGTGCCTCCTGTGACAAAGCAGGCACCATTATGCAGTAGGATAGAAAGCAGTCCTGGAGTTGGCAGACTCAACCCTTTTTTCCCTGAGGATGATGGTGAAGGGAAATTGCTTCTGCTGGGCTTCATGTTGTAGTAACTGGTGTTCTGCCATCAGCCTTGACCTCCAGCCAGCTTTATACCTGCCAAAGATCAGTCCCTTCATCTGTGTCTACACATGTATGTCACTCCATGCTGGTTCCTTTCCTGCTTTTTCCTTTGGTCCCATGGGAGAAAAAGGGAACAGGTCTGTGTGATCTCGTCTTGCAATTTTCATGTGTTTACATTTTTACCTGCCTCCCCAGTGTCCTTAATTGCTCTTGCTCCAACCTTCTGTGCTGCCTTTTCCCACTTGGCTACTTCCTCCCCATTGCATTTCCTCTTCTGTGCCTTCATTTACTGCCTCCACATGGAGTCCTCTCCTTTTTGCCATGCAGCCCCTTCTCACTGGTGTGCAATGAAGTCACAATTGCCTCCAGTAAGTCAATTAAGAGATCAAGTTTTATGGCTATGCTATGTTGTTGGGGTTTCTTTTACCTACTTAGTATTATTTTTCCAGCTCCATCTTGGCACCTACATTTATTTGAAACAAATTGCAAGATAATTTGTTTTTCTAATTTTCAAGAAGCGAACTCTGGGTTCCAGCAGGGGTTGGTGTGTTGGACACCCGGTGCCAGCAGTCTGGGACTGCACGCAGAGATTTGTGCTATGTGAGGAAATACTTCATTAGACTTGTATTCCACGAAGAGACTCTTGCTTCTTAACACCTATGATTTTAATTAAAACCTGGAAAGTGAAGAATCCTTGGGTTGTATTAATGTTTTCATTTCCACTAGGACAGGAGAGTTTATAAATACGAGCTGGGTTTATAAATTAGACCTTGTAAGAATATTATGTGCACAGTGCAGCAAAGGCAGATGAGAACTGGAGTGGAGCTGGCCCCATCTGTCTCTTTCCTTGGCTGGCTCTCGCTTTCCAATGTCCTCCCCTTGGCACAGGCTTTTCTGAGCTGTACAAGGGTTCCCCCTTGGAGACTAAGCTAATGGCTTCTTCCATTTCTTTCTGTGGATGTTGTCCTCACTCAGCAAAGCAGGAAGAGGAGCAGATGTTTTAATCAGGGCCTTGCAAAACAACTTGCAAAGGTGACATTGGGTATAGGGATTTTGCGATGAGTTACATGAAAGGGGAGAGAATCTCCTGACGCAGTTCTCACATGCATGTGTACACAGAGATGCTCTCAGAGATAGTCAGGTCTAAATATTCATCCCACTTACAGCCATCCACATCCAGAGTGTGAATATGTATTGCTGAGCATGCAGGGGAATGTGACAGAAGATGCAGTCTCCTCCAGAGATGATGTGACAGCTGCACACAGCTGTGCACAGGCTGCCTCAGGGGGTGCAGGCAGGCATTGCCCAGCAGGCACTGCCCAGCAGGCACTGCCTGGCACAAACACTGATGCAGGGAACCGCGGGCCCCATACAGCCTGACTGTACTCAGCTGTGCAAACTGCACGTGGGCCATCAGTGTGACACCAGTGACAATAACAAGCACTTGTGCGCTGCGTTCTGCTCAAGGACAGATTTGCAAAGACATCTACAATTTTTTGCAAAGGAAAGTGAAGTGTGGATAGATGAAGTGCCTGGATTCACACAGTTTGTCAGCAGGAAAGCTGAGAGGAAAATCTGGATCTCATGTGTAGGGGTCCTGATTTTCCATTCATAATTCCCACAGGGTGAACTTCCCATTCCTAACTGTAATTATGTAACATCCTTGGAAGTTACTTTCCCTTAGAAGTGTAATGAACAACTTCTTTGCATCTCTGACCTTTGGTTGTGGTAGCTTGGGTTGGCTCAAGACTGTCTTGCAGGGCTCATCATAGGATCAGCTCAGAACACCTACACTGTGTGCAATGCAGCGTCACGCAGGAATGATACCTGAGCTAATCTCTTCAGGCAGTGTGCAGTGTAGCCCACACCCTGTTAGCATTTGCTTTTTAGAGAGTGGGTGCACAAGTTTCATTCTAAAGTCTGTCTTCTCTTTAGTATGCAGAAAGAGGGACCCTGTGCTAAAACCATGCAGTCCCCCAAAGGATCTGCAGGAATGAGTTTGAAGGCATTTTGCATGGGCAGCGGTGCATGAGTGTAATGTTTCTGCTCTGCAGTCTAAACTATGTCAGTGGAGTAGGCCATCTCTTCAGCCCTTGGTGACATTGGTTTAGCACCATAACTGCTGAGCTGTCTGAGCTCTTTTACAAGGTAGCACCTGGGATTCACAAACAGTTCAGTTTCCATCAATGGCTGACGTGGTACAGGGGGTGTAGGAAGTTGGGAACAGAGCTCCTGTGTGCCTGGTTCTCCCCATCTCCCTTACAGTATAACTGGATGTTTTGACATGAGAGTGATGTTCAGGAGAAAGGAGGAAGGCGTACTCACTGTCAGCCTCTGTCTCCTTGAGCCCAGTAGGGCTGTTATTGAGATATCCTTCCAAGCTGCTTAAATAGAAATGTGTCGTGACAAAATGAAAACAAAAGGAGAAGCCCATGAGACTGGCTGGTGGGGGTTCCCTTTCCTGGTGCTGCCAGCCTGTGAGAGGGAGAGGAGGGCCTTGCTGGCACTTCCAGTCCCAATAATGCATCTGGCAGGGGGAGTGGCAGGAGAGGAGGAAGGAGTGGATGATAGCTTCCTGGGCAATTTTTCAGGCTCTTAAAACAATGCTAAACCCACTAGGGGTCATTATTTAGGCTGCCTGGCAACATGGGCTCTCACATTTTGTTGAGACTTGGAGGGTCTGGATCACTGCATCCTTGCAGAAAGAGGGGAGAGCTGAGGTCCCTCACTCAGAGTGATGTCAGGAGCCTCCCCATTGGCAGCACTGCAGCTCCTCTGCTGCCCCTGCTCAGATTCAAGGGGACACCTGCAGTAGTTCAGAAACACTCCCTGCATTTTGAAAAACCTTTTTGCTGTCTTTTACTTTTCTTCCCTATGCAGGAGAGTGTTGGTCACCTGGTTTACAAAACAGTCTTTGTTTAATCCCTTTACTTACCCAGTCCTTCTCACCTCCATGTGGTCCAATGCCCTTCTATGAGAAAGGGTTAAAAAGGTGATAGCTATTCACCAGGGAAAATGCCTTGCCTGACCCACTGCCTGCTTAGAGAGGCAGTAAAACATTGGCATAGCATAACCCCTTGGACTGAGTGAACAGGGCTGGATGTCAAGGGTGTCAGGGAGTCTGAAAACCTTCTGAGAAGGAACATAGCACATTGAGCTCCATCCAACAGTGCTGCTCCAGGGGGCTCTTGCAGGGACTTCACATTTTCAAGGAGTGGGAGTAAGTGGGGCGGGAGGGGAGAAGGGGATTGGGAGCTGCATAGAAATGCTGTGGTAACACGCGCACGTTAATGGCAACACTTCTCCAAGAAATTTCTCTTGAGAGTTCCTCATTATGCAAACAAGTCTGGCAAATGATAATGCCTCCTGTACTTCCAAGGATTAATGTATGTAAATGGCAGAGCTGCTGTTCGTTTCCCACACCGGAGCCAGCGCCTGGGCAAGGGCACTGAGTCTCAGGGTACACACAGACTGCTCTTTCCACTCCCCTTTCACACCAGCTGGCCCCTGAACTTTCTTAGATCACTGGACTAAATGCTTCCTTCCCTAAAACATCCACGCTGAGTAGAGCACCATGGCCTTCTGTGTATGTAGGGTCAGTATATGTCAGCTGCAGCCTGCTGAGGATGCTGTCACTTGTCCTGGTTATCTCTCAGAGAAAGCAGCAGGGTAGATCCTGGTGTTGGGGGCTTTGATCCAGGCAATATATTGCTTCATAACATTCCTAGAATGCAGGGGGGTAGTTGGGGAGGGTGGCTGACTTCTTAGATACAGGCCTTAATTTGATGTGGAAAAGGAGTTGTTTGTTATAATCTGGAAAGAATTTAGTCACCTTTGTGAAATGCACCTTTGGTGCATTTTAGGTCTTTTTTTATTTCAGTGTAATGTAGTTAATGAGCAGAAAACCACAGAAAAATCAGTTTGTTTTTTTTAAAATAATCTAGGTCAGGTCAGTCTGAGTTAGCTGAGCCTGAGGCAGACATTACCAAGTTTATCTTGTGGTAAAACCAAAGTATGCTATCAGTATGATGTTTTTCCACTTGAGATAACTTCTGACAGTTGCCATGAGGTTAAAAATGTACTTTTCCCCCCGTTCCTTTCTTTCTTTGTTTTGGGGGGTTTTTTTGGGTTTTTTTTTGTTTGTTTGTTTTGTTTTGGTTTTTTTTTGGGAGGGGGGTTGTTTTGTTTTTTTTGGGGGGGGTTTTGGGGGGGGGTTGGTTTTTTTTGGTGGTGTTTTTTGTTTGGTTTTTTTTTTTTTTTTGGTTTGGTTTGGTTTGGTTTGGTTTTTTTGTGGTTTTTTTTGTTTAAACAACTCTTGACAGTAGGCCCCGCCTGTGACTTTAATTTGCTTGACTGTGCATGCTTAGCAGAGTCCCATCATGACTGGCACTAGTACCCAGCACAGCATCCTCAGCAGCAGCAAGGCAGGGCAGTGCTGACTCCAGCACCCACAGCTTGCTTGCCATGTGGCAAGCAGAAACCTGGCCTCTTGGAGGTGCACTGACTGCCATCTTCCCTTACCACCAAATAACTGCAAATGAACAAAGTGATTTCTGATTGCTAAAACTGGTGTGTGGGGGCAAGCATATCTCAGCTAAAGATCATTCGTTCAAGACACAGGTGAGCTGCTTTGCCAAGCAGCTGGAGAGAGCTGAAACTAAAGTAGGTTTGGAATTTTTAGTGCACAGCCCAGCCAATTTCTCAACATTTTCCTCTTTTTCCCCGCACCATACTGTTATTAATAAAATGAAAGTGGAGGATTTTGAGTCAAGTTTTGACCCAGGCAAAATCATACTAATTTTTAGTATGCTTGAACTTTTGATTTCTAATTAGTTCCAAAAAAGTATGAAGCTAATTTTGTTTTCCTTTATTAGGGTAAGGGGAGTTATCATTTTCACCCTCTTCTCTAGCCAGCTGAACTTTAAGAATAAAGCAAAATGGTACATGATGGTGGTTCCTTTCTGACTAAGCAGAGTTAAATCACAGGAGATATGATCTACATAGCACAGCCTGTAGCAAAGAAGAGGCGTTTAACCTTCCTCAGACTTTTAGAAGACAAAGGAAAATGCATCTTAACACTAAAACAGCTTGAAATTGAGCAGTTTGGGGCATTTCAAGAAATAAGACTGAAGCATTGGATGATATGAATTTGAAGATTCTTTCTCTGTTTCACACCCAGAAGGAAAACATTATAAAATTTCTGTGAATAATTTTGAAATTTGCTTGTGCCATGAGAGATAGCTGTGAAATTGGTGTCATTTTGAATTCACATAAGAGCTGACTTGTTAGGGAAATGCATTACTAGGATGTAGTTTGGTCTTCCAAACCAAAGCATGCCAAATGATGTGCTTGCAAAAGGGGGTGATGGTTGCTGTCAGCCTTAGGGGAAGCACAACCTGTGACATGGATGGTGAGGCCTTTGCAACCTGCTTGCCCCTGGCTTGCCACTCCTGCAGAAGAGAAACAGAGGTTCATTTAGAGGCTGCATTGTCTATTTGGACCTGGCATGAGAAGAAGAGTGTATTGTTTTGCATCCCAAGAACCTTGCAGAAATTGATTTTTTCCATCCAGATGCCAGTTTCTGTTCTGCTTTGGATAAAAAGCTGAAGAATTCTGACAGCTGGGGGGAGGGAGGCATGTGTGTGGAGCAGGAAGCTAGAAGCTAGAAGCTAGATTTGGAAACCCCTAACCTGCTTTTTTGCTCACAGGATTGTGCAAGTGCTCAGAGATTGCAATTCTTCTCCAGCTCTGAAGAATCCCGTTGATATATGCTCCACATTATGATCATATATAAAGACTGATAAGGCATCTTTGAAAGAAAATCAGAGGGGAACATGTTGCTGTGTGTGCTAAAGTAGCAGAAGTGTGGATGTCACGTTCAAACCTTACATTTTGATATACAGCCATAACAAAGGGGTTGAGGGGTCTGTCTGTATAAAGAGCACCATAAAATCTACTGCCTAATGATTTTTTTTTTTTTCAAGAGAATATAAATCAAAATTGAGAAACTCAGAAGGCTTTTACACCTGCTTAGTGGATTCTGTGTGCATTGAATGTCTGCTGATGTAAAACCCTACGGTACTGTGTCTTTGAAAGTTGGCTGGGAACTAATAGCACCTTATCAGGGTTTTGCATGCGATAGCCCTAAGGTTTACCTTTGTAGTGCCTTTTGAAAAAAGGTCCTGCTGTACAGAGCTCCAGTCCGTGCTCCAGCTAAAGGTGAAAAGGGGATGTGAGAAAGGGAAGTAATAAGATTATACCTAATTGCTTTAGCATCCACTTAACTATTTTACATATGTGTTTTAGAACAAATGTTTGTGCAGTGTCTAGACTGGTGTTTACAAATGTGTTAGCTAACTCTGGCTAATTGGGGAGCAATTAACATGCATTAAAGCAGTAGTCAAGACAAAGCCAGAGCGCACCTTCTCTCTTCCCATCCCCACCAAGTCTGCCAGAGCTCATGAAGTGCTTGGACAACACACTCAGGCACATGGTGTAAATTTTTTGGGGGTTGTCCTGTGCAGGGTCAGGAGTTGGACTCAGTGATTCTTTGGGTTCTCATACAATTCAGGATATTCTATAATTTTACAATCTCCACCTTTATTCTGCTAGGGAGGAGAGGCTTGAATTGCAGCATAAAGATGCATGCTGCTCCCTCTAAGGGAAGGGGAAAAGCAGAAAAGGAGGGATGTGGAGTTCTCCCAGCAGTGTGTCAACTGTGTCAAAATCACAGCTCTGTGGGAATGCTGTGATTGCAAGCGATTTCCATTGCTTGGCCATACCATCAGCTTAACTTGAGCTATTCCTCCTTTCTGTGGGCCTTCTGCAGGCTCCAGCCTTCCTCTTGCTTTTCCCTTGTCTGCACTCTGCCTGCCAGCACCTGGCACAGCCCTTCAGCTGCCACCCCTGGTGCCCCATCCTAAGGAAACTGCTCTCAGTTACACCCAGGTGATGGCTTCCCTCACCCAAAAAATGCTGCCTCTCCAGTGGCAGCTGTGCTTTTGCTCTGTGTTTGCTGCAGAGCCCTGTGGGGGCCGGGCATGGCAGCAGCCCCTCCCAGGACTGAGGTTGTGTGGGATCGCTGGATGCAGAGCCCTGGGAGGGTCCCGCCAGTCATCAAGGTGCCAGGGCATGGCAGCATCCCCTCCTCTCCCTTCGGCACTTTTGTGAGCTGTTTGACTCTGTTGTGACATCAGAGCTATCACTGGCTGGGAGCAGAATGCCAGGGCAGGTGTGCCAAGCCCCCATGGGCTATGCCAGTGCTGCACAGCTTGTTGTGTTGGTGCCCAGAATGAGGTAGCTGAGGAGACAGAGGTGGCTGAGCCCATTAGCAAATCTGCTTTCCCTGGTAGCATCCTGTGTGCCTGGGGGTGCCCCCCAGCCTGCCCCCCCAGGGACCTGCAGAGGCAATCTGCCCTTGGGTGTCTGCTAGAGAAACAAGGTACAGGCCAGGATTTTGGGAGGGCTCTTGTGCTGTGTGGAAGCACCAGGTTGGAGGGGGTGAGGAATACCAGCTCCTCTACCCAGACCCATTGTGAATGTTGTCTTTAGAGTAGCTTTCCCAGTGGGAAAATAAAGTGAATTGCTCAGGCTGAGCAGCAGCTGCTGCCGTTTTAGAAGTGCTGTGTGTGGTTTCCCTGGCCCCCTTGGGCACCTGTGGAACCACTTTTTAGGGGGTTGGATGCTTTGGATTGTACCTCGAAAGCAGATTTTGGGTTGGGCCAGAGTGCCAGCACACTAGGCAGGCCTGCTTAACCATGCTGTAGGATGTGCACTTGAGGAGCTTTTTGGGGATGGGTTTTCACTGAAATACGTTAGAGGTGTGTGTTACATGTGCATACCAGGGGAGGACTTGTGGGCTTTTGGCTTTCTCTTTTCCCCTCAGTACTTATCACAAATGACAGAAATAAGACTTGTTCTTCCACAGCAGGGTAGGAGTCATTCCCCAGATAAACTGGGCCTTCCTGGGACTATGGGCTGGAGAAACATGGTCAAGGACAAAGCAACAGGAGACAAATTTTACGTGGAAAGGATTTATGACCACAGACACAAGCATTGCTTGTTCTCTTTCCTATTGCTCACATACGTCTGGAAGTTAAAACCCATGAGCTAATTGCAAAGCTGCATGCACACATTATATATATATAAATAATAATAAACCTCCCATTCATTATGTACCCTGGAGTGTCTAACCTGCATTGCATCCAGTAATTCATTTGCTTGGGAATCAATCCAATATTAGAATAGCAAAAATGAAAGGTTGGAAGAGCTCTCAGGAGTCCATTTTCTTCCTTGCAGACAGGATCAAAAATACCAATTGCAAACTTGTGATCTGCCACAAATAGCCATACATGTGCAGAACAGGGGCAGATTTCCATGCCAAATGGAATGCACACTCTTTTTTAATGTGTATTTTTCCCAAAAAGATTCCTAGGAAGATTTAGTTCTGAGATTAATTTGTTTCTGATGTGCCAGCACATACTAGAAGCTAATAATCATGAAGATTTTCTCATGTGGAAAGGGAAGCTGGCAGTCCCCTACTGGGGCATGCAATATTCACTCCTGGGTCCTGGATTATCATATTCCGATTAAAGCTTCTGTATGCATTAAAATGTTAAAACATTTTGGAAATGTTTTAATGTTCCAACATATTTTAACATTCCAAAACTTGGAAGGGTTTGGAAATGTTTAACATGCACTCATTTTGAGTCTTTCTGTCTTCCATATGTCTTTCACAGAATTTTTGCAGTCCCTACAAGTTTCTGGAATCATTAACAAATGGTTCTATCAAGGTCTCTTTAAATTTAGGGGAAACCCTCTCACTGACACAACAGTTTTTGCCAAAGATACTGGGATTTTTTTGGTGGAAGACAACATGAAGGATGAGACGTTGATAATGACTGGGAATAATTAGGAAAGCATGAAAAGCAGGACTTTTTTCTGCACTTGGGAGTCATTCAAGGGAAATCTGCATATTGTCAGGAGAGCTCTCGTAGTGCTGGTTGCAGGTACAGTCATTCTGAAGGCAGTATCAGCTGTCAGACTGACTGTTGCAATCTACTAGGATGCATGTCTGGGGTTGTGCTCCTGTCATGGGTTACAGGCATCCAGTGTGTTTGCCGGTAGTGCTGGTTTATTTTAAGTTCTCTGCTTTAAGGTGTTCATGGTTTTGAGCACTTGTCAGCTCTAACAGAGGCAGCTTTGAAAGGTAAACTGGTTTCCCAGGAAAGCAAAATGTTTTGTTCTAGTCAAGTAAAAGTTTTGTATTTCTTATTATAAAATTTATAATTTACACAGTTATTAAAACAATGCAGCCATGCTTCGCATCTGTCAGTAGTTTTAGCTGTCACTTGTAGAAATTTTTTTGGCACTTTGTACTCAAACCAGACGTCATCTTGCAGAAATAATTATCCACGGCAGAAGTAGTACTGTTTCTCTGAATTCTCCTTTTACACAGAATTATAAAAACAGAGTTTGGAATCTTCTTTGTTTTATAACTGACTTTCCTGAGCTCACACCTGCCTTCTTCTTCTGCTGGCATTTATAAAGGAGCTGGCCATTTTAGTTTTATAAGTTTGTGAAATTGTTTTTAGTTATTAACATTCATGTTGTCTTCTGAAATGCATCAGTCTTGTGCTTGTTGCACATTTCCTTCACTGAGGATATCCTCATCAGGAAGGAAGTTAATTGCACAGGGACATTCCCAGGTATCTCTTTACCTTAATATGGCTGTATCTATGTTCTCTATGTTTGTTGCAGTTTCTGTAAGCCATACCAGAAGAATTACTTAGGAAACAGTATTTTTCACAATCTCAGAAGTGAAATTGAGTTGTGTGGTTTGTGTATAGTATTTAGATGATTAATCTAGCCACTGGAGTGCTTCAGATTTCTTTATGTTAGCAATTTTAGGAGGATGTTTGGGAAGGACAAAGGGGTTGGCCGTAGGGCCGTATGCAGAAGAAGATTATGTTTTCTTTGTAAGTGAAAAGTTTCTTTGAAATCTATTTGAAACAAGAAATTTTTAGTTTAAGTATTTGCTCCCAAAATCTCTAAAACTTCTCACTATACTCCTTGAGTCTATCTAGAAAATATTTTAATTGTATTTTAGTTTCAAAAATGTAGAAATATTTATCTCCATATCATGAGGCTTGATTAGGTGAAGTCAGCTGTCTAAGTGACTGAGGCTCAATCATTAGTCCCAAAAAGGGCAAGAGGAATTTTGAAGGATCCGTACAAGAGTGTTTAACAGGTGCTGAGCACATGTAGTGCTGTCTTGCAAGACTTCCAGTGACTGTCATTACAGGTTCTGTTTTTCACCCATGCTTGCTCCCAGCACGAGGAGCTCTGTTCTGAAAACCTGGGTGCTAGGTTTGTTGCCCAAATGAGATACCAGCTCTATTGAAAAAAATCAGTTTCCAGTTGTGAATAGTGCACTTGCTGAGAAAGCCAGCCAAATACTTGCACCTGCTCCAGATACCAAGCTTGGAGTAACCCTCCAAACAAAACAAAAGTTTTTTATCTTGCATAGAGCAGGGAGGGATTTCCAGGGTTTCCTTTCTCCTGCCCCAGGCATCATGTGAAGTGGGGTGGTACTGGAAAACACATCCTTTTTTTTTCTGGACCCATTCCAGCACCCCAGCTTACAAATACTGTGCTATGGGGAGAGGTGTTGCCTTTTGCAACACAGGCATAAGACAGCTAGTTTGTGCCCTAGTCTGGTATCAGCTGTGGGTTGGATATCTCTTCAACTGATAATGCTTCCTGCCACACCTTGCTGCTTATCTCTACTGCCACAATTTTGCAAATGGCATAAATATCCCCTTGCATACAGTTAGTGCAACATGAGGTGAATGAATAGGGAGAGACTTGTCATGGACATGCAGAAGTGACGTTTAATCATCCCTGGTGCCTTTGCTCACTGATGCTCAGTGTGATTTGAAAGAAAAGCTGTTTCCCTGCCCAACTGTAACCAAGGGAGTGAGGTGCCTTGTTGTTTCTGGGGATGGGGCTGCAAGCTCTGTGCATCTTCACACTGGGATGCCCTGGGGAGATATGTACACTATCATTACTGAATCATTCAGAGTGCTGTTGAGCACATGGGACTGTCAAACTTCTGAGTGAAATCCACTCATAGCCATTGCAAAGCCATTTTGATGCTTATGACAGTTAAAACCTCTTATGGTAAAATCATTTATTGCAGCCTAACATTTCGCTACAGCGAGAGTGGGCGCTTGTAGTAATCCTTGAGAAAGATCAAATTGAACTGTAAAAGGTGTTTCCCATTGTGGCAGTGGCTAAGTGCTTAACCGTGTGAGGGTCCAGGGGAACACTGAGCCGCCATTTCAATAAGGACACCATCTGGAAACTCCACAAGAGGAAATCAGCAGAGGTTCAGAAAAGCACAGAAAGGGAAGTGACCTCACAAATCAGTAGCTCTGTTTACTAGGAGGCATGCATGTGTCAGTCTGTACAAGCAGGCATGATTGCAGGCATCTAATCTTGAAGTTGTTTTCCATGTTTCACACATGCAAAGGCATATGCGATAAGGCATCACGCATTTTGTTGGTGAGAATTATATGGGGTGTCACACTCTGAGCTAAGTAGTGCTTTACCCCAACCCTTTATTTTCTTGTTTTTCTTGCTGTTATTTCTTCCTTAATGAGATGCATTTGGACTGACCCAAGCCATTTTTCTCTCCCCTTGGCATTTATACCTTTTATCTGGTGGTGCAAAGTCATTCATATTCCCACTTCAGAGCTGTTTGAGAAGGCATGACTGTCCTTTCAGCTGGTAACATTTTGAGATCTGAATATCTTCATTAGAAAGGTCATGAAAAATGCTCTGGCATTCTGCTGTTGTCCTGTGATTTACCTTTCAGGTCCAGACAGACTAGATCTCATACAGCTAAGTGTGGGACATGCACAGGGATCTGAGTATTGGGGCAAGGACTGGCCCCTGTGACTGGTCCCCAGTCAGTAGGGCCTTTTGTAACCACTTGCGGGCAAAGAGAATAGGAATGTACAGAGTGCTTTTGCTTGGAATGTGTTGGACAGTGTGGTTTCCCCATGGACAAAATTTCATTTTCTAAGCAGGTCTTATCACAGACTTCCTGATAACCCAGGTCACTGCTATAGGAACTTGTGTTTGTCCTGCTGCTCCTTATACTGCAGAGGAATATAGAGTTACAAAGGCTACTACCTCGATATAGGATTTGCGTCGCAAAACAGCTTTCAGTTGAGAGGGAAAGTTGTTGGATTCTTGGAGAAAAACCCCTTAGCTCAGGAGTTTTGGAAACTTTTCTTCTTGATGCTCCATTTTTTAGGGCAGTGATCTTTCCTGCAAGATTTCAGACTTTTTTTGTTGGAGTCAAGACCCCTATTTTGGGATCTGCTGCCTTAGCTTCTTACATTGCTGGGGTCATCCCCAGTGATGCCAAAAAGTAAATCCCTTATAGATTGTGTCATAAGATGATCTACTTAATCTGGTGGAAATAAAAGTTTTAAGCTATCCCCGCTGTCCAGTTCAGAAGATGCACTGCAGACTCGTCACTGCCCCCACACAAAGCACTGGCAGCACTCCGTGGTGTGCCAGCAGACAGACCAGCAGTCCAATTTACTTCTCATAACTTGCATGTCTGCAAGCAAGAATGGTGAGGAGAGTATTGTACATGGATTAATGTTACGTGTGAGAGAGAAACTACAATGAGATGGGTAGAAGTAACCTGGTGAGAGGATCTCATTCATCCCACTGCTGAAAGACCAGACCAGATCAGCTTTACTTCTGACCTGTTGATCTAGTTGACTCTAAAACGCCTACTATTGGTGGGGTTTCCGCACCACAAAACAATTTTTTCCAGTGCTTAATCCTTTTACTGCTAGAGCTCAGAGGGAACTTCTGACCTTAATCTCCTTTTCTGCAATTTAGCCCCCATTTTTCTTGTTGTATTTGTCATGGGTATGCAGAACAATCTGTTGTATTTTTTTCTGAAACCTTTCAAGTTTTTGAAAACTGTCTAATGTCTCATCTTTTTCTTTATCGTCTATAAAGTAAACAGCTCCAATGCACTCAAGCTCCCATAGAAATTATGTTTTCTCAGTTTCTGGTTATTATCATTGCCTTCCTCAGATCTCTCTCCAGCAGGGCCATGATTTCCTTGGGGCATTATTCTTCCAAGGTGGACACAGTACTCTGGCTCACTCCCACTATTGTTGGATAAAGATAGTTTCTGTGTTTTGCAAATTTCATCCTTGTACAAGTCTATTGTATTTTCTTTTTCCTTTTCAGCAAGGCAGTGGTGATTCGTGCTGAGCTTATGGTCTACTATTGGCTTTTATCCTGTAAGCCCCTTTTCTGCTAGGATGCTAATGGCCTGATTGTTCATCTCTGTCAATGGACATTGTTATTCCTGCCAAAGCATAATACCTTGCACATGCCCATATAGTATTTATTAAACTTTTTATCAGTTCTTGTTGTAAATGAGATAATTTTTCAATTCCATACCTATCTTCCACATGTGCTCCTGGCTTAGCTTGCTGCCATCTGCAAATTTAATAAACAGATTTTATTCTGGTTGTTAATGAAAAAATTGAATATTACCAGACTGTGAACATATCCATGGAGAAACCCCACTGGTATATCCTTGCATGTTGACAGTGAGCCATTGGTAACTACTTTCTGAGTACTGTTTTCCAGCAAGTTGTATAGTCATTTCATAGTGCATTCATCCAAACCCTATTTTCTGAGCTTGCCTGTAGGGATGTTTGGAGAAAAGGTGCCAGAAAGCCTACTAAGGTCAGGATATATGACTAAACTGTTTCTCTGCTGTCCACAAGACCCATTACCCTTCCACTGAAGAAAATTACATTGGTTTGACATGATTTTCCTTGACAAGTGCATGTTGCCTGTTACTCATCTACTTGTTATCTTGCAGGTGCTTGAAAGTAGTCTGGTTATTTGTTCCTGTCTGTTCTGGGAACCAAAGCTAAGTTCTTTGCTTTATAATCCCCTGGTCTTCTCATTTATCAAAATACATACCCCATTTGGCAATTTTTTTGCCTTTGTGGAGCCAGGCTTATCCCCTTGGTTTTCCAGCTGTTTGCAGATGAATTTTGAAGCAAAAATGTCAAATACAATGACCAAAAATGTCAAATCCAATGCTTGATTGAACATATTGCACCCAAGTAAGATGATTGGCTGTACCATCAGCCCCCACCAGCACTGTGTTTGGCCTCACTTCTGCAGAAGCAATGTCACAAATTTGTATATAAAATGAGCAGTCTCAAGAGTTTACCTGCAACATAAATAAGATAAATTACGTGTTGTTTGGTGTATCACAGCTGTGAATGTACATCGAGAAGCCCTGTGCTGGCCAAATCAGAAGTGCTGTAAACCAGTTAATCTGTGTTTACCCTTCAGCTCTGCCTAGCAGTGGCCCACACAGAAGGACAAGGAGGAGAATCTGAGTAGTATTTTATTGCCAGTGTTTGAAGAGAAAGCAGAACAGACAAGTGTGTGTGTGTGTGTGTATGTGTGTGTGTAAAAGTAACTATACCTGCACTTGCACAAGCCTTTTTGTGTAGCTACTCTTAGGCAAATAGGCTTTGACTGAACCTTGACGCTTGTTTTGGAAGAATTTTTAAAAATCCAGGGAGATGCCTTTCAAGTGTTCATGGGCAGTCTCAATTTTACTTAGAAATGGCAGAGACAAGACAATTCAGAGTAGATTATAGAAATGGAAAAGCAAAAGACTGGTAGAAGAGCTTGAAAGCAGAGAAAGGCATGAGAGAGAAGTATCAGGGATTAAAATGCATGGTGTGAGTACAAGCAGAGATACTGGTGAATGGAATCAGGAAGAGAAGGAAAAAAGGGAGAGGAAAGAAACTGAGGAAGCAGAAAGAGAACAAAGGTAATTGTTCATTGGTGGATTTCAAGGACTTAGTCTAAACACAAGAAAGCACAACATCTAACATGGAATGAAGAAATGAGAAAAGATAGGAGAGTATCAAAATTACTGTAATAAGCACATCAGCTTGTGGACTCAGAGCTGTGCAGGGCTGGGACCATAACACCAAGCTGGAAGGCAGCGTGCCCTTGGCACACTGAAACAGGGTGGGGAGAGGCCCTGGCTGGCACTAAGGTGCTGTCGAGTTTATGATGGGATGCAATCAATAGGAACAAAGCTGGCTGACAGATAAAGAGCCTGAGAATGGTTATCGTTGCAGTATGAAACCACATTGCATTGATTCATGGCACTTAGGGATTAATCTGCCTTCAGGTACACCTGGCTTTTAAAAGTGTTCTAGTTATGCTTTTTACAATCTGAAATAGAGTCAAGTGAACTGGGTTTTTCTCCAAATTGAGAGCTGTCCAGCTCTGGAATTTGGTTCAGAGAAAAACAACTAGAGAAAAACAGCCAGCCAGCTGCAAATGTACGATTTTCATCCAAGTGCTCCCCTCAGTACCTGTGAAATAGCTGATTTGCGTCTTTTAGCAGGAGCTCATCACTTGTCCTTCTGAGCTCTCAGTTCTGGTGGACTGGAAGCACCATGATCAAAAGCGTGGGGAGAAATGAGTGAAACTGTAACAAAGAAGCTGCAATAATTTGCAATTAAGGTGTAATAGGTGTTTATTCTGATTAGGCTATCCAGCCAGTGTACAACTGGGAAGGGCAGTGTGGTGAAGGAAGAGAAGCAGTCACAGACAGAGACAGGTGGGATCTTAGGAGGAGAAGGGAAGTCTGATGAGGTGAAATATGATGGAGGTGTGTACTTAAGAAATAGAAGAACAAGATGTTATTTTTGAGGTCTTTGTCCCAAGGGCTTTTGATCATATCTCTGTATGAGTAAGTGGAGTAGAGAGCTAGGAGTGATAGAGGTCAAAACTTTTCCTGGAGGAGAAAAAAGAGTGTTTTCACTGAAGAAAGTATATGGGCCGAAACAGATTTTACCTTAAGGGTCATTGGTCATCAGCAGGGGCAGATGCAGGACTATCACTCCCACAGTCCTGAGCGTTCTGCTGCTGGAGACAGCCTGGTGCCAGCAGCTGGCTTGACAGGGAAAGATAGAGTAGAGGAAGTGTGCTAGCTGGGCCTTTTTCTCTGCTCTTGCACTTCATCCTCACCTGTGATGAATCTTGCCGGGCTGGTCCTGGTGCTATCATCAACAAAAAATCCAGTGGGCTGCTCACAGCTTAAACAACCATTTCCCTTCAGACTTGCTGCCTTAATTCAAACACCATGAAGATGGGAAGCCACCTTTCTAGCCCTGCAGGGTTAATGCCATTATCCGAATTCCCCGAAAACACTGCTTCTGGTCCTCGGTGAATGTTTGAGGCTGGTCCTTCAGTTGACTGGCAGGCAGTGATAAAGTCTGATAGGAGTCTTCAGCCTGTCCTGAGCCTGAACCAAGGGATTATCCTGCTGCTGCTCTTGCCTTGCCCAGAGAAAGGTTAAGTTGCCTGGTCTGGGCTGTCACAGGCTGATGGTTCGACATTGCCTGCTTATAGATCCCAGACTTGGCCAGGCCCCACCACTTTTACATTCACTCTTAATAAATAATGAAATGAAATGGAGTTTTCTTCCGAGTGACAGGTAAATCTTGGCCACTTTTTGGCTGTACCAGTGTCGCTTAATTCTGTAATCCCTTTGCTCTCCGTTCCTTGGTGCAGTGAGCGCATGCTGGGAAGCACTGGAGTGACAAGCGATTTCTCTGTGCCTGACACCTCGGCTGGGAGACTTGATTAAGGGAAAATATCCTTGCATTCATTTTTTCCAAGTGCAAGAATGAAATGCACATAAGAAATCACCTGGGGCTGGGAAACATTACAGAGATTCCCTGCTCTGCTACCTGCCTAGTCTCTCAGGCTGGCAGCCTTTCTGTGTTGCATATACAGCTTGTTTAATGGGGAGCTGAAGATTTGCTTTGCTATTTCCAGTTTTACTCTGACAGACATTGAGAGGTTTTCCTCCAGGTCTAAAAAGGAGTCTCTGCACTCTTTCTTACAGAGCAACTTTCTGCCACTATTAGAGACTTGGGTAATCCCATCCACTCGCAAGGGTGAGGAGGTGGTTCCTTCCACTCACTGCTGCCAGCTGCCAGCCTAGGGAGCTGGAGCATCTGGGAGCTTCCCCCATCAAGAAGGTCGTAGATCATTCCCTCCGGCATCTTTCACACTGATTCGAGTGACATTACTGCAGCTCTGGGAACTGTTATTAGTATTCAGTGGTACACTTTTAAGCAAAACCTGAGAAAGGAATTAATCTGTCAATAGGAATGAATATACTGGACAGTGATTTATGCAGATCCTGTACTCAGAGTGACTGTGTTCCTTTCAACTGCATCTCTCAGTCTTGTTCCCAGAGCCAATACACAAACTTGCATTTAAAGTTACATTACAGCTGGCTGGTCATTTGTTCAACACCTGGGTCCATGCAAGCACTACTATACTTGTGAGGCAAAGCTGAGGAGAAGTGCATGTGTCTGTCAGTTTTTACAGAGCTCAAACAGTAAGTGACATAGCCAAGGCACAGGGTTCTCTTCAGTTATCCAGGGCCCATGTGCTGGGCTCTGGAATCCTGCACATGTGGGAGCTTTGGCATGTGGTTATAACTTCCCAGTCACTCTGCTTTGCTGCTGGATATGTTCATGGAAAGGTGTGTACAGCTGTGTAAATGTAGAGGTACATCCACGGGAGGAGGTGGCTGTGTGCTCCATACATGGCAAGCGCAGTTATAGAATTCTGGCATCCACTGCATGCATGGCTAGAAATGCAACAGAGAACTATTCATTTGGCTGCACAGGGTCCTGAGGATGCATGTTATGATGACAGCATGGTCTGGTTGGAAAAGCACATTTGTGGGTCAGGAGATTTATGCTGCATTTCTCACTGTCTCCCTTATTTATTGTGACACTTTGAGAAGCCACTTCACAGGACTGTCTTTTTATCCTGGTTTCTATACAGAAGGCAATTGCAGCACTACCAATTCTGGAATTTTTTGTCATGTGTCTCGATGATAATTTGTGCTTTACCAGATGCCTCTGCTTTTGAAAGTAAATTCTTCTCAACCTTTTGTGGTTTTGGTGACAGAGCAAAGCTTGAAAATATGGCTTGCATCCACCCTTGAGGCTCGTTAATGACAAAAAGAAGAGGGGAAATTAACTTTTCTTATTGTTTGGGAATCCTTTCTGTTTTCTAGAACCCTGATTAATGATGTTGGTGTGATTCAGGGTTGTGAGTGTTTGTTGGAGCACTGACAGGATTCTTCAGCCTTGTGTAGGCAGGACACTGTGTTGCTCCAGTGAAAGGCACTGCAGCCTTGCAGTCCCTTGCATGGTGCCAGGGTGCTGATGCAGAGGTGCACATACAGTAGGGCTCACATGTTGACAGTGAAGGCATTCAGATCAAAACCTACAGATGTATATGCATTTACATTGGGAAAAGCACTTCAAAATTGAGAGGTTAAGGTACAAAATCTGTCCAAGTAAATCACCTGTGAATTTCTTGGGAATCACACAGATGAATGAGACAAGTACACTGAGATATAGTTGTGCTGTTGTGTATGTTTTGAGGTGTGGCCAGAGTTGGGAATAGAGGTGTAGCCCTCTAATTAAAAGAGCAACATCTCTCCATCTCAGTGTGTGTGAGTGTGAATTACTCCCCCCAAGTCAGATCATCCCCTGTGATGTGTGGAAGTAGCATGGTTGCAGTGGTAGCAGTGCTGCCAAGATTCTTGATTGAGCTCCACAGTCTCTGGGGGGAGTTGGCAGAAAAGAAACAAAACAAAAAGAAAAACAAACAAGACTGAGCTTCTGAGGTCAGACTTCATTTCAGTTTTCATTATAAACCAAGAATGCAATGGAAAGAGCTCTATAATTGACGTGTTTTAAAATCTTGGGATAGGATTTGCTTGCATCCTTGGTGTTGACAGTGCTGACTGTCCATGGTCCCTGGACCACAATCTATTGGCACGTGTGTGTGGCCATCCTTCCAGCTCCCTTCTTCCTGCCTTCTTTTCACTTTCTGGTACACAATACAAGCCTATGTGTTTGCTCTCTGGTATCTTTTCCCTCTGATTTTGCCAGTGGGAGGGGGGAGACCAGCTATTACCCAGAGTTTCTCATCTCCCAGACTTCCTGTATTATGCAGCAAGCTTGTCTTAAAATTATTGAGATTATTACTGTGGTATATTTTATACATACACACATATATATGTTTTTATATATATATTCTTCAGTCTCCCTTTGCAACTGAGAGATGCACCCGGGATTTATCTCTGTAATGAGAAAAGGGAGATAGGGAGAAGTAAGGGCATTTTTCTCTGACTTGGATTGTAAGTCATTTTGATATTCATTGTAAAAGATGCTTTTCAAATATTTAAATGTATGTGTACTCACATATCAGTTCTTCAGGATGGATTGTATGCGACATAATCACTGTTTTATATCTCTTGCGTTCTGTGATGTTTCGTATTCGTTCATTTCGTTAACTTCATCTGGAAGAGATGGGAAAATGAGGAGCTGGAACTAGGATTAAGTTCTATAGCCTGTGCTCTGTCCTCGCCTCTTTTTAGAATGGACTAAATCTGGAGAAGGAATATGCTCACCCTTGACTGGAGCTCTTGCCTTTTCCAATGCTATTGTTTCTGGGGGGTGGAGCAGGCTTAAAGTATCTGAGACCTGAAAACTGCTCTTACATCTCATGGGAAAGGCTGAACTGGGATTTTGCTTGATAATTAGCTCAATATGTTTGGTAATTAGATCAAAGAAAGGGCATTTTGTCTGAGGCAGGAAAAGTGTACAAATGCAGAGGTATCAATAACACCTGTCCAGGTTTACCCTAGTGTGAAAATCTCTTCTTACCGCTTGAGGAGTGGCAGAGAGGGAGAGGTGGGGTACATTTGCTCCATCTTTGCATGACTGGGAATTGTGGCTGGCCATGCTGCACACAAACTCTTCCTCCCCCTTCGTCCTTGGAAGGTCTGCTCCCTGTCAGGTGTGCCATCCTGCCATCTGCTCCCAGCCCCGAGCAGCTGGTCCGATAGCCACAAACGCTGGCAGGAGCGGCCTTCCAGCCGCGTGAATGACAGCACGCGCCGCTGCTTCCTTGGCACGGGGAGCAGTGCTTGTAGCTGGGAATTAGAGGCTTGTAAACCTGCCGGCTCAAAGGTAGGGGGAACAGCTCTCAGCGGCACTCCCGAGGCGTGGGAATCTGCCTGAGCTTCCAGCAGTGCCCTCGCACCTGCGGGAGTCCCGGCCAGCCCCGGGCAGGATGCCTTTGCCTGTGGTGAGTTGTCACGGCTGAGGTCCAGAGGCAGTGCAAGTGATCCCTCCTCATCATTGTCCCTCATCTGAGCGGAAGAAGAAGCCATCCCAGCTGCAACTGGAAGGGCAGCCCTGCTCCTCCCCAGGCCATTTTATCCAATAGCTATTAAGGCTCTGCCTGAGACATGGTCACAAGTGTTGTGGTTTAACCCCAGCTGGCAACTGAGAGTGACACAGCTGCTCTGCTACTCTCCTCCAGCAGGATGGGGGAAACAAAAGTATTAGAAGAGTAAGAGTGAGAAAACTTGTGGGTTGAGATAAAAGAAGTTTAATACAAGATAAATAAAACCCAAGAAAGTCAACTGATGCAAATGAAAACAGTTTCTCATCACTAACCCACCAATGCCCAGCCAGTCCCTGAGCAGCAGCCCCCAGCCAATTTCCCCCCTACTTTCTATTCTGGACACGGTATCCTATGGTGTGGGATATCCCTTTAGTCAGATGGGATTAGCTGTGTCAGCTGTGTTCCCTCCCAGCTTCTTGTGCACCCCCAGCTTTCCTACTGGTGGGGCGTTGTGAGGAGCAGGAAAGACCTTGGCCCCATGTAAGCTCTGCTTGACAGTAAATAAAACATTTCTCTTACCAACACTGTTTCCAGTATAAATCCAAAACACAGCCAACACAAGTTACTATGCAGAAAATTGGATCTAGCCCAGCTAAGGGGAAGGAAGAGGGGAGTTAGGGGCCAAGTCAGAGGTAATTATTTCCAAATGCTGACTCTCCCTGGCTTGTGGGAGAGGAAGAGCAAGGGAGGATGGAGGGAAGGAGGGTAGGCTGGAAAGAAAGAGGTTTTCTGGAGGGGTCCCACCTGCCTTGTGTATCTGCTTTCAAAACAACACGTGCATGCTGCCCTGTTATCTGCAGGGTTCAGTAAGGCAGTTCATGACTTGTCATTGCATTACCACTGGAGTCTCCAAACTTGAGTGGTTCAAGAAAACAAGACCACAGCCCATCATGGAGTGGAGGGAAGGGGAACATGCAGGCATTTTCCTCTCATTGAGAAAAATTTTCTTCTCATTGAGAAGTTTCCTGTCACAAAAAGGAAGCTGTTTTCTCCAGGAACCCCTTACGCATGGTACATCAGGAGACACCATCAAACTATTGCAATTTTTTTTCAAGAGGAGTTCATGTGAAGACGACTGTGTGAGTGTGGTTCATTATCAGGATTCTGATAATGGCTTGGAAATGTCTGCTCTTCAAACTTCATCACTGGACAATTATTTAAAGTCATGAGTTTTTTTAGAGTCCTATAGCGATATACTAAATCCAACACAAGACTGATGAATTTTTTCCAGAGTTTGAATTCTGACTGGCATGATGAAAGTAGCCTGCAAGTTTCAAATTTTGGTGAATGTTGTGACTTCTCCACATCTAGGAACCATAAATGTGAAAGTTAGATCCATATATCAAATGATGTGCCATAAAATTTCAGAAGTATTTGCATGTAGAGTTCACATTCATCCCCATGGTTTCTGGGAGCTCCTCTCTTACCTGGAGAGGTGCAGTGTGACCTGTAAGCTACATGTGCCAATCCTTATTTAAACTGTGAGCATTCTGCAAACAAGCAGGCTTGGGTAACTGACTGATTTTATGACATGTCCCAAAGAAACTGGATGTTAAATTCTTTGTCTTGGTGTTGGAAAGCTGTCATTGTTTTTCTGGGGTCCTCTCTCCTAGGGCGAATCACTGATGGGTATAAAAGGGGTGTAAAGCTCCTATATAAGGAGTTATTGAACTAAAGAGCAGTACAACTGCTCAGAAAAGGTAGGAGGCCTGAACTTTGAATCCCTGTTGCAGAAAATGAACTGGATCTTGAGAGCTGCATGTCCTAGGTGAGTAGTCCAGCTATTCACTTAACTTTTAGCTCTTCTATGTCCAAAAATTTCATTGTGGAAATGCTCTTGTTGAACATTCTGTGAGAACTGGTAGCAGTAATGAATTTTGAATTTTTTGTATGAGCTGGCATGTTCCCACTCAGTGTTTCATGCAGACATTCCCAGGTACTTTTGAAACTTTAATATCTGGTCTTCCTGCTTTTGAGGTCTGTCAAAAAGCCCCTTTGAAGGTCAAAGCTGGAACCCTAGCCCTCACTAATCCCTCCCAGTTGGTCCTCCTTGCTTTGAGAGCACCTTGCAAATGTAGCTGAAAAGGTGTGGTAAGTTCTTTGCCCTTTTCCCTGCCCTCTGAAGAGGGGGCTTCACTTTCCAGAGTTGGTAGCTGCTCATCAGTGCAGAAGATCTGAAAGGATTGACAAATAAATTAATACCTGGCAGCTATGGCTGAAACTAGCTACCTCTGAACGAGCAATCATTTATCACTAAATTACTTTCTCTAAGCCAGGTAATTTCTGATCAACATGCACAAAAACAAAGCCACAGCAGTGCCGCGATGTTAACCAGAGGCCATTCATACTCCATGGGCTGGTGCAGCAATGAATGCAGAGTGAGTTGTCACTTGAATGGTTTATGAAGCTTAATGAAAAGTGACATTGCAGGATGGGGAGGGAGGGGACCACAGGGCCAGGTCTGGTTTGTCCAGTAACGAGTGCCACATGCAGAGAGGATGTATGACTGGAATAATTCTCACTCAGGAATGAGCAGTACTGGCAGAGCTGATGCTGGGACAGTGTGAGAGAGTGGTTCCTACAGAGAGGTGACTAATGTGCATGAGCTGAGTGGTAGCCATACTTTTTTGGAACAGAAGCAGTGCCATACCAAGAGTTTTTAATGTAAATAAGGTGATGAGAGGTGAAGTGTGCAGAAACAGAATTCTGAAGCAGAATCACAGAGCATGATAATGTTTGGAAGCATTGGCTGTTTAGAGCTCAGCACAGGGATTAAAATAAAAAAGTTTTGGTTTGGAAAGACTTGATGTTTTTTCTGCATCTGGTAGCAAACCAGACTCGGAGCCGAGTCCAAGCCGTGTCAAAATTTGGGGCATTCAGTTCTGACATGGTAGCTCCTGAAAGGAATGTCTTTTGCATTTAATGAATTTTAAATGTGCTGCATGTCTTCAGGGGTCTTTAAAATTCAGAGGAGTTAAAAGAGGCTCTTCACCTCCTGGAACAGGGCTTGGTGGAAAGGAGGAGCAAGGGCATTTCTGCGTGTCAAGGGAAGTCATGGCCAAGTTCTTACAGGGTACCTTGGCTAAAGCCATGCCAAGTGCCTTCAGTAAGACAGGTTTGTAGTCTATCTCTCTGGCCATGCAAGGTTAACTTTATTGTGCCTCATAGGGATTCTGAAATTGATGTGCATGCATATTTTTAGTCTGTGCGTGAGTGTCAATACAAAGTTAAGACGCTTCTCATTAACCTGCTGAGCTTTGCCTCACTGCACCTCAGGGATTGCTAGCCAAGGCACCTTGGGCATCTTGGTGGATCCCTTTTCCCTAGTGCTTCTGACCTTTTCTAGTATTTTCCAACTAATAACAGGGAAGATAAGAGCTGCTAAGATCTGTAAGGTTTGTTTCTTGACAAATGTCCCATTTTCACAGGCAGTTGAACCGAACTACAGCTTGCGCTCCATGCAAACATGTCAATAAACATTATTGCAAAGATGTACAAGCAATAACGGGAATGTATAAAATTCACCTTTATTTCTTTTTGCTATAAATTTACACAATTCTCTAAACAGCTTTTATTGTTTCAGAGCAAAGTCTTGGGATTTTACCTTTACTGTCATGCTAATTTCCACTGTTTCAACCAAAGACCTTTGTTGCCTTCTTTGCCTCTGCACCACAAGTGCTGGGGATGGGAGCACTGCAGCAGAGGTATGGATACATGTCCGAAGTTGCAGTCAGACTCAGTTAAAAGCTGAAGAGGTGAAGTTGCCATTCTCTGGGATAAGCTGCTGTGTATGTTATTGCCCGTCCTTTGCTTGATCACACAATGCCAGGGAGTAAATTACATTTGACAGTGCAGTGGAAGGGAACAGCTCAATTGCCATTTAGCTGTAACTCCACGAGAGTGGCAGTTGTATTTCTACACTAGGGATGGAGGCTGCTTACTGCACTCCCTCAATGCTTTCACTGAAGCCAGTTAAGGTATTATCTGAACAAGGCACAGTCAAGCTCTTCATCAGTGGTTCAATGCTGGTTTTCCTGTAGTGACAGGTGCTCAGCAGTACTCTTTAAGTGTGAAAGCTTCTTGGAGGTCACAGGGGTAAAACTCATTTCTGAGCTGATCCATGGCAGAAACAGGGTAAGAGGAAACACAGATTTGTGCAACAACTTCCCCAACTGAGTTTCTTGGTAACTGGAAAATGTGGATGGAAAAAAAAATAGCAACACACAAATACAATATACAAGCCTGATGATTGCTGCAGAAAAGGGAGTGCAGGTTTTGATTCTACTCCAGAGTGCCAGCAGCTTTGTTCCAGCCTAAAGATTTTTGTTTTTCCTCTCTGGGGTTCAGTGACTGTCCCTTGCCTTGTACCTTGTATTAACATCAGCAGCAGGGTCTGCACTTTTGATCTGTCTTCACATGGGTTTGGGCACAATGGCTTCATGGTCCCACTGTGTATTCTTCATTTCCTTTATCAAACCTTCCAGTGTCCCAGCAGATCTGTACTGGTGCTCAGCACAAACAGTCTGCTCTCACTGCTTTACCCCACTGTCCTCTGTCTTCTGCCTGGGGAGATTCTCCCGCTGGAGTGCAAGCTCCTGGGACTGGGTAGAGGACAGCTGAGTGTGTAAGGCTGGGAAGTGGAGGTTGCATGATGCAGTTCCCTTTTCCCCCTTTATCACCTGGCTCACCCAAGAGCATGGTTCCTCTCTGCTTCCTGGGCTTCTGCCCAGCTCTCCAGCTTTGTGCCAGTGGGTGGACTCTTAGGTTTGGTGCTGGCTACTGTTCCTGGAGGTCTCGCCATGCTATATTGCTCATGGCACTGATGCTTTTGTGGCACAGCCAGTGGCTGGGCTCTCTCTGTGTTTCCCTTTGGCGTGCTGTCCTGCAGTGCTGGCTTTGCCTGCCATCATTTCAGTAGCCTTGGCTCTCCAATGGCTCCTGCTCTCCTGCTTTCCCTGGTGCTGTGCTGCCCACCCAGCTATGTAGGATGCCCAGACACCCTTGTGGGCTGGCCAGACTCTCAGTAGACAGCCCCTGCAGTCTGTGACCCAGGGTACCACAAGGGTTTAGGCCAACCAATGTTATCCAACAGGCTCTGAAATTGGGTGCTCGGTCCCTTCCCTCTCAGCCAAAGGCTCACTATGGCTTGGAGCAGCAAGGGTGAGCTTTGAGGCTGACCTTGTAACAAGCTCAACAGCCCATTCTTCCCAGTGTGTCCTCGTGCCTGTAGCACTGTTCCTGCCTTGCCCCTTTTTCAAATCCCTTTGCTCACCTAGGGTATCACTTTTTTTTTTTTGTGGGATGGAAGGTGGTGCCTCTAGGACATCATAATGAAGTAATATCAATAGGATGTAAGGCATGGAAAGAGCAGAGAAAGAGCTGCAGAGCTCCCATGAGGGGATATGCTTTGTGGTTTAGATCCCAAGGCATTTGCCTTTGGTTTAGATCCCAAGGTGGTTTAGATCCCAAGGTTTGCTCAGACCTAGGTACTGAGATGGCAGTCATCATTTTGGTTTGATTGTCCTTGGGGTGGAATGTATGGCAGGCTGAGCTACCCATTATGGCTGCTTTCTCTCTGGCTAGTCAGACTGTTCCTAAGTATTCTTGATTTAATCCCTGCCAAAAATTCTTCTGCCTAGCTGTAGCTCCAGCAGCTCCTGTTTGTTATACCCTGAGGAAAGAGCTCTCCACTTGGCTGTCCTTGCCTTCGCCTTCTGTATGGGGGGGCGATGCAGGATGTTGTTTGGGCCCATGTTCTCCTTTTTTTTTTAATTCAGGGTTTTTTCATACATCTGTCAGAGTGTTTTGATTTTGTTTATAGATAACTAAAGTTTCAGGTAGCAGCAACACAATTTTCCTAGTTAGTTAGTTAGTTAGTTAGTTAGTTAGTTAGTTAGTTAGTTAGTTAGTTGAATAACTTTTTCTTTGTGTTGAAGGCAGGTCCATGCCCTGTAGCTCTCCAGGACTTCTCTGAGTCATCACTTGGAGCCTCTCGGCTTTCTCTGGAGACAGGTGAATTCCCAAGCAGCAGCCCCAGGCTTTGGTAGAGGGGCTACCTGAGGAGCATTGTGGTTGTTGAGGAAAGCTCTGTGCCCATAGCTGCTTCAGACTCCTCCCAGGCAGCTCCAGAATGGTTTGGGTCTTCTCTGGAGATGGTGAAATTTCACAGGTAGTAGCCACAGACTCCTCCATGGAATCCACCCAAAGTGTTTTGGCAATGTTGGAGATGTTTTTCAGCTGGGGAGGAGAATAAGCAGCTATAAGTTCTCAACAAAGAGAGCTCAGAGCTCAGCCTCTCTGGCCTGTTTCCTTTTGTCTTTGACTTCTGTTCACTCCAGGAGAAGTGGAGAAGTGGATGGCCCTCCCCTGAATAGAAGTCTTGCTGATGGCAGGGTGCCAGCTCTCACAGGTGTGGGAGGAGCAGAGCTCAGGGGCATAGGGCCAGGAGAAGCAACAGTGGAGGGCTCAGAGAGATAGATGGGAGCTCTGTAGGGTTAGGAGGATGATCGTTCCTGCAGCAGGGTACAAATCAGCTCAGTCCTGCAGCTTGAGGACAGTTGTAATTCCAATATATTTTTATAAATTTTAGTAGCAATGGGTAAGGGAGATCAAAGTGTTTAAAGCCAAGTAAACAACTACCAAAAAGGTGGAAATTAAAATTTATTTTTAAACCTAAGCTTGGCATTGTTGCTATTTGCACATGTCCATTTGTCTGCCTCTATTGCCGCAGTTCAGAGCATCTAGGCATAACTTAGAGTCGCTGTGAAGTTGCTGCACTGTTGTGTGGGTGTAGAAATTTAGAAAGCATTGTGATCTCCAATTTCGTGAGGGGTGATTTTGTCTTCTGATGACCACATCTTGAGTTTTTACCTAAGCTCAACAAAATCCTTCACAGTAGGTATGGTGCCTAGTAGAGGGAAGGGAGTAGTTGAAAAAGATTGCATCAAGTGGATGAAGCACCTAAAAATTTGTGTAAATAGTTGCAAATGAACTGACTTGATCCTTGCTCTTTTCAGTGCTAGGAAAGAGATCACAATGAGAAAGCAAGGTAAGGCTCAAAGTCTCCATTTTCGTGTCTTCAAAAACTTTGGGTTCTCAAAGTGTTGTCAGGAAAAAAAGCCAGTTCCTGTGACATTTGGGAGTGGGTTGGCACTTCTTTGCTCACTGAAATCACACCATCTACATAAAAAAAGAGTAAGAAATTTCTTCTTCCCCAAGCAACTAGATCCGCTTTTGTTCCCATCAGTACTCTAGTTTGAAGTCTGGAAAATACTGAGAGAAGTGTGAGACCTTTTCATGTTCATGGAATAGTAGATACCTAGACATGGATCTCTAACCCTTCACTGCCTTTTTTATCTTACGTGTTATATGAGGTGGCAGAAATAGAAAGTAAATGCTTTTTTCCGTGAAAAGTGGATGTTAATCAAATAAGTGACTGCTGGTTTAAGGTATCTCACATTGTCCAAAACTAGCCAGCCTTGGTTTGTTGCAGCTGCTGGCACTGCCCTGAGACTTAGCTTCCAATAGTTATGTTAAAAATAAGTAAATTTGGCATATATGCAGTGAGAAGTGAATCATATTATTGATATACAGTGCACCCCTAGAAAGGTCTCTATTTGAGAAGATTTAGCAATACCTAACAAGCTGGGAAGGACAGGAGGCATGGGCAGAGATAGATGTGGAGGCTGGGGAGGGTATTTGAAGAAGGATGTAAAGACACATTATAAAAGAGAATGGGTTGTGTCAAGCCAAAGAGAAGAATTCTCAGAAAGTAAAAATGGAGAAGATAGTGTTGAAAGCAAAGAAGGAGTAAAAGGCAATAAAGAGTAAGACCAAAGAGGGAGGCTGGAGTAGAGGAAGAGCTTTGTCTAAGTAGGAAGAAGAAGAAAACTATATATAGAAGAGAAAAGCCTGGCATCTGAGCATCAAGCTTGTGAAAAAGACAGAATCGGTACTTGCAAAAGATCTCATAGTCACAGGAGATGAATTAAACATGGCCCCAAAGGTGCCAGAATCCCTAGGCAGTGTAGAAAATGAGTCTGCAAAAGAATTCCTGAGCTCTGAATGAATATAGTGGCCAGACTCATAGGTCCCCCTACACAGACATCTTGTCTTTGCTTTTGTGTGGGAAGTGCTCAGCACACCTGGGCAACTGTTGTACAAATAAACTAGGCAGAGGAGAAGGTAAAGTAGGAAAGGTGGGAATAAAGGAAGACAGGACACATGCACAAGAGAAACAAGCACATTTCTATTTTTAAAGGGCAGAATTGTTTTATGGGGAAGACACCAGTGTTTTGCTATCAGATTGGCTGGGTTTTATTTCTGCCTCTGCCACAGACTGGATTTGTGACCCCATGTAAGTCTCTTCATCTCTCTCTGGCACTGTTTTTTTTTTTTTTTTTTTCATTTGTGCTTTTGGATTGTTATAAAAACATGCTCTAAGCACAGATTAAATATTCACAACCCTTCTCCTCCATAACTTGCTGTTATCATCATCATCATCATCATCATCATCTTTTACAGGTGAGACAGCAATGTGTCCCAGTCTTCAGAGCAAAACAATGGGCAGAGAAGCAAGTGTCTGCACTCTTAGGCCCTTCTCATTCCCTCTTGCCACTAGGTCTCAGAATCCTGAATCTACCTGGAGGGCAGCAGTGCTGAAGGCAAGGAGGGGGCAGCCCACCTAGGCTGTCTGCAGGGCCTTCTTACTCAGCTAAAGCTGCTGACAGCTACACTGCTATTTATTTATTTGGCTGCTGAGGGCAGGAACAGCAGGAGATAATCATAAGAAAATCATAAAAAAGAGGGAAAACCAGCAGATAATATTCTGCAGAGGGATTTAACGGGGTGAAAAATTGTCTCTTGCCGAACTGTCTATGACTCTAAATGCTGTCTCTGAAATCTTCACTCTTCCTCCTCAACAGAGGCTTAAGGAAAGCGACAGGAAAGGCTTTAAGCCAGTGTCTGGGGGTTTTGAAAATATGACAGGCAGGAGCCTGGGTTTTTCTCATCAGCATCTTTCAGTGGCATGGATGCAATCAGTCACTCCGTCTGTTTCTCTGAACAGGACCATTCCCTCCTTCTGTCACAATGAGTTGAGGGGGGGACTCTTGGGAAATGCCGCTCTACTTCCTATACCCTAGCCTTTCAATTGAGATGAATTTTTTCCTGTGCTGCAAGAGCATGGTCAAATAGCTGGGAAGGCTGCAGAGAGCTTGCTGCTGCTTTAGGAGACAGGAATTCCAAAACTAATCCTGATCTTGTGGTGACAATATGGCATTGGTAAGGTGGGACCTGCTTGAACAGAAGTGGTGGCTGAGATTTAATTCAAATGAGGTAGATCCCTTCTGCTGGAATCATCTTTGTCAGATTCTCGCAGCCATGCTGAAAGTCTCTCTCACAGGCAGACAGGTTGAAGCTTGGGAAGTGCTCCTGTGATGCTGTTGTGCTATTGTGGTGACATAGTATGATGTGAACTTTATGGTTTTTGAGGCATGAGGACAGTCTAGGGCAACTGTCTGGGTCTGGCTAAGATGGGAAGGGTCCAACTCATTTTGTAGAATTGACTGTAGAGACTCAAATAAAAAAAAACAAAAACAAAAACAAACCCAACTTTTTGTTTTACTTTCCAATACAAACTATATGTGTATACCAGACTTGGAGAGTCTCTGATTCCCATCTCTGCTAGAGGCTTTAAGTTTGATTTTGAGGAATTTATTGAATCTTGTTTTCCTCTTTCAAATGAGCATAGTTATTCTTTCCTGTCAGGAAGGCTGGTGAATACAAATTCACATTCAAGGTGCCCAGGTAGGATGTTGCTGATGGATTTAAATGCCTAGAGTTCCTGGGGAACAACCACTAATGTAAAAATACTCTGAGCTCCCATTTGGCTCCCTCTCCTTACAAGGTTATTTCTTACATGCTGTTATTGCCTGTGTATGTCCCAAGCAGTGATATTTTTCTTAAGAGCCTTAATTGATCTGTTGGAATATAGGAGATCACACATCAAGCTGAGCATTGTGTGTCAGTCCTGAACCAATTTACTGTTTCTTTTACTCTATAATTCTTCTTTTTCCAAGGAAAACCTAATGTAAATGCAAAGGGCTTGACTGCCTTACAGCAGTCAAGCACTGAGAGGAAGATGCTCTTCCAGAGTGAAGAGGAGGCAGCCCCTCCATAGGACAAACCCCAATGATATATTGGAATGCTCTTAGGGGCTGAATTAAATGTAAACCCTGCATGCAAACAACCTTCCTCTCTGAGAATGTGTTCACTTGAAAATAAGGGGGCCCAGTCACTGTGGTTTAGCTTGTTTGATGTGGTATATCTGTTCCCCAGCACAGTGTTCTTGCAGTTGAACTAACATGGGTACAGGTTCTTTTGTCTCTTTGTGGAGGGAAGAGCTGAGGTTTAATTTAAACAAAGGTCTGTTTTTACAACCGGGTATTAAAGCACTTCATTGTGCTCTACTCCATTAAAGTAGCACTTTAATCAGCAAAACATGAGTGTGGAGGTTCTTTTCATAAATCACAGCCCCCTGGTGTTAAGGACTTGTTTTGGACATGAGGATGGCAGGGAGATGCAGCAGTACAACATCTCCCAACTTCTGAATGCATGTGAATAAGGAGGGGAAGCAAGCTGCAAAATTTTAAAATTATCCTTATAGTCCTGCCTGAGGCTGGCATCTGGCTCTCAGGCAGCCATCAGGTACAAGGTCCCCATCCTCCTGTCTTGCACAAGGCAGTTGACTTGTCTGTAGGCAAAGAGACTTAGGACAGACTGAAAACAATCCCTTCAAGAAGATTTGAATCTGAGGTCTTGATCTTCCAGCCATTAGACTGTTGCTTGGCAGGAAGGTGGTAAAGCAGTGTGATTCCAAACAGAAGCCAGTTAACAGTTCTCCACTAAAACACGAGGTGAGGGTCCATTCTGCCTAAAAATGGTGAGCTGTTTGTAGTCCGTATCTTTTTTGTAAAGATGGAAATTATTCTCTCAGTCATAACTACTCTGTAAAAGAACTAGATAGGATATAACTGAGAGAAAATGTTTCTTCTTATGCCTATGGCGACTCAGTTAATTCTGGTATCTTTGATCAAGCAATTCAGTGACAAAGCTATTGAGGAAAATTACATTCTTTCACTGAGATATTTTGCATGGACTGTGCAGCATCCCCAAGCCCAGTGTGTGCCGGCACTCAAACAAGCAATTCTCAGCTTTTTCCCAGCCAACTATGCTGCCTTTATGCAGTTTGGGGAAACACAGAAAAAATCCTATTTGTTCAAAGTCTTGAAGTGTCAACCAGCAGGAAATTCACTGCTGATAGACTGTCTTGGCAGTGAAAGACATCATAAATTACCCCAAATAACCTGCATTTCAAAAACATTATTTGCAGTATTAAAAAAGAGAGGGCAGATCAGGACAATAAGATCCCAGGAAGTCCTCAAGGAAACTTTTAGAAATGTTGCTGCCAAACCCCCTTGGAGTTGCCAGTGTGACCTGTTGTTGCTGGGAGGCCTTGTTCTGGCCAGTATTTGTACCCCAAACATGCTCTGGCATCACTCTTTGCAGAGACAAACAGAAAGGATGGGGGGATGCAGAGGGCTTGGGAACACTTGCTGTTTACATGGAAACAGCGGTGTTCGGATCAGGAAGTATAGGGCCACCATATGGCTGCTTTCCCAATAGCCTTCTCTGACAATAAGTGCCTCTGTCCTGCCATTGCCCCCTTGTCACAGCATCTCGGGTGTGCTAGCAGAATGCTTTTTGAGCTACTGAATTGCGGTCACAGTGTCAATATACTGTTGGTGTAGGGGGCACGGTAGGTTTTTGTGACAGGGCCAGTGCAACCCCATCTCATTGGAGTCTTTCCAGCTGTGATGAGACCATGCTCTTCAAGGGCACCACTGCTTGTTTTGCCAGTGCCACGTGCCAGCGTGGGGAAGGCACAGAGGCTTTGTGGAGTTACTTCATCTTCACCAGTCCCCTAAGATAGACTTTTATCCCTGTTTGTTTTTCCCACCACCTGCTGGCCTGCTCCTGGGGCTCAGCTGAAGGGAGCCTGTGGACTCTTTGGAAGGGCAGTAGTGTGGTGTGCTTGCCTGTGCAGGACATAAGGTGGGCACTGGGAATGGCTCGGGACTACAGATCAGCCACAACAAAAATTAGGGCAGGAAGCTATGGCAGGAATTGTAAGGGCTTATCGCTTTCCACTTTATTTTCATGTGGGAAGGTAAATATAAGCTGCTGCTGACAGGGCTTCCATTTTGATTTTAACCAAATGAAAATGAATACTTTTTAACGGAGAATTTTCTTGACCAGGTTAATGGTTAACACCAACCCTCCAACCCCCCCCACCCCAAGTTCTCTGCTCTCAGCACCAAACTGTCATCCATTAGTCCCTTCATCTCTGTCCCACCCCCATCACCAGTGTGACCCATGTTATCAGACATCTGTTGTAAGGGCCTGGTTTGCAATCGGTCACTGTTCAGGCAGGCCAAGCGCCTGCAGCTCCTGCCATGTCAGGCTTTCAAACTTCCATTTCCCTCCCCCACAATTTCTAAACAGTGCAAGGCACCAAGCGGTGCATGTCACTTCAGAAAACTGCATTTTTGGTGATTCATCCATGTTTGCACAGAGATCCTTGGACAGTGCTAGCAAGAAAATACAGATGTGGCTCTCCACTGTATGGAGTCTTTTTTTTTTGCCTATACATTCTGGTTTTTGTGTCGAACACATATATAGTGAGTGTGACAGTCATGAAGAAAAGGATTTTCTCATTAAGGAGCAGAAAGCAGAAAGCAGAAAGGAGGCAGGATCCAGTATGCCTGTGAATTTTCAGAGCCATCAAGTCCACTTGGGATGGAGGAACAGCATGTTTGAGTTTGTCAGAGCAGGGCTGTCGCAGGGATCAGAGGCTGTCCTTGGTGGCCTGTCACTGGTGAGTGATTACTGCTTTCTCTCACCTGTGTCCCAAACTTCATCTCTCATGGCTGATGCTTTCCCCTTTCTATATTCCCTTCACACGCCAGCACTCAGCCAGCAAGCAGAGAGGCAGAGAGTGAGTGCAAAAGCTGGCAGGGAGTCAATATATTTCAGTGTTTTATTACTACAGAGCTGAAGTAGCATTTAGTTGGTTAGGCTCCGCGCAGAGTGAGCAGTCTAAGTGACTCAGATATCGGGGCCAACAATTAAAGGCACAACAAAAAATCCATGGATTAATTAGCAGGTCAATGGTGGTTGAGTAGTTATTGCTAAATTACAAGGTTTGCATGTAAGAGACAGGATTGATCACTGGTGTCTGCCAGCTTCTCTGGCTGTGTGTAGAGATGTGGGTCGGGGTGGGGGGGGGTGGTAGGTTCCCACTGATGGGGTGACACTGAAGGAGGTCAAGAAAGGTAGGGGAGGGGACTGCCAAAGGTTTATCACTCCCCTACCACAAGGATGCACATTGTGGGAGTTTAAGAGAGGTTCAAAATTAATTGATACCATCTGCCAGGCAGCTCTGCTCCTGCTGCAGCTCTGTGAGGCCTTGGGGGGCTGGCAAGGGGATTAGAGAGGGGGAGGACCGAAGGAGTGGAATAAATGACATGGTGAGCATCCATTGAGGTGTTCCCTCTCAGCACCAGGGGAAAGGGTCTGTCTGGAGTGGTATCATGTCCAGTGACAGAGTTTTGAACAGCTGGAAGGGCATTGAGACATGCACACACTCCCTACTCTGTCATGATGTACTGGAACAATTTGTAGAAAAAGATATATATACACATATATATGTGTACAAACCACCGTTTCCACAGTGGAACACGAGGGACTTGTAGACAGTGAAATGCAAGCAGTTTCTTTCCAGCAAGGAGAGTCTTGGGAAACAATCTTTTTGCTTTTGGGGTGCAGGAGGTTTTGAGAAAGAGGCACAAAGTGTGTCTTTCCTGTTGTAGGACTGAAGGGAAAATACTATTTGCCCACTGCTGCTATAATTAGTAGCTTGGCAGTGATGACAGCTGGATTAGAAAGAAAAAACCTATCCCTGAGGTCTCCCACATAAATGCAAAGAAGGCAGTGACAGGGGGAAGAAAGAGAAAAGGAGAGGGATGTGGCCTGATGGATACAGTACTGGGGGACTCCGCTCTCCCTGTGTTGGAAGCTCACCAGATTGCACTAATGTGCATAATAATCAAGCTGTCAGAGCCCTCGCTCCAGCTCTGCTTGGAGGCAGGCAGTGCCGAGAACATTTTATCTCGTTTCCGAATGACTTTTTATGCCCAGTAAAATGCTGTTTTCATATCAATTAATAATTCAGCTAATAACACAATTAAGAAATCCGCCTTTCGCTGGGAGCCATTTGGAGGGGACGGCAGAGGAGGGGCAGACACAGCACTAGGGAGGCTTCAGGCTGATGCTGCTCTGGGCTTGCGGGTCGCTGTTCCTGTGTGGAGATACCCAGTAATTAAATGTGCACATCAGGGAAACCAAGAGTTACAGGTCCCGTGTCTCTCCATGTGACAGAGGCATGATGTAGTTGCTGGCAAATCACTTAACCACTCTTTGAGCTTAAGTTTTCCTCAGAAAAGTAAGGCTTGTGCTACTTTCATCATGTTCTGCAAAGGAACGTATCACTAAATGTTACAGTGCTGCTGTTGCACAGACCAGGTCTTACTTATGCAACGATATGTGCCATGCCAGGGCTTTTCAGAAACAAAATACCAAGGCTTAGTGGGTCAGCTGGGATTTACTGTCTCCTGCATACCAGCAGAAATCTCACTGCATTCAGAGCCAGCTATTTTTATCCTGATTATGAGAGTCCAAGGATGAGGCCTACTCTGTAGATCATATATTGGTTGAGAGTATGATTATGATTAATTTGAAAGTGATACAATTATACAGGTGCAAATCTCACTATGAGCAAAGTAATCTCTTTGCAAATGTGCCATGAATGTATATTAATCTATTTTTCCTTTCCCCATACTGTGCAAGCCTGGCTGCATCTCCTCTAGGGAATTCTGTAATAGCAGATATATTCCATTACAGTTCCAGTAATGCAGCCCATGGTGGTAGATGAAGCTTGTGTGGGATGTTTAAGCGCCACTCTGTACTATCCTGGACTGGTAGAACCAAGCAGGGGAAAATGTGACACACAGTTTTGGAACATGGAAATGCTGATTTGACTTTGTTGGTGACAGAAGGCTCTTACTTCCTCAGGACCTGACCCTCAGTATGGTCAGTTTTCCCTCATCTCTGGAAATTTGAGTTCCCTCTCAGAGGCAGGTAAACTCTTGAGAATAAATAAATAATCTTTGTTTATTATTCATTCCTTGCAAAGACTTAGGCCTAGCTGACTGATTGCTGGTTCTGGCTATAGACCTATAAATCAGTGTTCAAGAAAGTGACACATCCTTGCTGTACTCTGAATGTTCGTGAAACTGCTATGAAAGCAAGGCATAATATTGCTTTAAGCCTGTGTAACTTCCTCTCCTCTTGCCTAAGAGCCCTCTTTATGTCCTCCCTCTGGCTTGTTCAAGTGACAGATTTTTGCAGGACACATCTTTTGTCCTTGTGTTCCACACCAAGATGCTTTGTTTTCAGGAAAATCTTGAAATGCAGGGACCGCACCAACCTCAATATCATCTCTTCCCTCCTTCCATCCCATGGCAGAGCCTAAACCAAGGCTACCAAAGCTTTTCATTGCAGCTTTAGTTAAGATAGTACATGAGAGAACCACAAGGCAAAGCGACTCAATCCATCCTTCCCTTAACAAGATCTTTTCTTGCTGCAGTTTCCTTTGGTAGACTTCAAGACCTGCACCCTGCTGTTCACAGTCAGAATAATTTGTGCCCATCCGTGTGGTTAATGTTGTTATGGAGCTTCTTTCTCTCCTTCTCTCTTTCTCTCCTATATTTTTTTCATAGAACAAGATGTTGATGAAAACACCTGCTCAGTTTTGCTTTTCTTAATGAATAATCTGTATAAAATTAAATGGCACCACGGACCAATTACAGCAGGGAAGAGAGAGAGTGGCCGTGCTAAGAAGCTGTCATAGATCACTCCTGTTTCTTAATATGTCAGGAATCTCCTAACAAGGTGCCAGGATGTGGGAATCACCTGGGAAATAAAGATAAGCAGCATCTGTATGTTTCAGGGCATCCACTAACATTATTTTCTCTCTCTTTTTTTCTTCTAGGTAAGTGAAGCTTTGATTTTCCTATGCATAGTGTACCACTTGACTGGGGAATGATGGACTAGAAGGTGATATGTTCCTTGGCTCAAAAGCTGCAGTGAAGGGTGTCCAACCTCAGGTGTTCATGGCTCTCCTGTTTGTTCGTAAGTCTTTGCTAGAAAAAAATGTTGGAAAAAGAGATGCCTTGTGACTGTGACCCAGTGATTGGGATGGTTAAGCTGCATTGCTTTATACCTTGTCAGTAAGACACTGCCCCTGTTGGGGCACATACAGCATAGATATGTACATGGTTGTCCTGGCCTGGGCTAATGGAATGTCACCTGCAGTCAAAAGCATATCTAATTTTTATTTGTCACCATTCCTCTCCCCCAGGCTGGTTTATAATGAGATCATTGAGCATTACCCATGCATTCTCTCTTTAGCATAGGTGCCAGAAGGACGTGCTGGTCTTGGAACAGGCACTTGTGTAATTCCTGTCTTGTGGCGACTGTAGTGCCTGTGTACAGCTGCAGTGCAAGATGTGTGGGAACAGCAGGCTGTAGCAAGTGTGCCTGCCAGGCTGATTCCCCTTTCAGACACCATGTTCTTGTGGTGCATGACCTGAGGCTGACAAAGTGCTTCTGAAAATATATTTTTATCACCCTTATTTCCACTTGGCACTGAAGTCCTGATGACAACATTTGAAATCAAGATTTATGTCTGTATGGACTTAGCATACAGCAAGCTGCAGTTCATTCTTTGGCTTTTCAAGTTCCTTACAGCTGCCTCTGTACCATGTACCTTGTTGCATACTGAGCCCTACAGCTCTCCAGGGAATAGCTTTGGGTTTGTGCATTTGGCTTCCAGGAGCATATGACTAGTGTATGATTCAGGGTTGCTCCTCCTCTTTTTAAGCCCACAGGCATTATGTGGTAGACCAGATAATGCTGGTGTGGGAGACCAGCAAATAACATGTTTGGAAATCCAAGTGCAAGTGAACTACAGACTTTCGTGTATACGTATAAATTCTAGTCATACAGAAACATCAAACAGACTTCATATATTAGTTTAATTATTTTAACTTTTCACAGTAGGAGACAGTATTAAATAACTGATTTTAATTTATATCATTTGTACAGGGTATGTACGTGCTTCTGCTTGAATTGCAGTATTGGGCTCCTGTTTGTTTAGAAAAGCTTTCCAGATTATCTGCACTATCTTGCTAGGTTTAGCCAGCAAAATATAAACTGCCCTTTGTTCTGGTTATGTCCAAAAGTGGAGGTTTATGGTAATGTGGCATTTCCCAAGCATGGTCATCATTACTTAGCATTCCTGCTGGGATATTCCTGCTGTCTCTGCAGAGGAATTTTGTTGGATGACCGAGGTTCTGTTTCAAAACAAGGAAATGGATAAGAAAACATTTTTTCTGAGCAGACCAGATGGAATAATAAGGGTTTGAGAAGCTGTGTGTGGGCTGAGTTTGAGATACAGGCTTGAACCACTAACTAAGTCTAAGGGAAAGAGAGTAAGGAACAGAAGAGAAGAACAAATAGAATTTGTGGTTTTGTACTACCCTGATGTTTTCCATCTTGAGTCTACCAGTTTTGCAGCTTTAATATGGCTGGTTAGTACTGCAAAGTTGGTTCTTTTTGCTGTTGTATTATCTGGGGAAGATATTACCTGAGAAGCAGATTGTGAGGCTTGTGCCTGTTCCATGTGTCCTGGAGGCATGCTGTCTTTCTGTAACACCTGTGTTACTGGCCTGTGCATGCCAAGCTTTGGACTTTTCTCTGTATCAAGAATTTTAATCTGGCCGTTTTATGTGGAGCAGTCTTCCGTAGGGCTCTTTGTGTCTTTGGCTCATCCCTTTGGATTGAGTTTTCTGCAAAGAATATTATTGCTGGTATAAAGTTGACATTTCCCTCTGATGAGCTTCAGGATGTAAATCACACGAACAAACGGGAAAACCGAAAAGCGGATAGTGTAGTATTTTAGCTGAACTCAATAGGGTTTTCAGTGCAGAAGCTGACAGACCAAAACCTAGAATCCCCACCTCCTTGACACTTTAATGTATTCAGATCTCTGTTGCACATTGTAGCCAAGACAGACGATTCCAGAGCAGAGACACCTTGTGCAGTGACATCTCACAAAGCTGTGTAATTAGTTCAGAAGCTACAGAGCCAGAGAGAATCATCTTGTGTCCATGTTCAGATGCAGAGTTCAGCAAAGAAATGCTTTTGTATTTGTTGTAGCCAAGTCCTATTGCCTAACCAATGCCTCAGCATCACAGCTGGAGATAGCAATTTCTGCTTTCCCTCTGACCTAAAGAAAACCAGGAATCTCAGCTGAAAAAGCCAAAACAGGCTGTGACAGAGCCTTGACATATGGCTCCCAGGAACCCAGATCTTCCCTCTGAATCTCTTTCTGTAGTCCAGGGTGTATTTTCTCAGTAAGAGGAGCAGCCTAGCCCACAGTTTTCTGCCCTCTGAGCTGTACCAGCATGTCTCTATGCAGGTCTGTGCTGCTGAGCACATCCAAAGCCTCTCTGTAGGAAGTCCCCCTCAGTGCTCTCTTTTGCTTTGTTACTCTTCAGCCAGATCAGTTCTCTTATATGATTCACAGCACAGTCTCAAAAAGTTCTGCATCCTAGATATACAGGGACAAGAGTAAGTGAAGGGAGGGGCAGGCTGGTATTGGGCTGAGAATGTGTTACATCAGAGACTTTATTTGCTGGTTGTTTTTTTCATATGCCTTATTTTTTCCTTGATAGGTCCTGCTGTCCTTTGATAGAATAGTATCCTTAGTCCAAAAAGACTCAAGGTTTTAAAAAACATAAATAGATATGGGATTCCGTTTATTTAGTAGCTGGTAGTCAAAAATCTTGGCGATTAAGAATTTATCTGAAAAGCTTTAAATGAATTCCTTAGTCACATGACCCAAGGAGCTGGCACTTTTAAGAAAACCCTAAAGCTGTGGTGAAATGAAATAAATCAGTTGAGCTGCCATTTGTTCAAACAGCATTCTTCTGTGGACACTGGGGAGTAAGGAAGAAGTCTTTGCCCAAACAGAAGTACAAAAGAAATCGTCAAATCATTTATGGCAGCTTCCTTATCGTTATCATTAGAGCTAATGCCATCATCATTTTCCCCAGTGAAAGCAGGGCCTCTGGGGCCTCTCTGCTTCCTGACAGTGGAGACACCCATGTGCATATTAATATGCAGCTCTGCTTATGCTAATGGCAGCTATTTGTAACATTAATATTTTTTTCCACCATAAAAAAATAACAACAATAATAATAATAATGCTTTGTCTTGAGGATTTGAGCTCTAATGTGCTTTGCAAGAATGCAAGGGGAAGAAAAAAGCCTCTGACCTAATTTTTTATATCCTTGAGGGGAAGACCAAATTTGCAGGTGGTGTAGGTGCTGAAATGCTTGCTCTCCTCATAAGCACTGAAAAGGTCAGTGGGGGAAACTGCTCTACCTCGTGCATAAAGTGAGCAGCAACATCATTCACTGTGATTGCTCCAGATTCCTGCTGGAAGGTCCTATTTGGACTGAATCAGCACAGAGGCTGTGCTCCTCATGGTCAGCCCTCTCACCTGGGCTGCACTGATAAACAACACGCTGGTGCTTGCTCTGGGAGATGGAAAGGGGGAGGGGGAGAACAACCCCTTATGTCTGGGAATGTCTCTGTTGAATTTTGAGTGCTCCCTGGCTTCAAGGCCACACTGTCTGACTTGCAGTTAGCAAACCCAACAGTATGCCTCTGGGCATACTCTGTGAGCCTGGATGTGATGTGACAGGAGACATGGGTCTGGGAGCAGGTGGCTTCCTTTTGCTCTGAAGAAAAGGCCTGTAATGAATGGCACGGGTCTTGTTCCTACCCTGTCTACCCAACAAACCACCATTATTGGCAATATTGGCTTTGTTCTGATACCATCTCCTACTGAAAGAAAATTTCATTTCCAAGTCCTTTTCAGTATTAATTACTGCAGTCACTGTAGCCAGCATTTACAGCAGCTACCCAGCATCATTCTGCTCCTTGAGGTGCTGTGCAAATGCAGATCAGGAAGGTTTTCCCAGAGTCTTCTCAAAGGGATTGTAGTTTTCTAAGTCCCTCAAGCTTTTGGATTTGGATTGCTGAGTACCTGTTTTATTTCCAAGCTTCAGTGTGTTCCCCTGGCCTCTGTCCAAATGTCCAAATGAAGCAAACAGGGAACATCAAGTATAGAAGGCAGAGGGATAAGCGAAAAGAAAGTAACAGAAATCTTGTCAGGTTGTCTCCTCAGCTCCAAAATGCCAGCAAACTATTTGGTGCCATTGCGGGCAGTGGGGCAATGCCTGCCTGTTCTGCTGGACAGGTACTGAACAGTATGTTGTTAACATTGGCTATTTGATGGAAGCAAATAAAGAAAAGTTAAAGGATTTTTCAGGATGAGTGAGTGAGAACCTTTCACAATGTCTGTAATTGGTTACTCTGGGAGCATATGATGATATTTAATAGGCCCCTCAGTGATAATTTTAGTAGCCTTTCCTAATGCCTGACAAATACTGAACATGGCATACTTTGTTACTTTAATTAAAAACTCTTTAAAGAAAATGTCAGTGGTGTTCCAATAGCCTGAGGTTTATTTGGGAGGATGGGGGAAACTGTTTCTTGTCAGAAGGAAGACAAAAGAGATGCCACTTTTCTGTGTGGAACTATGACTTGGATGAGGACCTGTTTTTTCTCAAGTCTTGTTTATTTTGAAGTGCTTGAATTTTGAAGTGTCTCAAGCTCCCCTTTCTTGTATTGCAATGGTGTATTTGTGCATTAAGTGCTTATGGAGGTATTTACTATTTTTCTTTTTGACTTGAGGGGAGAGAGGGAAGGAGAGATCACACCATCTGTTGAGTCCTTATATTACAACATTTGGTGAGAGAAAAAGAAAGCTACAAGGGAAAAAAGCCATAAAATTATTTCCCTTTCAAAGCTGATATTCAGAGATGTCCCTTCTCAATATCAGTTATCTTGCTGCCCCAAAACATGAGACTGTCTTACAAATTACCATGTACCTGAGAAAGAATCAGCACTGTCTTCCCCAGTCTGTGCCCCACAGGAAGAGTTTCCAGATACCCGTCCTTATTGTTACCTGCCTCTATGTTCAAGACATTTGGGCTAAGGCAAAGGTTACAATTTCATGCTTTTCATTATAACCCTTCCAGGGGTTAATAACATTATTTTTAAAAACAAACAAATAAAAACCAAGCAAACAAATAAACAAAACAAAACAAAAAACCCTACCTGACATCTTCTTGAAGCCTCATGGGACATGAACATGAACATTTAAGCAGGTATCACAAAATTAATGACTTGTGTCTGAATCATGGGATTTAGGAATGCTTTCAAAACAACAAAATTATAGCTGAACATAAGCTAAAAATTATACCACCCTTGTGAAAATAATGTTAAGTTTAAAAATGCCAATAACTATTCTATTCTGATGTTTTTTGTACTTGTGTATCACAGCCCCTATGGCATGAAAACCTGAGAGGACCTTACAGGAGGTGGAAGATGGGTTTAACTATTTAAATTCCTAGCACTTTAATTTGGAAGCTATAACACTGAACCCATTGGACATTCACTGTTCTTTAGAAGGGAGCAACCTGACCTTTGTAGTGCAGTGAAATCCTGAAAGTGAACAAGGACCTTAACTGGAGAAGTATTAACAGAGGTGTTGGACAGTCTTTCAGGAACAGTTAGCTGAAGGTGTCATTGGCAACAGAGGAAGCAAGTGTTTCATAGGATACTTTTGCAAAAGAAGGGGGCTTCAGCTTTCCTTTTAGAAAATGACCCTGCAATAAATTCTACTGTTTAGCATCCTTTTTGTAAATTTACTGTTGCTGCATTGACTCTAAAATAGTTGGTCTCACTTTAGACTTAATGATATAGTAAGTGTAGAGCCTTCTCCCAAGGTTCTCAATTGGATACTTCCCCTTTAGAGAAAGGTCAGTTATGGTTGAACTAGAAACACACTGAGAATGATTTGAGGGTTGTTTAAATTGTCCTCTGAGATGTATTGATCTTAATGGAAGGAAAATATGTCCTCTTGTGGCAAGGAAGATAGGGCTGAATCTGCTATATGAGGGCAGCTCTGTGACCAGATTTGGTTAGCAAAATCTCTTGCTGCACAGCTCTGTCTTGAATAGATGGAGATGTTATATCCATTTGTGTGTTTTCTATGCCTGCGTTGGCAGGATTTTCTAAATACCTGTGGAGAGGCACAAGGTATTTGTCAAGTGCAGTGACATAAAAGAGATGTCATGGGAAATTATAGCACTGGCAGTTCAGCTCTAAGGAGGGCAGTAAGTCTTCATGGATTCTCTGGTACCTGTGAGTAACACACAGTGGATTTGTTCTCTAGGCTACTGGGTGCCTTCAGGATGCAAAGAAAAATGGTGCTAAAGGGAATATCTGGATTCACTGGGGAAAAACCATGATTGACTGTGCAGAACATACGCAAAACTCACTGGCAGTACAGCATTTTTGTGAACTGTGCCAAAAGGTGGTGCAGGGAGAAAGAGGAGCAAAATGCATGTAGGAAGGGGCAGTATAGTTTCAGGGGCCAGTAGCAAAGAGAAAGTGCAAGTTTAGGAGTGAGACTATTTCTTTGTGTGTATTCAGCCTTGTGAACCTTCCTGTTTATTAACCAGCAAGGGATATCCTCATATTGTTTATTTGTTCCCTAAGCTTTACAGGGCCTGAGCTGGATGAAGCACCTGCCCTTATTTGCAGTCTAAGCCCTTGCATAGTAACAATGTAATCATCACAGTCATAATGACAAAGTCATTCATGGCAACTGATATGGTTTATCACATGTGACACATTTGTAGGTGTGTATGAGCTCAAGTTGCATCCTTTCTTTTGAGGAGCTCAAAAGAAGTTTCTGTCCCAGGTACCTTCTCCCTATTGACTTCTCCTTGGCTTGGCATAGCGAGCACAGGGTACAAAGCTCAGTGGAGACTGTTTTATTTGTGCACCAGAGACAGCTAGGATAGGTGATTTTCCCAGTGTAGATCTCTTGGTTCAAAGGAATGCTGGGTTTAGCTCTCTATCTCTCTGCCATGCACATCAGCTCTGCAAGTGTCTGTTGCCCTCACATGACATGAACTCCCAGACTGGAGCTCATTTGACTCTAAGGTTAATTTTCTTTAGCCACTGGCAGGCTGATTTAAGTGTCAGCTCATTATGATGGCATTCTAATTAGAGCCCCACGATAGCCTTTGACCCTGGGAAATGACTTGGGAGAGAAGAAGCAAATAGGGTGATAAGCTTAGATACTGGCACACAGGAGGAAATATATCCTGCCTGACGTTTGTGGGTGTCAACTTCAGTATTATCAGATTGTCCTCTGGGAAGGACTGGTTATTAGTATTTATCTCCCTCAGACAAATTCAGCAGCACTGATTTCTCTTGCTTCAAAGGGAGTTGCACCTTCTTCTTGCCAGGAATGGATTTAGTCCTTTGCCTTCATTTTCAAGGTGTATTTTGTGTCGTTTCAGAAGAGCTGATCATGTCTCTTTCTGGGTGGAAGATCAAGTTTTCACAGGGACATGTGAATTTTTTTCAGGCCTATCTAGGAAGAAGAGCTGATTTTTTTTTTTTAATTTTTTTTTCCCCCAGGATATAGAAGCGGGAAGGAAAAAAAGTATTCAGGTAAAATTAGTACTTCGATACTACATCCACATCCTAGAAAGTTGGGGTTTTTTTCCTTTTGCTCCTATGGACATAGCCTTTTGAAAAGAAAGTGGGGTAGTCATCTTGATCTAAACATGTGAGACTCCTACACAGCACCAGTGATATCTGAAGCAGATCCTCTCAACAAAGCTTTTAGGAAAATGTACAGTTATAACAAGTCTTGGCTAGGAATGCAGTCTGCCCTCTGCAGACAGGTTTTCCTTGTGCACCTTGAATCATGCCATTTCCTGCACACCTCGTCAGGAACTCCTAGCATTCTATGTCTCTACATCTTTCTTTCTCCTGTCCTTTGATAGTCTTTTATTTGCATTTTTCTCATATCCCTCAAAGATGGGAAAGTGCTGGGCCTGCAATTATGGAGTAAAGAAACTTGGAGGACATGATCCTCTGGAACTGAAAGCAGTGGCAAATTGGTGTCCCCTTCCTGTTCTCACCATACCTGGTGCATCTGAGGATGTCCTTTGGTATCCTCAGTCTGGAGATTCTCTGCCTGGTATTCTCAGGCTGGAACCCCAGCAGACTGATCTCTGAAATCTCATGGTTTTACTGTTGAGTGGGAGGTAAGTTTGTCCTGCATGGAACAGATGGGGAAACTAAACAGAGAATAGAGGTTTATGCAAAGCATCATAGCAAGTCAATGGCAGAGTGTACTAGAACTTAACTGTCTGCAGATGTTCTTGACTTGACCTAAGGCTCATTGACATCATTCAGGCTTTGTTAAGAGTCAGATCTTTTGATATTTGATATTTTTGTGTGCAGGCAAAATTGTTATCCTCAGAAAATACCAGTTAATTAAAACATTGTGTGGAATTGTCACCATTTCAGCAAGGTTTTGCCAGGAACAATTTCACATTTCCAGGTTTAAGTGCCTCCTCACCAAGCCAGAGAGGTCACACAGGAGTAGCCAGGAACCTGGAAGCCAGATTTCTCAGCTGGGACTAGAGACATGGGAAGGAGTCCTATGGGGAAGGCATCCTTCTGAATGAAATTGAGCAGAGGATGGAAAACAGAAGGCTAACGTTGCAGAGGGGTGAGGTCTGGCTTTCACATTTGGTACAGAGTGGGGAGCAGGGAAGGTCATTATCCTCGTGTGGTCTTGGCTCGGTCTGGTTGTGGAATGGGAATGACATCTTAACAAGTGGTGTGGGGTAGAAGATTGGTTTTCTGCATACCTCTTCTGGGGACTAGCACGTTGTCCAGACCTCGTCCGTAATAAGTCCTATAGGGAAGGACTGATTTTCTGAAGGAACAGTTGAGAAGTTATCTTCTTGTAATAACGAGGTACTTCAGTAGTGTTCCCAGCTAGCATGCAATCTTATAATTATCGGCTTTTGTGCATATATAGTATCCTGCCTGTCTTCCCCTCCTCTATATGCATGCAGGCATTCACTCATTCCTATCTCCATCATCTTTAACTAAATTAGAGTAAAATACTTCATTACAGAGACTTTCAGACACGAGTGTGGGCCCCAGGGAGTTTATTTTCATACAAATGTATTATGCACAAGGTTGATCTGATCACAGACAATTTGAACTATCTCTGCACCCCCAGGAAAATTCTTTCATAAATGTAAATGACGTGACACTCCAAAGAACAGAAAACAAGACAGAAGGAGAAAAGAGAAGAAAAGAAAGAAAGAATCTTTATGCTTATAGAAAGAAGATTATGGGCAACTGCAGAGGTGCTGGGTCTTAAGGGCAGGATATGAAGCTGTCAGGGCTCTTTTGCCTACCCTTTTCCTTCTCTCACAGTGTAGCCTTCTCATCAAACACCAAGATGTTGCAAGGTACTGGAGGGGGAAGAATGATGAATTAAGTATGTTTGAGATTATAATAACTGTTTCTATGGCAACAAGAAAATGCCCTCCATGGCTTTTGTTTGTGTTTTGAGCAAGGAGGCATGAAGTGAAGGTTTGTAAACAGAAGGCAGCAGGAAGGGATGCAGGCAGGGGGCTTTGTGGCACCCTGCCCATGATACTGACCCACTTCAGGCACACGTGGCTTCTTCTGGTGTGTGGGGCTTTCTTCTGCCTTGCTTCAGCTGTCGGTTGCAACTTTGGCTTTGGACTTCTGGGATGTGAGAGAGAGCAAAGGCATGTGCTTTTCCAGATTCTTCATTACCGAGCTGCTCAAAAGTTGGTACCTGTAGGACTCAGTGTCCTCTCATGAGGATATGTGGGACTGAGCCCCACATGCTTCTCCGTGGGATTCCTCCACTCTGCACCATCATAGGGAGCCCAGACCTGGCCCTGCAGGGATCTCCCAGTACAAGCAGTAAGCATGGAGGTTGAGTTAATCCTCACTTTCACAGAATATTAATCCTCCACACAAATTCACTGGGCAGAAAGATGCAATGTAACTGAAACCACTTTGGCTTCCCCTCTCCAGTACTGCACAGAGAGACCTATCTATTATTAAAAACCCTATTAGTCGTGGTAAGATTGTACCACTCCCTCTCACTGTAACTGCTGAGCGTTATCTAATTGGTTTTTATTACTACTCCATCTCTGGGAGCATGTGGAGCTCAAATACACATTTGCTAAGACATTTGCGTTCACTCGTCTTCGTTGGGGATGCTTTTAGACCGTTTAAGGTTTTGTCAGGAGGATTAAAAAAAGAGGGCAAGAGAAGAGGAAACTAGGAGAGATGGTTCCCAGGCTGCAAAGGATGTGGACAATGGAGACAAGAGGCAGACCAGAGAGCTCAGTTACGCTGGTGTTTCCAGCAGTTGTTCTGATGGACAATTGGCCTCTCTGGTTCTTCCAGCAAACAGCTGCTTCACTTTTCTGTTTCCCAAAGAGAGACATGCTCTCTAGGCTCCTCAGTCACTAGTGTTCCAGCTTTGTTTTGCTTGCACACAGAGCTGTCCTCTCACCCTGGAAACAGAAATAGATTTCAGTGAGAGGGCAGGACAGACTGTGCCCATTGGGCATGGGGCATGGCCAGATGAGTGAACTGACCAGCAACCTGTTGACACATGACTGGTCCCTTCTGCCCCTTGATCCCTCTATTTTACCATGCTTTTTCCTGCACAAACCACCTTGGTACTTTCTTTTTATTCCTTTGGTCTTTCCCCAGAATATCCCTGTAAATCCTGTCTAATCCCCAAATGCTTTTCTCCCTAGGCAGTATCTTAGGGATTAACACCCCTATCCTGTGCCACCCACATCTCCAGCAGCGATGGTCTCTCTTGCTGCCCCATTGCCCTTTGCTCTGCTGGTACCAGCATTTGCACAGCTCCATCTGGATGTGTAAGGCTTGCAGGGAGAGAAGCACTGGCTGTGTGACTAATGTTATTTGGGTAACAGCATGCCACACAAATTCAAAGGTGTTTCAGTGCTGGGAGCTGCCTTGAGCTGCTGGGAGCTGACGAGATTTCCAAGTCCTCCCAAGCAGTGTAGGTGTCTCTCTTTTGGAAATGAATGAATGTTAAGGAATTCAGTTTGGTGAGACATTTCTAGGAAAGGAAAAAAAAATTAAATCTTTCTGACCCTTGAATCTCCTAAGTAGTTTTACGCACTTTGGGCTTGGAGTACTTAGCAATTGGCAAAAATCAGACTTCTTGTGAAGTGTGATGTAACTGCATTTTGCATGTGAGCTGCCTAATCAAGAAATTTTAACAGTCATACTCATATGCTCCATGTAGCCATTAAACAGGCTGTAAAGCTGCATCACCACTTGCTCGGTTCAGGCTGGGACATTTTGGTTTTTGTGGTCACCGATCAAGTGAAATTGTTTGTTATGGACGGGCTGGTATGTTCATTCATTGATTCTGCAGGCATTCCTGCTGCAGAGGAAACAGCAGTGCCTTAGCCAGGGCACCCAGTTGTTTGAGCAGGGCAGATTCCCTCCAGGTTTTGATAGTTTTATAATGTCTGGAAACACACACTCCCATGCTAATGAGAGCAAATGAATGGGTTTTTTTCAGGGATTAACCCCCAGTGAGGCACTCCAAGGCTCCCCACAAAGGCAGTGAAAAAGCTCTGCCCTGCCTGATGTGAGTGGGCTGGCAGGGCACGCTCTCACCTTTCCTCTCTGGAAGGAGCTGTTTCAACCTGCTTGGCTTCTCCTGCCAGCACCTCACTTAAGCACTCCCAGGATGTTACTCTTCCTGTGGTGCCTGTTGTGTTAATGGGATATGTTTGAAGCCAACTTCACTGTAATTTCATTTTCCTTAGGGAGGTGGGGGGGAAGCACTTTCTCCTCGGAGCTACATCCCCGCTGCTCACTCTGCGTCCCTCTCTCAAAGTCTGCAGCATGCTCATTTTTCTTTCAGATAATGAAAAATGCCAGGAGCCAGGCGAGCCCTGGAGGAGCCCTTGTGGATGCATTGCTGCTCTGCACCATACAACACAGTCTAAGCCCCATCTTCTCTCCCTGCTGTGGCCCTGGCCATGGCCTCTTTCTGCTGCCCATTGTTTGTTCTAGGACAGCTGGACCATGCATCCTACTGCAGTGTGCACCTTCAACTGGAAATTACTCAGTACACAAGCTTGTGATGCAATTCTTTAACGGGAGTGTGTTGCCCAGCATGTCACACCAAAGTGCTGCCATTTGGCTTGGGGTTTCTGGCCCAAGTGCTGGCATTTACTGTACCAAATCATTCAGGAGCTTCCCACACCTGGGGATCCCTTCCCCATATGATGTTGTTGCAGTTGCAGTGGCTGAGATAGAGTCTAGTTCTCAGGGCATAAAAGAGAGGGAGCTACTGGCAGGGCTTTTCCCCTGGGGTCCCATAGTCCTGTAATTCAGTTCCCCCTCAGTCTGAAAATCCTCTGTCAATCTTCAGGGTTTACAGAGAAACTTGTCTGCTTTCTGGGGCACTCAGGGCTGCCTGAGATGGATGGGCAGCCAGGGGAGGGAGTGTTGTTTTTCTGTCTGAACAGTTGATGTTTTTCTGTTGTGTGGGTTGGGATATGTTGCTGGATTTGATTTTGGTTTGCTGTATTGTTGTTTGTTGAATAGCTTGGGGGGTTGTATATAACATTGAAATGGTTGGGGCCTGCAAGGGGTGCTTTTTTCCTGGCATTTAAAAAGAAATCAAAATAGATGAGACATTTTTCTCGTAATTAGAGATTGTACCTAAATCAAATGCTTTAGACCTCACTCCCCTCCTATTCCCCTATTTCCCACCCCTCTCCCCCTCCTACACACATACAAAGTTCAGCTGTTTGGGAATGCAGCTGGAAATTTCCTACTGTCTGGTAAGAACAAACTAAGCCTCCTTTCCTGGCTCTTTTAAAAAACCCCAACCAACAATGCGAAGCATGCCCACAACTGTTCTGTAGCCAGCACTCCTGTCCAGCTGCAGTGCAGGTTATTTCTGAATTACCCTAAACAGGCAGTTCCCCTGCTCAGAGGTCAAGGTCGGTGCAGTGATGGCCACATCCCTCTGTTGGCACTTCCCCGTGGGAATGACATTACCCCTCATGCCTCTCCCGCTCCTACTCCCTACAGCCTGTTATTAAACAAGGACAAGTGAGTAGCTTGTCTGTGTCTGTGTGCGAGAGCGCGACTCTGTCACCTGATGCATACAGATGGCTTATTAACCAATTAATTCATAGGACTAAATTGGCTAAATCAAACTAAATGACACCCAATTGCTGTACAAGGGTAGAAATGGATTGGAATAAGTGTTTCTTAAATGCCAGCCTCGTTGAGCAAAGGAATGAGTAGCAGAAGGAGGAGGGGGCCTTATGGAGGAGTGGGGATGACAGCAGACACTGGCAGGCAGCGTGAGCAGAGCTGTCCAGGGCATCACGTCCTAGGGAAGGAAGTGGCTCATGAGCTTGTGGCAGATTGTGCTGCCAGGAAATCAGATCACTCTTTTTGCTGGTGACACTTTAGGCCTGGGAATGCCTCTGGAAAGGGAGTCCCAGCCACATCCTCACTCTGCATCCTAGGCAAAAGGAGGTGTCTTCTTGCATCCCAGCCTTTGGTTGATTATTCACACATTATTAAGTGAACTATTGTTGATTACAGCATGATCTATTATTTATTCATTTGTCTGAGGAGTGGGGGTTTGATTTTTCAGAAGTGCAGTCTGCCTTTTCCTCTGTCTGAAGTCCCTAGGAACAAGTATGTTCATCTTCCTGAAAACTAGCATCCTTGTCCTTTCTATAACCATGCCCTCAGGACTGGCCAGAGCAGCTACACAGAGCTGGAATGCCTCTGTGTGCCTCACCTGCAGCCGTTTATCAGTTGCTTAAGGATGCTTCTCTCTGTTTTTTCCCTTGGCATTATTTATTTGTGGATCAGCTGACCTTGGCTGGCTGCTGCATGGCCACCAAGGTGCTCTGTCACTCCTCCTGAGCAGGACAAGGGAAGATAACTTGACAACTACTGCCACTGGCACAACAGACTAAACTTGAGAACATTAATTTAATTTCTTGCCAATTAATAACAGAGTAAGATAGTGATAAATTATAACGAAACTAAAAACATCTTCCCCACCCCTCCCTTCTTCCCAGGCTCAGCTTCACTGCCAGCTCTTCTTCCTCCCCCATGTGCTACACAGGGGAAGAGGGAATATGTGTTGCAGTCTGTCCATAACACTTTGGTGCTCATTGCTCCCTGTGCCCTTCCCGTGCTGCAGAGTGCAGTCCCTCCCACAGGAGACAGTTCTTCGGGAACTGCTTCAATGTGCATTCATCACATGGGGCACATTTTTCAGGAACAGATTTACCCCTAGGTTTTAGCTTCTGATGGAAAGCTTGCTCTTGTGTAGGCTCCATTCAATGGCCGCAGCTCTTGCTAGGAGCCTGCTTCAGCAGGGGCTTTTCAAGGGCTGCAGCTTCCTCCAAGGCCCATCTACCTCTCCTGCATTGTGAGTCCTCCTGAGGCTGCAGAGGAATCCACTCCGGCATTTGGAGCACCTTCTCCCCTCCCTCTTCACTGACCTTGGTGTGTTCAGGGCTTTTTTTCTTACATTATCTCCTCTCTTGCAGATGCTGAACAGTTATTTCTCACTCTTTCTTAATTATGTTATCGCAGAGGCACTACCTACATCACTGGTTGACTCAGCTTTGGACTGTGACTGGTTTGGAATGGCATTTTGGAGCCAGCTAAAGCAAGCTCAGTCCAAGATGGGAGGGAGCAGGTCCTGCTGTCTTCTCACAGAAACCATGTCTGCAGCCTCCCTTCCCTCTCAGCCTTGCCATATAAACTAAACAGAGTATGTTACAAGAGACTGTTTTTCTGCATAGGAGAGCATACCTATTTTCCTGTACTGAATGCTGACCTTTGCTCTGTGTTGTGATATACAAGATGGATTTGGTAGGATTTACTGGATGACTGGGAGTGGAAGGTATTTCCTCTGATCCCAGTTCAGTTTAACAACTACCATGATACATAAGAGTCATAACCTGATTTGGAATAGTGGAGGAGGTACAAGAGAAAGAAAGAAAAAGGCAAGAGTTGCACATCAGAAACTACTTATCGGCGGCTGGGGGCTATGTTTCTCAAAACCCTCTAATTTTATAAATTCCCACACTACTTTTTTATGTTTTATGTTGTAGTTTGAATATTTTACCTATCTCAAGGCTATATCTTATACCACCATATCAAAACTTGGGTTGCTTGTACCACTGTTCTGCCAGAGCTGATAATCTGAGCAAGGTTTCCTGGCTGCTTCCCTTAGCAGGAGCTTCATCTTTCTAATCATGACAAAGAGATTCTGTGGCTCTCCTTAAGGTGTGGTAGGGAGATGGCCCATGTGGGAATATGGGAGATGTCAAGTCCTTCCGTGAAGCAGAGCCATCTAGCAACAGCTTATGGCAGTTTCTTGCTAACAGCATCTTTGTTCAGCATGACTCAGGGCAGACTCTTTGGTTGATTATTCATCTTGTGGTCCCTTGGTCAGTGCTGTCTCCCCCAGGCTGTGTCCAAGTACCTGAGGGCATGAAGAGCAGGGGCTGCTGTCCATGGACATGCCCAGGAAAGTGTTTGTTTCTGGAACTGGGCCTGAGGAGGGACTAAACTGAAGTTAAGTCTGGGTGGGTGTTGTTTGAGGGGCAGCTGGACTTGATGTGTAAAACGCAGGGGCAATCCTTGTCTGGTACAGGAGACACTGTTACATAAAATGTCAGCTTTCAGGCAGAAGAAAGGGTGAATCCTTTAGTGTGAGGCAGGAGTGGAAGGTGTGTCTTGGTGATTATCATCTGGGTCAGCTGGGAAAAGAATGACAGCATGCCTCAGCAAACCCTGCAGAATCAAGGCACACTTCCGTACAGCCAGAACCAGAACATCAGAGCCCAGCACACATGCACATACATGCACACACGTGCACACATGCAGCATGCATGCTCACAGGCACATGCCACAAGCATGCACACGGCTCTGCACCCCCGCTGGGCCAGCATGAGTGTATTACACCCATGCTTAGCTTGGAACATATGCATTCATGGAGTACAGCCCATTAGGAATGAAACCTGTGCATATGCAAAACTGCCAAGAACACATTCCCCAGCACCCTAATGTTGGCTGTGGATAACCACCAAACAAACACATGCCTGACTATTATGTCAGTGTTAAAACTGCTCTTCTTCAGTTGCTGCAGCAAGATAAAGTATCCAAAGCCCGTCATGCTGCGGCATCTTTTTCAAGGCTGCAGTACACAGAGTGTGTATAAAATATTGAATCATTTAGGAGATTTTCATCTTTTCTTTTTTTTTTTTTTCTTTGAAAGAAGAATGGGATTTTCACTTTGTCCAGTGGCAGAACAAATGTTTTATGTGCTGGAGCCAGGACTACTGCTGTAGACCATTTGATGCATATATTTTGTGGCCTTTTTTTTGGTCCTTTTTTTCCCCCCTAGAATCATGCCTCTGAAAAGGGTCAAATCAACCATTTGGAAGGGTAATTTTTTATTCTTAGTGCAGAGTGTACTCCAAGAGCTGTAAAACAAACTTTGTCACGCTTTCATTAACATTTGTCCTCAAAAGATCTCTCACATTCCCTTGGCCCTAATAATTCTTGTTATCCCTGAAGAAACAGGCTGAGGAAGGGAATGCTTTCATAATTCCGGAGGTGAAGTAGGAAGTTTGTGGCTTCCATTCAATGAGCAGTGGACTGAGAGAAAATTTAGCCATGCACAAGCTGGCTCACTCAAGACTTTTGTGCAGGATTTTGTTTTTCCTCCCTTCAATGCTGTACTGCATGTACCTGTTTCCTGGAGGCTCTGATCATGCACGGAGGTTAATTGGTTCAGTAGATTTCTTCACAGCCTGTGTGTGGTGTTGGCCTGCTTTAGTTGGAAGTAATTTTTTTTCTGGTTTCAAAAAGTCTGTTTTAGGGGAGAGGGATGGCCTGTGGCTCAGGACAGGCCATTGGCTCAGGCTCTGCACTGTACCATGGTCAAACTGTGCACGGATTGCAACCCTCTCAAATGCCTCTGTTTCCTCATCCCTTCTGGAGCAATAACAGCACTGATTCATCTTAGAAGGAGCTAGAAAGACTAATTCATTAGTATTAGAATGTGCTTTGAGGTCTCCAGTAGACAGGTAAGCTACTACTATGCTCTGAGCTGTTTTTCCTTCTCCACCCCATTTATAATGATCTTGGGCTCTCTTGAAGTCTGAGTAGAAGCAGGCTGATCTTGGTACATTTTTTGGTTTTACCTTTTATTAGCAGAGCTCTGACAGTTCAGAAGCCTTGCATGGGCATGGAGTACATAGTCTCCCTTTTTTTTTTTTGTTTTCATGGTCCAGAACAGAACTGCTTTAGACACAAAGCACAGCCTAGGGTAATAAGAGAAGACAAAAAAATTAATTAAGAGGAAAGAAGAAAGACAAGAACTCTCTTTTATTGCAAAAATGGAAGGGCTGAGGAGTCTTGTTGATGTTTGTCAGTGTAGTTAGGTAGGTCATTTTTTGCTGGTCTGAGAGAATGCATAAAAAAATTAAATTTGTGTAAACATCAGAGGGTTTTGAATGATTCTGTGAGTAATACAGTAATCCTGTAAATTAAGTAAGCCTATGGTCTGTGCTGCTTCTGTCACATTCAGAGATGTAGCTGTGACACCTGTACAACTCTTGTCTCTTCATTCTCCATTTGCAATAATGGGTGTAAGTTGGCAGTACTCATATGTGAAGAAATGAGTGTAAAGTTTGGAAATGGCTTCATCATTATTGAATAATGTAGATCCTCTTAGAACTCCATGTCTGCAGATTGAGTGACACCAAAAGGATCAACAAGGAGCCAAGAAAGTGTGAGGGAGTCATGCAGGATCTGCTGCTCTAGCTGAATCTCTGCAAATCTGTGGGGCTTGATGGAATTAATCCAAGAGTCCTCAAAGAGCTCCTGATGTCATCACAAAGCCTCTCTCAATGATTTTTGAGCAGTATTAGGAATCCAGAGAGGTCCTGGTTGCCTGGAAGGTGGCAAACATTGTCCCAGTTTTCAAGAAGGGAAAAAAGGAAGGATCATGGTAGCTGCAGACCTGTTAGTCTCACTTCAGTGTCTGATAAATTTATAGAGAAGATTATTTTGGGAGGTACTGAATAGCACCTGGAAGAGAAGAGGAGACTGAGAGAAGACCTCATTGCAATCTATAACATCTTCGTGAGGGGAAAAAGAGGGGCAGACACTGATCTCTCCTTTGAGGTGACCAGAGACAGAACATGAGAAAATGGACTGGAATGAGATTTCCAGGGAAGTGTTTACAGCCCCAAGCCTGACAGAGGTCAAGAAGTGTTTAGACAATGCTGTCAGGCACGTGGTGTGATTCTTGAGGGTGGTCCTGTGCAGGGCAGAGTTGGACTCAATGATCCTTGTGGGTCCCTTCCAACTCAGCATATTCCATGATAGTCTCCTATCTTCCCCTATCCAAAGGAGGGGAAAATCTTTTGAGGAAGAAGTGTCAGAATTCAGCTCTAGAGGGAAGTACAGTTTCTCCAGTTTTCCTAACTCTCCTCAGGAAGCTGAGGAGAAGGAAAGAGCTGAAAAATGGGAGGATCGAAACACAGAGAAGATCGAAGTCCAGTGGATCTTCAGACCAGACACCTCCTGTTGATCTCTTCTGAATGCTCAACAGTCCTGCAAGTCAGTCCTCCGAGACAAGAAGGAACATTGAAAGTGCCTCACTGAGATTTGATGTCCTGGGCCAGGAACATCCTTTAATTAATTAATGTTATGCTGCAAGAAGAGGAAAAACATTTCTCTAATGGCTTTTCTGTCCTTGTCTTTGAAAGATGTAGCAGACACAGGTATAGAGTCATGTCCACACAATGAGAGGTATGTTCTGAGCAAATGTATGTCTAAATTTTCGTCTCCTTGTTTTGGGTGTTTATTTAGTAGGAGGTTTTTTGTCACTTTTTTTTGACCTTTAGCAAACTATATGTTTTCACATTAAACTCAAAGGTTCACAGTAAAATGACATCTGTGTGCAGTGGTGGAGAGAGGCATCTTTTTATTCTAAACAACCTCTTTTGGTCTGAAAATGTCTTTCAAAAGGATTTCACATCTCTGGTGAGAGGTTTTAGGGGGAAAAGTATTTAAGTGTATATTGTGTTTTTGATCAAGTCAAATATAAAGTGTTAACTTTCAGTTTTATTGAAAATTGCTTACTATTGCTGTCTTGCTTTGGGATAGCTTTGGAGCATATAGTATTTTCTTAGAGCACTGGATGACTCCAGGATTGGATATGAAACTTCAGTGGCAAGAAAGAGTATTGTATTTGCAAGGCACCCCTGACGAAGACAGGAATGATGCATCTGACTCCATGTTCTCAGAAGGCTAATTTATTACTTTATTATACTATATTATATTAAAGAATACTATACTATACTATACTAAAGAATACAGAAAAGATACTTAATGCTAAAAAGATAATAATGAAAAACTCATGACTCTTTCCAGAGTCCCGACACAGCTTGGCACTAGTTGGCCAATGAATCAAAACACCTCACATCAGTCCAATAAGGCAATCACCCAAGGGTAAGCAATCTCTGAACACATTCCAGACAAGCACAACACAGGAGAAGCAAATGAGATAAGAATTGTTTTTCTTTTTCTCTGAGACCTCTCAGCTTTCCAGGAGAAAAATTCTGGGTGAAGGGATTTTTTCAGAGACTGTGAATGCCACAAAAGAGGAGAAGAGACTGCCTTGTGACTGCCAGTCTTATGAACAGCAGATCAAAGAGGCTTGTAGCCCAAGCTGGGACTGCAAACACCATCATCTGCATTGCACTCCTGGGGAAATGAGTCATGAAATGACTGCGTGGGGTGGCAAGGTCTGAGGGGAGTAAGTGGGATGCAGTGTGAGAAAGGAATGGCTCCCACCTTGCTTTCCTATGGCTACAGCATGCTGGCAGTAACACTTCTTGAACTTGTCTCAGCAGCATGCTGCAGGACAAGTATCTGGGTAACAAACCTGGATGTGCAGTGCAGTGCAGTGCAGTAGTGCCACTTCTTCTGGGGCTGGGAGCACAGAGTACCTCTTCTGCAGTAGGTGGGGATAACTGCAGTTTTGGGAATGAGCCCTGGTGTGCTGGCCACACACGAGTCCATGAGTCTCTGAGCTTCCCAATGGGGATTTTTAACTTGACCTCGCTGGAGGCATCATTTCCGCTGGAGAGGTTTTAAACACTGCTTGTCTTGGGCAGCGCCAGGCAGCATTTAATGAAGAATGAAGGAAGCAGGGTGTAAAAAAGTGCACCTATAGGAGAGCAGAGTATCGGCAAGGAAGGGCACCACACTGCTAGTCCCAGTAAGCTAGCAGTCCCAGTGCTCAGCTTTTGACTATGTGGGGTGCAGAAGAGTAAGTAACAACATCCCATCCATCACTGCAGTGCAAAGACTGTGTGAGGAAGGAGAGGGGATTCACAGCTCCCCACTGCCTGGCTATGACAAGCAGGAGAGATGCAGTATCCAGCCACACCATGAATACAAAATTAGAAAGTGTGTGGGGACTATTTCAAATGCAATTGAGGTTTTTTTTGCTGTCTGTACTTCTTCCTTAGGCCACAATACAGCTCCTTCACAGGCCTTCGTACCAACCTGCCCCTCTCCTGCTTCCCAGCAGAGCAAACACTGAAGCACAGTGAGACATCTGGCAGGCACTCTGCCTTTCCTCCTTCCCTCCTCCTCTCTGTGCCAGTTTTGTCTGTCCCTGCACACTGTGGATGAGTTCTTTGGGGTCTTTCTTTAACTTAATGTGCATACCCAGCACAGCACAGTGAGGGCCGGGCTCCCTGTTAGGATCTGAGTGGATAATGATGGTTTCTGCTTCCATTTTTGCTGAGTCTGCAGGCTGCATTTTGTCAGCTGCATACAGAGGCACCACTGCCCTTAGCTAGTGTTGTCATCTGGAGTCCACACCTGGAGCTGCTGCTGGGCTGATCTGCCATGGATTTTGTTTGTCTGTTTGTCTGTTTGTTTGCACCAATAATGGAAATGTCTTAGTACCTGCCAATTATGAAAAAAAAGAGGCAGTCGTAATCTCCTTTCTCTTTTTCTATATCTCTCCAATTCTTCTCCTCTCCACTGGGACAGAAGTAAATAAAATGCTTGATAAAATTTAGACTTTATGTGTGTGAGAGAGATACTTATTGTGGTGAGCTGGATTGAAGAAATGAGATTTGCATAGATATGGATGGATAAAAAGAAGAGAAGATTGGGGAAGAATGCTTGAATACTGAATACCTGAAAATGTATGGATCTGAATGTATGACTGAGAAAACTGTCTAGACTTCAGCAGAGCTGTATTCAGTTGCATCCACTCTGTTCTTAGCCCCTTGTTTTGCTTTTAAATCACATTACTTATTTTGTCTAACTCCCCAGGTGTCTCATTTGAGGATGTTCTTTCTCATTAGGATGTGAGAGGAGAGAATTAGTGTTCAGTGTGCTAGAGGTATGTCACTACTACAGAGATCCTGTGGTGCTTAGCAGGGTGATGGTAGGGCAGTGCCCTCCTAGAGACTTTGGAAAACACCCATTGCTTGTGATAATTAAAATTTGAGGAAGCCTGAGAAGAAGCCTGTCAACATGAAATTTCCTGGGCTGCAGACAAATGGTAGGAAATCCTCAGAGTTCTCAATTTTGCAGTCATCCTCTAGAGGAAGTGAGCCACAGGCCAGAATCAAAGATTCAAGCTGGACTATGTAGCTTCCTCTCCACAACAGTACCTGCATTTTTGAATCGTACCTAGGACTATCATGGCAGACTTTGCCAGAAGCTGAAAAGATCTTTAGAAGACTTCAAGGCATTTTACTACTTCCATGTTGCAACTGGTAGTACATAGGCTGGGAGGTCTGATATGGAGGTTTGGGTCGGATCTGATACTTACTTGATTCAGAAACTCAGCTGTCATGATGGTTGGGAGGAGATACATCAGGGAAAAGGAGGAAGGTGGCACATTTGGGTAATCTGATCCCATGGTAAGTTTCATCCCTAGCAATGAGAGTGAGGAGCTAATTTACTTTCCGGAGCTTTAATGCATCTTCAAAAATATGCTGTCAGTTATTGTCACAATTCTGGATGTGGTGATGTGTCTCATTTCTGCTCCTTCTGGAATACTGTGAGTCTTCCTTTCAATTATTTCCTTTAGCTTCCAGTCCCAAAGTCTAATAATGTAACATGTGGAGAGGGGGAAAATGCAGTAAAAAGGTATTCCAGCACCTTTGAATTCAGCTTTTCATTTAGCTGAATGCCTTTATAGTCCTTATTTCCTAAGCTTGGACAAAAGTCTAAGCTGACAAAGAAAGATAGCAACTTACTTTTCATGTGCATAGGTGCTCTGGAAAATGCATGTGTGATCTCTCTGGGACAACCTGAAACCTAAGAATTCAGCACATGAAGATGTTTCTTCCACCTGGCTGTCAATGCTTTGTGGCCACATCTTTGGTGCCCATATCCAAGCAGAAATAAGGGTTTTTTGCAGCTCAGCCCACGTCTGGACTGCCCTGTTTGCAGTCTTTCCACATGATAAACAGGCTAATTAATTTACAGGGGAAAATAAGAAAAGGAAAAAAAAAAGAGGGCACGGGGGTAAGGACCAATGGACATATTGAAATGTCATTTCCCAGCCTGCAACTGGATGCTGCTGCCTCGCCTGTCTCTCTCCCACCCTTTTTTTTTTTTCCTTTTTTCTTTCCTTACCCTTTTTGGTTTTTTTGATCAGGTTATAAAAGCCAGGATGTAATTGGAACTGGCACCAAAATCAAACAGCATGACCTTGCTGGGTTTCTTCCAGTCCCTCCACACCATCCGTGCTGGCTGAGGAAAATAAAAGAGGGTGGAGGGGGTAGCGAGGAAGGGTGGCAGCACAGGGAGTCCCCTGACAACTCGGCTGCTCTCATGCTTGTTTTTGAAGGGCTTCTCTTCTATCCATCTCTTATTTATTTAATTTTTGTCCAAGACAGCCAAAGTGCTTTGGGGACTTGGGGGGTGACAGCAGAGCACACAAGCAGCATTTTCTTAGGAGCTGACATGTGAAACTGCTCTAGGAACTGAGCAATATAGTCTGCCAGCTCATGAGAGTGGTGTCAGCTTGAAGGAGCTGGGAAAACAAGGACCTTGATGCCTGGACCTTGTTGGCCTGTCTGGAGCTGAAGGAACAGTTTCTTATTTCCAAACTCAAGATGCGTGGCTCTGGCTCTGCTCCCTAATTCTGCCCTGTAGCAGCACCCTTCCAGATGACTGAGCCAAGAAAACTCATGTCATCTGTGAGCCAGGCATTTACTGGAGCTCAGATGTCCCCAAGGAGAAAATTTAACACAGATTGTCTATGGCTCATGTGCTCAAAAGCAGGTCTTGTGCTTAGGAGGGCTGGTTTCTGCTGTGTGCCCCAGGCTGGGTCCTCAGTGAGCTTTCCAGGAGGGGTCTGCACACATCTTGCACACATATTTCTTTGCTCTACCCCCTTTCTTTGGGACGAATTCTGAAAGTCATGGAAGCGTAGTACATTTCCAGAGGTCTCCAAGTTCTGGAAGGGAAGGGACGCAGGATGGCTCAGTACAATGGGAAACAGCCCCTGAGTTGTAGTATGGAGATGTGCCTGGATGCAGTGCCCCTAGTGTGGGGCTAACCAGAGCAGCCCAGGTTTGGGATTGTGAGAATCTCACTGTGAGAGGCACTTAAAGTGTGAGCTGAAGGCACATAAAACAGCAGGGAATAAATCTCCACTAAGTCGGTCCCATCTTTGGTGCCCTCACACACAGCCAGGTCTGCGGTGTTAGTTTTCACAAACTGGAGTAGGAAATGAGGATGAAAGCAAGACAGCAGTGGAGGAATGCTGCCAGACCTCAGGGGAGAAGACAGCAAGCTTGTTTACAGGCAATTGAGGAGTTGGGCTTGGAGCAAATAGTGTTTGGTGGGATTGATAGAGCCTATATAGCCATATCCCCATCTCCCTCCTCCATTCTGTTTGTAAACTGGATGCCCATTAGTTCACTATGAGTTTACACAGAAACTGCTGAGGTAAAAAAACCCCAAAAAACAAACAAAAAACCATAAAAATAAAAGAAATATATATATTTTATAAGCCTGTATTTCTGTTCTCTAATATGAATGAAATATAAAAAATGTGAGTGAATGAAGCTCCCATAGGAGAACAGGTAGAGAAGTTTGAGTCAGCAGAAGCAGAACAGAAGGACAGCAGAGGTTTATGGAGGCCTTGATAGTGGCTCGTTGAAAACAGTGATTTGTGAACTCATAGAGATGAATAATATGGTTCACTTCAGTTGCTTCTTTGCAGACTTAAGCCAAATTTCAGCATGATACTTTAGATACTTTTGGTACATGATGGGATAGGATTTTCTTTTGGGAATTTTTCAGGCATGATGCTGTGTTCATTCATAGTAGAAGGGTAGTTTCCATGACGTTCAAATGGATCGGATTCCGGCCCATAAGTGAACAAACACATCTTTAAACTGTTATGTAATTTTCTCTGCTACTGCTGCTTTGTTGTGATTTTGTGTTTTTGCAGTTAGCATAAATTTTTTGATTTGCCTTTACTTACTGTTCCTAAACAACTCTCACTTTCAGATCATCAAGTGCTTGTCTTACTGCAGGTTTGAACTGTACACCACAGACTCTCCTGTATAAACATTTGCAAAATTAAGTTTTATTCCCCCAAAGGAGTGCTTTCTGAAGTCAGAGAACACCCTTCTACTATGAATATCAATGTAATTAGTGAGATTTCACCCTGTGCAAAATGCTAACTGCTTTCTCCCGGCATGTAGCATTTGCTGGTAAACAAGGCAAACTGTACTTTTATGAACATCAGATCAAATTTGTCAGTGTTTATGCTTTGGCTGCACTAAGTTCCACCTTAGCATCCCCTCTCTGCACATATTTGGCCAATTTAATTGTATGGCAAAAAAAAAAAAAAAAAAGAAAAAAAGAAAAAAAATAAGTTCAGCATTGTGGAAATATTCATGGAAACAGAATTGTTTCAATTCTACAGAGAATATTCAGCATAAAAGGATTTGTTAATTTGGACAACCTTAGCAATTGTCAAAGAGAATCAGTCTTGAAGTCCCCTGAGCCCTGATTTGACTTATCAGAATAAGCAGCATCAGGTTTCCAATTGAAAAGTAAGGGAACCACTGTGGGTGGTAGATAATATCACATATTTATCAATAATAATGATTCATTTATTCCCTAAAGCATAAGGTAATATAGTCCATGTCATCAGTACTGGTAGTTTATATTTTGATGTCTTGGTTCTCCAGGTAAATATGCAATTCTTTGCTCCACTTTGCTAAACTCTCAGCTTTAATGTAATTTGCCAGTGAGTTCTCTTGCTGAAGTTCAGTGTTATGTTAAAAATAATAAAAAAAATCACTAGTAAATTTGTAATCACCACCTTTCAGCTTCATTAACTGCTCATTTTTTCTTGCATTATAAAGAAATCAAACTAGTTCTTCACCTCCATTCTCTGTAATATTCACTATTTCATAGACATTATCACACCTCCTCTTATTTGTCTTCTCTGTGACACAAACATTCCCCCCTCTTTTTATTCCTGTATACTGTATGCATTTTTTCACTCCTGTTATCATTCTTGCCACCTTTCTAAAGAGGAGGCTGAAACAATCCATTGTGACTTATCTGGCCACTAGTCAAACCATCTGGAATTTTAGACTTCACCTTAGAAGGGGAGGGAGACTGGGTGGGGGGGAATCCATCAAATAAATTGGAAAAACAAATACATTTATTGAACCCACCATCTGGTAGTGCACATTCCACCAGCAGAACAAAAAAAAAAAAAAAACAAAAAAAACCACCCAACAAAAAAAAACCAACCCACCAAGCTAAATTCAACAAATCAATTATTCATTGTGAATTATTCACTGGCTTCTATTCCAAACACTGCCAAGATATGTTTGTTTATTTTCATTTGGAGTTTAAAAAAATCCATGGCAACATTGCTGTTTGTCTGTGTTCAAGCACAAAGAGCAGACCTGCGCTTCTGTTCTGGATGCCTTTATTTAATAAAAGAAAAGCAACAGAACAAGAAAGAACAAAACAAAGTTCTCAGAAGAGAAAATAGCATGTGTCTGTAATGCATCTTTTAACTATGTCTGATAAAATGGTAGGTGGTGCAGGTGGCCAAGCTGTTTTAGCAATCCAAATGTGAAAAACACAGAAAGAAACACTGTATCTGTTACATCTGCATCAGGGCATCACCTGACACAGGCAGGGTTTGTGCCGCAGCCGAAGAAAACTGATGGATTGATTTTTACTGGAAAGGAGCTTAATAAGCTGGTGTGGCTGGAGGTCAGGGTTTACTTGCAGGTCACACTGGGGAGTAGAGGATGGGAGAAGAGATAGTTTGAGCAGATGATATGGGAATAGGAGGATTAGGAACATCCTCATCTGATGGGAAGCTGCCATGTGCTTGGGCTCAAGTTCCTGCCTGGTTTGGTCTCTTTTTGTGGCTCCACTTGTGCTGTAGGACTGCAGTGGGGATCTGAGCAGTCCAAGGCAATGGTTATTTGTAATTTTCTCTCTGGTTTGCAAGCTTCTGCAGAGCACGGCCTTTTGGGGAACTGGGGGAGCTGGACAGCTCTGGGTGGTGGGATTATATGTGAGGAGTCAGCAGCAGGGACAAGGTGAGAGTTGGCCATCTGTGGCCCTCATCCTGCTGCTCTATTGAAAAGCACAGCAGTAAAGGAGATTTTTTTTTTTCTGGTGTCCCAACTTAGTTACCACTAACAACCAATTAAGCCCTAATTGAATATTGGCCGAAGGGCATTCAGATAAGTGGTTAGGAAACGGAAGGAAATAAAAGTGCACTATGAGTCACACTTTATATTGATTGCAGTCTCCTCAATGTAAGGTGCTAGTGCCTGGCCTTAGAAGCATTTGGGGCAACCAGAGCATTTTTCCATATGTTTGCACACTGCCATGTACACAGCCTGACTCCTTCAGCTATTGCTGACTTTGGAGACCAACAATGGCACAATGGTGTGCAAACGTCCCTTTGCAGGTGCTGATCTTGGCATCCCAGTACAGGATTTGTTATTTTACATCATATGAGATGTTCAGTTTCAGCTTTATGGGGGTGTTGTACCAGAGAGCCCTGTTGCCTTTACCCAGTAATGAAATTATGTTATTCACTGATATATTTCTAGAAGTATGGGAGGCAGAAACTCTTGTTTGGGCGCATGCTTTACTCTTCAGTTTTTTGTTCCTACTTCTATATTTAACAAAAACAAAACAAAACAAAAAAAAAAAAAAAAAAGAAAAGAAAAAAAGACCAAAAAAAAAGCATTTTCAATAATTTTTATACTCCCTGATCAGTGTCTGCCTGGTCATCAATTTTGTGCCTGCAATTAAATCATTAGCACAAAATGTCCTACCATTAAGCTGTGGCCAAAAAATGCTGCTGTCTCAAATTGCACCAGGATAAGAGGTAAGAATTCTTACTGATACGGCAATATTCTGGTTTTGAATGTATGCTGCCTTTTTAAAACTGTGGCCAAGATTTTGGGAACTAAGGTTAGAATATTCAAAGCAATGGCATTTCCCATCTGCTGATGTCCTCACCTATCAGGTTGCTGTGCTGAACAGTTTACTCTGCTAGAGATCTCCACTGCTTCTTGTGGCACTAATACAAATATATATATTCAGAAAAAGGCGAGAAGGAGCGAAAGAGAGATTGAAATTGAAAACACACAAGATTAAAAACAAGAGAAAAAAATAAAATAACACAAACCAAAAAGCCCAGCAAATGAAAGATGAGGAGGATTTTTCTCCTCCTTAGAAAAAGTTTTTCATCATCTGATTTGCTTGGCTTCCTCCTCCTCTCTGGCAGTTGTAGTTTCCTTGTTCCATGTCCCTGCCCTCATGTTCCTGTGCCCAGTGCCCTTCCACTGGTTTTCCTGGGCAAGGCTGTGGAGCTGCCCAAATGCTGGCAGGACGATGGGAGAATTAGAGAGCAAGCCCCAGGGAATGGGCACTGCTCTGGAGGCAGCTCGGTGTGTGTGAAACAGGGTCAATGCCCACCTGCACTTTACAGGGACTACTGATGCCTCCCCTGTGAGAGGTTGCCTGGAGTTTAGTCCAAATCAAGAGGCTACTTGATATCAGGGACTGTTGCAGGAGCTCGAGATGGTGCAGAGAAGGTTGGTTGAGCAGAAAGTGAGGTGGCAGAACAGCTGAAACCCTTGAAAATCCTTCTGCACTTCATAGCTGGCAGATCAGAAACAGGCTGTGTAAACTAGGGGACACAGATAAATTTGACACCCAAAACAGTCTTCAGAAGAAGATACATTTGCAAGGGTGGATTTATTTTTCTTTGGGATTTTTGGGGAGGGAGGCTTAAAATTAATGCCACTAATGCACAAGGCTGCTACTGTTTTTCAGCAACATGGTTCTCTGAGATACAGGGGAGTTTTGTTGGCCATTACAAATGATTTATTCTGACAGTTATTGTATGTTCAACAATACATTAGGTTAAAATAGACTAATAGCGCATATTCATTCATGCTCTTAACAGCTCAGTAATAGATAGGAATGTCCTCTCCAACCTCATTCTCCTCAATAAACAAACTTTGGTATGTAAGCCAGACAAAGGCAGGATCCTCCAAAGGGAAGGATAGGTAGGTAGGCAGGGAGAGAGTTCTTCAGCAAATGCCTCTCTAGTTGCTGATATGTGATGGCAGAGGACTGAGAAGGTCACTTTGGTGTTAATAGCAATGCAGAGTTTTCTCCCAGCAAATAATGTGTACAGTGAGAACTTGCACTTTTAGTACTTTGAATCTTTCTGGAAATCTCAAATGCATGGCACTTGACTCTGTTTCACAAACCTTGTTGCAGCATTTGCCTCACAGGTCTTGTGGATCTCCCTGCATGTCAAAGGCACCACTTCCTCACCAAGCTGCCATGTCTTAGGCAGACCTGTCCGTGTTATCTGGTACAATGCTGCATTGAGGCACTGCTACCCTGAGATCTTTGTGCTGCAGGGTCAGCTCAGAGGGTGGAAGTGACATCAAGAGGAGTGCATCCTTGTGCCCCAAGGCCTCTGGCTAAACTGATACCATTCTAACCAGCCAGGTTTCTGATATGCTTTCACTTTAATAAGGCTTTTAACACTGTTGTGGCATCCCAGTAAGCAAGTCAGAGAACGTCAGCTGAAATACCAAAGGGTAGTTGCAACATCTCTTGTGCTCAGAGAGGAGCTAGCGACAGTTCTCTGTCAAACTGGAAAGTGTGTGGAGTGACAGGGCTCAGTCCTACAGCAGTCACTGCTCAGTATTTTCTTTCCTGAGTTTGATGACAGGGATAGCAAAGAAGCTCTTATTTTTAATGTTTATGGGATTGCAGGCCTGCTTGTGGAATGGGCTAGAACAAAATGCTTAAATTGCCTGGAAAAGTTATGTCTGAAATTCAGGAAGAGCATGTGCAAAGAACTGCACTTTGTCAGGGATAATGAAGTATATGTATGTGGGCCAAGGAATGGCAGGTTGAGGAGCAGTCCTGTGGAAGAACATGATGGAATTACTGTGAAATGTGAAGCCAGAAGGTGCTAAACTAAAGCAAGGATATATTTATTTAATTATTCACATCTTTTCACTTTCTCCTGCAGCAGCCAGGACACTTAGTATTCCTTCCTGACCTGCCTCCTTAGCATCCTTTGAGTCTGGCCCTGAGTCTCTGTCTGGCTATAGCCTGACAGCCATGGGCACAGATAGGTGACAAAGACTTATGGAAGGGCTGTGGTCACTCTGAGGTGCATCAGGGGCTCCAGCTCTTCTCCTTGCTCCCTGCCTAGTTTTGTGTCAACTCTGGAGAACCCCGATGCCATTAGCACACCTGTGGCATCAAGGAAAGAGGGAGTTAAATAAGTGGAAGAATGAGGCAGAAGGCAGCCTATTAAACCAACATGCTGTAAAAACACCCCAGATGCTTCAGGGGCTGCTTCTTCATCAGCAACAAAGCCATGGATCCACCTGTCCAAGTCCTGTGAGCCAGCACAAATGAAAGCCTAATTCTTAGGCATTGAAAGTAATCTGCCTATCATCACCTCCCCTCCTCCCTTTGCCTACTACTTTCTGTCCCCTACTTGCCTCATGACATCTTTTTGTAAACAGGGTGGTCTCTGTTTCCCTGAAAAGCATCAAGTTGGTGGTTAGACCTGGAAGGATAATTCACAGAGATTCACTGGCTCTGCAGTTTTGCATCATCTATTACAAATGTCTGCAAGCCATGGACAGTTGCCTTGACTTTACTCAAGGAATGATTGTTTGCTTTTTCATATTTTTGCTTTCCTTTCCCCCCCACTTCTTTCTTTGTTCCTGTTTTTTCCCTACTTTTAATTTTTTGGGGGTTTTTATTTTTTGGTGGTGGTGGTTTGTTTTTTTTTTTTCTTGTTTTGTTTGTTTTGTTTTGTTTTGTTTTTTGGTGGTTTTTTTTGGTTTGTTTTTTTTTTAAATCAGTTGAGCAGAAAGTATCAGAGGTTTGCTATTGAATCTACCTTTGCTGTGGTATATCACACTTGCTTCCCTTGTTTTCATGATTTGCTGAGGATATTTCATGTATCCAGAGGGTACTATGAAGACACCAGTGGTTTTCACTCTCTTTGGATGAGGAATCAATTTATGAAAATAGAGCACAGAAAAACATAAGACTGTTTGGATCTTGCTTAAAGGTTTTTCCTCTCTCCAGACTTGTGCCCTAGTATCACTCCTAGGAAATTTGAACATCTCGGTATCTCTTTGGCTGTGCGTGAGTTTAGAGGTAGCTTGTGCATGCCCAGTTACATTTGTGCACACAAACATTTTCCACAGTTAGATGCATGCAAATGACTTCTCTGATTTCTTTGGAACCAGAGCTGCAGCGGGAGATTTTGGGAGCTCTTTGTTTTTGCTGTGACCAGCGGTGTCTAGTGCAATATAAAGTACAACTTCCGATGCGAATGTGTGCATATGCTTGAGCTTCTTCTTTGTTCTCTGCCCTTTACTGTTACGTGGGTTGGCAGGCTGGAAATGGCTTCGTGCCAGTGTTTAATGGGAACAGCTCCCAACTGCTGAACGTGAGTGCAGAAAGCAAATGCAAAAGAGAGGGGTTTTGATAGTGAGAGCCACCATGTTTTAGCTGGGAAAATTCTCCTGTAATACAGATTCTATAACTTTCCCAACTCTGGTTATGACACATTTTAAAATCCATACTGCTGTGAAGTAGAAATTATAGCCAATTAAACAAGACTACCAAACAGAGTCTGTCCCCAGATTTTCCCTTTTTGTATTTGTTGAACTGCACAATTATTTTAAATTGAGTGTTGCATATTCATAAACCACATTTCAAACCACCCAGTCTTCTGGTTTATGTATCTAGTTGGAATATTAGCATATATTTCAGTAGCTCATTTCATTTCATTGATCCCAAAGTTCCTTACAGCAGACGTGCGTGACATTTGTACCAGTACCAAAGTGCAGCCTTCTCTGCGACAGAATATAACAGGTGTTTAACAGAGTGAGAATTGCCTCCCACCACATCAGCTAAACCAACATACAGCTGCCTCTGCCTCAACCAGGAGTGGCTGGGTAGGTTGTGTACAAGTACAACGTACAGCAGAAGGATTACATCACATCCACGACACTGGCAAATTTCTTTTTTTGGATTACTGTTGAGAGTGACCTTAGAGCCTAAGGGTTAGTCCGTGTGGACAGGTTGTGCTGCTGTAATGAGAGATGTGGATTTTAGTGGCCGTCATTGCAATGATGGATTGGGGTTACTCAGCCAGCTGGGAAAGCTGCTCAGGAGGAGCTCAGGTGAATGAGGCCAGTTGGGAGGGAGGATGAGTTACATGGTGTGGTTAATGGCTGCAGGGATATCTTATGAAATTTTCACCTTAAATGTGAGTGGTAAAACTTTCCCACGCAGGCAAACCCAAAGACCCACTCAGTGAAATGAGTGTTATCAGTTGCCTGTCACTTTTTTAAAACATAGCATAAGGGTTGGTAGCTCATGGAGGGAACCCTTCAAAGCTGCACCCAGCATGTCCCTCTTAGAATTCTGTGGCAGCGCTGCTGAGTTTCTGAGTCACTAACACTGTTATTTGCAGTTTCTCCCATCCAAACAGTGACAGTTCTTTTCTCAGCTCTGTTTAGCTTGTCAGCTCTGCAGTGGGGGGCTATGGCTCCTCAGGCACAGTTACTGAAAAAAGGGAAAAAGAAACCTCTTAAATTTCTATCGTCTTTCATTCTTGTGACATTTATCAAATTTCCTCTGACAAGTTCAGATCAGACGTGCTCCCCTGCCTTCCTACAAGTATCCCTCTGATGGACAGGGAGGGTGAGACAATGGGCAGCATGTGCTTGGAAAAAAAGGGGGAAAGTATTACGTAAGGGAGAAAGAGGAAGGAAAAGACTCATTAAAAAAACCCAGAAATAAAAATAACATTTAAAAAGGTTCTAAAACCTAGAGGATAGAGAAAGAAGCAGGGAAATAAACAGTTTAAGATTGTTTGAAAGACTTATTAAGCCCACACACTAGAGTCTGCAGTCTTTCAAATATCTGGAAAAACAAGTGTTGTCTTTACTGTTGTGTCTGCCAATATTCTTGTCACACAGCTAGTTCTGCATTTTCTGGTCCTTAGTTTTCTCCTGCCTTTCTCCACTATTTTTTTATTTTTTCCTCTAACTAATATTTTCCTCAGTCATTGTCTTATGTCTTATGGAGGTATTGGTTTGGTTTTTTTTTTCAATCTCTTTCTGCCTATGTCCTGAGTTGGAAAGGACTACAGGAGGTTTCTTCCATTTCCAATATAGATGGGCAGCCACAGTAGATCATGCTCACACACCCTCTCTTTCTTAGGCCATGTCAGAGGATGTCCCAGGAGAAGAAAGGCAAAGAAAGATCTGAACTAAACTTCCAGATCCTTCTTCATCTTTTTTCCTTACATTTTGGGATCATGTTGCTGGGCAAACTGACAGCAGTCTCTGCCTCCATCAGCTGCACAGTTTAACTGCTTGCTCTCAGGAGAACATTTGGAGAAAACTACCCATTAGGGAAAGTGGGGTTACATGGGCATATCAATAGCTCCCTGGCTCTTTTGAAATGCTTTTTCCCAGGCCTTGACGCTTGATGGCTTGGTCCATACTGGGCAGTGGTAGCACATCCTGCAGAACACTGGCACCACCACTGCAGGGGATCTCAAAAATTATTGCAGCTCCAGAACACTCAGCTCTGCTGACACATGGGCATTCAGCAGCTGGTACAGGCAGTGGCTGATATCTGTCATTAACTTCAAGATACGAACAGACCACAGCTGCCCTTATCCTGAGCTCCCATCACCACAAAATGTGCAGACAAAGTTTCATGGCAAGACAAAGCCACGTATGCTGAGAAGTTTAGGGTCTGCTGGCCACATAATTGTGTACAAGAAAAGTGACTGAAAAATCCACTGAAATGAGCACAGTCTGACTGAGCAAAGCTGTGCTTGCTAATGACATTGATGGGTTTTGCTTGTGGATAGCAATGAACCACACATTTTAACTCCCAGAAGTACAAATGGTCCTGCAGCTGCTGTTTGGTTTATCTTTCTGCTAGGCTGGCTGCTGCTGCACATGCTTTTCCTCTGCCATGCATCTAGTTTCCGTGTGTGTCACAGGAAAAGCTCTGAAGAAGTGCTGCATACTGGATTGGTAGCATCTGCCATCTTTTCAAAAGATGTGTTAGAGAGTCTTGATGGTTTGCACATGTTTGTCTGGGCTCTTTGTGGCTGAAGGAATATCACAGTGATTGCCATCTGCCATCAAAGTTCAGAGGTCGGTTGAAACACTGCCAAATATCAGCAATTTTCAAGACATCTCTTGGATCTGGAAATCAGCAGAGAACACACTTTTCTGGGTGATTTCCATTAGTATTAGTCAGAAAGCAAGTCCTCTATGTGGCTTAAAATGACAGAAGTGTTTGAGAATGAGTGGATGGAAGTCATGAAAGGTAGAAGTAATCAGGTTTGGTTTTGCCTCTTGTTTGGATCAAGAAGGTTCACAGATTTTTGGTTCTTTTTTTCACCTGAATCACCCTGGTAATCTGTAAATGTCTGCAGATCCATGCTCTTTGGCACTTACTATCATACATGAACAGGAAGGTCTGTGGTAAAGCAATGACTGAAAGAGAGCATGAACTGGGTAACTCAACTCAGGTCTCTGTTTCAGGCTAAACATGACACAAATGGAAAAAACCAAAAATACAGCCATTCATTGATTCCTTGTGCTTACAGATATCTGCTCAAACATGCAGCGTTTCCTTCTTGATAGCATTTCTGTTGCATGTTACTGTCCATCTGCAAGGAGATTACATATTTAGCATCTGTCTACCCATCCATCAGCATTATGTTTCTTAAGGCACCCGTTAGTGTTGGCTTTCAGCATCTGTCTTCCTTGCCACCTGCTTTCTGCATTCTGCATCTTTTCTGTCAGAAAATTCCCTCTCTGCTGTGGGCATTTGCTTTCTCGTGTCTCGGTTCAGGTAGAGATTCACTGGCTCTCTTTCATGGAGATTGTTTTCTTTTCTTCTTTCTCTCTGCAGTGTTCTTGAATGTAAAATAAAAGTGAGGCTGCTTGAGATATTTAGCATTGCTGCTGAAAGATCCAGGCGTGACTTGCAGTGTGTCACTGTTTCCTGATGGCATAGGACAGCTCACTTCTGCAATTACACACAGTACCAGCAGCATGTCAGATTCCTGACTTGCACAGCTTCCCAATTCAAACATCTTACTTGTGATTAAGAAAGATGTTGGCGTTTTCATTATTCAGAAGTATTAAAAGAGTCATCCCAGTATGTGGAAAAGTGGCTGACTTGGACACCAAAGCAATGTACAGGTGAACATCTTGACCTTCTACTGCCAGGCTATTTTAACCATGCAGTCAGGTGGAGAATTAAACTGCTGAATCTACCAGGACTGGTTACCTACAGAGACTAAATTGCTCTGTATGCAGCTGATGTACCCTGGAAGCTCAGGGCAATTAGCTGTGCATGATAAGAGTCACAAATTCTCAAGGCCAAAGTGCTCAGCTGCTCCACTCTTGAAGATCTTGGACACTCTACGGGGTCTGACCTTCACTCTTAACTTGAGCATCACCCTTGGCATGTAGATAATCAAGAGGCTGGAGTAACTGGGATAGAAAATTGTGGTAAACACCGTACAGTTTTAAAGCTCTTCTGCTGCTGAAGGCCTCAGTTTATGGAAACAGCAAAATTGTTTTCACTCTTGTTTTCTTCCTTTCATTAAAAAGAAGAAAAGTAGAATCTAAATGCAGTCCGTCACTTGTCCCTAGCTGAAGCACTAACTTACTGTGTGTCTTGTAATGATACTTAGAAGCATTGGTGTCATTATTAGCAGTGTACAAAGATATATCAAAGAACAGTTACTGTCCCCAGAAAGCTTGCGATCTAAACTCCGGATCCTACAAAGCATTAAGAATCTGCTTAGCAGTGTGTTTCAATTATAACTGATTAAAATTTCTGCATTGGAGAATAGTTCCTAAATATCAGTCAGGAGCCCAGGTTACAAAGCCCTCTAATAATACACAATAAGGGGAGTTCCAGAAAAAGCAAATTTACAGTCAAAATGTTGAGCATTGACTTTGGATTTCTTACAGTGCACACAAATTCAGTGCCTGTGTAAGGCTATGCGTAAAATGGGGAAAAGATAAGAAATAGATACAACAAAGATATAGGTGGAAGCATAAGGTAACAATGTAATGTAGTATTAAGAATATAAATCTAAGATAGAATTGAGAATATTCCAAGAGCTTGGTTTTTTTCTGCAACATTAACTTGATTGCATTGCACGTTAGAATATATATAGGTTCTCTGTTCTTATTTTACCTGTGAAATGTACAGTTTCATATATAACGTGTGATAAATAGGATGTACAATGGCCTAGAATCAATGGTGCAGGAGCAACTTTGACATATGGAATGGCTTGACTTCTAAGCTTGATTTCTCAGTCTTGATGTTTTAGCAATGCTGGGGTTTTTTTGTACTATAGATATATTTGCATGCATGTGCCCTTCTGAAAACTAGGTGAAACAGAAGCCAAACTTAGCCCTGTAGTAGTGCTGTCTTTAAAAAGAAAGACCTAACGAGCTTGTTGCAAAGCCCATCTGTTTGACAGGCCATTTGTTGAGTGCTAGTGCAGCTGGAGTGGGATTCTCTCCGATGGGAATAGATGGGCAGGCTGATAATTTTTATACAGGAGAGCTGAGTCTCTGGGGGAAGAAAAATGTTTTTGTATTAGTTTTGTTACCTTTTAGTTGCCCTATTTGTTAATAGTGGGACTTCCTTGGGGCTCTTTTCCTATTTCAAAATTGAGAAAAATAAAGAAAAATAGGTACTTTTCCCTATAACCTTGGGGATAAACTGGGCTGACTCTGTAGAATGACAGAGATTTTCTCCTGTGGAGTGGAGAGTGCTGGGGTTTAGAACATGTTATTTTAGACAGATATCTATTTGGACAGAGTGAAAAACCTGAAGATGATAAATGGCCTGTATTTGCACATTTCCCAACTGAAATGCTAACATTACTGGAGGCCCATTTCCCAAATCTGATCTGAAAGACATGCTTCATACTTATGTCTCTTCCTAGTGCTTTTATACCATCATAAAGACTTTAGTATCCCATCAAGCCATATTAACATTTTTCCTTGAGCTGGGATGGTATGAAAGTGGCTTATTTTCCAAGACTCATCATGCCTTCTCTAGGTAACAAAGAACTCTCATATATCCTTACTTTCAGTCCTCTTAGCAGCTCAGGGCATGAAGAAGGCTTGATGTGACAATCAGATAGGTAAGAACTCTGATGAAGTCCATGAAAATACAACCTAAGACTCTCAGGGAAAAATAATTTTTACCACTACCGCCCTGGCCACAGGCCAGTTTTTGTTGTCTCCTTTCTTTAGGAAGGAAATGTGGAGTGACAAACAGATATAGGAGTGGAAGGTAATGGATGATACATGGAAGCATTATGTATGAACATAAACATAAATATATGATGGAAAACATTGCATAGCCCCAGACACTTTTCTCCCTCCTTCCTTCTTTCTGTTTCAAATCAGATAAATTAATATTTTATTTTTGTGCAGCTGTAAGGGAGATGTATTATTGAAGGGATCAGGGATCATGTTTTCCCAGAATCCCTCCCCCTTCCCTGGTTTTCTGTGCTAGATCAAAGCAAGTATAGAGGGCAAAATAAACAATGACTTGTAGGGTTGGAATTGTGGAAGTTCCAAAAATTCCACCCCAGGACTCATAGAAAGACCCTCTGCAAGGTTTCATTTATGCCTCGAGTCCTTCTTGGCTTACTGTACTCAACATACCCATGAATAAGGCTCCCATGAGACAGGTGCATCAAGTTTGGCTCTTAATAAGTTATACAGATGCCCAAGGTCTGGGTATGGTCAGAAGAATGGTGTGTTACTCAAAGCCCTGCCTGCAGTTTTGGGTTCTGCACCTGTGCACATCTCAGGTTCCCTGTCAAATAGCAATGCTTCTCAGTTTGTGTAGCATGCTGTAAAATACATGCATGAAAACCTCTAAGGAGAGTATTGTGGTATTGCCTCTTGGGCATAGCAAAATTTGCTGGTCATTTGTGTTCTGTTTGTTTCTATTATTTTTTTTTTTTTTCTGGAGAAGACCTGAGGATTTCTCATCCAGGGAATTAGGAATACTTCAACTGCACCAAATTTAATCAGTTCAGCAGATATTTTTGTGCAGTCTCAGAGAGGAGAGGGTGACCTAAAAGTGTTGAACACACATTTTAAATCTACACTGTCCCTCAACAGAAAACCCTGCATAAAATCTGCAAATACAAGGTACTGCTTGGTCCTGTTAAAAACCCACTACTCTTCAGCCTGCCAAAGTATGAAGGTGCTGATGAGTCTGTCTGTAATGACAGGTTCAAAACAGCATTTGAAAACAGATGAGTGATTGTCTGAAAACAATCAATGAGATGAGTAAGTGTCCCCTCCAGACCAGGTATAGGGGGCATGAGCAACTCTGCTTTTTTGTAATCCCTGTGTGAATCTTCAAGTAAAATATAGCAGAGATTGAATGCCACAACACAGAGAGAACACATATGTTTTGGTCATAGTTTTTTTTTTTTCCTGGCATTTCAGAGGCCAGTTTCTTCTTGTTTAGTTTTTCCTTTATTTGTTTGTTTTGTTTGTTTGTGGTTTTTGTGGTGTGGGTTTGTTTGTTTGGGGTTTTGTTGGTTTTTTTTTGTTTGTGGCTGGGTTTTTGTGGAGTTTGTGTGTGTGTATGTGTGTGTGTTTAGTGGGTTTTTTGGGGGTTTTTTGTGTTTTTTTTTTTTTTGTTTGTTTGTTTGTTTGGGGTTTTGGGTGGGTTTTTTGTGTTTGTTTTTTGGGGTTTTTTTGGTTTGGTTTGTCTTTTTTTTTTTTTTTTTTTTTTTCTGGAGAGTCTCCTGGCTGTTGCAAATGTTTTTTAGGGAAAAAAATGCTGCAGAGAATAAACAGATCCCACAGGCTGATCTAAAAGATATTTCTTTTTGTCTTTTGCTGGTGGTAGAAGGGGATGTATTTGATAGTGGGAGTGCTGAATGCAGCATGGCCGTTTGCCTGACCCAGTGAGAAGCTTTATCATCTCGTGGTGTGTTGTGAGGCATTTGCTAAGTCCTGGGCAAAATCATCACTTTCAGTGCTGTGAAGGTGTTGGCACTGTTTAGAAACACAGGGCATTCTCCTCCATGAAAATCATGCATGTAAATCTGCCCTGCTTTGCCTTAGGCTCCTCTAATCTCCCCTTCTGTCCCTGGGGCTGCCCCCCAACCCCATGACCCTTCTGCTTCTTTCATGGCTGAGAAGACACACACAGCTGTGGGAGAAATTTGCATCCTCCTCTGTGTCCTCCCCCTTCCCAGCCACACATAGGAAGAAAATTCAATTAAGCAAGTGATTTGCTGTTGTGTTTAAGTTACAATAATAGTAATCACACCAATTATAGAAATCAGGTTGGCAATCATGGACCCTGCCCTCTGCATTGCTTATTAACTTCATTCCAATGTGTGATTTCCCTCCGCCCCATTGAAATTGGTGAATGTCACCTGTGTATGTCCCTGCTCCTCCAGGGTGTAATAGCATCTTTGAAACCTAACAACCAATTGCTGCCCTCACACATGCAGTCAGATTTATCCCTACCTCTCTCTATTACAATAATGAGTGGGTAGCAGATGTAGTCAAATGTTTTTGCAGTATTCTCTCTCTACCCTCCCTCCCTTTCCCTAGCAAGCAATAGTTTGAATCTTAAGCAGTGTCTTGGATTGCTTAGTGGAAACATTTCCCAGGCCCAGGGGGAAAATAGTTACACAACTGCCTAGGATCTTTTTTTCAGTTTTCCTTTTTTTTTTTTTTTCTTAATCCTATCTTTCTTTCTACTTGGATGAATCTTCTTTAATTATTTAAACTGTACAACAAGAAGCACCATTAAATATGATGACAGATGTCTCCCTGTGTTTCTGTTCTCCCATCTCCAAGATTATCAATGGAAATCCCTTCACAGGCAAAACATTACTTTGTTGCAGGGAAATTTTACCATATTTTTCCCCTTCTATTGCTCTCATGAATGTAGACAGATTTCTAGCTGACTTCCTTTTGTTACCTCTTTCTCCAGCTCTAGAGTCAAAGGGATGCAGAATCCAAAATACATTTGAGTACAAAAATTTTTGAGAAAGAAGCTGTAGGTCCAGTTTTTTTGGCCAAGGCAGGAAATCATATCTCTTTCTGCCATGAAATGCTGACATGCTGTATTGCAAACATGGGGCCTTAGCTTTGGGATGCAGTAGCTGTTCCAGATATCCAGGTACCCTCCAAAACCAGAAACATTCAAATCACCATCTTCTTTCTATAAAATTGGTTGTTGCTCAACTGTACATATGTATGAGCTCAGGGTGAAATTGGGTTGTGACATGTGGAGGGAATGAGATGAGGTGATGAATGAGATTAATCTCATACTACTTTAAAAAGATTTCAAGTTCTGTGAATAGAAATGCCAGTGAAAGAAGAAATGGAATTATGATTCTTCTTATTGATACTATTTCTTTTCTCTGCTTTGCTCAATCCCAGGGCTGGGAAATGATCTCACATCTCAGGGCCAAACTCAACTCCAGCATAAGGGATTAGAGAACTCCACAGAGTCACAGAATGGCTTGGGTTGGTTGGGACCATTACTTAGGTTAAAACTGTTGCCACTTGTCCTGTCACTACAGACCCTGGTGAAATGTTGCTTTTCATCTTGCCTTTAAGCACTTTATATATTGAAAGGCCACAATAAGGTGTCCTTGGAGCCTTATCTTTTCCAGGCTAAATAAACCAAAGCTGTTCTTCATAGGAGTGGTGCTCCAGCCCTTCTTGTGACCATCCTCTGGACTCAGTCATACAGGCTCACATCTTTCTGTGCTAAGGATATCAGAGGTGGCTGCAGTACTCCAGCTGGAGTCTCGTGAGAACAGGGTTGAGGGGGAAAATCACCTCCGCTGCCCTGATGCATTTTTTGATGCAGCCCAGAATGCAATTGGGTTTATGAGCTGGGAAAGAACATTACCAGCTCACATCAAGTAAGTTTTTCACCAGTATCTCCACGTTCTTTTCCACAGGGCTGCTCTCAATCAACTCATTCTCCAGCCTGAATTCATACTAGGGATTGCCTCGATGCAGGTGCAGGACCTTACACTTGGTGTTGTTGAACATCATAGGACTCTCACGGACCAATTTCACAAACTTGTCAAAGTCCTTGTGGATAGCGTCCCTCAGCTTCCTGTCATGTACAAACTCTCTGAGGTGGACTCAACCTTACTAAGTCATTAATAAAGGTGTCAAACAGTACCAGGCCTGATATGGCCCCTTGAGGAACATCACTTGTTACTCATCTCCATTTGGGCCACTAAGCCATTGAGTGCAACTTCATCCATCCATCCTTATTCCTTATCCATATACTACTCCATCCATCAAACCCATATTGTTCCAATTTATCAACAGGGATGTTGGTCTGAACCACGCCAAAGGCATTACAGAAGTAAAGATAGATGACATCAGTTGTGTCCATCAAAACGTTATCCTGCCTTGTCTAGTGCACAGCTGCTCCTCATGCCACCTCCTGTTGTATTCCTGCCTTTCCCAGTGTGTCTGGGTTGGGCATTCTTCAATCATTCATGGCATTTGCTGCAGTCCAAAAATGAGGCTGTTGGGAGGATGTTAATTTAGATGCTTGTTCAAAAGTCAAATTAGCTTCTCACATCTCTGCCTTTTTGGGATCACCGTTTTTCCTGTGGTTGGTCTGCTGTATTATTTACACTTTCCACAAGAGAGGTGGCGAGCCATCTGGATTTGGTGTGCAGCCAAGGCTGGTCAGATTGTCCACAGAATTAAGATAGAGCTGCCATGTATTGGGAATATCAAGCCCTTTAACAGGTATGAGAGCAGCTCTAGAGTGGCATTTTCCCAACATGCTGTGCCTGGTAAATTGGTCAGCACTGAATCATTTAAGGGACACTCTTTGTTATGTCTTTCTTCTACTGCCTACCTCACGCTACATCTCTCTAAACAAGCTCATTACAAATTTGTGCTTCGTTCAACATGTTTGTGCAGTGAAGTTGGGACCTGGCCACCTGAGTAACTTTGGTGTTTGATGTGGTGCTGAGTGGTGCATTCATGTTATGTCACAAGCAGGCTGCCTTGAATTGCTGCTGTGATAAGACCCTGCCTCTTCCCTAACGTGGCTCAGGCTGTCTGCTGAGCAAGCTGACAGAAAGGCTCAGTCGCACTTCTTGTCAAGTAGGGGAGGATCCCGTTTAAGCAAGAGTTTATCTTGAGAGACAACCTGTGCAGAAATAGTCAATTGGGCCCTAGAAGTTCAAGAAAATATTTTTCCAATGTTCTTCTCTCCTTAGGTTAGGTTTATTGTCATTAGCCCACCAGCCTGCTGCAGCTGATGAAGGGGCCGTTTTCCATGGTACCCCAGCTTGATGTCCCATGCTGGGATGTGGGCTGTGGCATTACCTCCTGTAGAGGGCTGAGTGCTGCCTTGCAGGGTTTGACAGCAGTACCAGGCCAAGTGCCTGGCTGCTCTCTCCACAATCCCCGGGGCAGGCACAGGCCGTATAATTGTACAGACAGGACTGGTTTAATCCTAGAGAAGGGAACAGATGGGGAAGGGAAATGGCAGCGTTTCAGGATGTGCAGGTGTTACCTGCCACAGTGCCACTTTCGGTTGGCTGCACAATGAGGTTTCACTGGTTTTTCTGCCACCTTGGCTGGCCCATGGGCTGAGGGACCTTTCAGCCCTGTGGCAGGTGGAGGAGAGTGGGGCCAGTGTGTCCTGGCCAGAACCCTGGAGCTTTCATTCCTGCGTGTTTTCCTGTTCTGACTCCCAGCCACGTGTAAATCTTTCCTTGCTCTTCACTTGCCAATGCCCAGGGCAATGAAGGATCAGGTGGCAGGTAAAGCAATCAATCTGGAGGGCTTTTAGCAGCACGTCCTGCCATCATTTGACAGCACATCTCTGTCAAGGAGACTGTGTCTTTCCCTGATCAATAAATCAATCTGTCCTTTTTTACCTTTGTGCGCCAGCCTGTCAGTCATTTCATGCCATGGACAATGTAGTACTGGCACTGAAGTGGTATGGCAAACATTACCTCCTGCTGAGGCCCCTCAGGGCTGGATCAAAGTCCAGGGCCTCTGCAGGACTGGTGTCCATGCCCACAAATCAAGGGAGGGCACCAATCCACATCCTTTTACCTGCCTGGGTCACTGGGTGGTATCTGATTTCAAGGCAAATCCTGTGTCAGGATGTCTGTAATGCACCTGAGAATATCCCTGAGAAGCCTTGGGTTCATGTCCGCATAAGCCACACGACTTCATTTCTGTCAGGTGTCACTGAGTCAGACATTTCTCCTGGCTCTCTGCAGCAGGGCTCTGCCAGCATCTCCTCCTGCATCCCACAAGTTCTCACTTTCATATGCTATAAAATTTTCACTGCTGTGTTTTGGGGAGAAAAAAGCACAATCTCCCACGGCAGTTGCAGGTGGAGGCATGGAGGATGCTGCTAGAGCTGTGCCAAGCGAGGGCTGAGGCAGTGCTGTGCTGCTGAGGCTTGCTGCGTGAGGCTGCTGCTGGCCTGGGGCTGGCCCTGCATGCAGGGTGGGCTGAGCTCCTGGCACCCGGCTGCTGAGAATTGTAGAGACGTAGCTTGTGTCAGCCTCAATTTCTGATTTATCTCCTCCTGTTCACCCTGTCACAACTCCTTCCTGCGAATGCAGAGTGAAGAGGGCGGCAGCGCTGGGTAGAGAGGGACTGACAAACAGCTGGGGCCTCAGAGCTGATGCCTGCACGCTGTGACTCCTTTGCTTGTTTTATCAAGGTCCAGACTGAGCATCACCCAAGTTAGGGTGCTCAGCAATGTCACTCTGTAATATCCAAGTGAAAGGCTGTGTCTCCTTCAGCATCTCTTCTACAAAACTGAGATTTGATTACCTGAGACTAGAAAACAACTGGTTTGGATGTGTTATGCTAATTTAGGGAATCTTCTTTTGGCGTTCTATTGCTCCTGGCTCTTTTTGGCAACCAGCTTTTCTTTCTCTTTGCATCTTTTGCCCTAAGATCCAATTGCAAATCCAAGGTGTTATGAAAGGGACACTGATGGTTGAATGCCATAAAAATGTCTCAGCTTGGTCTTGGGAATTCCTCTTGTTAATTTAGAAACACTTGGAAGCATTGAAACCAAGGCATCAGGTGACTGGAAGTTTCCTGCTGGAGTCAGGAGGCATCCCTGCAAAACATCAGAATCATCCAGGAGCCAGCACCAGAATGCAACTGATATTATCCTGTCCCCTACCTTTATGGTTTAACAACAAAATCAGCCTTCCTTTCTAGACACGTGTAATTGTATCCTTAGGCTATCATGACTATAACTACACTGCTACACTAATTAGGCTTACGGTTCAACATCTTTCTTAATTTCTCCTTTCTTTAATTTCTTTGAAATGTTTTAGACAGCCATCCTAACTTAACCAGTCTTTCATCACCTAACATCCTTCATTTTTCCCTCCCTCTCCCCTGGATGAAGCTGTGGAATGCCAAGACTCTTTTACAGCTCCTCTACAGCTGGTGGCTGGTGGAGCACCTCCTTCCATTCAGGCAGCAGGGGAGCTGCAAACAGAGCAACAAGAATCCTGTCCTCACCCCCACTGTGAGGTCTGGGAAGGCCTTGATGTGCTGCAAAACAATGACAGCTGCAAAATTCCTGGATGACCCTGGATTTGTTATCCTCTTAATTGCTTTTACTTCTTTTTGGAGGTCAGGCCCTGCCATCCATTGCCAGCTCCTCAGAGAATTTAGAGAAAAATAGGGACTAGCAGCTTAAAATGTGGTTCTTGACTGAAAAAATGAAAAAAGAAAGAAAAAGTGACTTGACAAAAATAGCCTCTTCCTCCTCTGTTGCTCTGATTTCTGTATGACTCCAGGTCAGTTTTGCTCACTTACAGATGGAAAAAAAAAGGTTTTTTGCCTTTTTTTTTTTCCTGTTTCTCACAGAGCTCCAGGAGAGAGACCTGCAGTTTCTCAGCAGGATAGCTAACTAAAGTCTAAATGAAAAATTTGGGTTGTTCCCGGAAACAGGGGGTGGGTGGAAATCCCCAAAGCAACAGTTTAATCCATATATTTTTTCTTAGATCTGCATAGTTGACAGTAAGACTAAAGAGTGACCAACAACTTAGTAGGGCACATCAGGAATCAGATATTGTGTGATAACACAGTTGTATGTAACTATTTGCAAGGAATTTCTTCGGGAAATTGTTCTTAAATATTTTAGCCAACAAGATGCTTGTCAAGTTTTTACAGTGTAAGCATTCTTACATTGTAAGGACAGAGTCAGACAGGCAGGGATGTTTTGTCACATACTGCCTGCCCCCATATTGTCACCATTTCGGGTGGTTTGTGGGGCTAAGAAAATATTGCCAAGCTTTTCCATCTTCTGCTTGCCACAGGCCAGCACCTCTTTTTCCCTCTTTTGGTGTGCTCAGGGAAAAATGCAGCTTTCCTTAAAGGGTTTTTCATTTTGAAGGTATGAAATGTTTTTCCTTCTCTGACTGCTGTAATTGCTGTGAACAGTTGTTTTACACAGGGGATGCTGTCTGCTCAAGGAATGTTTTAAAAAGAGGAAAACTTCAGATCATCAGAAATAGGCAGCAGACTTCGTCAACGAAGTGTGCAAAATTTCCTTGCTCCAGCACATCCCATGTGCAAGAAACAAAAAAGACCTCAGGTTGTCTATCTGTTAAGCTTGTACACACTTCTCTTCTGCACACATCTGCATAGGGAGTGTTATGTCAGGAGGGTGCCTCAGAGTCTGGGTGTGAAAGCTCTTAATTCCCAGCTCTGTGACTCCCTCTCCTCTCTCCCTGCCTCTCTCCAGCTTTACAGGCCTGTGAGGGTACCTTAATGCAGGGACTCCCAACCATGGCCCAGCCTTGTGAAGCAGGCAGCTTCATGGCTGGGGATGTCTAGGCCTTCCCAATTTCCCGTTGGTGTTTTGATCTAGCAGAATCTCTGCTAACCTCTCTCCTGCCCAGCCTGAGAGCTTCAGTAGGGGGTTGTCCCAAGGGACAGGCGAAAATAAGCCTTCTGTCATCCTGATCAGAGCCTTCAAACTGCTGAGAGAGAAGAGATCCTAGCCAGGTTTCCTCATGGATTTGTGTTTGACTGGTCCCTGGGGCTGATGTCAGAAGGGTGCTGCAAGCTGAAAATCTTGAATCTGAGACCATGCCCTCTTGAGATCCCGTGGTAAGCCTACTACACTACATGTGATGGTTCTGGTGTATGGTGGCTATCAGTTCATCCTGCCCACCTTTGCCATCTCTGTTAGATACCAAGCAGTTCTTCACTTTCTCTCCTAGGCAGCAGTGTGGCTGCTGCCAGGGCTCTCCAGAGGTCACTGCACCTTTCTGGCAAGTGAAGGAGAGCAATCCCACTGCCAGCATGGGTAGCAGCCCCAAAACATCGTGTGTCACACTGGGACTGTGCTGTAACTCAGAAATTGGAGATGAGGATAATATCTCTCATTCTGTGCTGTGTCACACGTGTAGAAATGGTTAAGCCAAGCTGTGGCCTGGGGATGTCCCTGTTTCTGTTCCTTTCCTCCCCTGCCCTCCTCAAATGAAAAGCTTAGAAGACAGGGATGAGGGAAGTGAAAGCTCATTCTCAGTGAACTTTGCAAGTCTGCTAACTGAGGGGTTTCAAGGGCAGCTGCCAGCTATAGTAAGGCTTGCAGGAAATTCACAGGAGTTGGCTGTAGGCATGTCAGATGATGTAAGGAGAAGGGACTCACTGATGTATACAGAAATAGAATTCACCAGGCCAGCTGAGGAGTTGAGGAGGGAAAAAAATGTTGCTTACTCACAGGAAAAAATGAAGGGGGTGGCGGTATGTTTTTTAGCATTTGAGAGGAATTGTCTGATTTCCTATTCCTTCCATGTCGCTGTTTTTCCAGGCTTTTTTAACCGGTGGAAGTCACCCCACAAACATCCCTAGATGACTTAGATGCCCTTAGATGTGATGGTGTCCCTGGCACTGGGGCTTTTCTAAAAGTGAAAACTGACTCCAGAAGTAATGTGGAGAAGGATTTAAAGCTGTTGTTTGGAAGCCTGCTGTGCTCCCTGAGTTGAAAACCCCTTTTGTGGTTTCCTGCTCCAAATCTTGTGGGTGTGTGGGCCCTGTGTGCCCACTGCCTGGCGCAAGGGTCAGTGGGACTCTGCCACCACACCTCTGACATGTTTTCTATCTGCGACCCCTTGAACTACACAATGTAGAAGGCGAAGGAGAATCTTGAAACTGAGATGGGGCAACAAGGATGACAAAGGAAGTTTGTCATCCCTGTTGCCCCATTTTTCTCAGTCATTCCTGGGGAACCTCCTTGCAGCTCCCATCAGCTTTTCTGCTGCTCTCAGCATCAGCAGCCGCCTCAGCAGTAAGCGCACAGAGTGTGATCGGGCTCAGCCTGGCCTTGCCCACAGCACACCATTCTCACCCTCATCCGGCAGCCCTCCTGTCCTGGGGCCACTCCTCAAGCCCCGTGCAGACAGGTGGGATGGGGCGAGCTGTCCTGGGCTGTTTGGGGCTCGGGGAGCGCCCCAGGCCAGGCTGCAGACTGCGCTGAGGGCCGTGACAGTGTCCCCTCGGCAGGGGCAGCCCGCCTGGCCGGAGAGTGCCCGAGGCCTGGGCGCTGAAGGGACGCGAGGGTGACGGAGAAAGCAAGCACAGCAAAAGCAGGGAACAAGCGCTGACTGCAGATGGATTTTGCCCCCTTCTGACAGCATCCTGCAACAGACCGGAGCTGCTGCCTCCGGCCGGCGCTGCGCTGCCGAGCCGGGTGCCAGTGGCTCCACAGATGCTGTCACAGCCACTGCAGCCTCTTGCTGCTTACAGGCAGGGAGGCTGGGAATTATGACAGAAGCCTCTGGGCTCAGCTGTAGAGGCACACGATTGTGCCACAAACAGGGGTGTTTTATTTTCAGGTCAGAAGATAGTGGTCTGGGGCAGGGAAGCTGGTGGGGGTACAAGAGGAACAGAAACATGGGAGT